>NC_064563.1:109358783-109983783 GCF_937001465.1 Orcinus orca
ACTGCTGTTAATCTACTTCTAGAAGCCTGTATTTTCCTCAAGGTTAAAGCTTGGATCTATGAGAACAATAACCATTGCTCTTCTCCAAAGGTTAATCTTTGTGTTCATGATCAGTCACTGAAGATTGGCAATCATTTTTGAAGAAATGTGCTCATGGTTGCCTACCTCTTTATTCCTAAGACCAAGCTTAAGCATTTGCGTAGTATAAATTTGCATAATGTACTCCATCAGCATTTATGTGATATTTTATTATTTTATCTCTTCTATTGTTTTCTCACCCTTTGCTTGTAATTGTTACATTTTTTAAAAAAGCTTATTTCAATGACAAAATCCTCCAAAGATGGAGCATAAACAAATATCCATGTCTACTATTTTAATATTTTACTATTTAGATAAAGTTCTGGGAGATTTCTTACTTAGTTGCATCTGATTCACATTTTTTGTCTCAACCAAAAGTATAGAAACTATCTGAACACTGAAATCCTTATCCCATTAGCTAACCTCTATTTATACATTTTCTTCAAAATTAACTTACTTTATATGTAAGCAAGATGGGCTCTTATCATGCATCCCGACCAGTTCAAAGACTACTTATCACAAAATCTTTCCTGATTTCCCCAGGCAGAGTTAATTACCTCCTGATCTCAAACAACTCTGCTCATGTATGTCATTTATCATTTATCACATTGTATTGTGCAATCTGTTTATAGGTCTGAATCTTTCTTTAGACTTTGATCCAGTTGAGGATTGAGGCTGTCTTACTTATCTTTGAATCCAGAAAAGCAATAAATGTGTGACTCAGATTCTATGTAGTTCAAAACAAGTCTTTAAACGTTTGAGTAACAGTATAAATTATAAAGGAAAATTGTACAAATCCTAAGTGTACAACTTGAAATGACACCCCAGAATCTTTCTCAGTCACCTCTCACTCAGGGGGACACTGCAGAACTACCCTCATGACCCCTCAGTCTAAAACCTTCCCCTTGTCCAGTAGTAACCACATTCAAACTTTTAACATTATAGATTAGTTTTGTAGTAAATAGTAAGAAAGTATTTTATATAGTTTTTGTGATCTTATTTAATTTTGAGGTAAATAAATTTGTACCTTCTTTATTTTTCCCTTTTATATATATATATATATATATATATATATATATATATATATATATATATATATATAAAAGCACAAACTGATGACAAGATCAAGACCAAGAATAATTCAAATTTAACTATGCCAATAAAAGTGTCAAGTAGTGTTAATAATGCTTATCTAATTTGAACACTCAGTTTGTATGAGATACTAAAAAGTAGGTGACAAGCATTTATCTTCCAGGAACAGAGAAACAGATACCCCCCAGTATGATGGTGTTTGGAGGTGAGGCCTTTGCAAGGTAACTAGGTTTAGTGAGGACTTGAGTATTGGGTCCTTGTGATGGGATTAGTGCCCTTGTAAGAAGAGACACCAGAGAGCTTGCTCTCTCTCTCTCTCTCTCACCTTGTACACACAAAGAAGAGGTCATGTGAGCAGCCAGTGAGAATGCAGCCATCTGCAAGCCAGGAGAAGATCTCTCACAAGAACCAGATCATGCTGGCACCCTGCTCTCAGATTTCCAACCTCCAGAACTATGGGAAATACATCTCTGTTGTTTAAGCCACCCAGTCTATGGTATTTTGTTATGGCAGCCAGAGAAAACTAAGACAACGGTATTTACAAATGTTCATGGTATTTGGACCTTAAGCTTCTTGTGTATGCATAATGGTATTTCAGTTTCCCAGAATGTGTACAGGAAATGTACATGAAGCCAAGCTTTGTCTTGCCACAGCTAGTATGTGTATCATTTTCAAATTTTGCAACTGAGAGTTCAGCAATAGTTCCTTTTTCCAATGTTAATGATGCAATTAAACATTATCAAATTTAGATTAGGTCTTGCACTTAGAGCAGTAGTTCTCACTGAGGGTGATTTTGCCCCTCAGGAGACACTCTTGGTTGTCACAACTCATGGTGTAGTGTGGAGGGTGCTAATGAAATCTAATGGCTAGAATCCAGAGATGCTGGTAAACATACTATGGTACATGGACTGGTCTCCCACGACAAAGAATTATGTATCTCTAAATGCCAATGGTGCCAAGGCTGAAAACATCTGCCTTAAAAGAAATTTCCATAGAAATAATTTGACTTTATGCTAGCTTGTTATTTGTTGGATTTTTGTGATGCGTAAGCTTTTTTTTTTTTTTTTTTTGTGGTAAGCGGGCCTCTCACTCTTGTGGCCTCTCTCGTTGCGGAGCACAGGCTCCAGACGCGCGGGCTCAGTGGCCATGGCTCACAGGCCCAGCCGCTCCACGGCACGTGGGATCCTCCAGGATCGGGGCACGAACCCGTGTCCCCCGCATCTGCAGGCAGACCCTCAACCACTGCGCCACCAGGGAAGCCCCTTGCTTTCCATTTTTAATTTCAAGGGAGGATAATATAAATTTAGGGAAACAGGGAAATTAAACAAGAAATACCTGAAGAAATTCAGGAGCTAAAAATGTGGAAACATCAGTTCTCATACATTCTATCTTGTAAGTTTCAAGAAAGGGGCTGCCTTGATTTAAATGTGCTTTGGACCATACTCAGTTCCAGGTAGATGATATTATTTACAATAGTAATTATGGATATACTGAGGCATCAAGAAACATTGTTCACCTCTTATTTACACTACTGCATTTTATTTCATGAACTATGATACTGCATTCTAAACAATTATTTTCTTGAACTTCGATTTAACTATATTTTCATTCTCTGTCTGTGAAAATTAACAATATTTGAAAACAACTTTTCTAGTGGAAAGGTTACCAGATATAGCCTACTCTTTAGAGCATGAGTCGTAGAATATTCCTATACTTGAATGTTGTATTTGGCTTTAAAAAAAAAATGGTTACATATAAGCAGTGACTCTTTATATGGCTTTGCTGAAGGTAAAACTCCAACCAGTGGTGTCACTTTGGTAGAAAAATGCTGCTGTTTACTGCTTATTATGCTTTACAATAAGGCATGTATAGTAGTAAAGAATGAGAGGAGGAGAGAAGCAAAGAAAGAGCAGCAGAAGAGACAGATTACATGGGGCTGTGTATATTATCACCCTGAAGTCAGTAGGGATGGCTGCTAAATGCTCTTACAACTGTAATAGCCTATCTCATGTTAATTCTAGCCTGAAGCTTCCTGATACTTCTTGTTCAGAGATAATGGGGACAAAACTACTCTTTTTTTTTTTTTTTTTTCTTTTCTGGTTGAACAGCAGATTTTTTTTGTCAAGGACATCAAATAAATCAAGCAGTCTTTGCAAACAGCAATACAAAAGCCTTTTGCTTTGTAGGAATTCCCAGTAATAACATGCAAGAGTTATTACCCTTGATACTTAGTAGATTTTTTAATGGCTAGCAATAATCGTTTTGATTGAATATTGGCTTATAATAGGCTTGTAAAGGAATTCAAGCACCCTTAGCTGCTTTCAGCTTTAGCTTCACGTGCCTCAGGAAAATCCTTGAAACAATAGATCTTGGAGTCATTAACATGGAAATATTTTATAAAAATGAAAGTTAATACCTATTAACCTCAAAAGTGAAGCCAATTAAAATGGACTCCTTATATTAATTTTTAATACTTTAATATATTAGTGATCATTTTCTTTGAAAGAGGAAATTATTTTATGGCAAGTTGCAGTTTAATTTTCTTGGACATTCAACTTTTTTTTAGCAAAGAAATTTCATAATTTTCATAATTCCTGGTTTACAAATCAGCTGGGAATTTATACGCTTAATGTCTCTGTAAATATTCCAGATTCCTTCAACTGTTTGGGAAAAAAATTGGGATGTTTATTCAATGAAAATATATTGTTTGAAATATTGGAAAGCAAGGTTGTTTTAATATTTTGTTTCATATTTATGTCTCCTCAGAGAGGATGCTTATAGGCCATACTTCGTTTTACTAGACTTTGAGAGTAAGAAAGAAATACTCCAGAGGCTAATCTACTGAAAAATATGTGAAGTGATTCTACTGTCAGGCTGCAGAATCCACTAAAACTCAGCTTCCACAGCATGAAGGACTGCAAGAGAAGCAGGTGTGAGGCCAGATTGGACTCTGAAGAATTATGAAAAATGATTTCTTACTTGTTGTTTTATCGCTTCCTAGCTATCAGGGCAGGATAGTATCAGTCATGGGAAAACACACTAGTTGAGACCCTGGAGTGTTTCTGCCCAAAGGACACCACAGCATAAGCTGGGGGTAAGATGGCTGCAAATTGAAAGGTCTGCATCTGCTACTCTTGGCTTCCTTTGAAGGTAAAAAATGACAGAAGTTCTTACATCACCAAGGAATTTCCATTATTATCAGTTTTTTTAAGACACTAAAGAAAGCACTCTGAACTACTCTTGCTACTTTCCCATGCAGATTTTAATATTTCTTTAGTTTTCACTGGTTGATGATTTTGATTCTATTGTATATGTGGAGTATTGAAATGCTTACTTTGTCTTTACACTATGGAAAGAGTTCATTGCCTTCTGGAACACACAGACTCGTACCATTACATAAGCATTATTAGGTCAGGAAACCATACAATAGGCCTTTAGCTAATAGTTCCTGAATTAGTGAAGAGATGCTCACATATTCTTGCACATTTAAACAGACCACTTGATTAAAACAATGTTGAAAAACAAAATAATTAAAGACCAATTGGTTATGATTTTAGGGTATACATTCCGACTTATATGTACAAAATTAATGGCAATGACCCATAATCAATATAATATGTAATTTAAGTGATTTTCCAGTGCTGGTGTTGGGTTATTCCAGTTCCTTTATTGATCACAAGGGCACATTTGTGATATTGACTTCTGGGCTGATGGTAGGGTCTGTCATCTTAACATATAAACAATGGGGTAGGGGAAATTAACTGCTCATGGTGTAAACCAAACATAGGTCTTTAGACCAATTAGTATCATATTCCAAGTAGGCATTTAAACATAATATTAAATTCCAGATTATCCACAACTTTCATATAAATGAGTGATCACCTGTCCTAATGCTTTTCCCTTTCCAGGCTTAGATCACCCACCCTTCCTTATTGTCTTTTCCCTGCCACTCTATAACTGTCTTGGGACTACTAGCCTCCTTTCTCTCCACCATACACCCCTCACAATGATGTCTCAAGCTAGACTCTTCGCTGACACCTGCACTAATAGCAGAGTAGATTATCTACTCTTCTTAATTATCTCTCCCACAGCTTGCCTCCATTAGCTTGGAAAATTGACTGTAGGTATAACATTCATAATCAGAACATGTGCTATAGAAAAAAAAAAATTAAGGGAGAGAAAAAAATGAATCTTTAGTTTATAAGAGATTAGCTGTGTGTGGTGTCATATATATGGTATCTGGAGTTTTGTGGGGAGCATCTGCTTTTATTTTGCTGGGAAAGTCGTTAAGAATTTGGAATGAGATTTTTCAAAGGATAGGAGGAAGTGTTGCATAAATTTTTCATTGAGAGGGCATTCAAGAGAGAGTTTCAGTGAGGGAAAATTGTTGCACTCTCATAGTGAGAAGACTGGAAGCAGCAAATGATGAGAACTGAAGAACAGAAAGATTGGCCGTAAGTTACAGAGCTGCCGAGGAGGCCTAGACAGGGTGAGCGGGTGAATTCAGTGGAAACTGGTCATCAGCAGAGCAATCGTGGAAGAAGAAAAAGATTTTTCTTATATTCTTTGAGTCAGTCCTATAGATTACCCCTGTAAGTTTTGTTCCTATGTAATACGTAGTTATCCCTATTATATGACTGACAAATTCAAGTATTAAATAGATTTAGTGATTTCCCCATGTTGACAAATAATGAGACTGGAATTTAAACCCGTAGAGTATGATGCTTGAGGATGTACTGTGATTCAGTAGGCTATTTGAAACATTTGGACTGTTTCTAAAAATCATAGCTCAAAGTTGCATTGCTTTAAAAGCAAACAAATAAGAACAGCAAATACAAATAATATGAAATGATGACTACAAGTCTGTATTACCTTAAATACGTAAACAGTGAGTATAATATATAGGAGAGTGAAAATGAAAATAAATTCGTGATTTAGTTGTCAGAGCACTTTAAAAGTGAAAAAAATCTCAGGAATGCTTAAATTGAAAACAGGGTTAGAGAATTGTTCAGCTGTAAATAATAATCCAGCACTTTATCTTTCTTTGTGTTAGATTAAATAACAGTTCAAACTTCTATAATTTTGCATATTTTCAAATTAATTCTCATAATAAAGATAAAGGTCAGTTATATACTTACCTGTCATGAGCCCCTTAGATGACCTAAGACTTCCCGGTATATTATTTTTGAGGTTTTAGAAAAAAAGGTGGAATTTTGCTCTCATACTTCTTTGGGGTTGACCTCACAAAAATGAGTATTCACAAAAGAAAGGACACGTTGAAGTGATTTATTAATTGATCTGGTGTGAGGTATAGTGGTCTAAAGTTTTTTGGAAAATTCAGATTTCAGCTTGCTCTGTTTGTTCTCATGTGTTTGAAGCCGGCAGGCTTTCATTTGTGTTTCTGCTGACTTGCACATTTCACACAATAGGCCTTGTTATTAAGGGCCTGATCATGGTCAGTGCAATTTGCAGCGTTAGCTAATTTTTGAAACTAGCAGTGAATTTGAAATTAATTACAGACTATTTTGGGTTTATTAGTGTCCGTGAAGGGTTTTATGCCTGTTTGTTTGTTTTTAATTGAGTAGAGGGGACCAAAATAACAAAGGCTGCTTTCTCTTAAATGCAGAAATAAAGTGGTGCAATCTTCAGCTGAACCAGTGATAATAGCAGTGGCAAAGACAATATAAACCAAATGATTTGGCAATGAAAGAGCATATGCATCTATCCTGTTTGCTATTTGTACATCCCAAAGCATGGAATAAGAGGGGCAATGTTAAATTAATTAAGTGACCAAAGCCAAGAAAATAATACAAGTTTTGCAATTTCATGCATGTTTACCAAAAGGGGTCAAAGTTCTAAACATTCCATATAATCAAATAATTTATTAGGTTTGTGAGGTTAACTGCTTACAGCTAAACAACTTGTAGCTTAATTGCTTCTCGTACTAGAGTAGAGTTAGAAATGTCTTTCTGCACCCTATCCCCAAAGCAGGAAAACCCAGCCTCAGGCACTCAAAGTGCTATACAGGAAACAGTAGGTAGCATAAGTCAGCCATGTCAAATTAATGTTGCTATCCTGGGAACATAGATAGCATAATGAAGGAAAAATAAGGACATTCAGGAGAGAGAGTCCTTCAGTAGGACATCCCTTCTGTTTTTTATTTATGTGCAGAAAATAATGATTTATGTCCCATTAAAAATAATAATATTAGGAGTTTTGGATTAACATATACACACTACTATATATATAATAGATAATCAACAAGGACCTACTATATAGCACAGGGAACTCTACTCAATATTCTGTAGTAACATATATGGGAAAAGAATCTGAAAAAGAATGGATATATATGTATAACTGAATCACTTTGCTGTACACCTGAAACAAACACAACATGGTAAATCAACTATGCTCCAATACAAAATAAAAATTAAATTAAAAAATAATATCCTGAAAATTAATTTTGAGAGACTAGGTATACATTTTAGATTCATTCGTTCATTCTTCTACTTTTTTTAATATTTGGTTAATTCTCTGTAGTAGCTCTCTAAGTTTCCAAAAAGGGTAGAAGGCATGGAGCATTGTGGAAAACTTGAGCAAGGAAATATTGTATTGAATCTGGGTTTTGTGTGTAGAGTTCAATGTATAAATCTCCTTGTAAGGCAAGTCCAAGGCTGCTCTTTGCTCCTGTGGTTTAAAGCCACCCTTGCTCTTGTTAGATGATAGATTATCAGCAGAGAGGAACAGCAGGTTTGAATTCACAATGATAGATAATGTGCTGAATAAAAGTGTGCTCTTGAACTTGGTTGAACAGCCAGCCTCATCACTTGAGACATTTAAAAATACACTGGATAAAGAGAAAGAAAATGCCCTTCAGGGAAAATCATTTCTTATATGCATAGATAATCTGTCTTTTCAAGATTTTGTTTTGTATGAAAAGTGGAACTAATGATATACCAACAGGAGTCTGAGAAATCCTTAAACTCACAGAAAAGAGCTGACAACTGTGGTGTGAGTGAGGAGAAAGGTGGTCTGTCCTCTAACATGGGGCACGGAGTGACAAGTCCAGGATGGGCTCAGCTCTACCCATTGTTTATCATTTAGCTGAGAATACAGTGGCATGCTCTAGGCCATCTTTTAAGTACCATTTCTGTAATTCACAGAGAAAAAAAAGGAGCTAGAGGTAATTCATGCAAATGATTACGAAATGATCTAAGAGAGTGAATAGAGGGGATTTCACTTTTCCATGACTCAAGAAGTGATATTTTGACACACTCTAATGACCTGTGTGGAAATGTTCTCTTTGAAATACTCAACAAAATACATAAAGTACTGATAAGTAAGAGTTTCTAAATCACCACTAAGAAAAATACTCAAAAGAACATTTCTCAAACTAAGTATCATATGATTAATACAATTTAGAAAATTATGTTTATTCAAGTACTAAAGTATTAGTCTATTTTCAAAACAATCTTGGACACAAGCACAATGGTGATTAAAAAAAAAAAAAGAAAGAGATGGAAAGCCATCTTACTCCATTATTTGTTTTAATCAGCAATAGCAAATGAGATATGACCTGTTCCAGATATTTGGATTTCTTAATGTGTTGTAGTAAATAGATTGTTGCTCATATTATAATAGATTGGACTCATTGCCTGGGGAGGGGGACGGCATTATAATTAAAATATTGCCAGCGAGTTATCAGAGAATATTTCCCCAGGTTCTTTTTTTTTTTTTGCAGTACGTGGGCCTCTCAATGTTGTGGCCTCTCCCGTTGCAGAGCACAGGCTCCGGATGCGCAGGCTCAGCGGCCATGACTCACGGGCCCAGCCTTTCCGCGGCATGTGGGATACTCCTGGACCGGGGTACGAACCCGTGTCCCCTGCATCGGCAGGCGGACTTTCTACCACTGCGCCACCAGGAAAGCCCCTCCCCAGCTTCTTAAATTCCTTTAACCAGAGAGTTCATTAAGTTTTATGAACATTTATTTTTTACCATTGAGGAAACTTTTGAGGTTTTGACGTTTTCTTTCCCTTTCTGAGAGACACATTAAGGCATTTTATATTATCTGTTCAAATACATAGTGTATCTGTGGCTAAGAAGAGGTTAGTTCTATAAAGAAGAAACTAAATGCTGCAAAGGTATGTCATCAAGTTTTTGTATGTCTTTGGATATTGTATATAAATACATTCTGTAGAAAAGTTTAAAGTCAGTTCCTGGGAAAGAAAGTTTGCATAAGGGAAAATTGTTGTGTTATCTTTACCTGATCCCCAAATCCGCCTCTATCTCCCATTCCCACTTTTCACAATACCAACTCCAGTTTCTTTGCCAAAGGTAAGGAGAGTTTGTCCAGAGTAAGGATCACCTTGCTCTGTCTCATAAGGATCACCTTGCTTATCTAGGGCAAGGAGCACCTTGTTTTCCTGATTCATCCCTGGGCTACTCTGGCCCACTGCAGGGTTAATGACTAGAATTGGGAAGGTGTAAGAAATAGAAAAGAGCGTACTGACAGGCACAGGTGTCATCTAGTGACGATGCCTGGGAATGTTTGCTCATACTGATACTCCCTGATTATCCCTGGGTTCCTCAGGTACATGCCTTGCTGGGGGCCTCTGATTACAGTACCTTTAACGTGGGAAATGCTGGCCTCGAACAGTCCATTCTACTTATGATTGCTCCTTCAGGACCCTGGACACGCAGAGGGCCATCCCTCTGTTGGGGTCCCTGATCCACCAGGCAGTCATCTATGTAACATTTAAAAGGGCTTCAGCCTGAACACAGAGCACCTCTTGACCACAAGTCAAGGAGGAACAGATCCCTTTCTTCTGCCTTTAATTAAGTTTGCTCCCATCGTAGCCTCTTTATGGTGCCGTCCAGTCCATGCTCTCTGGACTTTTTCAGATATGGTTCCGGTACCGGCTTCTGTACCTAGCAAATTTCAGTGGCCAAGTGTTTCTCTTAAAGACTCTGCCACTCAGCTTAGGTCAAGAGGAAAGAACCACCTTTCCCTCACCCAGTGCTTGGGAGTGCACGTGCATATGTGTGTGTGTGTCTGAGTGTGGAGGGAGGTGTTTGTTAAACCACTTTAAAATTTCCCTGCAACTTCAGCGGAGAAGTGGGTGATAGGTGGAGGGTTGCAAATCAGATTTTGCCACTCTCTCAATCACTCCATCTAGAAAGTGCACCACCTCCTTTTTGGAATGTGGCAGCACATAGTACCTGTTGCCTTGTTTTAGACCTTGTAGTAAGAACTTAGTTAAATACAGAAGGAGTTGTGCTTTAAAATCTTTTTCCATGCATATGTGGGTTTGGCTTTTATCCTTAAGGCCATGAATTGTCACTGTATGACTTTAGGTAGGTGAATGACATAAATAGAATTATGTTTAGGGAGTTCACTTCAGCAGCAGAGCAGGCAATGTGTTGGAGGAAAGGAGACTGATTTTAAGGAGATGTGTCAGGACACAGTTGCAGGAACCTAAGTAAGACTCAGTGAGGCTTGAAGTTACACAGTCGCTGTGAAGAATGGTGAGGTGGAGTCAGATGGCAGAGGTATCAAGGAATTCGAATCTGTATGACTTGGTTATTCATTATAGACAGGGAATAAATGAGAGGAGACGTCAAGAAGGATTTACATTTCTGGCTTAAGTAACAAAACAGAAAGTGATGCCATTAATTGAGATGGGACGTATGGGAGGGGGAAAAACATGGGTGAAAGACGGTGTCAAAGATCCTGTCAGTTATTCAGCAAAGACAGATACATGTTTACGCACGTGTGCGTGTAATCTGTGCTAACGTTACATATATCATGTAAATTCTTCTTAACTAATCCTTTCTGCCGCCTTTAGCAGGATCCAGGTTGGAAGACTTTCACAAAGAAACAGGAATCAGGTGGCCTCCATTGCAAACTCCAGGCAGGACTGTGGTGCTTGGAACAGAAAAACACAAACTTCAGATTGTTACAGATACATTTTCAGTTAACAATATCATAGGTGCATAGCTGAAATACTAACTTTATATTACACTATTATGCTGATGTTAGGGAGGCCAATTCAACTGGGGTTTGATAGAATAAGTATTTTTAAATGAATACAACTTTGTTCACCATTGTAATGGCTACTCCCATTCAGCTAATTTAAAGTAAAGAAAGGGTAGGAATTTGACTTGTTGACATGAGATCAAGAAGCTTTAGCCTGGAAATGTTTTCTTGTGAATCAACCATCAAATAGTTTAGTTGAACCATGGCTAAAATATTCAGGGCTTTCTGAGGCCAAATGGACTAGCTGTTTTTTTCATGCTTCCCATCTCCTTGTTAATATTATATAGAGACCGCCTCAGAGGCAAAAAAAAAAAAAAAAAATTGGAAACAAACTTCAGTTCATTAATTACAGGGCTCATGATGTGAACATTGTACTTAGATCGGGCCTCAGCTCAGTTAAAGAAAAAAATATGATTTATTACTAAATTACCCCGAGTGTCTGTGGTAAATTGCAGAAATGACCATAGTTCTTTGCAGCTACTCCCTTTAAGAGATGGAGTTATTCCTCCATTCCTTGAATCTGGGCTGGCCTTGTAACTTGCTGTGGCCAACAGAATTTGGCAGAGTGATGTACTGGTTCTGAATCCAAGCTTCAGGAGACCTTGTGTACTTCTTCCCTTTCTCACTCTTTACTGTCATGTGAACAAGCCTACGCTAAACTGCTATGTGATGAGAGAATGGTCCAGTTATCCTTGTTGTCCCCAGATGTCACCTGATCAACATCCAGACATGTATGCTAGGCTAGTCCAGACGGCCAGTACCCAGCCATTAAGATCAGTCAAGTCTGACCCAGATCAGCTGGACCACCCAGCCAACCTGTAGACTCGTGAAAAATGATAAATAGTGGGTGTTTTAAACCACTATCTTTTATGGGTGCTTTGTAACATAGCAAAAGCTAACTGGGACAGGAGCTATTCTTAATAAATTATTGAGAAGCTTAATTTGCTCAAATCTCCCACTTTTTGAGAAATTTACTGAGGTTTGACTGCAGGTATTTAAATGACAGTTATACGAGCCAACAAAACAGCTAGACTTTGTCTACAACTGTAGAATTTTATTTGTGTTTTATTTATATTTATTATAAATTATACAGATATAACATAGATTAAATAGGGTATTATTTTCTAACTTTATGATATTAGAAAGATTATTTGAATATTAAAGAATATTAATGATATTAAGCTTTTAAAAGCAGGAAAGGAAACAAAATATAGTTTCCTTCACTGTTTGCCTTATAGTTTAGAACTTATACCAAAAATAGGAGGGAGTTGAGCAATTTTTTGTCCATGTCGCATTACTATTTTACCGCTAATTACAACTATGTGGTAAAATCGTCCATCCTAAAATTAAAGATATTCAGACCAAGATATAAAAAAACTTATTTTTAAACATTTTTAAAAGGACTATATCAGCAAATAAAGAGTAATAGGACCACTATTTACTCTCATATTATAGTGTCGATCATTAGTGGTTTAGATTCAGCTAATTTCTATTGGGATCAGCAAAGAGCAAACTGTGACAAATTATCTAATCTATACCTCCAGGGTTTTAGTTATGGTCTCTTGTTCAATTAAAAATATTCACATGCGATACAAGACTGTCTGAGATTTAAAAAAATATAGGGGTACATTGACTAATTAAGCACAGTTCGTTATTATACTAATTAACATGTCTCATTTGGAACACTGCCAAAGAGCAATGGTCAGTATGAAAATAGATATCCTATCTTTCGAGTGAAAACATTATATTTTATTCATGATAAAATGCAGATAGAAGTCAACTGAATCCATTCTGGCATGATATTATTAACATTTACTAAAATAATTTTTAAGAGAATAATATGAGAGCAATAAGAATTTCGTGATTGATTAGCACAAGCAAATCTTTGGGCATCTTTCACAGTTTCAGGGCTAAAATGAGCAAGTTAAGATAAGCGTAGTGTGTTTATTTCTTTTTATTCATTTAACAGCCACTTACATGATTATGGCAGTTACTGTTATAAGTGTCTATGAATATTAGCTCCTTTAATCTTCATAACAACACTACATATACAATTATTATATTCATTTTACAAATCTAAACATTGAGCCGAAGAGAAAAATTAAGACAAAGAGAGGTAAAGAACCTTGACCAAGTTTAAATGGTTAGTAAGCAGCAGAATATGGATTTTAAGCCAGGAAGTCTGATTCTTATCATCCATATTTTAATGACTATTCTATAACATAATTTTGCTTTCTGAGTTTATCACATTGATGTGATTAAATGTTTGGTCTCATATCCCAGAAAAGAGACAATATTTCTTTTCTTAAGCCATTGAGATCATTTCCCTGGTATGGGCTATTTTCAGCTATTCTATGTAATCTTTTGTATGATCTTGCTTTCACAATGCCCAGAGTTGATTTTGCCATCCTTAAAGATCGAAAGGAATGCTAGATATACAGATGAAGGCTGGAAATGTCTTTCAAATATCTGACATGTAACCTATCCAATGCCAGATATAGAAAAGTTCTTGAGTACTTGAGTCAATAATATTACTTATTTACTGAATTATATAATATATATGCATTAAAACTAAATTTCACAGCATTGAAAAACATTCCTAATACTCAGTATTCTAGTTGCCTAAAACTCAAAGTGAAGCAACAGATGGAGGGGAGGATACATAGAGTCGCCAGGTGTGCTTGCTAATTATCATGTACTACTGTAGGCACAAGCACTGTATGTAAATTGTCAGTTGTATATTATATTTATCACCAATGTCATCCTTTATCTGCAGGCTATTTTCAGAAGCTAAGTACTCTGCCCAAACTATTAACCACTTCATTTAGTCCAAAGTGGAAAGGGGGCTTTTATGAGTAGAAACACATGGAGGTGGCAGTCGAGTTCATAATTTAGCAATGCATCATGATTCCTTAACTTTCCCATTTAAATATTCTACTTTGTGGGCAAATATAGATTTTCTTTCAAATTATAGCCATAAACTATTATCTCCAGGAAATAAAAAATTATTCTAATGTGGCATAGCACCAAGATATTATTTCTCAGTCAACTTTTAGCTGTATTTTTCCTTAGGGCAATATTTAATGCTGCCATTATAAGATATTTTGACAGGACATAATTTCTGTAAACCTAAATGCTGCAAGGGATTTTTTTTGAGATAAACTCAACCATATTGTGGAAAAATTAAATTAGCTTTTTTAAACATGGGAAGTTATGTTCAATAGAAGGACATATGATTAATATTCAGACAAGACAATACAATTTCAGCTGAAACAATATTATTTCTGCAATATTCTATTAAAATGAATCCAAATTTTATATATTAAAGCAGAATATGTAGACAGATGATAGTTAGAAATATTAGTGTAGGCATCATTTAGAAATTAATTATTTTTAAAGTCAAGAATAAAATTAAATAGCAAAAGAGTTGGTATTAAAGAATATCAGGTATTCTGTCAACAAGTGTTTGAAGACCCATATGGGTGAAGCAGTAAGAAGCAAATTTGGTGGCACAATAGCAGTGGGTGAAGCTGTGAGTGTCTTTTCTGTTTCTTTTCCTATGACTTTTCTCCTGTCTTTGCACCTGTGACAACAGAATGAGGAGGAAAAAGTGAGAAGTTTACTGTTGGGTAAATTTTAAGGGAGATTATGTATAACAAACATGGAGAAGTTAAACAGGTTATTGATGTTTCAAGACAGAGGTCTCTTTTTTCTGGAAGGGTCTGTAGGGCACACACAGATCAGCTGCAGCCTGTATGAAGTCAGGGGGACTTATTCAAGCCAGGGGGACTTATTCTGAGGACTTATGAGCTTAAGGTCTGCCAGAACAGTCAACCACAAGTAAGATAAATTTGCTTCAGCGTGCTAGAAAGCAAATGAAAACCTAATTTGAGTTATTGTCTACATTTCAAGGGAAAATGTAAAGAGATTTTGAATTGGACAATTCCGATTCAAAGTGAAAGTGAAAGTGAAAAACAAGGAAAGAAATCAACATAAGGAGGGAAGATCATAAAAGGTGAGGCGCAAATAACAATGATCCAAGTAAATGCAGGTTAATACCAGGATGATATATTGTTCTTTGCCCATCAAAATGAAAAGATTTTTAAAATGGTAAATTAAAATACGAAGTATGATATAGTGCCGTGGTTATCAAAAAGTGATCCACGGACCCCTAGGAATCCCCAAGAACTTACAAAAACCACATGGTCAAAGCATTTTCATAATAACACCATGACATCACTTGCCCTTTCACGCTCATTCTTTCACAAGTGTACTGGAGAGTTTTCTACAGGTTACTTAGTGTGTGATGAGTCATCACTCTGATAACTAATGGAATGTGTGCTTTGTTGTTTACAGTTTTTTCTAGTTTTAATTTTTAATATGGTAAATATAGATAGCTCTGACTCACATAAATGAAAGCTCTCTGGGGTCCTCAATAAGTTTTAAGAATCTAAAAGGATATGGTGACTAAAAAGATTGAGGGCTGCATGTATTGTTGTAATGAGCACATCAACAACCTTTCTGAGTGTAAAGTACTTAAAAATAATCATTTCCTTGATCTAGTACTTCCACTGATAACAATCAAAGCTCAAGTAATATTCAGAAAGCAGACTAAATATTAATTGCAATGATAAAAATCACAATATTAAAGTAGTAAAATATTGGAATTACCCAACAAATGGAAATTTTTTTTAAAAAGCTACTAAATCCAGGGAATCAAACATTCAGGGATTTAAGAAATGATTTACAAACAATAGCAGTGTTAAAATAATAAACCCTAATAAAATGACTGTGGTTTATCTGCCTGTCAAGGGGGCAGGCTTGTGTAATGGTTAGAAGCAAGCCCTGCCACAGCTTAAACTGTTGGCTATTATGTGACATTTTACAGGCAACTTAATCTGTTTAAAACACAGACTCTACATTTACCATTTGAGCACTATACTGGTTCCTACGAAATAGGGTTGTTGTATTAAATGAGGCGTTGTATGTAGCATTTAGAATGAAGGTTGGTACATTGATCAATAAATGTTAGTTATTGTAAATATCTATGTAAAATATTAAAAATTAAGCTAAAAGTTATTCATTATTCAACAAACGTTTGTTAAACTTGGGTCAGATCTGAGAACAAAAAAATCCCCAAGGTACCATTGTGGAACACACATTAGAGATGGTTCTTTTTGGATGGTAGTGTTGTAAGTAATTTTTTTCCTGTAGATATTAGCATATTTTCCAAATTTTCTACCATGGGCAATATTGATTTTAGCAGAAACATATATTAAACATAGAAGAGACAAATAACTTTGTTTTTGATCAATTTTTCCATTTTTAATTTAGAAAAATCTAAATTTATAAAGGAATTATGTGGTTTATATTAGGAAAAAGAAAATACATTTTCTAAGGAACTATGATTAGCAATTATACAGTATCTAGCTACTCTTTTTAAAACTTAAAACCAGTAGAATCAAAATAATTGTATAATATCTGGAAAATAGAATTTGGGGATAGGTTAAATACACTAAATAAAAGTCATATGGTTAATGGTTAATTAAATAAGTAACATGATGTTTCAAGTTTTCTGAAATACAATTTTCAATATCCATAAAATATTGGAAATGTTTATACCATCTGACAAAATAATTCCACCTTTTGGAATCTATGACAAGTAAATTATTAGAAGAATCTAAAAACACTTAGGTGAAAAAGTATTTATCAAGGCACTAACTTCTAAATGAAAAAAAAGATAAAGAAACAACTTAAATATCAAAAAAGAGGGAAAGATTAAATTAATTGTAAGACACTTATAAAGCAGAATTTAATATAGTTTTTTAATATCATTAAAAAACACATTAATGGTGCTGAGGAATAATTTCTAATGATGGTGTTATGGACTTAATGCTGTGTCTCCCAAAATTCATAGGCTAAAATCCTAAACCCCAAATTGATGATATTAAGAGGTGGGGGACTTTAGGAGATGATTAGGTTATGAGGGTGGAGCCCTCTTCAATGGGATTAGTGCCATTATACAAGAACCCCCCCCCATGAGTTCCCTCATCCCATCCACCATGTGAGGACAGGAGAAGGTGGCTGTCTATGAACCAGGAAGCAAGCTCTTACTAGACAGATTATGCAGACACCTTGATCTCAGACTCCCCAGCCTCCAAAACTGGGAGAAATAAATGTTTGTTATTTAAGCCACCCACTCTATGGTATTTTTGTTATAGTAGCCCAAACAGACTAAGACAAATAGGGAAATGTTCATGATAGAGTATTAAATAGAAATGCAGGCTGCACATGGTATAAAAACTGGATGTCCACCACACACAGTCATAAATATGCACCCTCACTCACTGCCCCTCTCCATATGCTTAGAAAAGAAGCCTGAAAGGAAATATTCTCAAATATTATAGCAATTATATTTTTAAAATATTTTAATGTAAGCTTGTTTTATTTTTATAATCTGAACAAACAGGCATAAGAATGAAAATACCACAAATATGTTATTTATCCTGAAGACTGTGCAGTTTTCTCACTTTTGTATTGGGACTATGCAATGGTATCAGATCTTTTTGGAAGAAAAACACTCTATTAGGGTCCCAGTTCCCATGACAAAGCTGTTATCTTTAATCCCTCCTTCATTCTAGGCATCTGCAGCCAACATGTCACCAAGTCCTGTCGTAACCTTCTAAATATCTTTAAACAGCTCCCAACTTTGTCCTCTCTCCACCTTCTCTTCTGTTTAGCATAAATCTAAATCCTCAGGTTTTCTCACAACTTGTTGTGTTGCCTCTAACTGTGATTGCTGCCACATTCTCACACTCTCCCATTCTCATTTTCACAGAGTTCCCAGGAGTCTTTCCTCAAAGACCTGTCTTCTTATGTCACTCCCCTGCTTAAAATCTTTCAAAAATTATTTTGCTCATATCACAAGGCTCTTCTAATCTGATCCCTGATTACTGTTCCAGCTCCATGACTTACCCTACCTGCAGTCTACCAAATCATTTGCTTTCCCAAGCAACCAATGCATCGTTTCAAAGTTCCATGCTTTTGTCCTGCTTATTACCACTCCTGGAATGTGTGTCACCACCTATGAACTTAATTAACAGCAGCTCAATTTTCAAGATTCAGGTAAAAATGCCTTTCTCCCTTATCCTTCTCTGACAGCTCCTAAGAGGACTTTGAGTGTTCTTTCTCCATGCTCCCAGAACACCACTATCCTAACTTTGCACTCTGGTACTGTGATTGTTTGCTTAGCAATCTCTCTCTGGCTCTTTTAAGCTTCCTTATCCCCAGAACTTGGAAAATCATCTGACACTTGAAAGTTCTCATAAAATATCTGGCCTTCATAAACACTTCCCTTCTCTGAGCTCCATTTCTCTTCTAAGTTTTTCCCTTGGCAGAAGTTTCCTCTATCAGAGTACCCTAAGACTGCAGGTTAATGGTTTAACAAGGGAACTCCTTCTAAATATGCAGTACTAGTGAGAAGGGCTTTTGTAACCCAATCTCCTGATTGCTATTTCCATAAAGAACTGTTATACAAATGGTTAATCTGATATTATTTAAAGTAGTCCACGAATCTCTAGGCTCACAGGAAAAAAAAGACATTCTGTGGTGAAATGCGCATAGACAATACTGAATATTGTATTATCTTCTTGGAGAATAATGGTGCCTATACATTTGTAAAAAGTGTTGAAAGTTCCCGCAGGAAAGAAACATTTAGTTTTAATTCAGGATTTTTCCAAATCACTTACCAGGGACTCTGCTTTTAACTCAGAAATAAATAAATAAATAAATAAATAAATAAATAAATAAATAAATAAATAAATAAATAGTACCTATGAACATTCCAGGGGACTACAGTTTTGATGGAGAGCAAAAATTTCTCTTAGACCCCAAGCACTGACAATGACTTATAGATTTATTTTTTTAAACATCTTTATTGGAGTATAATTGCTTTACAATGGTGTGTTAGTTTCTGCTTTATAACAAAGTGAATCAGCTGTACATATACATATATCCCCATATCTCCTCCCTCTTGTGTTTCCCTCCCACCCCTCTAGGTGGTCACAAATCACCGAGCTGATCTCCAGGTGCTATGCGGCTACTTCCCACTAGCTATCTATTTTGTATTTGGTAGTGTATATATGTCCATGCCACGTTCTCACTTCATCCCAGCTTACCCTTCCCCCTCCCCGTGTCCTCAAATCCATTCTCTACATCTGCGTCTTTATTCCTGTCCTGCCCCTATGTTCTTCAGAACCTTCTTTTTTTTTTTTAGATTCCATATATATGTGTTAGTATATGTTATTTGTTTTTCTCTTTCTGACTTACTTCACTCTGTATGACAGTCTCTAGGTCCATCCACCTCACTACAAATAACTAATTTTCATGTCTTTTTATGGTTGAGCAATATTCCATTGTAGATATGTGCCACATCTTCTTTATCCATTTATCTGTCAATGGACACTTAGGTTGCTTCCATGTCCTGGTTACTGTAAATAGAGCTGCAATGAACATTGTGGTACATGACTCTTTTTGACTTTCTCTGGGTATATAACCAGTAGTGGGATTGCTGGGTCGTATGTAAGTGCTATTTTTAGTTTTTTAAGGAACGTCCATACTGTTCTCCATAGTGGCTGTAACAATTTACGTTCCCACCAACAGTGCAAGAGGGTTCCCTTTTCTCCACACCCTCTCCAGCATTTATTGTTTGTAGATATTTTGATGATGGCCGTTCTGACTGGTGTGAGGTGATACCTCACTGTAGTTTTGATTTGCATTTCTCTAATGATTAGTGATGCTGAGCATTCTTTCATGTGATTGTTGGCAATCTGTATATCTCCTTTGGAGAAATGTCTATTTAGGTCTTCTGACCATTTTTGGATTGGGTTGTTTTTTTTTTTTTTTTTTGATATTGACCTGCATGAGCTGCTTGTAAATTTTGGAGATTAATCCTTTGTCAGTTGCTTCGTTTGCAAATAATTTCTCTCATTCTGAGGGTTGTCTTTTGGTCTTGTTTATGGTTTCCTTTGCTGTGCAAAATCTTTTAAGTTTCATTAGGTCCCATTTGTTTATTTTTGTTTTTATTTCCATTTCTCCAGGGGGTGGGTCTGAAAAGATCTTGCTATGATTTATGTCATAGAGTGTTCTCCCTATATTTCCCTCTAAGAGTTTTATAGTGTTTGGCCTTTTTAGGTCTTTGATCCATTTTGAGTTTATTTTTGTGTATGGTATTAGGGAGTATTCTAATTTCATTCTTTTGCATGTAGCTGTCCAGTTTTCCCAGCACCACTTACTGAGGATGCTGTCTTTTCTCCATTGTATATTCTTGCCTCCTTTATCAAAAATAAGGTGACCATATGTGTGTGGGTTTATCTCTGGGCTTTCTAACCTGTTCCATTGATCTGTATTTCTGTTTTTGTGCTAGTACCATATTGTCTTGATTACTGTAGCTTTGTAGTATAGTCTGAAGTCAGGGAGCCTGATTTCTCCAGCTCCATATTTCTTTCTCAAGATTGCTTTGGCTATTTGGGGTCTTTTGTGTTTCCATTCAAATTATGAATTTTTTTGTTCTGGTTCTGTGAAAAATGCCATTGGTAGTTTGATAGGGATTGCATTGAATTTGTAGATTGCTTTGGGTAGTATAGTCATTTTCATAATGTTGATTCTTCCAATCCAAGAACTTGGTATATTTCTCCATTTGTATCATCTTTCATTTCTTTCATCAGTGTCTTATAGTTTTCTGCATACAGGTCTTTTGTCTCCTTATGTATGTTTATTCCTAGGTATTTTATTCTTTTTGTTGCAATGGTAAATGGGAGTGTTTCTTTAATTTCTCTTTCTGATCTTTTATTGTTAGTGTGTAAGAATACAAGAGATTTCTGTGCATTAATTTTGTATCCTGCTACTTTACCAAATTCATTGATTAGCTCTAGTAGCTTTCTAGTAGAATCTTTCTCTATGTATAGTATCATGGCATCTGAAAACAGTGACAGTTTTACTTCTTTTCTGATTTGGATTCCTTTTATTTATTTTTCTTCTCTGATTGCTGTGGCTAAAACCTCCAAAACTATGTTGAATAATAGTGATGAGAGTGGACAACCTTGTCTCGGTCCTGATCTTTGTGGAAATGGTTTCAGTTTTTCACCATTGAGAACAATGTTGGCTGTGGGTTTGTTATATATGGCCTTTATCATGTTGAGGTAAGTTCCCTCTATGCCTACTTTCTGGAGGGTTTTTCTCATAAATGGGTGTTGACTTTTCTCTAAAGCTTTTTCTGCATCTACTGAGATTATCATATGGTTTTTCTCCTTTGATTTGTTAATATGTGTTCATCACATTGATTGATTTGAGTATGTGAAGGATCCTGGCATTGCTGGGATAAACCCCACTTGATCATGATGTATGATCATTTTAATGTGCTGTTGGATTCTGTTTGCTAGTATTTTGTTGAGGATTTTTGCATCTAAGTTCATCAGTGATATTGGCCTGTAGATTTCTTTCTTTGTGACATCTTTGTCTGGTTTTGGTATCAGGGTGGTGGTGGCCTCATAGAATGAGTTTGGGAGTGTTCCTCCCTCTGCTATATTCTGGAAGATTTTGAGAATGATAGGTTTTAGCTCTTCTCTAAATGTTTGATAGAATTCCCCTGTGAAGCCATCTGGTCCTGGGCTTTAGTTTGTTGGAAGATTTTTAATCACAGTCTCAATTTCAGTGCTTGTGATTGGTCTGTTTATACTTTCTATTTCTTCCTGGTTCAGTCTTGGAACGTTGTACTTTTCTAAGCATTTGTCTAGTTCTTCCAGGTTGTCCATTTTATTGGCATATAGTTGCTTGTAGTAATCTCTCATAATCCTTTGTATTTCTGCAGTGTCAATTGTTACTTCTTCTTTTTCATTTCTAATTGTATTGATTTGAGTCTTCTCCCTTTTTTTCTTGATGAGTCTGACTAATGATTTATCAATTTTGTTTATCTTCTCAAAGAACCAGCTTTTACTTTTATTGATCCTTGCTATTTTTCCCTTCATTTCTTTTTCATTTATTTCTGATCTGTTTTTTATGATTTCTTCTGCTAACTTTGAGGGGTTTTTTTGTTCTATTTTCTCTAATTGCTTTAGGTGTAAGTTTAGGTTGTTTATTTGAGGTGTTTCTTGTTTCTTCAGGTAGGATTTTATTGCCATAAATGTCTCTCTTCGAATTGCTTTTGTGTATCCCAAGGTTTTGGGTTGTTGTGTTTTCATTGTCATTTTTTTCTAGGTATTTTTTGATTTCTTCTTTGAATTCTTCAGTGATCTCTTGGTTATTAAGTAGTGTATTGCTTAGCCTCCATGTGTTTGTATTTTTTACAGATTTTTTTCCTGTAGTTGACATCTAGTCTCATAGCGTTGTGGTCAGAAAAGATACTTGATACGATTTCAATTTTCTTAAATTTACCAAGGCTTGAGTTTTAACCCAAGATATGATCTATCCTGGAGAATGTTCCATAAGCACTTGAGAATAAAATGTATTCTGTTGTTTTTGGTTGAAAGGTCCTTAATAATATATTATATATATATTATTATTAAAAATAATAATAATAATAAATATCTATTAAGTCCCTCTTGTTTAATGTATCATTTAAAGCTTGTGTTTCCCTATTTATTTTCATTTTGGATGATTTGTCCATTGGTGAATTGTGGTGTTAAAGTCCCCTACTCTGACTGTGTTACTGTCGATTTCCCCTTTTATGGCTGTTAGCATTTGCCTTATGTATTGAGGTGCTCCTATTTTGGGTGCATAAATATTTACAATTGTTATATCTTCTTGGATTGATCCCTTGATCATTAGGTAGTGTACTTCTTTGCCTCTTGTAATAGTCTTTATTTTAAACTCTATTTTATCTGATGTGAGAATTGCTACTCCAGCTTTCTTTTGATTTCCATTTGCATGGGATATCTTTTTCCATCCCCTCACTTTCAGTCTGTATGTGTCCCTAGGTCTGAAGTAGGTGTCTTGTAGACAGCATATAAGGGTCTTGTTTTTGTAACCATTCAGCCAGTCCATGTCTTTTGGTTGGAGCATTTAATCCATTTACATTTAAGGTAATTATCGATATGTATGTTCCTATTACCATTTTCTTAAATGTTTTGGGTTTGCTTTTGTAGGTCTTTTCCTTCTCTTGTGTTTCCTGCCTAGAGAAGTTCCTTTAGCATTTGTTGTAAAGCTCATTTGGTGGTGCTGAATTCTCTTAGCTTTTGCTTGTCTGTGAAGGTTCTGATTTCTCCGTCAAATCTGCATGAGATTCTTGCTGGGTAGAGTAATCTTTGTTGTAGATTTTTCCCTTTCATCACTTTAAATGTTTCCTGCCACTCCCTTCTGGCTTGGAGAGTTTCTGCTGATAGATCAGCTTTTAACCTTATAGGGATTCCCTTGTATATTATTTGTTGTTTTCCCCTTGCTGCTTTTAATATTTTTTCTTTGTATTTAATTTTTGATAGTTTGATTAATATCTGTCTTGGCATGTTTCTCCTTTGGTTTATCCTGAATGGGACTCTCTGCGCTCCCTGGACTTGATTGACTATTTCCTTTCCCATATTAGGGAAGTTTTCAACTATAATCTCGTCAAATATTTTCTCAGTCCCTTTTTTTTTCTCTTCTTCTTCTGGAACCTGTATAATTTGAATGTTGATGTGTTTAATGTTGTCCCAGAAGTCTCTAAGACTGTCCTCAATTCTTTTCATTATTTTTTCTTTGTTCTGCTCTGCAGTAGTTATTTCCACTATTTTATGTTCAGGTGACTTATCCATTCTTCTGCCTCAGTTATTCTGCTATTGATTCATTTAAATAATTTTAAATTTCTTTTATTGTGTTGTTCATCATTGTTTGTTTGCTCTTTAGTTCTTCTAGGTCCTTGTTAAATGTTTCTTGTATTTTCTCCATTCTATTTCCAAGATTTTGGATCATCTTTACTATCATTACTCTGAATTCTTTTTCAGGTAGACTGTCTATTTCCTCTTCATTTGTTTAGTCTGGTGGGTTTTTACCTTGCTCCTCCATCTGCTGTGTGTTTCTCTATCTTCTCATTTTGCTTAACTTACTGTGTTTGGGGTCTCCTTTTCACAGGCTACAGGTTTGTAGTTCCCTTTGCTTTTGGTGTTGGCCCCCAGTGGCTAAGCTTGGTTCAGTGGGTAGTGTAGGCTTCCTGATGGAGGGGACCAGTGCCTGTGTTCTGGAGATGTGGGTGTATATTGTCCTTCTGGTTGGCAGGACCACATCCAGTGGTGTGTTCTGGCGTGTCTGTGGCCTTATTATGATTTTAGGCAGCCTCTCTGCTAATGGATGGGGCTGTGTTCTTGTCTTGCTAGTTTTTTGGCATAGGGTGTCCAGCACTGTAGCTTGCTGGACATTGAGTGCAGCTGACTCTTAGCATTGAGATGGACATATCTGGGAGAGCTTTCACTATTATCACATGGAGCTGGGATGTCTCTTGTGGATCAGTGTCCTGAACTTGGGTCTCCCACCTTAGAGGCACAGGCCTGACACCCGGAAGGAGCACCAAGACCATATCAGCCACACAGCTCAGAAGAAAAGGGAGAAAAAGAGAAAGAAAGAAAGAAATTAAATTTAAAAGTTATTAAAATAAAAAAAATAATTATTAAAATTAAAAAAATTAAGAGTAATTAAAAAAAAGAAAAGAAAAAAGAAAGAAAGAAGAGAGCAACCAAACCAAAAAAACAAATCCACCAATGATAGCAAGCTCTAAAAACTATACTAAGAAAAAAAACACAAGAAAACAGATGGACAGAACCCTAGGACAAATGGTAAAAGGAAAGCTATACAGACCAAATCACACAAAGAAGCATACACCTACACACTCACAAAAAGAGAAAAAGGAAAAAAAAACACATATGTATCTATACATAAAAACAAAAAGGAGGAAGAGAGCAACCAAATCAGTAAACTAATCTCCCAATGATAATAAACTCTAAATATTAAACTAAGATAAACATAAATCTAGAAACAAATTAGATGCAGAAAGCAAACTCCAAGTCTACAGTTGCTCCCAAAGTCCACCGCCTATATTTTGGTATGATTCTTGGTCTCTCCAGGTATTCAGTGTACATCAAATTGATCATGGAGATTTAATCCACTCTTCCTGAGGCTGCTAGGAGAAATTTCCCTTTCTCTTCTTTGTTCCCACAGCTCCTGGGGTTCAGCTTTGGATTTGTGCACCGTGTGTTCTCCTGGGGAAGTTGTCCCTGGATCACGGGACCCTGGCAGTGGCTGGCTGCACAGGCTCCTGGGAGGGGAGGTGTGGATAGTGACTTGTGCTCGCACACAGGCTTCTTGGTGGCTGCAGTAGCAGCCTTAGCGTTTCATGCCTGTCTCTGGGGTCCGCACTGATAGCCACGGCTCTCGCCTGTCTGTGGAGCTTGTTTAGGCAGTGCTCTGAATCCCCTCTCCTCACGCACCATGAAACAATGGTCTCTTGCCTCTTAGGCAGGTCCAGTCTTTTTTCCCAGACTCCCTCCTGGCTAGCTGTGGCGCACTAGCCCCCTTCAGGCTGTGTTCACGCAGCCAAGCCCAGGCCTCTCCCTGGTATCTGACCTCAGAAGTCCGAGCCTCAGCTCCCAGCCCCCGCCCGGTCCGGCGGGTGAGCAGACAAGCCTCTCGGGCTGGTGAGTGCTGGTCGGCAGCGATCCTCTGTGCGGGAATCTCTCTGCTTTGCCCTCTGCACCCCTGTTGCTGTGCTCTCCTCCGCGGCTCCGAAGCTTTCCCCCTCCGCCACCCGCAGTCTCCGCCCGCGAAGGGGCTTCCTAGTGTGTGGAAACCTTCCCTCCTTCACAGCTCCCTCCCACTGGTGCAGGTCCCGTTCCAATTCTTTTGTCTCTGCTTTTTCTTTTTTCTTTTGCCCTACCCAGGTACGTGGGGAGTTTCTTGTTTTTTCGGAAGTCTGAGGTCTTCTGCCAGCGCTCCGTAGGTGTTCTGTAGGAGTTGTCCCACATATAGATGTATTTCTGATGTATTTGTGGGGAGGAAGGTGATCTCCACGTCTTATTCCTTCACCATCTTGTAGGTCTCTCTAAAGATGTTTTAGAATGCTTATGCATTTGCTAAGTCAAATGCAAGAGAACGTCCTGTTTTAGCCTATTTTCTCATTTAACTTGTCATTTTTAAAAATTAATATTCAATTAATTTGACTTTCCCAACAAATCCAAGATGAAAATAATAATTATATTTTAATTTTGTATGTTTAAAAAATACATAAATTTTAATCTGAGGACTACACTATTATTGTCTGAACTTCTTTTTTTGTGGCATTTTTTTCAACCCTTAGAATTATATTTCTAGAATATATTGTGAACTCATTGTCAGACTAGTACTTTCTAGAGAACAGATTCTCTCCTTTATCCTTATACCCTCTGTCCTTAGCAGGGTACCTGGCATGGTGAGCACATTTAATACATTTTTTTGACTGGATGTATAAATTAACAACTTCTAAATATTAGTATCTTCTATTTGGATATTTACCTTTTTCTTTTCTTCAAGGTTGTATTCTTTGTATTTTAGATTGGTTGTTTCTATTTAAATGCATTAAGACCCTAAGGGATCATTTTCATCTAATTTTATTCAGATGGTTCCAGTCTTAAAAACAAACACAATCTTTCAAATCATTTACCGTTACTAATTTTTGGCCATTTTCCATACTTCTTTGTCTCAACTTCTGGGATATTTTATTGGCTTGATTTTTTAAAGCTAAGTCACAGTTTTAGTGACAGAATGAAGAGTTGGGAGGAAGTTTTAGAGACCTAGTAATCCACTAAGTAAATTTAGAGATGTAATAATTGTGTGTCAAATAATTTGCACATGTTTCTAAAAATAAATAACTGCAAAGTTAGGACTAGAACCCAGATCTAGATTACATTTCTTCAGGCTTCTTTCCATTATAATCCTAAATTTTGAAGGTTTTTCCCCTGTTTTTTTTTCTTTAAGCTGTTCATTTATTTAAAAACCATATACTGATGGCAAACGTTTTGCCTGGTATTGTGAGGGTCATCATTAATAAACAAGAACACATGGAAAGGTCATCGTTTGATTTGAATAGACACACATGGCAGTTAGAAATATGGAAATGTTCTCTCTCCCATGTGTAATACTTCTCAATTTTTTTCAGATTTGTTGTTTTGCATCTTAAACAAGCTGATTCAGCCTAGTGTTCTGAATTTCTTTACGACTTTTTAAATTATAGCCTTCCCTTGAGAAACTTGATTAATTCATATTGCTGGAATTATCACCTTAGTGCAAATGACATATGGTTTCATTCTGTTTCTAGTCTCTCTGGTTTGGAACATATTTTTGGAACACTAATAGATTTCTTATCTTGTAAGCCTCTAATGTTTTGACATTAAACATAGGCATTAAAAAATGTAACAGTGTTAATTGAGAATGGTAATCAGGATGTCACCACAGGGTCCTATTTCGTGAGAGTTAATGTAACTCAATTATGTGTGGTATCCTTAGATGGAAGTTTAACAATGAGCTATTGTTTTAATTTTATATTGTTTCTATGTAAAACTGTGCTCTTTGTAAAATAACAGTATTTAAAGCTTGCAAAATATAAGTAATACTTAATTGCTACTATAGTAGATGGTAGTGTTTACTAACATTCTCAGGTTTAATCCTTTTAAAGGATATTTTGATATTTTAAATGCACATATTCCTTGTAAAATTTCTTTTTACTGTTTAAAGAAAACTACTTGCACTTAAGCTTGAGAATTCAGTTAAATATTGTAAAAACTGCCAATCAGCAGAACAAAACAATATTAATAATAGCTGGTTTCACTAAAAAGCCCATTTTTTAAAAAATGAGATTTAAATCTAAGAGTCTTCTTCATCAAATTCATTTTCTCCTTTTCTACACTGGCTCTACCTTTGAGTTAATATCTCCAGTGTGAAACTGGGGCCAAGTGTAGAAATATCACAGTGGTTGAAAGGGCTCTTCACAGAAGATAGTGAGTTCATTGTAATGAAAATTATCAAGGTCAATGCTATTTGACTCTGGCAGGAGATTCTACAACCTGCATCTTTAAAATTAATAAGGACAAATTGAAATGATGGGTATTAAATCTGCTCCTGGAATTCTGGGAAAAGCAAATTTTATTCCAGAAAATCTTTTGGGAAGGCAACTTGGTGATTTGTCTTTTCAGTACTTGATTCTGGTTCTTTCCCTTATATTTTTGTTTTGTTTTTTAGAAAAGGCTTTTCACACCTCATGCTTTGCTTTTTCATTGGTCATTTTCTTTCTATCCTCTCAACATTACTCCTCTACTTGTTACATTTTGGATTTTGTCTCTCTACCTCCCCCACCCCAACCCATATAATACTCTTTGGTTCTGTCCCTTCAGAGGCTTAATTTATTTGCTAAAATTAGCTGATAGGACAGGTACTTTGATTCAGTTCCTGGTCTGTGCATCAGGTTGAGAAGTTTTAGCTACAAATTACAGAACACCCCAGTTTATGGTGGCTTACACATTGAGTCAGGAAATTATTTCACATAACCAAAGTCCATAAACAGAGCAGGTCAGAGAATAGTGATCAGATACTCAATAATGTCTTTGGGTACCTCTGTTTTCTCTGTCATTCTGTCATCCTCAGTGTCAACTTCACATTGAGCTTATTTTCTTTGTGCTTGCACATGAAAGGGAAGGATTGTAACTTTTATGGAAAGAAAATCTTCCTCAAATGTCCTCAACTGACTTCTCATGTCCCACAGTCTAGGTTAGATATTGGACATGGGATTTCCATGATTGGTTTAGAAAATCCATTTGGGCATCCACTACTAGCATATGGACTCGGGGAGAGTGTATACTATCTAACTCGTGACTATTCCAGATGCCTAGATATTATCTGGCACATAATAGGGTTTCACCTTATAATTTTGAGTAGATATTCAAACCCTCATGACTACTACATATGGCAGGTAACTACAGATAATGCTCCCAGAAAATCAGCTAAAAGACCATCTGTTCATTGTCTCCCCACGCTTTCCTCCTCTCCTTGAAATCCCTATCCATGCAGTCAACTCTGCTTTAATTCCTAGACCAATCTGGACTTAAAAGTTTAAGTGTGCCCCTTTCTTGTCTTTAAATCCTTCATTAGTATGGATGGGATTAATAATACCTACCTTAAAGAGTGCTTGTGAGGATTAGAAAAAATGTAGGCATAGCATCTGACACTGTGCCAAACATATAGATGGAATCTGATCAATGGTAGTATTATTTTCTGAACTCTTTGTACCAAACTAACTAATATCATGATATCCTCCCAGGCTCTCTCCTGTACCACTGGTTACATTTGTGGCAAACCTGACCTGAGACCATGGTTCATAGGGCTGACACTTGGACCTCACATAGTTTTTAAACTCTCTGTGTTGTTTCTGCTCTGAAGATGTTTTTGGCACCAGAGTGTCTATTACCAAAGGTCCTAACTGTACTTGTCTCTGCCCTCAGCTTCTGATTTGGTTTCTATTTTAATTCATGCTCTCATTGCCTGTCTAATTTCTTAGTGCCCCTGGGGTGCTGACTTTTGCTTTGTCTTGATCTGCTCCTTACGTGGGTGCTGGAGTTGCCTCCGAACTCATTTGGTGACTTGGGCTTCCATTTTTAAGGACTGACTTCCTCAAGGCCAGTGTCTTCCTGCCTAAGTGGACATCCAAGTGTCATCTAACTAGATTACCCATCCTCGTGCTTGACTACCTTGCTGGTATATCTCATTTCTAAAGCTTCATACCTCAAACCTAGGTATTGAATGAAAATCACCATCTATGACTTAAGTACCCTGCAGAAAGGCTAATAGCCAAACCCACTCATAACAACCATTCTGCCCTCTGGGATATTTCAAATGCCAATCTTTGGCTCTGTTTCCACTTGGGCGTTTATTCAGGCATTTGCAGACATGTCTTCTTCCCAACTTTACACTTGACACCATCCACTGTCTCTTTAAATGTGCATAGATTTAAAGAGTTAAAGAATTTCCTGATCATGGCTTATTTTTAAGAGAAACTGTATAAGACTGAGTATGGAATGAAAGAAAGATATATTAAAAGTGATGAAGGAGAGGTAAAGAGGAAAAGAGGAGAAAGCTTATTGGAGCTTATAGTTTTTAATATCAACAATCATGATTGGTAATTTCCCACTCAAAACAGTTTTTAATTATTTCCTTCCTCAATGCCCTTCTTGTAGTGGTTTTTTTTTTTTTTTCTCTAAGGGGAGACAATGTTAAAAGAAAAAGCCTCTGCTTAGCTTAGTTATTGGGTTGGCCAAAAAGTTCATTCGGGTTTTCCCGTAACATCTTCCAGGAAAAACCCGAACGAATTTCTTGGCCAATCCAATAATTCCAAATACGTGAACTCTTCTTACTGTACAGGGAAAACATTTTTGTAATACATCCAGTGGTGAATATCTGATGACTAAATGGCACATCACCAGGTATTGTATAATACTATCTACAGGCGACTCTCTGCTCAGTCCTGATGATTGGAATAGTTTATACATTACCTCTGTTCATAGTATCTGATGATGTACTGGTTTGAATTTTTTGCACTCTTCCCTATCTGTTTTTAATTTTCTTCATTATCTTGTCTTGTGAGGGATCTATTTCTGTGGTCCAACTCAAATTATTTTTTGGATTAAAATGGATTAAAAGCGTTATGGCAAAACTTCAGGAAAATCTCCTACATGTGTCATGAGAGTATTTGCTCTGCCTGTGCCATGCTTTTCCTTATTAGAGAAGGCAGATTAATTTGACAAGGCCATGACTCTTGTTCTCAAACAAGATGTAGTCAAGTCTCTGTTTGCCTTCTAAGAGTATGCGTATAAACAATACATGCTCTGTTAAGACAGCCGCATATATGCATATATATAAATGGGTGTGTTTTCATTTTATATGTATGTATTTACTTATATAGATATATCTATCTAGAGAAATAGCATTTATATAAGTATATGTATATATATATGATAAAACATGACCATTATATGTGTATTTCCATATTCATATCCAATTCTAAATTTACACTATCTTTGATATAAGTGCTCTATGGAGGGCAGGGAGTCTTTCTGTCTTTGTTAATTAATGAATCCCAAATATCTAGATCTGTGACTCACCTGCTTTGAATGAAGGAAGGGATGTTGGCTGCTAATGTATGCTTTATAAAATATTAGGGAAAGCTCGTGATTGATATATTTGTGAAATAATTAGAGTGCTTAGAACACCTCCTCCAGCCCAGACATCTAATCTTGCCTACAGGGGCTTAGCTATTGGTCTAGGGAAAACCCACACTGTCAGCCTCCAGTGCCCTTTGAAACTTCTAGGATCTGGGGTCCTGAGATTCTTTGCCAAATGATTGACTCTTACTTTCAGGAAGAAATCTGGAAGTAATGTGGGCATATGAGATAGTACCAGTATTTTTAAACGTATAAAGAGAGAAACCAGCATATAAGAACATAAGGGTTTGCATTTTTGAATGGGTGATATGGTATCTGTGTATTTCCTACTGATGGCTATGGGCTTCATAATATACCAGATCCAATAGTGGAAAAACAATAAAAATAAAATCAATGTCAAAAGTCTAAGAGCAAATTTAAAAAGAAGAGCTAACAAAAACCCCAAATGTAGGAAATTCCTAGGGCTTTTGTGTCAGTTGAAAAGAGAGCAAAGAGATGGTAAACATAAGGTTGGTGTAGTTGGCTGCTTGCAATTCTGTGTTATCTTAAAAAAAGAAAAAAAAAACCTTTCATATATAAACTTAATTTCAATTGGAATACCATAATCAAGGGTTCGATTTTGTAACCGAGACAACATAGGTCACTTTTAGTGGTGGGAATTAAATTGATAATCTTATGTCGACCTTTCTTCTGCAGTAGAGGAATCTGGACGATTTAAATAACCCCTTTTCTTGCACAGGCATCTCTTAATTATTAACGTCATTTCCAGAGGTCTATCCACTCTGGTTCCACAGAAGGCAAATTGTACCATGATGCCTGCACGCCTGCATTCTTGACATGCAGTGACTGCACCCTCTTCCTTTTATGGATGAGGACATCCCTGGGCACTCAACAAAAATTTTAACTGGAATCAATCCTCAATTGGCTCTCTATTCTCTACTTGAGTGACACACCCTGATTTCAAAGAAATGCTGACATGTGGAAGATTAGCATGAAGGTGAGAGGGAAGAAAGAAATCAAGGCAGTAAACCCTAAACTTATGTATGTGTTGAATATTTCATGGGTAACTGCATATGGGATTGTGTTTTTTTAAAGTATGTGTAACATCTGGTTCTTTTTTTCACTGAAATCATGTGCAGTGCTTTTTCTTCTACTCAAGAACAGATTTTCTATTGTTTCATAAATAATTTTGCTTTTGTACCAAAGGCATTTGTATTAATTCAATATGGTGCAATAAAAGTATTCGTGGAATGGATTTAACCATATTGTTTATTGATTGCTCCACTTATTTGCTTTATGTTTATCTTTAGTCAGCTATCACATCAAGTTTTTTGGTATTCATTTGGACACAGAAATTAGATATAGAAGGAAACCCTACTGTTTATGGCTTTTTTGTTTTTGTTTTTTTTTGCCTGGTGTTTGGAAGTCAGGAGGTAGGAGGGGAAAGTAGAATTTAAGGCCACTTCGTTTTGCAAGGAAGAAACATGTCTATGTAAATGCTTCTGCTACTGCTCTCCATTTAACAAAGCAGCAGAATTGCTAGGAGTATCTGAGGCTTACCAATAAATAATAGACCAGCAGAAGGATTCAGTTCCATTTTGGGGTTGCATTTTGCCACACAGATTTATGGACAGAAAACAGACCTGAAACATTTTTGAATATGTGGGAAGAAAAATTAATTAAAAGCTCAACTTGTCAGTTTTATAAACAGAAACATTTAGAATTTTTTTCAATTTCATGATAATTATGACTTGTTTTTATACTTCCAATCTTAACTTCCATTGTGATGCAGGATGAAGACCTCACCCCACGCTCAATGATCAAACTGAGTCGTCTCTCTCGATCTATAGGCATCCTGGAAGGTGTCAATCTTGTATATTTTTCATGCTAAGTTTCTGTCCTGTCCCACTGTTAATTCAACATGAGCATGCCTAAAACTGAAATCAATGTTTGTTTCCCACCAAACTAGCATTTTCTTCAACCTCTCTTAATTCTAACAACTGACCCATCACTTCACTATTTCTGCTGCCACCACCCTTCACCTATTCATATCACTTTATGGCTTGACAAGTTCAAAGGTCTCCTCATTGATCTCTCTTGCTCAGATCTTCTAATGGATCAGAAAACTGGTATTTTGATTGATAGATTTTAATACCTATCATCTGCATATATATTTTAATACATACCTTCCCTGCTCAAGTACTTTTAGTGATTTTCAGTGATTCTTTGCCTCTTAGAGAGTAATTCATGAACTTTTATTAAGCCTGGCATGAATAGTCCTACACAATCCAGGTGCAATTTACCTAATAGAGTACCCCTTATGCTGTAAAGTGTTTTTGTAGAAGCTTCCTGGTTGTGAAAGCCATGGTTGTGAATGCCACATTTAAGCTGGGTGGTATTCTAGTACCTTCTAAATTTATGACTCTACGATTCATAGCTTTTTGACCTTAATTCTCACTTATTCCCACTATTCCTGTTACAAACTTTGTTTATGTTTAATTAATATGCATGTTGGATACAAAACAATGTTTGGGGTGTATTTTCTACATATCTGAGACCAGCTTACCTTTTAGAGAGGCTTTTAAATTTCACCTCATTCACTCATTCTTTCCTGGCCACCTAATCCCATGTTTCTGACCTTAGGTTGCATTTACTGTCAGAATCTCCACCTTAGCATTATAATTTATTGGCATGAATTACTATTTGTTTTTCTAGTAATGTGTGCTTCTGATTAGATCGTAAGATCCTGAGTAAAGAGATTGTCTTATATCACTTTGTTTCCCCACTTCTTGTACGATCTCCTGCACCATGCATATTACAGATACCCACTGAACATTTGTTGATGATGTCAATGATCCTTTAACTTCACCACCAGTGTGACTCCTGGTCGGCTTTCCATGCCCAGTACCAATCTGCCTGCTGCATTTGACCTTGCTTGACTATGAAGCCTAAAGTAACTTTACATTATCTGAAAGTTCTTTCATACTTTTAGCCAGTTTCATTTTTTTCTTGTCACCACAATTAATTTTTCTTTCTCTCCCTCTCCCTCCCACCCCCTCTGCCTCCTTCTTTTAAAGACTGTGGGCACATTGCAAGCTTGTATAATAAGTATTTTTGATTGACTGGTAACTCCTCTGAAAACATCTGAATCTTTTTCCAGGTCACAAATCTGTAGACTTCTATGAAACTGTTGTACTGTGATACAACTGGGTCATCAGTATATCTGGGACTTAAGAGTAGTGTATGTAAAACCACAGAGTACAACTCTGTAACTCCAAGAAAGTATGACCCTTAAAACCCAAACTAAAGGGCGATTTGAGCGGCTCAGTGAGAATTTACCAACCAGAAGATTGAGGTGACGTCTCTCCACTAAAGTACACTCCTCCATGTCCCCTGCTGCTGTGCACACTGCTCTCGAGTATGGGGAGTTTGACACATGTTTATCAGACCAGCCAAAAACCTGAATGGCAAGGAGATAATTCAGAAACCGTAGGACAGAGTGCCAGATGAGCAGTCTCCATTATCACAATGCCAGGCATCCCCAGTGACTAGATACACACTTTTGCATGACTCTATTCATTGATTCGTGCCAAAGAAAGACAACAGACGGAAGGTCCCATGTAGACAGCTGTGCCAAATGGATGTGGCGCCACTGCTACTCAAGAGTGTCAGTCCTAGTAAACCAGGGCTATGAAGACAGCCAGTGGGTGGGGCGGCCCAACATAAATATAGATAATATTTGTGGTTTAACTCCCACACAGTTATGCAGAAGGCATTATGGATTGGCTTACAGTTTGATCTGGTATTTTAAAAAATACTAAGGCATAAATAAAAACATGACCTAAATGCATAAATAGAGGTCTCTGCCTACCATGTGCTAGAAAAATATCTTAGGGTCTCAGGACTAAAATAAACATGATTTCTACCATGTGCTCAAACAATTGAATTTTGCCCAATTCAAAATTAGGCAAAGCATGAGTATTTACTAGTAAAATTAACTTCTTTTCTCTTTCTTCTCATTATAGCTACAGGCAAAGAGAGGAAACCTGAGCCATTATACAGTGCTTTTAATTGGTATATGAAGCCAACTGTGTTAACTCATTATAGAAAACCCAGCTTCTCTTCTCTGCCTGTCACTTCTATGTGGAGGGAATTCGTATACAGAGGATAATTACCTGAACTTTCCCTTTTACTTTTATTCCATAAACACATCACTAGACTTTCTTATTGTTTTGAGTAAAAAAATGTGTAAATAGGGGAAAAACAATAAGGGAACAAATGTCTCATATAGAGATGAATTTCAAAATTTTAAAGTTCTGTTATTGTTTAAACTACTGTGAAGAATTTTTTTTTTCCAAAAGGGAAACTAAAGATAAAATGGAATAAATTGAGGAATGAGTCATATAAGCATCAAATAAGTATGATTTCCTACTAGATTAAATATAAGGATATCAATTGATATTTGTTTGTTTTGCTCTAAGAAAGTGAATAAATTCCTTTTCATCAGGGAGAAATACAAATCATATAAGTGATTTCTCTAAAGCAAAACTACCTTTTCCAACAACATTTATAAGTAGTTGGGCCATGTATAGGATCTCCATGGTTATTATCTGCCTAAACTAGTCCTCATATTTAGATCTTTTCTACCTTAAAGATATAACACTTTTTCTTCAGCGGTAACTAGTCTTCACACCTTAGCTTATCTAATGCCTGAAACAGCACATCTAATGTTGGTATTTTCATGTAACAGATTAATTAATCAATTATCACAAAATTGGTATCATAAAAAATGTACAGTTTTTGCACCACACAGATAAGAGTTCAAATCCAAACTCTATGTTGTAGCCTTCAGCATATCACTTCATTTCTCTGCATCTTAATTTTTTCATTTGTAAAATGATACTAATTTGAAGCTTTGTTGAGATCATTTATACAGTGCCTGGCACATGGTAGGCTTAAATAACTGGTAGGTCTTATTATGGCCTTTTAATCAGAGAGACCTATGCTGTAATTAATTGTTTATATATGACCTTGTGAAAATAACTCATCATTCCTAATTTAATTTCAGTTTTTACAACAATAAGAACAAATATATATTAATAACACCTGGAATACAGAGCTGGCTGTAACAATAAGAATATGAACGAATCAACCCAGCAAATAATCCTATTCACACAATCCAGAAAGGGAAAGAAAGTTATGTGATGAAAGTAGAAAGTATAGGAAATTAACTATGAAGTTCAAGGGTAGGAATTCTTTTTAGTAACCCAGGTTTTTTTTTTTTTTTCAGAAGCAAAGGAAAGCTTTGTTCTCTGATCAGAGAATGGAGAGGTGGGAGCTCCCACTCTAGAGCACACGCAGCGCTTCATCTCCCCACAGGCCGTGGGCGGGGCTGCTTTATAGGGATCGCCTGTGTGTGTGGGGGAGGGGCGGAGTTCTCATCGGGCAGGTGCAGCTGCGCTGCTTACGCTCCAGATTGCAGGGCTGGGTGCAGCGTCTCTGCACACGGCCCCCCGCCATCTTGAATTGAGCAGCGTGTGGGCGCTTCTGCCCACAGATTGAGCTGAGGTGTCAGCGCAGCCGTTTCACACTGGGAACTCTGGTCTGGAGGGCCAGATGTGAGGCCTCTGCACGCGGCAGCCTATAAGCAACTGAAACAAGAGTAAGCACAGAGGAAAAAAAAAGGTTAGACAATTTTATTACCCAAATTCTATTTTTATTTCCAGAGAATTGTTAGTAACCCAGTCTTTATTATACAAGCATTCAAGACAAATGATGCACTTTTTTCCTCCTTGACTTTTCTACTAGTCTAATATTCTCTACCCACTTTTCAAGCAAGAAAGAAAAAAAACAGTGATTGAGATCATGGTTATATAGGCTATGCGCGAGAATAGTCCTCTAAGTAAAGCAAAATTTGCACTATTGAGAAGAAAAGATGAAGCATTGTAAATTGTCTCTATTGACTAAAGAGGTTTGGGTTTGCAATATGCTTCATCCCTAATGATTTAGAGCAAAAAAATCTAAGATCCTTATTTGTAGTTTCAAAATCAAAATTCCACAAGCAAAATATTAGAAATATGAACTTTTTTCCAGCTGTAAAATTTTGAATTGCTTTCCTTTTTTTTTTCCTGTAGTTTTCCTCACTTGTTAAAGTGCTAGTATTTCTCTACTTTTATGTTTTAAAAATATCATCCCACTGATGCATAAATTAAAAAAGTCACTTGGTAACTGTATTCCTTCACTATGTATTCAAATAAGTCGGGAGAAATACTGTACATGAAAATACAGGAAGTGTTTCTAGACTTTCGGAGATCAATGGATTGGAACAGAGAGATCCCTGCATCCACCTAGCATTAAAGTGCCTCTAAGCCAAACAGATCTAAGCACACCTGAGGGAATTCATTCTGCTCAGGACTCAGTCAGGCTTTCATAGCAATTAAGTTGATGGACTGTATGTTTAATAAATTTTCCAATTGTGAAAGAAGGTATATATTGTGAAGCCACAAATCACGTGGGCATGTTTTTATTATATTATAAAAACCTTTAAAACACTTAGTGACAATAGGAAATGGCTTTTTGCCGCAATTGTTTTGAAGTTGTGCTACTTTTATTCTCGGTTGGCATGCTGTAGTATTTAAACATAACTTGACTTAATCTGTGGGCCATTTATCATCAGGAGGAGGCTTATACAGCAGTGAGTGCAACCTTTAATGGGAAGATATTATCAGCATCATTATTAGTAATATTTATATAGTGTAATAAATAATGTTTATTTCTAAACTGGTGTCAGCAGAGAGAATCCCTGCCTTGAGGATCTAGTTGTAGGATGCAGTTATTCTTAGAGATCATAGTTGCATATGGTTTGGGCCAAGTCATGAAAATACTTCTCTGTTTACCTTTCTGACTTTAGTATCTGGTAGCCACTTACTTGACTGAGGTGCACTAAGTAACCTGGATGGAACCCACTGTTTTGACTTGCCCAGGTTGACCATATGGTTTATTGTCCAACCCATGACAACTGTTAGAGTGCATGGGGGTCCCATTTATAATTTACCTGGGAGAACTATAAAGCAGACTATTTCATGCAAACTAGACACCTTCCTGGTCACCTTTGTTATGGGTGAAGCAACTTCATTCATACCTGCTTACCTGCCTCCCCTACCAGTTGATCATGTGAATACAAATTAGGAATTTTCAGCTCTACCATTTACTGTTTGTGCAACATTAACATTAAGATCTCAAGTCCTCTAAGCATCTCTTTCTTCATCTTTAAAGTGGGCGTACTGATATGGTGGTTCTTGTATATAAAGGTCTTGTTATGGTACCCGGGAAATAGCAAGTACTCAATTGATGATAGAGATATAATGGGCGTGGCTCACAGCCCCTACTCCAGCCTGTTCTCTTCTTCTGTTCCTCATACTCAGTTTTGAAACTTATTTCTATAACAACAGTTTTGAATATCATCTTCCCTTTGATATATGCCTTTCTTACATTTCTAGGTCCTCAAATTGCCATGTCCTTTAACATCCCCTCCCAGCCCCCCCCAAAATGTCAGATTCTTTCCCATTTCTAGTCTTTCCTGTACTAACAAAAAGTCTATCAGAAGCGATGCGTTCATGGTTAAGAGCATTTGGAATCAGATAGACCTAAGTTTGTATCTGAATCTACATTTATAGTCCATATGGTGACATAGAAATTTATTTAACTGAAGTCTTAGCTTCTATGTACAAAATAGGGCCAATTATAGTGTCTCTTATGATTTAGTGTAAAATGCATATTTATCAAAATATGTAGTGTGTAGTAAGTGCTCAGGAAATATTAGCTATTTTTATTATTACCTGCTTTATGCTTCATCCCTCTAGATTCTTTCTCTGTTTAACAAAATGATGCCTACTATGTTTCTCATAATCAAAGACTCCATCAGTTTCAAGGTGCATCATTACATTATGTACCAAAAAAAAGAAAAAAACCCTTCTGCTAGCTAAAAAAACCCTTCTGCTAGCTATAGATTATAATGCATATTTTACTTTTAAAGATGTTAAAATATAAACATGTGCATTTTAGAATCAATAAATGTAGTAGACAAACATGTCAAATAATCTGTTTTGATGCATTAATGGGAGCCAACCTTATAGAATATCCCTTTTTAAACTTTGATTTGCATAAGAATCATCTGAGAATCTTTTTGAAATGCAAATTTGATTAAGAAAAATCAATTTCTGAATTAGATTCTGACTCTTGGATTGAACCTGTGATTCTGCATTTTTAATAAGCAAGCAAGTGATGCTAATGCACCCAGTTTGGGGTCCACACCTTGGAGAACAAGGCACAAGAATTCTTACATCCTAGCTAAGGGTCGTTTCCTAAATATAATGCTGTCATCAGAATGATAAAAAAGGTATTTCAAACTACTTGTGCCCCATTCCAGGAATATCTGCTATATCACAGCTTCTCTCTTTGTTGTCCCTTCTTTTCTACCGCTCATCTTTTTCTGTTCTCCCTCTCTCCCTCTCTACCCTGCACCACCCCCGCACATGAGAACACAGTGAATCACTCTTACTTTACTTCTGAGCGAAACTGTTTTTGCAGATCTCTTGATTTTTGTTGGAACACGAACATTTCCCCTTTCTTAAACAGAAAGAACCAGGAAGGTGCAATGCACAGGACAGAAAGAAGTTTATTTGAACAGTAACCTTTTTTTGGTATTCTAGCAGAATAAGTTTTTCAGAACTAATGCAGTCGGTGTTAGCAAGAATCCTTTGCATTTTGGGGGAAGATTGTGCTTAGCAGCAAAGTAATCTGCTGAGCTGAGTGGACGATGTTTTGTTTGACCAACAGATGGCAGTAGCAGTCTCTTTTTCCCTGTTGCAGTAATCAGAAAATTGAAACTAACCTGCTCATAAGATCCTTCTAAGAACACTCATCAACTTTTTCTAGGCTCCTTGAGTTCTTGGCTGATTTCAAAATGCTATCTCTCTCTTTGAACACTGGACGACTTAATCACTCTTATAAAATGTAACACTATTTTCAGGAGACATGCCACCTACCAAATCCATATTTGCCCAATTCAAATGGAAAACCGGAGACCGTGACTGTCTCATTTCTAATATGCATAATTTTTTATTTTACACTTCTGGAAATTTTAGCTATACTAAAAATATATTTCTTTAAATTCAAAAGGATAACTCATATATTTGAAAATTACATATGTTTGCAAATGAGCCGGAGTAAATCAGTTCACCAGTCTCCATCAAGTTCCAAGTTTTAGAGCTATGCAGTTGTACATGTCAAAGATATCCAACATGTTTATATCTATGATGTTTCTGAGAATATTTATTACTTTTGTTAGTAAATTTTGATAGGATGTATATCTACTAAAGCTGCTCAATACTCCTTTTTACAAATCTCTTTTCTATTGGGCAGAACTATATTTTGAATATCTTGTAATAGAATTTCAGTTAAGAGATACAGAAAAAATACCTTTATTCTCAGTGTTTTACAAGAGGATACATGTGAAAAACTATGTATAATCTACTTGTCATTCTAGAATTATAAACATCTATATATGTGTAAGTATTTCCTATTTAACAGCTACCATTTAACTACCACATGTCTGAGCATCATAATTTAGGTGCTAATCTTAAATTTAAACTCAGAATATTATTGATACATTCAGATGCATTTTTATTCTATCCATAAGTTGTAAAATGAATCTTTATAATTCACAATGATACCTTCTTTCCTTGATACCTGCTTTAACACCTGGTTAGAGCTCAGGGTGTGAAAGTTTTTGTTCCAATTTTTGCCATGGCTTCATTTAACTCATCTGTTTAAGGGTCACTTTTGCTTTTAGACACTTAGTTCAGAAATGCAAATAACAACACAAAAACTCATATTCATGCCCTATAAATATTTTTAAATGAATTAATGGAAAAATTGGATGCTTTCCCCTAAGATTGTGAACAAGGCAAGGATGTCCCTATTCATCCCTCACTCAACATGGTACTGGAAGTTCTAACCACTGCAAAGAGGCAAGAAAATGAAATTAAAAGGCACAAATTAAAGGCAGAAGAAGTAAAATTGTCTCTATTTGCAAATGCTATGATTGCCTACATAGAAATCCCAAGGCAACTATAAAAATACTCCTAGAAGTAACAAGTGAGTTCAGCAAGTTATAGGATACAAGAGCAACACATATTTCTATATACTACAATGAGTGTGTGTAAAACCAAAATTAAAGACACAGTATCATTTACAATTGCTCCAAAGACAATAAAATATTAGGTATAAATTCAAAAAAAGTACATGAAAATTACAAAATGCAATGAAAGAAATCCCAAGAAGTCCTAAATAAATGAAGAGGCATACCATATTCATGGATTGGAAAATTCAGCATAATAAGATGTCAGTTATCTCCAAATTGATTTACAAGTTTGACACAATTCTTATAAAAATCACAACAAGTCTTTTTGTAGACACAGACATGCTTATTCTAAAATATATATGGAGGACTTCCCTGGTGGCGCAGTGGTTGAGAGTCCGCCTGCCGATGCAGGGGACGTGGGTTCGTGCCCCGGTCCACGGAGTGGCTGGGCCCGTGAGCCATGGCTGCTGAGCCTGCACGTCCGGAGCCTGTGCTCCACAATGGGAGAGACCACAACAGTGAGAGGCCCGTGTACCGCAAAAGGAAAAAATAAAAATAAAAAAATAAAATAAAATAAAATATATATGGAAAGGCACAGGGACTAGAATAACTAAAACAATCTTGGAAAAGAAAAATAAAGTGAGAGAAATTACTCTATCTGACTTAAGACTTAAGACTTAATATATAGCTACAGAAATCAAGACTATGTGGTACTGAGGGAGGGATAGACACATAAATCTATGAAGATGATAGAGAACCCAGAAATAGACCCACAAAAATATGCCAAACTGATTTTTGGAAAAACTGTGAAACAATTCAATAAAGGAAGGATAACCTTTTCAACAAATGATGCTGGAGTAATTGAACATCCATAGGCAAAGAAACGACCCTCAAACTAAAACTCATACCTTATACCAAAAATTAAATCAAAATGGACCATAGACTTAAACATAAGATTGAAAACTATAAAACTTTCAGAAAAATTGGGTGAAAATCTTCGGTATCCTGAGCTAAGTAGAGAGGTATTACACTTGATATCCAAGCATGAACTGTAAAAGGAAAGTCTGATACACTGGACCTTATCAAAAATAAAAACAATTTTGTTTTGCAAAAGACACTGTTAAGAGAATAAAAAAATATGAGACTATGAAGAAAAAAAATTGCAAACCACATACCAGACAAAGGACTAGAATGTGAAATTTACAAAAGCTCTCAAAACTCAGCAGTAAAAACACAAACAATCCAATTAGAACACGGGCAAAATCAATGAACAGACATTTCACTGAATAGGATATATAGATGGCAAATAAACACATAAAAAATGTTGACTATCACTAGGCATCAGGAAAATGCAAATTAAAATCACAACTTGACATCACTAACAAACTATCAGAATAGCTAAAATAAACATATGTACATATATATATATGTATTTATATATTCATGTATATATAAATAATTGTGTATGTGTGGTGTGTGTGTGTGTGCATGTAATGGCTGAAATAAAATATGAAATAATGACAATATCAAATGCTGGTGGGGATGCCAGTCATATGTTTCCACTTAGGCATCTGTGGATAAAAAGTGGTAGAGTTACTCTGGAAAATTTTCTTTTTTCTTGTAAAACTAAACCTGCAATTACTATACAGCCCAGCCAATGCACTCATAGGCATTTATCACAGAAAAATAAAATCTTCTGTTCACACCAAAAACTTTACAGAAATGTTCATAACCACTTTATTTGTAATATCCCCAAATTGGAAATAAGGTTCCCTTCAATCAGTGAATGGTTAAACAAACAGTGGTACATCCATACAATGGAATACTACTCAGCCATGAAAAGGAAATATAGTTATGGACACAACAAATTGAATGAATGTCCAGGGAATAATGTTAGTGCAAAAGGCCAAATCTCCAAAGTTACATAATGTATGATTCCTTTTATATAAAAGTTATTTAAAAGACACCAGTTTAGAGATTTAGAACAGATTAGCAATTCCCAGATGTTAGGACCAGGAGGAGAGAAGGTAGTGGGGCAGGCAGGAGGTGGACATGGTTATGATAGGACAATAGGAGGGATCCCTGTGACAATGGAATTGTTCTGAATGTATTCTGAATCTGTTCTTGAATGTGGTGGTGGATACATGATGCTCCAGATATGATAAAATTCTATAGAACTAAATATACACACATGCATGTGCACACACACAGACAAGTAAAACTGGGGAATCTGAATAAGACTCGTGTATTATATCAAGGTCAATACCTGTTGTAGTTTGTGCTATTGTGTTGCAAGATAGTACTATTGGAGGAAACTAGGTAAATGGTACACAGGACATCTCTGTATTATTTATTACAACTCCTGGTAATCCTATAATTATCTAAAAATAAAAAGTATGATTAAAAAAGTTACAGAGAGAAAAAAAATAACCTTTTAAGAAGATCAATTATTTCTTAACTAAGAAATAGTTCCAGAAACGACAACAAGAAAACAAATTAGTGATATGCTAGTTGTAATTTTGAACTCGATTGTAATAATAAAACATGATGACTTATGATCTTCATTGTTTATAAATGTATTTAACATACAGAGTCTCATTTTAATTTTTACAAAAACTCTAAAATTTGTATGGATTTTTTTTATTAAAACAGAACATCGGAGAGTTTAAGGTCAAGAATCTTTTTGGCTCAAAAGCCAAAATGTGAAGGGCTGAGATTTAATCCCAAGAATTTTGGTCCATATATTCCACCTAGAATAAAAAGGAGGTATTTCCACTTCAAATTTAATTGCTTTTAAATCAAGAAGAAAGATACTAACAGTAAATTTAAATCTATGAAATACAATAACACTAAATAAATTTAGATATGAGGATCCTACTCCAAAAAGTATATCTATGTTAAGTTCCTTTTACAGGGATAGCAGATATCTGTTATGTATTATATTGATGTTGTGACCAAGCAAAGAAATAAGTATAGAGTAACTTGGAGTCCATATAAGGTAATTTTAATAAAAAAAAGTTTCTTCAACAAAAATATCTTTCTACCATTCTACCCTTATTCTTAAAATCCTACCATTCAATTTGTTGCTTTGATTATAGCGCTGAAGTCCCTTCCAAGAAAATAATGTCCTCAGAAGTGTTACTTGTCCCTTATGTATTTGTCACCTGGGAAGGGTAATAGGACAAACCAGCAATTAATAAGTATTCTCAGAAGGATTTTTTTTTTATACAAAACAGGTAGGATCTTAAATAAATTATTCAGGACAAGTAAATTTGATTCAAAGAAAGAGCCAAAACAGAAGTAAAATGAATCAATGTGAAGACTTCAGATGTTTGATTCTCAAAATGTTAGCCTTAACTCTAAAATTCTAAGTCATTTATTTGATTCATATAGGCCAATAAAAAGAAGTTCCATAGAATTTCATTTGTTTGTACTACTAAGGGTAACATACTTACTCTTAAGGGCAATTAAGAGAGACATGTTCAGCTCAGGAGGATAATTACTGGTCTTCAAGGTAGGATTACCAACTATTACAGAGTTCCTATTACAGACACTCATGGACCATTGGAATTAATGGTTCTCTGGAAGCACACTGTTTCATGAATCACCTTGATCTTCAGTTGGTTCAGGTCCTTTATTTCTTACAGTCGTGTGTGTGTGTGCGTGTAAGTTACAGTGAGATTAGCTTCTTCATTATCAGCTTAATTTATTGTGGATTGCTGTTTATATAACAATAGAGGGTAAGAACTGCCTATTTTTGGCTTTATCGTAATTAAAATTTGACTTGTATACATTGTTGTTAAAATATGAATCATTCATATATCTGCTGCTAAGGCCAATAGATATACCATCTCTTCCTATCTCTGAATTTGAGTCATTTAACTTAAAATATACTATAAAAATAAGTAAAAGAAAATTCTTGAGTTATTTTTAAAATATATGCAGGATATTGTCTCACAAAATAAAATCATGTGTATAAGCTTCAATTCTTCCCTTGTAAATTGAGTAATTTTTAAGTAAATGAACAAATACATTGAAGTAACTTGTAAGGAACAAGTTTGTTTCAACTTCTTTATTTTTTATCCTGCTTCTTTTTACTGGAAAATGAGAACACGGGCAGGCACATCTCAGGATTCTTTAGTCTCCTTTGGTGAATGCTGGTCTATATTTCTGAGAGTTCTCTGATCCAGGAATCTAGGAGGCAGCACAGAGGTACAGAGATTCAGAGAAAAGGAGGCTTCCAAGGAGAAGAGGGTGAATACTGCAGAAGGGAGGATTGTTGAAGACAAACATGGATGATCTCCCAGTTAGCAGTGGGGTTGACCCTGTTCACCTCATTCTAAACTTTCACAATTTATTATATTCTACTTTTGGCTTTTATTAAATGTTAAGCTTGTGCATTAGAATGTGGGATAGTCTGTGGACATAGAGAAAGGAGATTTACAGTCCAGATCAGGAAATTTAAAATGGATTTTGATGGAAGAAGAGGATGCTGTAAAACACATTTAAGGTTGAATACTACATGATACGTTAGAAAAAAAATTTGTGCGCATATGTGAAGATGGCTCTAAAGACTTTTATGTGTATACACACAAATGAAACTTTATCAGCATGACTGTTATTGACATCGTCAATTCTAGAACCATGTTGCTCAGAGCCACTAAGCACTTCTGGCTCTCAAGCATATTTCAAGTATATTTGACCTTTAACTCCCACAAGTAGTGAATCCCCGTGGAAATGGATTGAGAAAGGGAACATAAAAAGCAATAATTTTTCTTGTAAAATTTCCATTTGTCAAAGATAGAAATAACTCTATGTGTTGTAAAATTTGCCTTGCCTTAGAAACAACTCAACAATGCTTTTTTGGTTTGTTTTTTTTTAACATTTTTATTGGAGTATCATTGCTTTACAATGGTATGTTAGTTTCTGCTTTATAACAAAGTGAATCAGTTATACATATACATATATCCCCATATCTCTTCCCTCTTGCCTCTCCCTCCCACCCTCCCTATCCCACCCTTCTAGCATTTTATATCAGCTGAATAAAAATATAGGGTTTCTTAAATTAATGAGTAAGATATAAAAATATATATTTTTTTAAATAAATGGTGCTTTTGGTATATAGGAGTTTCTTGCTACCAGGGGACTTAAATTTGAAGGTTTCAGCCATACCAAAGAATTTTCAAGAGCAGTGCATTTTATTAAAGATGTGAAATTTTAACTATAATGTCAATGTAACATCTTTAATGGTAATTAGAAAAAATAAAATGAAGGTAGTTATGGGGAAATAAAGCCACATAGGGAACTGACTAGGTGGAAGTGAAATTAAATCTTCCCCTCTCATTTTCTGTTTTTCCTTTTTGGGGTTGGAAAGTGCTATAAAGTATACAAGAAAAATTATAACTCCTTATTAATTGACAGCTAATAGGTGCTTTTATTCTAATTGCACATAAGCCCAATTAAACTGGAAATATTAAGTGGATTTTCATTTAATTTGTTAGAATTCTAAAACAAGTGATTTCAGGAGAGCATATGGACTTGTATAACAGTTCATTAGGATTATCATCTGGAAAAGAAGGAAGGATGGAAGGGAGGGAGGAGAGGAGGCAAGGAAAGGAGAAAGGGAAGAAACGGGGGGGGGGGGGAGAGAATAGCTAGCAGCAGGTGGGTACAGGTCAGTGTGCCAACCTTCCCTGGAGTATTGTTTTTCCTCAGGCATAAATCTCCAAGAGCAGCAGTGTGATTTTACAGTATTTTAAACACACTATTGAAAAAATTCTCTCTGAATCACAAAATTAATAAAAGCAAGTTATAGTAAACAGCAGTAGAAACAGTTGTTTAATAATTTATCTTTCTGTGTACAATGTGAAACTGTATTGAGATAGGAACTTTTATTGTGACAGCATCTTATCAATGGGATGTCCTATGAGAAAATAATTGGTTTGCTTTTTTCAGGGAAAGGAAAGAAACTGTCCAGATCCTTCACCTTCGAGCAGATCATTATGGTCCTTAATAATTATGCCATCTAGACCAGGCTAACTTGCCCTAGAGCGAATGTGTGAAAGGGTCTTTTGTTTGTCTTAGCAAAACAGCCTGGAATCACAGTATTCAGGGCCCTTAAGATGAGGCCATTCAGTTTGTATGAGGAACCTAGAGATGGATAAACACCTCAGGAAAGCTGAGGGAGATGGGACTTGTGGTCTGGCCCTAGTACCAACTCGGGAGAGAAAGAAGTATGAGGGGATTCTGGGTTCAGATTGAACCCTTCCAATATCACCTTGCATCCCCAAAGTGGCAGGGGCTGGAACCAAAAGTGTTCATTTTTAGGAGTTACAAAAATGTGACTCATAACTATAAGGGTCTGGAACCAGCTTCACAGAGCATAACTCATACACATTTGCTACTTTAACAATTGCTGTAGCCTGACAATGGTCTGTCCCTGCCCCTCTGAGGATGCCTTATGCCATATAAGCATAAGCAGTGGAATGAAAGGCTTGGAGGACCCTTGTTAGTCAGTGGGAGGGCTTTCCCCATTGAGAGGAAACACAGGGGGCATGCAGGTCCACCACCCTGGGTGGTGTGACTTTGGGGCCAACATTTTGCCCTAGACTCTCTGTACACAGGGACAGGTTATAAAGAAGAGTGTGGTACTTTAAATACAGAATTTAGAAAGTGGTTAACCTAACTGAGAGAAGCTGGATTGTAACTAGGGGCTATGCAGCCAGAAATGGAACTGAAACCCGCACTGGCTCTGACATTTCTGCTTCCAGCTCTGCTTCTTTTGTGTGGTGGCTTCAGCCTTACCCTCTACTGCCTCCATATGAGGCAGTTTCGAGACTCCATATTCCAAGCTCTGTCATGCAAGGAAACTGAGCTTCATTCTCCCATCTTTAAGTTTTAAAAAACGAAATCAAAGCTCTTAAGAAAGAGGTTTGCCTGACGTTGCTTGATTTGTCCTTGGATCCGGTTTGTCACCTAGGCATACTGGCATTCTGAGCCAGCTAACTATGCGTCGTGGATGGCTGTCCCGTGTATAATAGGAGGTTTAGCTGCATCCCTTGCTTCTACCCACTAAGTGCTAGTAGCCGAATGTCTCCTGGTGGACAAAATTGTCCCCTGATTGAAAACCATTGCCTTAATCACCGTGGTCAGAACTATAGGATCCCATTATATCAGAGCAGGGTGGTGAGGTGGGATTGGGAGAAAGAATAAATCCTCAGTTTATTGTGAACTAGGAAGACACCCCAACCTGAGTCTTCTGCATACCTTTTGTCTTCCAGTCCTGCTTTTCTCATGTAGGCTCTCTCTAAGCTTCTGCACTAATACATTACCTAGTCTTTGTTGTCACATGGTTATTTCATTACCATGGAAAGTTATTTAAAAGATTTGAGTGAGCAAAGAATAAGAATTGGGCAAAAGACTGGGTAACAATTTTTATACTATTTACCCACATTGAAACATAATATGTATACTCAAGCAATTTATCTCAAATGTAACATAAGAAAAATCATTAGCCATAATTAGATTTATAGATTAACATTTTCCTTTGACAAGGGGGAGAACAAATTATTCATTGTTTTTCTATTTTTCTTATATGAAGGGAAATCATTTTTTCCATTGGTTAAAAGAAGGGGGGCATAATTAACACTACTTGTTATAATTGTGAAAGTCAAGTAGATAAAACTGAATGTTTCACAGAATAAATATCTATGCCATTATCTATAACTAAACAAGCTCCTATGTTCACATATTATTTCACGTTAGGTTCTATGTATTAAGTAGGTTTGCAAGATTCTACTTGATTCCTTGTTCACAGATATTGCATGTAAATCTTAAGATTCTACACCATATCGTTGTATGGTATCTATTCATTAGGCCTTGTGAATATGGACATAGTAAGGCAAACAAGAAAAATGTAAGCATGAGAATTCTGGCTGGCTGACTTTATAGAATCAAAGGAAAAAACCTAACCCACCCAAGAAGTCTTCAGAAAATGGTCAGAGCATGTGTTTTGCCCTTGAAATTTCTGCTATTCTTTTGATTTATAAGCAGTCTAAAGAAGAATCCTATAAATTAAAACATATACTCCTGAATCTTAATTTTTATACAGACCCCAGTGATAGATTTACAGTCATTCAAGACCTACTTCATCATAATTAAATTGTACTTGTCAGCTTTTTATTGCCATTCTTGGAGATAAATCCTTATCTTAGAGGTTCCCACAGTGATTATTATCATGGCCTCTTGCTTTAATCATAGAGAGGGGATTCTGACAGAATCATAACTCCTGCAGATCTTGTACAACTTACCTTCAGTTTCATCTCTTTATCACAAGACACTTATTTTGTTATCTAAAAATATTCCTATTACTTTTTCTTCAAAGTTTTCCGGAGCTTTTTTTGCTCATTCTCTTTTACTCCCTCTGTCCCTTCCATTCTTTCCTCCTTCTTCTAAGAAATAAAAATGTTAATTCTTCTAAGAAATAAAAATGTTAATTTTTCTTAACCTTGTTAATAATCACACAGCTTCCTATTCTGCTGTGTTTAATGGAAGTTTAACTCAATATTACTCATTTGAGAGTAATAAATATTCTTTGCTGTAAATGTGAAGGTCTCTGATGAGGAAAAATATTCTTTATCCCTAACCTACCCATCACAAAAATAAAACCACATATGCAGTCCTTTCATTCTCTGTTTCCCCTAAAAGACCATTCTTTTTAGACTTTTAATAGAATTTAGATATAATTTTCCAGAGAATCTCATGCCAGAATCATCAAATAAGGGAAACCAAAAAATATTTTTGTTGTTGTCAGTTGTAATTTGACAATCTATTTTCATGAAGCAAAGATATTTCATAAACATTATGAAATGATTTCTATTTATTTTATACGTTTAGGCACTTAGTTATATAGCAAACCAAAAACTAAAGGAAAAAATGTATAGTAAATGTGACAGATAACAAGTGATAATCTTAATATATTGATGAAAAAGAACACTAAAGTTACAATAAACAAGAGAAGAAATATAAAAAATATTGAGAGACAATACATAAAAGAAGACATAAATGTCCAGAATACATCATAGATTTTTAAATTCAAAGAAAATCAAAACAGTTAAATGTCATTCTGATATTTAAATTAGCAGATATTTTTGAAAATCAGAACAGGTAAATACAAATCTTTTAAATTAGCAGATATTTTGAGAATATTGCTATATTATTTGCCCAGGCTGCTATAACAAAGTACCACAAACTGAATGGCTTAAAACAATTTAAATGTATTCTCTCACAGTTTTACAAAATAGAAGTCTGAAATCAAGATGTTGATAGGGTCATGCTCCCTTGAAGAGAGAATCCTTCTTTTTCTCTTCCAGCTTCTGATAGCCCCAGGCCTTCCTTGGTTTGTGGTACTGTGACTCCAATCTATGCCGCAGTCTTTACATGGTCATCTTTCTTCTGTGTCTGTCTCTGCTCTTCTTATAAAGATACAGATCACATTGAATTAGAGTCCACCCTAATTCAGTATGACCTCATCTCAACTTGATAGCATCTAACTCTAATTCCAAATAAACTCACATTCATAGTTCCCAGGCTAGGACTTCAGCATATCTTTTAACATAATTTAACCCACAGCAAACACTATCCCATTCTGATAAATTAGTAAAGCCTTTCTTCAAAGCACCGTAGCAATACTATTTCTTCTACTAATTTCTGTGGGAATTTACCGTGAGGATAAACAGAAGTGTAAACTACTATTATATACAAAAATATTATTTGCAGCATTTTTTTTCTTTTTTTTTTGCGGTACCCGGGTCTCTCACTGTTGTGGCCTCTCCCGTTGCGGAGCACAGGCTCCGGACGCGCAGGCTCAGCTGCCATGGCTCACGGGCCCAGCCGCTCCACGGCATGTGGGATCTTCCCGGACCGGGGCACGAACCCATGTCCCCTGCATCGGCAGGAGGACTTTCAACCACTGCGCCACCAGGGAAGCCCTATTTGCACCATTTTTTTTGTTGTTGTTGTTCATACATTTATTTATTTATTTATTTTAACATCTTTATTGGAGTATAATTGCTTTACAATGGTGTGTTAGTTTCTGCTTTATAACAAAGTGAATCAGTTATACATATACATATGTTCCCATATCTCTTTCCTCTTGCATCTCCCTCCCTCCCACCCTCCCTATCCCACCCCTCCAGGTGGTCACAAAGCACCGAGCTGATCTCCCTGTGCTATGCGGCTGCTTCCCACTAGCTATCTACCTTACGTTTGGTAGTGTATATATGTCCATGCCTCTCTCTCACTTTGTCACACCTTCCCCTTCCCCCTCCCCATATCCTCAAGTCCATTCTCTAGTAGGTCTAGTAGGGCACAGTCTTTATTCCTGTCTTACCTCTAGGTTCTTCATGACAGTTTTTTTTTTTTCTTAAATTCCATATATATGTGTTAGCATACGGTATTTGTCTCTATTTCTGACTTACTTCATTCTGTATGACAGACCCTGCAGCATTTTTAATGGAATTATTTAGAAGGAATCTGTAAGGAAAAAATGGGGAATGACTGAGCACTTTTGGTACCTCCCTAGGATGAAATATTATGAAACCACTAAAAATATTTATAATTTTTCAATGTTCAGAATCACAGATAACCAAAGGAATACTAACAAAAGGCAGTTAGATTATATTTTCTACTATAAAATTAGCCAAAAATTAAAGGAAACACACAAGCATACAGCATCAACAACAAAGCACCATTGGTAAGTGAATAAGGAAATGAGCATCCTTCTACAGTGCCAGCAAGAAGATACAGTGCTAAAAAGCTTCCTGGGAGATCATTTGGCAATACATGTCAATGACTCAGAAATATTCCTGCCTTTGGTTTACCAATTCCACTTCTAGAAACTTATTTTAAAGAAATAATCTTGAATATGCACAAAAATTTGTCCATGAGACTATTTACTGGAGTTAATTGTATTGAAAAATTACAAACTAAATATTCAATAGTAAGAAATAGGTTTAATAAGTAATAAGACATCCAGAGAATAAAATACAATATATTTAATGACATGGGAAGATAGGAGATAAACCTTTTAAAGAGGAAAAAAGAAAATTACAAAACAGTATTTATAATATTATTTCATTTGTAGGACAAAGCCAATCTATGAGTGAGAAGAGAATATGAGTCTATAAACCACATTTTAAGAGTGGTGAGATTAGGGGGGCCACACATGCTCTTGAGGATTCAGTAAGTTAAAACAGCTTTCAAAACCATACCGTTTGCTTTTGTGAAGTTGTTCAGTGACTCCAAAAGATTTTATTACCATTTGCATGTTGGATACACTTGAATTAGTGTATTTCAATACAATTGTGTATTTCACAAATAGAGTATTTCAATACAATATTGTACTCAATACAATTGAGTAGTTGGATACACTACTCAATACTTGTAGTATTGGAGTAGATGAATACTTGAAGTATGTTGATATTCAGAAGTGGGGAATACCTAGAAGTAAACTTAATTTTGTTCTGTTTTCTAGAAGACACGTGGGATTCAGTCGGGAAATGGGAAATTGCATGTTTATAATATTTAGCTTTTACACATAGAAAAAAATACAATTTTGACTGTTATAAAAAAGATTGCTTAGTTGCTAAATATCTGAAAGCTAGAAAAGGATAGTTGAGAAATAAATTAAGCCTATAAACAAGTAAAAAAAGAATAAAATTACATTTAAAATACGTTAGTCTAAAAATTGCAAGGTTTGGGGGGTTTAGAGATTTACTTGATTAAAAAGTTGATTACATATGAAAAATGTTAAGATATTTTTCTTAGAAATAACCACAAGTTGGGTTCTGTGCAATATCATCACAATGTTGGAACTTCTTTTCCTGCTCTGTTAAATTTGTAGCTCAATTATTATAATTCCCAATATGCTATACTTTATTTTTATTCTACAGCACTTTCTGTGTGGTCACGGTTTTAACGTTGCTCTCTTGTTCCAAGACACATGAGTGCCAAACGAACTTCAATAACTCCTAAGAAGACAGTGTTTCACTCTTCTTATTCTCTGTTCCTTGCCCTTAACTAATGAAGCTCTTTGTATAAAATCAGGAAGTTGGCTACATAAATTTTAGAACAAGCCAGAAGGAGTTTCAGCAGATACATATAACAGATTTTTACACTCACATAAGGTTTATCTTATTTCTTCCAACAGTTTGTTTTGTGGGTAGTTGCTATATGTTAACTATGGTTTGTTCTTTTGGACATGTCCTTCCATAAAATGAGAATGAGAGGTGAGCCCTCCTCATTGAGCTTAAATCGTGCTGATTCCTGACTTAAATCGTGCACTGGGGTTTTTGTGCTCACACAAGGTCCATAATATTGCTTCCAACAACTTGTTTTATGGCAGTTGGTCTCTTGCCAGGTGGGCCTTTCCATAGGCCGCCTCATGACATGGCAGCTGTGTGCTTCTAGGGTGAGCAATCCAACAGAGAGAGTGGGAGAGAAACACTGCCAAGATGGGAGCCCCAGTCTTTTCATAACTTCATCTCAGAAGTGACATCCCATCACTTCTGCCATTTTCATTAGAAGTAAATCAATAAGTTCAGCTAACACTCTACATGAAGGATTTACACCATGGTGTACATTCAGGGAGGATAGAATCATTGGGGCCATCTTTCAGGCTGCCTAAAATACCAACCAAAGTTTGAGAAAAAAATCAAGTAGGCTGGGTAAATGGCTTTAGAGATATTTATTTGGAAGTGGATTTCAGTGGATACATTTCAGGACACAGGCAGTGGGACTGGCCAGAGCAACGTGTAACTCTGGCCACAGAGCTGGCATAGTGAAGAAGGGCCCCATATCCAGAAGAACCTAAGTTTAGGCTTGGGAACTGGGTACATGGACAGGGAGAAGCTGTGACTCAGAAGCTAGCTTAGAGGGCATTTGCATCTGCAAGGGCAATGTCTGCTAAACTGTACTGCTTCAGTTCAGAAACTGGGTAGCGAAGGAGACATGAATCTGGGAAGCTTCACTGACTCAGCTTTGAGAACCAGAAAAAAGGCAAGGCTGACATGAACCACAGCACAGTGGTTCTCAAACTTTTCTTGGTATCAGAATCACTTGGTAGCTTAGTAAAAATGCAGAGACCCAGATCCTATGTTACCTCAATAAGCTTAGCCTCTGTGTCCTTCATTAACACTTCAGGTAATTCTATTACATACCTAAGTTTGAGAACCATTGCCTTAAAAGGACTATTATGTTCCCTAAGGGGAATGCCATTTACCGATTCATGATAACTAATTCACTAAATTAACAGATGAGCACTAAACCCTGACACAGTTCATGGTAGAAATATGAATGTGCATCCTTGCAGGCAGAAATGGAGAAAAAGATGGTTATAACTAAAAGCATTCCAAAGAAAAGGCCTGTGCTTTTATGCTGGAAGAACAAATCATGGCTGGCACTGATTAATAGATTCTGCTCTCTTAGGCTGGCAAAATGCAAAAGAATTTTCTTTGCCAGAAATAACAAAATGGACACCCAAGCCAGCATCTGGAAGTTATTCTTAAAGAAATATGGCATTAGCTAAAATTGGAGTGGTGGGTCAAGTTCTAGTTATCCATTCATTGGTCCATGCTGACGAAAGCTTAATGCAATTTAAACTAAAATCTTCATGCTGTTTTTCATTCTCTTCCCTCTTGTTCCATTATGTTTATTTCCAAATGTGTTTGACAAATATATATTGGTGGCACTTTGCTAAGACTTATATGGACTATAGACACCAAATAAGGTTTTATCAGTCTTAAGTGAGAGGAACCCAAGCATAGAATATGTGCAGTCTTTGGACCCAGAGAGACTTGGTTTTAAATCCAAGTGATGCCACTCACTGCCTATAAAAACTTGAGCAAGTGACTCAACTTCTCTGAAGTTCTTATATATATAAGAACTTTAGATATATATAGTCCATATATATATATATATATGGATTAACTAATTGCTTTGAAAAATTACTGTTAGAAGTGATGTAGGCAAAATGCTAAACTCATAGTAGTTGCTCAGTAAACTGAACTACTACTGCTGTTAATGACTAATACTCCCTAACTCTGTCAACATCAAAATACATTAGAACCACAGTTTGTTCAGGATCATGTGCAGTTTATGCCCATTAGGTTTTACTTTTGATTTTCTGTTTTTTAAATAAGAATTAAAGTAGAGTAAGTAAGAGCACAGATTCTGGATCCAGGCTTCCAAGTTCACATGTCCCTTTGCCATTCACTAGCAGTGTATCTTTGGATGATTTACTAGACAATTTACTTAACTTCTCTCCATCTCGCTCACCTCATCTTTAAACTAGGGATAATAATGATGCATCAGCCTCATGAGAATTTGTAAGGATTAAATGCATATTTGTAAAGCATTTATAAGAAAAAACACCATATGTGTTAGTTACTGTTAATCATAGTTTCTTTGGTAAAGTTCATCCTTTACTGTAATTTTTTTTTAGCTTATCTATCAATTTTGGATATTGTTTATCAAAGAAAATAATGGGTTAAATTGCACTTTTGGGCTGGTCTCAGCTTTTTGATGGGGTAATGGTACCATATCTCTCCGGCTTGTTTTATGGCCTTTACCCTGAGTATAGATCTAGCTCTTCCAAGCATGTCAGCTGCTCACCAGGTGCCAGTTACCTGTGGGAGCTTCAATTAATTATCTGATCAAGAGAATAATTCCATTCATGGAATTACTTTGCTTTCAGTAAACTAATTAGTACCCATGTGATCTGACAATGTGAAGAAACTATCTCAACATGCCTGACTGGCTCTCAAAGAGTAACATTCCTTATGGGAACTTTGCTCAGAATTGAAATAATGGGATAGAGGGATCTAACTTTTTTCCCTTTCTGACACCATATAGCAGTAGAATGTTCTGTGCAGTGGATGCCAATATATGTGATTAATACTAATGTAAAAGTAGAACAATATGTTTCCTATATATATGAGAGAATATCATATTAATTCACCTTTTTTCATATTGTTTAATGGAGATAATTTACTTCAAAGACAGCCTAATTCTTACAACGAAAACCGTTATACCAGTATTGCTAGAAAGAGAAGTTTCTGAGGTCATGAAATTTGTTGTCATGGCCATTTGGGGAGAAAAATATCCTCAGATGACCAGTAGTGTGCTTCTTCCTGCAAATACTATTAATGTTGTTAATTCATTCTCTAGGCTGGTGGATGATAAGCCTATGCTGCCTTGAGAAAATTGTCTAGAAAGCGTTTTTTTTTTTCCATCCATGTGTTTTTGAGCATTCACTTCTTGAAACTAAAAAGTTGCAGGTGTAACACACATTGAATTGACGTTAAGTATCAAAGTTTTCCCGATGTCTGCACAGCCCTTGGGATAGAAAGTCACTTTGCTTTCCTCTCGTAGCTGTGATATGAGCACTTCAAACCAATGGAGAAGCAAAGTATCACGTGTCGAGCTGTTTGGATTCCCAGGGAGAGGGCAGTTGTCTCCTTGGTGAATCTCACTAAGAATTCAGAGGCTTCTTTCCACCAACACTGAGTTTCTCATGGTTGAGAACTTCCTTCAATGCAAAGGATGAAAAAGTCTGAACGTGGAAGTTGGAGTCTGTGGGGGACCGGTCAGTCACTCAGGGGAGCAATACCTTGAAACTTGCCCCTTGGGTCACCTGGGCACAAAGAGTGAGGGATGAATGCAGGGCAGTTGACCACAGGAGGAGAAGGAAACGCAATGACCGCATGACAGAGACCAAATATGTGGAAAGAGAAGCACGAAAGAGAAACTCAGAAGAGAGAGGTAGTCTCGGTAGAAATGTGCCACCCTGTCCAGAAGGTGCAGCTGCAGAAAAGAGAGACTACAAAAGCAAAGGGGAGAGAAGAGAATGGAAGTATAGAAAAAGGAAAGCAGCCTTATCTGTATTCACCTCCCAAACTGCAGGACTCTAGTAGGATCATACCTGTATATTGAGTAAATACAGTGGGTTCTCAATTCTCTGGGGACACATACACAGATTCAAGAGAAAAGGAAAGTAGAAGACAGTTTTTCAAGAGGAGGAATGACATGTTGATGGAGTCATCTATGGCTAGACCATATTTACAAACTCTTTGTGAAGCAGGCTTATTATTCAAAGCTAAACTCATACTTGTCTGATATGCTTATAATTATGTGTCAGGTTTGCTTTAACTATTCACTAAAGTCAGTTAATGGTTTATCTTTAGTATATAATTATGTCGCTTTTAAGCAAGTCCCATTTGTTTTACAAGTTCAAATAAAGTACTTTACAAAAAAGCATGTTTAATAAGGCATGTTTCCTCACTAGTACCCTTGTCATTAAAAAGTAGTTGTCGGGCTTCCCTGGTGGTGCAGTGGTTGAGAGTCCGCCTGCCGATGCAGGGGACGCGGGTTCGTGCCCCGGTCCGGGAAGATCCCACATGCCGCGGAGCGGCTAGGCCCGTAAGCCATGGCCACTGAGCCTGCGTGTCCGGAGCCTGTGCTCCGCAACGGGAGAGGCCACAACAGTGAGAGGCCCGTGTACCGCAAAAAAAAAAAAAAAAAAATAGTTATCATATTTGCTTTCAGTGTGACTGAATGTGAAAAAATAAAGGTGTGCACATAACAAGCAGCCTGGAATATCTGAAACGTCTCAAGGAATGTACTTTGAGGTAGTACAGCTCAATATTACCAAAAGCTCTGTGAAAAAAATACTATTCTGGTACATTCAGCTCATGGTACTAAATTGTCCAGGGAAGACCCTTATTTCGGTTATTTGCAGATTTCATTGTAATGATTCATCACATCATCAGCATGTTAAAATAAATATCCCTTTAAAATATCTTATATTTATTATTAAGTCTGTTTTTGAGAGAACATTATTTGTGATATTACACAAGTCCTATTTATGGGGAACATTTTCTCCATACCTGGAAAAGTACTGAGCAGCTAGTTTGTTTTAATCTTGTGGACCATTAAATCATATAATTTATTATGTTTCCCACTTTGTGTGGCTTCTCGAGAGCTTTTAGAGGCAAAATTGTAGCCCATCTAGATCAAATTCACCAGATCTTATTACATGTATTTCATGTACTAACCTCATCTCTGGTTTCATTTTTTTGACCCTCACTTTTTCTTTCTTCCTGTTTCCTCTAATTAAAAAAAAAAAAAATCATTTACAGCTCTAATTCTTCTTTGAAAAAAGGGCAAGAAAAAGATGGACTTGATAGATGCCTAGATATGTTTATAGAGATGCCTAGATACTAAAGCCTAGGTGGGTCCTAGCATCCTACCTGTAGGCCTCCTGGTTAGAGGAAGGTCAGGGTTAGCAGTTCAACAAAGATCAGTTCCGCAAGCATTCTAGGTGTTCTCACTGATGGCGGGGAGTTCTTTCTGTTGTTGCTGCTTCCCTCCCCTCCCCACACCTTACCGCTGTGGCTGTTTTGTCAGCTTACTATTTCACTTGCCTTTTTGGAGTGGATTTTTTGCCCTCTGGTTACTCAGAGATGAACGTACTTCTTTCTAAAATGAAATATTTGTGTGTTCTGATTAGAGGTCTCCTTGATTTCATAAGCCATTGCTTGTAAAAGCGTTATGAAAAAAAATAATGCTGTTCTGCCCCCTCCTCACATTATATTTAACTAAATATGTAAAAAAATGTGTCTTTGATCAAACTTCATCTTTTAAATTCACCTAAATAGATGCGAGTTTGACTTATGTCTTAAGCCAAGAAAAGGAAAAGCTTCCAGAACTTATAGAATAGGTGGCTGGGGAAAAAAAAAAAGGTAACATATTTCAGGAAACTCTATTAAGTGAAATTTTCCACAGCAAATTCAATTAATAACACTGAGTTTAGGCACAGAGAGTTCAGCAGAAAGAAAGTTTTACTTAATGATAATTAATCAAATGATAGAATACTCTGAGAATCAAACAAAACTAGGTTGCTAAAGTATTTGTTTAAAAACAATGACAAGGGCTTCCCTGGTGGCGCAGTGGTTGAGAGTCCGCCTGCCGATGCAGGGGACACGGGTTCGTGCCCCGGTCCGGGAAGATCCCCCGTGCCGCGAAGCGGCTGGGCCCGTGAGCCATGGCCGCTGAGCCTGCGCGTCCGGAGCCTGTGCTCCTAAACGGGAGAGGCCACAGCAGTGAGAGGCCCGCGTATCGCAAAAACCCAAAAAAAACAAAACAAACAAACAAAAAAAAAACAATGACAAAACACAATCCCAATACATTCAATTTTGCTTTACAGAATACCTTTAGGATACCAGGAAAGCACATGCATGTGTGTCTCCAGCTCTGCCCTAACCCTGAAACTCTAGTCCCTTATTTCTAACTATACGACTCTCTTACTTAAAATGTGCCTCGTATTCAAACAGAGCGTGGGTGGAAAGTGAAGCAGTGGAAGTGGGTGTGACAAGGAAGTCTGATAAAGTAACCTTTGAGCAGAAGCCTGAACCAAAAGAGGGACAAATCCTTGGGGAGCTGCAGGAAAAGAACACTCCAAGCAGAGAGCACATCACTACAAAAGTGCTACCAGCCCTTCAGTAAAGACTGAGCACAGAGTTGGTTTTCTTCTGTGGGATCACATATGGCCATATAGGTGATAAGAGAAAAACCTGTGAAAAACTTGTACTCACACAAATTTGTATAGCTCTCCAGTCTTAAAATTACAGCCAGGTTTTAAATATGAACTTTCTTGAAAGATAATTCATTACCTACGATGCCATTACATCTCTCTAATCAACCTTTGTAGGTCTTACATTTCCAAACATATAAAGGGATAACACAATTTACAAGAAAATGGAGCAATAGGAAAGGAAAAAAGTGATAGCATTTTGTGACATTCATGATTGAATATTTCCAGTTTCAAATTCTGAATAAAAACTTCACATATCTCAAAAGTAACTTTCACCTAACATTTCATGAATATCAACTCTTTCAGTTGATCCTGGAGAACAGAGCCAAGTTCCCCTTATAGCTCAGTGACAGTGAACCTACAGAGTATGTCCCACTGCATATGTTACAAAGAATGATTTAAAACCCAATTAAGTAATTCCAGAATTTGTTACTACAACTCATCTGGTTCTTCCATCCTTATTTAAGCTTAATCAGGATAATGGGATTAACTGCAGGGGGCGATGCATATATTATGGTTTGTATAGTGCATGCCTGGGGGAAGAAAGAGGAAACCAAGAAACAATTTCCTTGTGTCACAACTTACTGACTTTGTTTCCAGGAAGACTGGTGACCCTGTCTCTTTTAGTCCTGAGATACAGGGGCTCCCACATTTCTACAAATCAGATAGCCATCTGTCAGGCTGAGTTGAACCAGATTTTTATGATGTGGAAAAAAATGCTCAAGAGAATTGTAGATAAAGCCATCAAAATTATGTTGCACCTGTGACCATAGCCAAGCACAACCTGCCAATTTTATCCCACGGCAGATCTAGTGACAGCTCTCATCACTTGGCTTTGCCTGCTTCGTTCTGCCTTCCTAAATTTCACTCCAAGCTGGATTTTCTTCAAGACCCTAAAGGCTCAAACATCAGGTGAATCCAAATGCTGAGAAATTCACTGAAAAGAATCTGAGCCTATTTCACATGCATAATTCACATTTGTAATGGTTGCATTCAGGTGGCTTATTGAATTCTTCTTTTAAATATAGTAGGGTTTTTGTGTGTGCATGCCTTGACAAAATGGATTTATCTTACACTATATGAATACTCTGGATAAACTATCAAAAACTGTCTCAAACTGACCAGAAATAATTTCTATAATGGATATTGTTAATTATAACGGAGAATATAAAATTTAAAACTTGTGGATTTTGCTCTTTAATTTTTACCTTTCTAGAGTAAATTTAGAGATTTCCTTTTTTTCCTCCTGTCCTTGATACTATATTAATAACCAGAGAAAAACTGAGAAAATTTAATATAGTTGTTTTTGTAATATATTGGGAGTTATAAGGAGTCCAAAACTCTAAGTTGGAAGGTAAAATTAATTCAAATGCAGAGCTCTTTCTCTTAATGCAAATATTTTATTTATATATATATATATGATTTATACACACATATATTTGTTACATACCAAACCAACCTCACACACATACACATGCACATATATATGTATATGTGCATATATATTTGTGTGTGTATATATACATATATAGGTATATGTACCTGTGTGTATATGTAAGGTTGATTTGGTTTGGCAAGTAAAAAGGAGACAAATACTTTATTAATATTTAATTCTGATTCTGTCTTTAGCACCAAGCTTGCTATTGACGTGTTCTAATTGCCCAAGCCTTACTTTCTTATTTTGTAAACAATAACTAAAGGAATGGAGGGGATTCAGTGATTTTACACAGGCATAAAGGCCAACAAATACAGATGGGATATTTTTTTTTACTGGCTATACTATCATGCATGAAGTGTCGTTGATTATTATTTTTCTTGTGCTAAGTGGTTATAAGTACTGGCTCACTTAATCCCCAGAATACTAAATCCTTATTATCTCATTTAAATCTTAGACAAGAAGAATTTTGATTTCCTTCCATTTTACAGATGAAAAAGCTGAGACCTAGAGAAATGAAATGACTTGTCCAGGGCTACATTTCCAGTAAATTGTAAGGTTTATTGTATGATTATTCTACCACCGTGAAGCTGAATCTTAAAACTCCAACGTTGAAACAAAACCCAAATGTCATCATTCATTATGTTTAGGTAAGCTTCAGCTCCCTAATATTGAGAGATGCTGTCTTAAACTCTGCTGGAATAAGGAAGGAAATAAACAAACACATTCACAGATACAGATCTTACTGAACTTAAAAGAATTTCAGGCAAGAGGCCAACTTGGGATTTGGAGTGGAATTGACAGTACATCCCTGATAATGTTGATAGTTAATGTTTATTGAGCTCTTACTATGTGCCAGGTACTGTTCTAAATGCCGTATCCTGTTAACTAATTTAATCTACATAAAAATGACTATCCCTATCTTATAAATGAAAAAACTATGGCTTAGAGTAGTTATGTGACCTAAGTTTGCCTCCCCAGGCAAGTAGCAGAGCCTAGATTTAGAATCAGGGAGTCTGACTCCTAAGTGGTGTGCCTATTCCCAGGCTAGAAACAGTCATCTACTGCCAGATTTTGAAACTATGTTTTTCCCTGCACTGCTAGGATGTATATTTTTAGTTAAGTAATTGGCATCTAACTCTATACTGGGTTTGAAGATTTGGTGCAATATCCCTGAGCACAGAGGTTTTGTCAGTTTAATTTTAACTCAACTTTTCAGGGCCTAGACCAGTAACTGGTGCATAATAGATGCACAGTATAATATTTGTTTAATAACGAGCTACTCACTGTAGTCATGTTTTCGAAACATAAGCTAGAATATCTGGGTTCTAATCCTGACCTTACAATTTACTGGAAATGTAGCCCTAGACAAGTCATTTCATCTTTCTAAGGCTCAGTTTTTTCATCAGTTAAATGGAAGGAAACCAAGATTCTTCTTTTTTAAGATTTAAATGAGATAATAAGGATTTAGTATTCTGGGGATTAAGTGAGCCAGTATGTATAACCACTTAGCACAAGGAAAACAGTTTGGTAATTTCTTAATATGCACTTACCATATGACCCAATGGTCCCATTTTTATGTATTTACCAAAGGGAAATGAAAACATATGTTACCACAAAGACCTTATCTGAATAAGTGCTTTATTCATAATCACAAAAACTGGAAGTAACCCTAAAGTGAATCAGCAGGTAAATAGATAGAGAAATTATGGTATAATAGAATATTTCTCATCAATAAAAGGATCAAACTACTGATACATGCAACAGTATGGATGACTCTCAAAGACATTATGCTAAAGCAAATAATTCAGACACAACAGGTTACATAAGTTGCAATTCTATTTATATGAAATTCTGGAAAATTATAAACTGACAGGTACAGAAATCAGATGATCACTGCTATCCAGGGTCTAGAGCTAGGGTTTTGGGGAGGAGTTGATTACAAATGGTCATGAAGGAATTCCTTGGTGTGACAGAAATACTCTTATACCTGAATTTTAGTGGTGGTTACATGACTATATGCATTTGTCAAAATTCAGAACTTTATACCCAAACAGGTTGAATAGTATTCTATATAAATTAAACCTCAACAAAACTAATGTTAAAAAAGAGTATTTAGGGCTTCCCTGGTGGCGCAGTGGTTGGGAGTCCGCCTGCCGATGCAGGGGACGCGGGTTTGTGCCCCGGTCCGGGAGGATCCCGCGTGCCGCGGAGCGGCTGGGCCTGTGGGCCATGGCCGCTGAGCCTGCGCGTCCGGAGCCTGTGCTCCGCAACGGGAGAGGCCACAACAGTGAGAGGCCCGCGTACCGCAAAAAAAAAAAAAAAAAAAAGAGTATTTAGCAAAGTTCCTAGTATTTAATAAGTATATTAAATGTTATATGTTCTTATTTTTCTTTTATATTTGATCTTTCTTTTTAAAAAATAATATACAATGACTGGGTCTAAATTAGAGTAAAACTGCCTTATTAAATGAGTGGCTATTAAAGAGTAATGCTCTCTAAGGCACTTAGTACACTATACTCAAAATACAAACTACAAATTTACTTTTAACTTGATTTCTTGTGAGTTTGGGACCTCCTTTCAGAAGTCTTCACCTTATTAAATGTCTTAATTGCCTGACTTTTATCTTCAAATGATGAAGATGACTGTTGCCTCAGACTACATACGGCACTGATACTGTTCAGAAAATCCATCTTGATAATGCTCAGTTGAAATACGCCTCTCTGTATTCTTGAATTACTGCCAATGAGATATTTTTATGATGAATTCTCTCTTATCTTCCAGAGCTCCTGTATCAGTCGGGAACTTGTGGATACTGCCGAGAGGGCGTACAGTACTCTGGGGCTCACAACATGACAAGAACCATCATCACTGGTAGGTTTGAAGGGGAAAGGGGAGAAGGTAGTTCCTGGAGTGCAGGGAGGACAGCGGAAGGAGAGAGCAGCCTGATTGGAGGGGGTCTTTGGAAGAATTTCATAGCCAAGACACAAGAAGGGAACTATGGAATAAACACCTGACCTCACACTCCTTCCGTCCAAAGTCCTGCTGGTGACTGCCACTTCCAGAAGAAGGAGGGCCTGTTGGTAAATTCTATAGAGGTCATCACTGCAGACACAGGGTGAATACAAGTGGAGAATGGGTCTGTAGGGGCAGCTAGAAGATGGACAGCACATCACCCTCCAAATATTCAGAACACAAAATTCCTCTTCTTCTAAGCATTCTCTGTTGTGCACATTAATTTCCCCCACTCTTCTCTTGTTTTGCATGTTTTCAACATTTCCCACTCTCCTCATTATTTGTCTCTTGTCAGAACCCTTTGTGAGCCTGAAAATGCGACTGTTTTATCTAGTTGGCCTAGTTCAGGGTCTTTCCACTTAGGCCAAATGGCCTAAACCAAAGCTCTGGTGGATCTAGAATGGTGTAGGAAGCTGGCCCATGGATAGAGCAGATAAGTTGGCCCCTGGAAATAGTCACAGGTCTGAGAAGGGGGTGAGTAGGACAAGAGAAATGGAAATTTATGGTACTGAGAGAAATTGGGGATTCTGGGGAAGTGAGGAACAGTTTGTCATAGAGGAAAAAGTTTGGGACTTGGAGAAAACTACCTGGGCTTTGCTCTGGCATCAACAAAGATTTACTATGTGGCTTTGTGCAAATTATTTTTTTGACCTCTCACTGTTGTGGCCTCTCCCGTTGCGGAGCACAGGCTCCGGACACGCAGGCTCAGCGGCCATGGCTCACGGGCCCAGCCGCTCCGTGGCAGTGGGATCCTCCCGGACCGGGGCACGAACCCGTGTCCCCTGCATCGGCAGGCGGACTCTCAACCACTGCGCCACCAGGGAAGCCCTGTGCAAATTATTTTAACCTAGTGGACTTTGGCTTCCTTATTTTATAAAAGAACTACCAGAGGCTCTATGGGAGATACTACAACGTAGAGGTTCAAGTGTGGGTTCAAAAGCCAGTGTGCCTGGATTTGAATCCCGACTTTGCTACTTACTAGTTGTGCAAGTTACTTAACTTCTCTAAGTTATCATGAAGTATCTATCTGGTGTATAGAAAGTATTTAATAAAGGTGAGTTACTAATATGCCAGGCCTAGAGGTCAGTTATAGTCATATTAATCCTTCAAATTATCACCAGCAACATAAATTAGATCATAAATGCTGATTTAATAAGTATTTGGTCAATTATCCTTAGGGTTTGGGCTAAGAACCGTCACTTGCTATATTACTAATGTATAGGGTATTTCTTATAAATAGGATAAAAATATTTAAATATTTATGTGCTTAGCAATGGGAATTTCTGATAAAAGGATGGTCTTTAATATAAGAAAATTTTTTTTCAATTATCAGGGTTTGAGTGTCATTTTGTGGCAATTCTGTGAGATCTCCATTAACAGTGAAATATTTCATTTTTATAATGGCATAAAATATTTCCAAATGACTTGCCATGTGTTTCATATGTATTTATAGTAGAAAAAGATGCATTTACTACAATACCTGTTTTTCTAAATGAGCTTTTCTAAAGAGCTATGGGGACAAAGTCAAAAATACATGTTTCTAACCTCCATTTTAGGGCTTTGTTTCCCCTCATAATAAAGGTCTATGAAGATATATATATATATATATATATATATATATGTGTGTGTATATATATATATAATTTTTCTTATGGTTCATTTTATAAGTTTTGAATTTTGTTTAGTTTTACTCATTTAACTGATTATTAACTTGGTTAATTATTACAATCTTTAAATTGCTATTAATCATGTAAATGAATTTTAAGTGATATAAATTTGTTGAACTATTTCTTCTGTTTCCCAAATTAAGTAATGAATTAAATTATATTTCACTGAGTTGGCTACAGTTGGTTTATTAAATTAATTATATCATAATGGAAACAATTCCAACACATTTATCAGGAAGCATGAATAAAATATTTCTAAGTTTCTATTTTAACAAAGAAAAATAACTCTTTCTTGGATTATCTTCTCCTTACATTTCTCTTGAGCTATTTAGGGAGTCTAACAAGATCTTCTTTACAAACAACCTTTCATGAGATTGTAAGAGATGCAAAAATTAGTCCATTTAGAGTAACAATTTATAGAATTATTATTGATTGGTGCAACTTGAATGGTTGGCAGTATTTGTTGTTGTTGTTGTTGATTTCCAGTTAAGTTTAACAGTGGAAAGAATCAACACAACAAAGTAAATTCCATAATTGTCACCTGCTAATTTATGGAATAAAAATTTCTTTGTAAGGTCTGACTTCAAAAGAAATATAAATTTGTCCTGAATAACAGTATATAGCAACATTATTTAATGAGTTTTTCTGGCTATATATATCTGGAATTAACAAGTTTGCTTTATTTGTTCTCCTATTAGCACTCCAGACATTGAAGTTCATTTTTTGAAGTTATGATATTAATTTTAACAACTTTTAATGTGGTATTTATAAATACCAATATTTGTCTTATTTGCATAGGCAATTAAGCTAACTTTGCATGTGTTTTTTGAAATATACACTAAAAAATTCATTTGTTAGTTTCTTTAAATGATTACAGATGATCCACACCTGTTTTGTGTTTTCTGAAACAAATTCCAAAAGCAAAACAATAAAACAGTCTTTAGAAAACATTTTGTCTTCTGGGTACAGAAAAAAATGCAACTTCACATCAAGGATTGTTAGATCATATATAAGTGAGAAAATTATTATTTTTTTAAACATCTTTATTGTAGTGTAATTGTTTCACAATGTTGTGTTACTTTCTGCTGTATAACAAAGTGAATCAGCTATATGTATACATATATCCCCATATCTCCTCCCTCTTGCGTCTCCCTCCCACCCTCCCTATCCCACCCCTCTAGGTATTCACAAAGCACCGAGCTGATCTCCCTGTGCTATGCAGCTGCTTCCCATTAGCTATCTATTTTATATTTGGTAGTGTATATATGTAATGCTACTCTCTCTCTTCATCCCAGCTTACCCTTCCCCCTCCCTGTGTCCTCAAGTCCATTCTCTACATCTGCGTCTTTATTCCTGTCCTGCCCCTAGGTTCATCAGAACTCTTTTTTTTTTTTTTTTTTTTTTAGATTCCATATATATGTGTTAGCATATGGTATTTGTTTTTCTCTTTCTGACTTACTTCACTCTGTATGACAGATTCTAGGTCCATCCACCTCACTACAGATAGTTCAATTTCGTGTCTTTTTATGGCTGAGTAATATTCCATTGTAGATATGTGCCACATCTTCTTTATCCATTCGTCTGTTGATGGTCACTTAGGTTGCTTCCATGTCCTGGCTCTTGTAAATAGAGCTGCAATGAACATTGTGGTACATGTCTTTCTGAATTATAGTTTTCTCGGGGTATATGCCCAGTAGTGGGATTGCTGGGTCGTATGGTAGTTCTATTTTTAGTTTTTTAAGGAACCTCCACACTGTTCTCCATAGAGGCTGTATGTTTACATTCCCACCAACAGTGCAAGAGGGTTCCCTTTTCTCCATACCCTCTCCAGCATTTATTGTTTGTAGATTTTAGTTTTTTTAATTTTTTTATTTTTTGCAGTACGCAGGCCTCTCACTGCTGTGGCCTCTCCCGTTGCGGAGCACAGGCTCCAGACGTGCAGGCTCAGCGGCCATGGCTCACGAGCCTAGCTGCTCCACGGCATGTGGGATCTTCCTGGACCGGGGCAGGAACCCGCGTCCCCTGCATATGCAGGCGGACTCTCAACCACTGCGCCACCAGTGAAGCTCTGTTTGTGGATTTTTTGATGATGGCCATTCTGACTCGTGTGAGCTGATACCTCATTGTACTTTTGATTTGCATTTCTCTAATGATTATTGATGTTGAGCATCCTTTAATATGTTTGTTGGCAATCTCTATATCTTCTTTGTAGAAATGTATATTTAGGTCTTCTGCCCATTTTTGGATTGGGTTGTTTGTTGTCTTGATATTGAGCTGCATGAGCTGCTTGTATATTTTGGAGATTAATCCTTTGTCAGTTGCTTCATTTGCAAATATTTTCTCCCATTCCGAGGGTTGTCTTTTCGTCTTGTTTATGGTTTCCTTTGCTGTGCAAAAGCTTTTAAGTTTCATTAGGTCCCATTTGTTTATTTTTGTTTTCATTTCCATTTCTTTAGGAGGTCGGTCAAAACGGATCTTGCTATGATTTATGTCAGAGTATTCTGCCTATGTTTTCCTCTAAGTGTTTTAGAGTGTCTGGCCTTACATTTAGGTCTTTAATCCATTTTGAGTTTATTTTTGTGTAATGGTGTTAGACAGTATACTAATTTCATTCTTTGCATGTAGCTGTCCAGGTTTTCCAGCACCACTTACTGAAGAGGCTGTCTTTTCTCCACTGTATATTCTTGCCTCCTTTATCAAAGATAAGGTGACCATATGTGCATGGGTTTATCTCTGGGATTTCTAACCTGTTCCATTGATCTGTATTTCTGTTTTTGTGCCAGTACCATACTGTCTTGATTATTGCAGCTTTGTAGTATAATCTGAAGTCAGGGAGCCTGATTCCTCCTGCTCCGTTTTTCTTTCTCAAGATTGCTTTGGCTTTTCGGGGTGTTTTGTGTTTCCATACAAATTGTGAAATTTTTTGTTCTAGTTCTGTGAAACATGCCATTGGTAGTTTGATAGGGATTGCATTGAATCTGTATATGGCTTTGGGTAGTAAAGTCATTTTCACAATGTTGATTCTTCCAATCCAAGAACGTGGTATATCTCTCCATCTGTTTGTATTATCTTTAATTTCTTTCATCAGTGTCTTAGAGTGTTCTGCATACAGGTCTTTTGTCTCCCTAGGTAGGTTTATTCCTAGGTATTTTATTCTTTTTGTTGCAATGGTAAATGGGAGTGTTTCTTTAATTTCTCTTTCTGATCTTTCATTGTTAGTGTATAAGAATACAAGAGATTTCTGTGCATTAAGTTTGTATCCTGCTACTTTACCAAATTCATTGATTAGCTCTAGTAGATTTCTAGTAGAATCTTTCTCTATGTATAGTATCATGGCATCTGAAAACAGTGACAGTTTTACTTCTTCTTCTCTGATTTGGATTCCTTTTATTTCTTTTTCTTCTCTGATTGCCATGGGTAAAACTTCCAAAACTATGTTGAATAATAGTGGTGAGAGTGGACAACCTTGTCCTGTTCCTAATCTTAGAGGAAATGGTTTCAGTTTTTCACCATTGAGAACGATGTTGGCTGTGGGTTTGTCATATATGGCCTGTATTATGTTGAGGTGGGTTCCCTGTATGCCTACTTTCTGTAGAGTTTTTATCATAAATGGGTGCTTAATTTTGTCAAAAGCTTTTTCTGCATCTATTGAGAGTATCATATGGTTTTTATCCTTCACTTGGTTAATATGGTGTATCACATTGATTGATTTGTGTATATTGAAGAATCTGCTTTCCTGGGGTAAACCCCACTTGATCATGGTGTATGATCCTTTTAATGTTCTGTTGGATTCTGTTTCCTAGTATTTTGTTGAGGATTTTTGCATCTAAGTTCATCAGTGATATTGACCTGTAGTTTTCTTTCTTTGTGACATCTTTGTCTGGTTTTGGTATCAGGGTGATGGTGGCCTCATTGAATGAGTTTGGGAGTATTCCTCCCTCTGCTATATTTTGGAAGAGTTTGAGAAAGGATAGGTGTTAGCTCTTCTCCAAATGTTTGATAGAATTCACCTGTGAAGCCATCTGGTCCTGGGCTTTTGTTTGTTGGAAGATTTTTAACCACAGTTTCAACTTCAGTGCTTGTGATTGGTCTGCTTATATTTTCTATTTCTTCCTGGTTCAGTCATGGAAGGTAGTATTTTTCTAAGAATTTGTCCATTTCTTCCAGGTTGTCCATTTTATTGTCATATAGTTGCTTGTAGTAATCTCTCATGATCCTTTGTATTTCTGCAGTGTCAGTTGTTACTTCCCCTTTTTCATCTCTAATTCTGTTGATTTGAGTCTTCTGCCTTTTTTTCTTGATGAGTGTGGCTAATGGTTTATCAATTTTGTTTATCTTTGCAAGGAACCAGGTTTTAGTTTTATTGATATTTGCTGTTGTTTACTTCATTTCTTTTTCTTTTTTTTTTTTTGATCTGATATTTTTGATTTCTTCTGCTAACTTTGCTGGGTTTTTTTTTCTTTCACTAATTGCTTTAGGTGTAAGGTTAGGTTGCTTACTTGAGATTTTTCTTGTTTCTTGAGGTAGGCTTGTATAGCTGTAAACTTCCCTCTTAGAATTGCTTTTGCTGCATCCCATAGGTTTTGGGTTGTCGTGTTTTCATTGTCATTTGTTTCTAGGTATTTTTTGATTTCCTCTTTGATTTCTTCAGTGATCTCTTGGTTATTTAGTAGCATATTGTTTAGCATCCATTTGTTTGTATTTTTTACATTTTTTCCCTGTAATTTATATCTAGTCTCATAGCATTGTGGTCAGAAAAGACACTTGATATGATTTCAATTTTCTTAAAATTACCGAGGCTTGATTTGTCATCCAAGATAGGCTCTATCCTGGAGAATGTTCCATGAGCACTTGAGAAGAAAGTGTATTTTGTTGTTTTTGGATGGGATGTCCTATAAATATGAATTAAGTCCATCTGGTCTAATGTGTCATTTAAAGCTTGTGTTTCCTTATTTATTTGCATTTTTCATGATCTGTCCATTGTTGAAAGTGGGGTGTTAAAGTCCCCTACTATTATTGTGTTACTGTCAGTGTCCCCTTTTATGGCTGTTAGCATTTGCCTTATGTATTGAGGTGCTCCTATGTTGGGTGCATAAATATTTACAATTGTTATATCTTCTTCTTGGATTGATCCCTTGATCATTAGGTAGTGTCCCTCTTTGCCTCTTGTAATAGTCTTTCTTTTAAACTCTATTTTGTCTGATTTGAGAATTGCTACTCCATCTTTCTTTCGATTTCCATTTGCATGGAATATCTTTTTCCATCCCCTCACTTTCAGTCTGTATGTGTCCCTAGGTCTGAAGTGGGTTTCTTGTAGACAGTGTATATATGGGTTTTGTTTTGTATCCATTCAGCCAGTTTATGTCTTTTGGTTGGAGCATTTAATCCATTTACATTTAAGGTAATTATCGATATGTATATTTCTATTACTGTTTTCTTAAACCTTTTGGGTTTGTTTTCGTAGGTCTTTTCCTTCTCTGGTGTTTCCTGCCTAGAGAAGTTCCTTTAGCATTTGTTGTAAAGCTGGTTTAATGGTGCTGAATTCTCTTAACTTTTGCTTGTCTGTAAAGGTTTTAATTTCTCCATCAAATCTGAATGAGATACTTGCTGGGTAGAGTCATCTGGGTTGTAGGTTTTTCCCTTTCATCACTTTAGATATGTTCTGCCACTCCCTTCTGGCTAGCAGAGTTTCTGCTGAAAGGTCAGCTGTTAACCTTATGGGGCTTCCCTTGTATGTTATTTTTTTGCTTTTCCCTTGCTGCTTTTAACATTTTTTCTCTGTATTTAATTTTTGATAGTTTGATTAATATGTGTCTTGACGCATTTCTCCTTGGGTTTATCCTGTATAGGACTCTCTGCGCTTCCTGGACTTGACTGACTATTTCATTTCCTATGTTAGGGAAGTTTTTGACTATAATCTCTTCAAATATTTTCTCAAACCCTTTCTTTTCTCTTCTTCTTCTGGGACACCTATAGTTAAATTGTTGGTGCATTTATTGTTGTCCCAGAGATCTCTGAATCTGTCCTCAATTCTTTTCATTCTTTTTTCTTTATTCTGCTATGTGATAGTTATTTCCACTATTTTATCTTCTAGGTCACTTATCCATTCTTCTGCCTCAGTTATTCTGCTACTGATTCCTTCTAGAGAAGTTTTAATTTCATTTATTGTGTTGCTCATCATTGTTTGTTTGCCCTTTAGTTCTTCTAGGTCCTTGTTAAACGTTTCTTGTACTTTTCTCCATTCTAGTTCCAAGATTTTTTTTATCATCTTTACTATCATTACTCTGAATTCTTTTTCAGGTAGACTGCTTATTTCCTCTTCATTTGTTTGATCTGGTGGGATTTTTTTTTTTTTTTTTTTTTTTTTTTTTGCAGTACTCAGGCCTCTCACTGTTGTGGCCTCTCCTGTTGCGGAGCACAAGCTCCAGACGCACAGGCTCAGCAGCCATGGCTCACAGGCCCAGGTACTCCGCGGCATGTGGGATCTTCCCGGACTGGGGCATGAACCCGTGTCCCCGGCATCGGCAGGCGGACTCTCAACCACTGCGCCACCAGGGAAGCCCCTCTGGTGGGTTTTTATCCTGCTCTTTCATCTGCTTCATATTTCTCTGTCTTCTCATTTTGTTTAATTTACTTTGTTTGGGGTCTCCTTTTCTCAGGCTTCATGTTCGTAGTTCCGTTGTTTTTTATATCCGCCCCCAGTGGTGAGGTTGGTTCAGTGGCTTTTGTAGGCTTCCTGGTGGAAGGGACTGGTACCTATGTTCTGATTGGTGGGAGCTGGATCTTGTCTTTCTGGTGGAAGGGCCGTATCCAGTGGTGTGTTTTGGGGTGCCTGTGACCTCATTATGATCATAAGCAGCCTCTCTGCTAATGGGTGAGGTTGTGTTCCTGTCTTGCCTGTTGTTTGGCATAGGGCATCCAGCACTGGAGCTTGCTGGCCGTTGGGTGGAGCTGGGTCTTAGCATTGAGATGGAGATCTCTGGGATAACTCTTGCTGATTAATATTACATTGGGTCAGAAGGTCTCTGGTGGTCCAATGTCCTGAACTCAGCTCTCCCATCTCGGAGGCTCAGGCCTTACACCAGGCTGGAGCACCAAGACCCTGTCTGCCACATGGCCAGGTACGTGGGGATTTTCTTGCCTTTTGTGAAGTCTGAGCTTTTCTGCCAGTGGTCAGTAGGTGTTTTCTAAGAGTTGTTCCACATGTAGATGTAGTTTTCATGTATTTGTGGGGAGGAAGTTTGTCTCTAAGTCTTACTCCTCACCATCTAGAAGGTCCCCCTGCAGTAGGAAACTCCACTGAAGACCCCAACCTCTGCAGGAACTAGAGGTGCAGAGGCATTTTTTTTCAGAGGGTTTGCAGTTTGCTGGAATGGCAGAAAGGGAGAAAAAGAGAAGATCCTCTAGGGCAAGGGAGGAGCAGTAAGACCAACAACTGTAACCACCATCACTTTCGGGACTGTGCCAAGAAAATTTTTTTTAAAGTAAACTGTTTATTACATGCTGTCATGAAGTTAGGTTGCAATTTCCTTCACCATAGTATTATAGTATTATAACTTTGTTAATTATGAGAAAGAAAATTCTTTTTAAGCCAATTTATCTATGAACTGAAAATAAAAATTAATATCCATCCATTCATTCATTTGTTCATTCAATAGGCATTTTCTGAGCATCCATTAGAAGGCACGTATTGTGTTAGACACTAAGATAAGGGGATGAATGACCCCATTCATCCCATGAGTGACCCCATTCTCACTGTGGAAGTGTCCACAGGCTAGTGGTGGAGGCAAAATAATGATAAAATTATGAGCAGGATTTTAGGGGCCTCTAAGGAAGGGCATTTATCTTAAGCAAAGGATTGGAAAACCAAGCTGCATCTTGAAGGATAAACAGGATTGTGTAGTCAGAGAAATGAAACTTAGTACTCTAGGAACTAGGAATAGTTTTTTTTTTGTTTTCTACCAAAGTACCTTGTAATGCTCCTTAACCTGAATGCTGAATTCTAGCAACTGCTGAATGGTATCCGATCTGCTTTCTTGAAGTCTGTGTTAAAGCTTAATGACATTTAACCAAGTCATCCAAGATGGCCGAGTGGGTTAAAAAAAAAGTCTTTGTTTGATTGCAGTATGTTACCAACAATTAACATAGAATTCCTATGAATCTTATATATCGTGTTGACTTCTCGGTATATCTGTGTTCAAAATCCCTGTTTTTCTTCTTTCAGTATAAATGTTATAGTAAATGATGCCAAAAGAAATTACAGTTGACCCTCGAACAATGCAGGGGTTAGGGACACCAACCCTCCACGCATTCGAAAATCTGAGTATAATTTATAATTTTCCCTTCTTACACATGGTTCCTCGGTATCCATGGTTCCATATTCACAGATGTGGATCAGTATAGTACCGTGGTATTTACTATTGAAAACATTCTGCATGTAAATGGACCCATGCAGTTCAAACCCACGTTGTTCAAGGGTCAGTTCTAATGTGAAAGTAGCAGCTTAACATAAATGCTAAAACAAATGCCTAATTAATATAAAATCAGTCTGTCAATTTATCAAACATTTCTTTAATTCTATTAAAGAATTAGAGATTTGCTTTTCCTGGGAAAAGTTTTTCTCCAAAATATAACAGAAAAACTTTTAAAAATATGATGCATATTGCATATTGATAGTTAAAAAAAATGATCTTTAATAAAATACTTTTGTTAAATTTACCTAAAAATTACAAGTTGCAAATATACAGTGTCTTTGTTTAGATATTTAATTCAGCACCTTAAGTATTAAAGGAAAATAATAATGTGCTAAAAGGAATAGGACATACTATACTCACTTGAAAAAATAAGCCCACTAAGAAATAATAAAAGCAGTCCCTGACATCCAGGAACAGGCCTGACACGAGCAGCAAGGCCTCAGTGTCTTAAAAGCTGGCATGGTCCTCACAGCTAGGCCATTCTGTTCTCTTTCTGGACACAGACAATCTCAATACCAACATCAGACAAGGTCACACTGAGACCATGATAAGGTGAGACAAAAGTAAGACCACGTCATAATTTTGTCTAAGTGCCAACAAAAAAAGAGGTCATTGTGTAAACCACAAAATACCAAGCATCTTCCTCCCCTGACTAACTTGAGCAACTGCTACTTCTTCACCAGTTACAGCTTGATCCTCACCCTGGTCTGCTCTTTTTATATATAGGACTTTTTGAGATATCCAATCATAGATTTGTCCCCACTTTCTGACAGCATCTTGGGCAAATCCCCCCTTTCTTAAGACCTCCTCAAAGTCATCCAACCAAAGCTCAATTTGAAAATAGGCTATTGCTAAAACTCTCTTACAGAGACACCACAAGTTTCCAAGTTGTGTGTTCTTCCATGCTACAGTGCAAAACAAACCCAACTTATTCAGCTCCAGGTGTTTTCTGGTGGTCCTTGGATGGAGGGAATTAAAACCCTGCCCTAGATTAGATTCCATTGTGGGATAACACAATGATGTTACTAGTTACTGTGTTACTGTATCTCAGTACAGGACTTTGCAGCAGATCTTATATTTAAAAGTATGTGTTCTGGATCCATATTCCCTAAGGTCAAGTTGTAGCTCTGCCACTTACTAACTATGTGGTTCTTAATAAACACTTAATCTCTGAGCCTCTCTCTATCGATATATCCATAAAGTGCGATAAATAATAAATACTTCTTTTCTGGGTTTTTATGAAAGTAACAATTTCTGGAACATTTGTCAATACTTAATAAATGCTAGCCATCATTATTTAAAATGATTATTTCTCAAAAAGAAGGAAAATTTTTACCTAAAATACAAATATTACAGTATTTGGAGTAATGTGAAACTTGATTTATGAAACATATTTTTGTTAACATATTGTCATAAAGATAAAACTCAGTAGAGTTCAATATTATGTAATCTTAGAGACATTAAATGAAATTAGGTATTCCATACCAAATTAGGCCCTGAGTCTGTAAATTCTTTAAATTCAAATTTTTTTTTACATTGAGTTTTTCTCTTGATTTCTGTATAAAGTTTTAATTTGAGGTCTGGTAACTGATCTTCAAAGATGGCTCCCCAGTGAGGACTCCTGGTGAATCCAGGCCCTTGTGTGGTCCCTTCCTCCTGAACTTAAGTTGGCACTGTAACTTACTTTTTGAACACTAGAATGTGACAGAAGAGATGCCACATGACTTCTGAATCTGGGTCATAAGAAACTTGTCTCTTATTGCCTAGGTATTGTGGGACACTTGCTCTTTGGACACTCCATCTTGAAATCAATCTACTATGCCATGGGAAGCCCAAGCCACACGGAGAGGTGGGTCTAAGGTGCTGAAGTTTACAATTCCAGCTAAGCTCAGAGCCAACAACTTTCATCAACTGCCAGACACATGAGTAGCCATCATGGCTATCTAATCCAGTCAGATCTTCAGAAGACTGTATCTCTAGCTGACATCTCACTGCAAGGGTATGGGAGACTTCATCTGAAACCACCCTGCTGAGCTCAGTCAAGCCACAGATTCATTAGGATAATAATAACATGTAATTTCAAGACAGTAAGTTTTGGGTGTTTGTTACATAGCAATAAATAACCGAAAATGCGGTATGGTTTTAACAATTTGTGTCCATTTGAATTTTTGAATAGAGTGAAAAAAAGGAAAATATTTGCTAGCCAATGTATTTTTGATGTGGTCACTAATAACAATAACACAAAGAGTCCAACATCTTTGAACATACTCCATAAGTATATCCTTCATGGTCAGTGTTCAAAGAGTTTCATTCTCATTTCTCTTTTATTCTGATATTTTAAGTTCTGGTATTTATCTTTTCCATATGGCAGAAAAAGAGCATATTAGCTGTTGGAGAAAAGGGGAAAGAATCTATGGCTTACACAACACAAGAAGCTGCTTATCATTCTTGATAGCTCTACAAGAAACAGATGTCACTACAGTGACTTGCTGCCAGGGAGAGTGAGAGGAATTCTGGGAAAACAAATTAGATAACAGCTTGTTGTGTTCACGCAAGTGTGCTAATGAATCATGTGATAAGCCACATGTTAATTACTAATGAATGAAACAAATTACTTCTTGTGGAATGATAGCTTTGATTGAAATACTTCATGTCTAACAGTCTCAGTCAACTTCATGTGTGCTTTCTGGATGCTGAGGGGAAAAGGTACTTCGCAGCTGTTTTTAAATACAACTGGACTTTCTCTGAAAACTACCTCTTAAATTGTTGGTCTGATTCACTACCAAATTTTATGAGTTTCATATTGGCCATCAGAGATTTCCTAATGTTACATAGATGGAAATCTGGATAAGAGGCAAAGCAATACTAAAGAGTCTATAAAACCTCAGAATTTAGACAAACATGAATTAGTAAAACAAGATGGAGATGTTTAATAGTAGAAATAGATGGAAGAGGATTGTAAAAATATTTTCAATAATCACCACAAAAATAATGGACTTTAAGATTTTTTTTTCTCTCTCTCAAAGGAACGTTAGGAAATGTGATGATAGGTAGATAGATTTTTTCCTTTAAAGTTGTAATTTAAAAATATAAGTCATTTCCTTCATTTTATTTCTTTCAGCTTTGTTATATCTATCAAAATTGACAATCTCTCCCTCAGTCACATAGCTTTCCCCAAAAAGGAGCATTTGCATATGATTCCATTGTTGCTACTATTTCTCCAAAATATTCCTCTCCCTTAGTAAATCATGTTCCTTTAATCTGGTTTGGTGATGCCAGACCATATATTTATTATATTTTTTTGGATTACCTCTTGGATTCTCTACATCTGTGAAGCACTCTCTTATTAACAAGCCCTGAGTATAATTAAAGGAACTATGGGTACTTGCAAGGAATGCAGAAATTCTGGCTTCAGTTTCCAGTTATAGTTTCATTCTGCAGTCACACTTATTATTTACCATGTTTCTGGAATGTTACATAAGAGGTGATGTGTTCTTTTAAAAGGATCTTGGGCTGACATATCTTATCCATGTGAAAATCACTAAGATAAGGAAAATGATGAGGGGCTTACTGCATTTCCTAAGAGCCGCCTTCCCCTGTTCCTTCAAATGAATGGCAGGTACTTTTTATAAGATCTGACAGCAACCACCTCTCTTTCTTGTCTCCTTTCTCCATTCCTTCTACTGTCACACAGTTGAGCTTGACCATCTAGTCCCCATACCCAGGCCATGGGCCATAAACACTGAGATATGACCCTGTGTTTTCTAGTCTGGCCTGAATTGTTGTTATTTCCTTCAGTGAGAAAAATCCAAACCCACACACCATTGGCAATTTGGCCAAACTTACTGAGGCCTGGTCTTTTTGAGTGTTTCAGGCTACACACGGCCTTAATAATGAAACAATTCCTGGCTTGATCCCTGGCTTCAAAGATTAAAGATTCAGTCTTCCTCGGATACATCCCATTCTCAGTCCTTTCCCCCTGATTTATGTCCCCAAATGCCCACTATATCTTTCAAAGCATGTGTTTTCACCACCTTGCATTTGGAAATTGTCAAATTTTACAATTTTCAATCCATCCAACACACTGCTGCCTGAGTTATCTTTATAAAGCACAGATCTTATTTTTTCTGATTATGGTACTTTCCAACTCAAAGTCCTGTAAACCCTTTACTTGGGCTGGTATGACATGACACAGGCATACCTCAGAAATATTGAGGGTCCAGTTCCAGACCACTGCAATAAAGTGAATATTGCAATAAAGCAAGTCATACAAATTTTTTGTTTTCCCAGTGTACATAAAAGTTATGTTTACACTATGCTGTAGTCTATTAAGTGTGCAATAGCATTATGTCTAATAAAACCATGTACATACCTTAATTAAAAAATGATTTATTGCTAAAAAAAATACTATCATCTGACAACACAGGGTTGCCACAAACCTTCAATTTTTAAAACTGCAATAACTGTGAAGCACAATAAAATGAGGTATGTCTGTGTGTTATAGCTATGGTAGATCTCTTTATTGTCCCAACCAGGACACACTTAAGAGAAAAGCAGGCACTATCAATTATTACAAGAAAATAGGTACAAATCTAGGTTTGCAGTAATGCTAACTATAGGCCACTCTATTCCCCATGATCTACCACACCAGATCCCCCCACCATTCCACAGCCAGGCATTTTAGCTTCCCCAGTAGTTTCTCTTTTTCCTCAAAACAGTAATTATGATTGCTAATATTAATGTAGTAACTGATTGCATCCTCATAACAAGTCTGAAACAAGTGTTCTTATTATCCCTTGTACCTCTGAGGCAACTGAGGCACAGAGAACCTATGTAATTGGCTAGTCAGTGATAATGCTGGGAGAGCCTGGGTTCAAACGGACACAGGACTGGCTCCAGAACCCTTGCCTCTGAATGTTACTCTATGCTGTTTTCCTGCAATGTTTCTTCTTTTATTTACTTCCTAAATTCCTATTCTTTAGGAAGAATAACATAGTATTTGAGAGAAGAAGCCTTGAAGTCAGACTCCCTGGGTTCTAGTTTGGGCTCTACCACATAGTTGGCCTTGGGTAAGTTACTCAATTTTTCTATGACTCAGTTTACTCAGTTGTAAAAAAAAAAAAAAAAGGATCATTGTAGCACCATTTTAAGAGTCATTGTGATGAATAACTGAGTTAAACCATGTAAGATCTGAGTATATAGTAAGCTCTTGAAGAGTAGTTTCTATTAATAAAATGCTACCACTTCCTCAAAGAACTTTCCTTTGCCCATTGTCGTAACACTTTGTTTTCTTGCTCTGAACACTGGAGAATCACTCACCGGAGAAACACTTAAAGACTTCTGATGCAGTCCAGATTTAGTAACAGCATCTCTGGTGGTGGGACTGGCCATCACTATTTTTTAAAACCTTACCAGGTGATTCAAATGTGCAGCCAGTGTTGAGAAAACTGCATTAAAGCTTTTCTGATATGAAAAACCTTTGTGCCTCTGTTTCTCTTTTCACAAATTTCAAGCTCCTTGATTGCAAATCCTGCATCAGATTCGTCTTTGTATTTCCAGTGGCAACTATCACGATGCCTTATATATAGTTGGCACAAAAAATTATTAATTCCTTTGAATTAAGAAGACATCTCCAAAATATGCTCACTGTTACAGGATAAGGGGGAAAATCTTTTTGCCATCACTAATGAACTCAATACATGTCTTAATCAGAGGTTGGCAGGATCCCGGTAAAATGGTTTGGATGGGAAAGTGGCAAGAATGTGGTGATAAAGTGAAATACTTAGTTGTTAATTTAAAACTAACAGCCCGCAAACTTGACTATGCTTTATAATCACCTGGGAAGATTTTTACCAAAAAAATTTGAGCCCCTCTGTTCCCAAGGAGATTCCAATGTTTAATCAAGTTTGAGAAATACTGACTTAGATGGATCACAACAGACTCGGGACCTGCTTCCTTTTACCCCAAGATCTGAAAGTCAGCTTCTGCAGTTTGCAGTTGGGTACATGAGAATGAAAAGAACAGAGAACATCTTCATATGTAAATGTATTTAGATATGTAAAAGAAGCAATAATATCAAGATGGGGAAACATGTACCCATGCATGTGCAGACACAGACATATACGCTTATCTGTTTTAAAGTTACCCTCCACTATAAGCGTATGGTGTGAAAGGTAGTATCAGTCCAAAAAGACAGTATGTCCAAGACACTGTTATTTGTGAGATAATTCTTTTTTGTGAAGAAGTCAAGTAGATAGCTTTGCCAAACAACCGTCAAATATGCAGAGTCATTTTTAAGAAGGACACTGGGTCTCACAGTTTAGTGATCTGGACCGAATCTAGATGATTATAACTTGTCACCTTACAGTTGCCATATCTAGTGTTGTTAAGTACTAGCACCATTTTGCCATGTTTCAATCACAATTAATTGTCAGGTGGAAAGATTTTACATTATAATATTGGCCTGTTCAATGCTCTTTAATATTTTAACAAATAATAGGGAATAAAAGATTAAAGGAGCAATACTCTGTAAAACAAGAATATGATTGCTTGTTCTGTGATGCACATATTATTATCATATTACATATTATTTCAAACTGAGATAAAACAGTGCTCATACTATATTAATTACGTCCTTTTAAATTTTTGTAAACTTTTTTCACTTTTCTCCTTCACTCCCTTTTCAGAATCTTATTTCAACTTTTCTTGCCCTATTTTGATTTTTTTAAAAATTCTGTTGTGAAGAACAGAGGAGATCTGGGTGAAGGGTAGTCTCCAAAATAACTTACGTGATGAAATAGAGTACAAAAGAAATATTTGAAGCCAGATAAAGCAGATGCATAGTGGGATATTCTCATCGTATTATCCGTCTACCATGAGCAGATAAAAAAGAGTAAAGCATGATTTATAATCAGTTTCCCAAAGTCAGCTGCAGTATTTTAAACAAAAAAGATTTAAACAAAAAAGCCACTATTTCTGATTATTATTCCTTCCTCTGTTTGTCCCAAAGAACTTACACTGTTTTAGTCCCTGTTTAAATTTTCTAGGTGTTATACTAAATTATTAAATTATAAACCCCTTGAGAGAACATATCTTAATTGTTGCTGGATGTTTTGCATTTCCCAACAGGGTGATTTATACATCCTATGTGTTCAATAAGTATTTTATTGAACTGAAGTGTAGAGCAGTTTTTAAAGACTGCCACATCCTGAACTTTTATTAAAGCAGTGTAAATTAAAACGTGGCCCGTGGATGGGTAGCATCGGCATAGCTGTGAGACTGTTAGAAACACAACTTCTCGAGTCCTACATAAGGCCTGCTGAATCAGAATCTCTGGGCCCAGGAACCCATGTTTAACTAGCTCTCAAGGCGATCTTTATGTCCTCTAAAGTGAGAGGATTGTTTGACAATGTATTTCACATCAATTTCTTATGAAAATAGGTAAGGCATATTATATCTGCCAATTACCCCAACGCTGGCAGTGATGACCAACAGATCCAGCATTATTTGGGGGGGGGATTGAATTAAATTTCTACAAACTAGAATAACTGATGTATCTAACAGGATAATATTAAAAAAATAAATATAGGCCATTATACCTTAACCATATACTTATTTAACATCAACTATATATCAAATACTATGCCTAATAATGGAATGGATACAAATATATTTTCTGCTTTCAAGGAGGAATATTTAGGCTAAAGAGATAGTTATCTACACAAATAATTTAAAGCACAATGAAGTAAGTGTGCCAACTACTTAGTGATTGTCTCCCAGTCTTAACACCCACCGCCATATGAATCTTTGTTAATACTTGGGCTGGGATGCCACAAACAACATTATTGGGTCGGCAGCTGGCTCCCTGTTAAACTCTGAGTGGGTTGCTAAAGAAAGGCTGAAAAGCTAGAAAAAGAAAAAAGGGACTTGCTGTTTCCTCTTTGCTCCCATTGGCTTTCTACTGCAGTCAGCGTCTTTCCAGCTTCACTACTTCACCCTACAGCAGTAGTTTGTTCCAATAGCTGAATCCAGTTTGCAGTTTTTTTGAATACTTGTAGAACCAGCCTCTTCTGCAGCTCTTCAGAAACACCAGAGTCGGTGGACTAGTGCCCTCTCCTCACAGGTCTGAATTGCAGTGGCTCGAAGTCCCTTTTCTGAGCTAAGAACCAGCGCCAGCTCAGAGGCTCGTCATCAGATCTTCTAAGTTTTAATAACTCCACCATCTTCTGTCTGTTTCTCTAGCCCTACATGTAGTTGCTCTTTCCTGCCGTTGCTACCTCTGCGATAAGTTAGTGCTCCGTTTTTACCTTTGTACCTTTATCAACTTTAAACCTATTAACCATTCTTTATGTTATCTCTGTTAGAATAACTGGTGAGTTTCCTGTCTCCTCACTGGACATTAACCAATATAATAAATGATAGTAGATAGTGACTATGAAGTGGTCAAACAAAAGAATCCCTAAACTATTTAAGTCAGGGACTATAGGTAATTGAATTACATTCTAAGACTCACCACAACCAAACTTTTGGCCAGTTGAGAAGAAACCACTGTCAGGTCTGACCTCATTTTGTAAATGACTTTTTTTTTGCCAAATGTAGAAAACACCTGCATTGGGGAACTATGTATTTGATATTATTGTATGGTGACATTCTTCAATTGGAGATGTCATTGAATTAGATGGCTTTTTACATTGGGGTTCTATGATAATGGTATTCGTGTAGTAACTTTATTATGCCCTTTTCCAATGAGAAAAGTGTTTCCTGAAATGTGTAGAACATGCAAAAGGAAGTAAGGTAAAGGAGTGCATGGACTGAATGTTTATGTCCCCACAAAATTCATATGTTGAAACCTAATCCCTGATGTGAGGTTGTGATGGTATTGGTAGGTGGGGCTTTGGGGAGGTAATTAGGGTGGAGCCCTTGAGGGTGGAGCCCTCATCTATGAGATTAGTGTGCTTATAAAAGAGACCCCAGAGAGCACATTCAAACCTTTTACCAGGTAAGGACAAAGCAAGAAGACAGCCGTCTTTGAACCAGGAAGCAGGTTCTCACCAGACCTTGAATCTACCAGCACCTTGATCTCTGACTTCTCAGCCTCCAGAACTGTGAGAAATAAATTTCTTTTTTTTTAAATTTCTTTTTTATTGAAGTATAGTTGATGTACAATGTTGTGTTAATTTCTGCTATACAGCAAAGTGACTAAGTTTTATACATATATACATCCTTTTTTATATTATTTTCATTATGGTTTATCCTAGGATATTGAATATAGTTCCCTGTGCTATACAGTAGGACCTTGTTGTATAAATTTCTATTCTTTATAAGCTACTCGATCTGTGGTAATTTGCCAAAGCAGCCTGAATAGAGTAAGACAGGGAGTAAGGTCAGAGTTAGAGAAGGGCATTAGAACATGTTCTTGTCCGAAGGCTGCGTAGGTGGTCAGGTACTGGAGCAGGGTGATGTATTAAGAAAGTAATTGTAAAGAACTTGGGCAAATAGGCTGGAAAAAAAAATCCCTCCTATCCCTGGACCCTTCGATCTTAGTAATAAGCAAGGTCAAAAACCCCTGCAGCTGAGGTTTTGTCCTTGTCTCAGGTTTCATAGACCACATTTGAAATGCTCTGTTCCAGAACAGCATGTACACATGAAAAGTGCTTATCTGTGAGATGGTTACTTTTTCAATCTTGTTTTTTTCCTTTTTTTTTTTTTTAAAGTTTGCTAAGATAGTTGCAATAAATTTGAAACTTTATGTTATATTGGAACATGATACAAAATTCTATTGACATTTCTAACAAAAATATTAGAAAATTTTTTACAATATCATCATCAGCCATGACAACAGCACAGCTTATTGGAATACATCCCTTTAAAAATTTACCCAAACCTAATAAATAGGCAGCAGCAAGAATTCTTAGTGTTTACAAGGTATTAGAAACACACAAATGCCAATTTCTGTAAACGATGTGAAAAGAACAATCTTATATAAGATTGGCAAGTGTGCTAGGATTAATTAGACAAATCTGCCAAGTTTTAGACATAGAATTTTGTAGACTTCACATGTAAATGTATTACAAAGGGTGTAATGGGAATTTTACTATTATTTTGCTTTTACTTAGACAGTGCTGAAAGATGTATATTTAAACGTGAGGGGGACAGTCATCTCAATTCTTTGTTTATAATATGGCAAATATCCCATTATTTAGAATATCCAGATGCTTAATTTCACTTAGACTGTAATGTTTAGTTAGTAAACTAACCTTTCATTTCGTATCTCAATGTTTTAGCTTCTTAAATATATAATCATGGAGGCAAAGTTTTAGTTTTCCAAAAATTATAGTGTATAGGTGAAGTTGTACTACATACTACATTTTATATAAGAAATTGTAAAATTCCTATTGTGGCAGGACGTTGGATAGAATTTCCTACATATTGAATATTTACTGACATGTATCTCATTTTTAATCAGTCAAGACTTCTGACTAATGAGAATAGGTACAGGAGTATTTCATTTGTAACATGAAAATGTAATGTTCAGAGGGAAAATTTCAAGGGACAAGATTGAATATTTTCCCTAATGGTTCTTAAAGACTGCCTAATAAATATATTAGGAATAAATCCAATCTTTTCCAGTGTACTTGGAAGCGTAACACACATTTTAAATGTTCACTGAAATGATGTCATATGGGCTACGATAGGACCCTGTTTATTTAGATTCATTTATCATTATTTTCATTGTAGAAGACTTGTGACACTGAGATGTCTCTGCCTGTAGGTGAAGATCTGGAGTGAACAATTTTATACTTAGATACACATTTTGGCTATATTGATCATTTTACTCTATTTAATTCCCAGTAGTTCTAGAGCTTAAACCACAGTGCTAAGTGAGAAACTTTTAAAATCTCTTATGTCAAAGAGGCATAACTTGATAAAGTCTGTGTTAGAAATGGAAGTATACTCTGGTGAATCTGACTTCGAATATCTATTCTCCTGAGACAATATGAGTATTAAAAAAATGGATTGTTTTTCACTTTTTGATGGCTTCTGATTACAAAAGTACCAAATATGTTTACTTCTCAATGGGAGATCTGGTTTCCATGGGGACCAAACCAACCTCATCTGCTGTTTTGCAGACCATGCTCCATGCACCACCTCCACTTTGGCAGGACTAGAGAGTGGCTGAACACAGCTACCCTGGCAAGTATGCACAGCCCTCTATAGAGTTTCTCCCACATTTTCCACCCCCTTCCAACAGCAGAGCCCAGGAGGGGACTTCAAGGATGTGCAGCTTTCCTCCCACTTTCAAGTTGCATCACTTGTGATGCTCTTTGAAACTGGAACATTCTACATGATGATGATAAACATCCGCCATGTGTCACAATGTTTCTTCAAGTTAAGTGTCAAATTATCTGGCAATATAAATAGGTGCCTATTTTTTTTTATTGTTGTAATGCCTTTATTACAGATTCTGCACAGATCAATGGTATTTCTTACACAGATTGATCAAATATCTATCATATACTGGCAACTTGCCCTAGTTGATATATACTTAGTACCGATTCAGGTATTCATCCTACACTTAATAGAGCTTGCTCTATGCCAAACATTGTTCTAAGCCTGGGGGATATAGAGATGAGGAAGACAGATTCTTACTCTCAATAGCTTAGAATCTAGAGGAGAAATAAGAATCACCAGAAGCAGTATTTGTAAATCACTGTGGTAAGTTTAATGGTATGATATTTGCACTGAAAGATATGGGATCATAGCAGGGACCCCAATCTCATCCTGTGACATTAAGAAAGCCAAAGGGTGACTTCCTGAGGGGCTGGCTTAAAGAATGAAGATAAATGAGATGGTGAAGAAGCAGCAGCTTGAAGCAGTAAATGAAAGTAAGAAACAGCAGCTTCTGGCTTACGAGCCAGAGGCAATTTTGTGCTTGACCACAACCTGTGAGGTGGGAAATAGTAAAAGCAGTGAGCTGAAGTCGGGTCATCAGCTTCCCTATGACACGTTAGAAACTATGGATTTTCTCCAAAGCCATTGAAGAAGTATAAAGAGAATACATAAGGAGGACCATTGGTCAGTTGTGTGTTTTTGAGTAATTATTCACAAGACCCTGTGAAATATGTGTTTGAAGAAAATGAGATGTTTAAATAAATGACTAAATGGTCACTTTTTTTCTGGACCAAAACATAGCCCTCATGAATGTTAAAGCCAAAAACCTTTAACATCGAAAATTCAAGATTTCACTGAATGCGGTTCACGTGTTGTCATTAAAATTGATGCGTTAACGTATTTTTTTATTTCTACTTAGATTAGAAAAGAGAAGAATGGGGGGAGGATGGGATACTAGCAAGCCTGCGGACATGTAAATGGCTGCGAGAGAGGGAGTCAGTCAGCCTTGGGTCACTGGCATACACTGGAGCAATGGGCGAGAGGTACAGCGAGTCAAGAATATTCTCAAAATTTGAGCTTTCCTTTGGATTATCAAAAAATATAGAGAGTTTCTCACTATCAGAAGTAGAAAGCCAGAAGCCTAAAGATTTTAAGGCACTCAGAGATTTCTACTTCAATTACTTTATTTTACAAAAGCGCAAAGAAAGGCCAAACAGGTAAAATGATTTGACTAAATTAGACAGGGAGTTCCAATTTCCCTTTGTTCACCGTTCTTTCTACTCAGTTGTACAAAGTATAGGATCAACACAGATGATATTAAAAAGTATTGGGTATTGGGAGTGATTATAGGATTTATGTGGTCCTATCCTAGTCTAACAGTCCATCGGTTTTTTTTGAAGATGTTCCATTTTAACAGGTTTGAGAGAAAATGTTAGCAAATGAATTGAAACCTTCCGACTTCTCTCCAGTCAAAATTAATTCATTTGAAATAACCCCATTTTCTTCTGTTATCTTATTCCCATTACTTTTTTACATTACACTGTTATTACCTTGTTGAAAGTTTAGAGTTCTGTTTAGTAAACACGTATGAAGGGGCTGTATTGATAAGATAGTTTCTCTATCTAGAGGAGGGTGCAGCCAGTTGTGTGATCATATATCATTAAAATAACAAGTTTGATTCTTTAGGAAATTCACTTTAGATCATTCTGCTTGTCGTTTACAGCAATGTTTTGTAATAGTGCAAGTAACAATGCAAGGGGCAATATTAACTTAAAATATGAAGCCATTCATTACAAGAAAAAAACCCATGATGCATGAAAATATTTGTTTCTTGAAAACTAAAAAATATCTGGAAAGATGAAAAACCAAAGATTGTGAATAGTTTAAGAAAGAGTCTTAAGAAGTATTTTGGCAAATACTGTTAGCATATTAAATGAAAAGGTAAAGCATTTGTCTTTCATCCAGAATAGTAATAACTATTATTCAATATTTCAAGTTACAAAATGTGTGGACATTTGTGTCTGTGTGGGTGCCATCCAGTTCAATCTTGGGCAATTGAAATGGCTAAATAACACCCATATGGCAAACAGCTTGGTACGCCCAGTAAGAAGGAAAAGGTGTTGGCAGGGAATCTGTGAAGGAGGCATTATTATTTTCACTCCTAGAGGTAATGTAAATGTCCAGCTTCCAGGGCTTTTTTTCTTTTCTTTAGTTTTTTTTCTTTCTCCTTCCTTTCTTTCTTTTTGTTCATATGTTAGACTTTGGCTGGGTTTTCATAGAATGGAATATTTTTCAATATTAAATGCTCATGCCCAGAAAAAGTTATACAGTTAGTTGCCTTGAAGGGTGATGGAAGACAACCTATATATTTAGTTTCTATAACAAGAATCAGGTGCATTCAACATAGATGGAAAAACATAAAAAATGATTTCTATCTGACAGAAATGTGCATTCTTTATAGGGTAGCATGACATGTGAAGCAAAGATAACTCAATAATAATAATTAATTGTATTAACAGTTAAGATCTACTGAATATCTGTTATCTCCCAGGGCCCTTTTTAGTAATTTCCATATGTTGTTCAATGGATTTCATTTCATTCCCATCATATGTCTATGAAACTATCATTATGACGATGCTGATTTTGCAGGTGTAGGACCTGAAGAACTGAGAGGTTAATTTAAACCACTGAGTGTGGAGTCAGGAATCCAATCCATGCAGTCATGTTCCACAGCCCTGCTTGTCACTACAGTGGTATGATGCCTTTAGGTAGTAAGATATCAATTTTTAATATTTTTGCAACATTTCACAAGTTGTGGGACTAGAGAAGACATTTAAGACCATGACGTTTGTAATGGATATGGGGAAGAGCTCAGAATCTGGAGTCAGGAGGACACAGCTTCAAATCTCCATTCTGCCAGTCTTAGGAAGTACTTACCTTCTGTAAGCCTCACCTTCTTCATCTTTAAAATGGCAACGTCATTTCCCACATAGTGTTGTTTTGAGGAGTAAATCAAACTATAAGTGTAATGGATTTACCTAATTGTTGTCATATAGTGTGCTTTCAGTGAACTGTTATTTTTTTTTTTAAAGCAAAGATCTAGTGTCTATAGAGAATATATCATGCAGACCAGTTATCTTCATTCAAGAAGAATGAAGTTTCAAGTATCAAATAATTTTTGAAGATTATATTTCTGAATTAGAAGATAAGCATTAAAAATAGTTTCCTTTTTTGTTTCATTTTGGAAATCAGTAGTATTATATACTTAATTCTGGTGCAATATAATAATTCTAATTTTGAATTTGAGTTTAGAAACTTCAAACTGATGCATATCAAAAGTAAAAACTGAATTTTTGTCTGTGTTACATGAAGCAATGATTTTAACACAAAATTTGAGATTACTAACATCAGAGACATTAAATATTATACCCATGCCATGGGCTTCCCTGGTGGCGCGGTGATTGGGGGTTTGCCTGCCGATGCAGCGGGTGCGGGTTCGTGCCCCGGTCCGGGAGGATCCCACGTTCCGCGGAGCGGCTGGGCCCATGATCCGTGGCCGCTGGGCCTGCGCGTCCGTAGCCTGTGCTCTGCGGCGGGAAAGGCCACAGCAGTGAGAGGCCCGCGGACCACAAAAAAAAAAAAAAAAAAAATTATACCCATGCCAAAGCAGTAACTGTTTTTTGAGGTTTTACATGGACTTTTCAATAGAACTTTTTTTTTTTTAAATTATATGTACATTCCTAGAAATGTTTCTTAGTAATTACCATAGAGGGTGATGTGGAAGACAATATTTATGTTTCCTTTTTATATAACAGAAATCAAAACTTTAAAAATCTCACAGAAAATTTAGCTAAACAGTTAATTTTTTAACATGTTTTGAAATATAACATCCCTAAAACAGTACACCTTTGAAGAAGAATAATACCCTTATTGAAAATTAGTCAAAACACATGACACAAAAACATCTTAAAACATTTTCTTATTATATTTCTAAATGTATTTTTAGATATTTTTAAAAAGCCCATTCAGACTGGATTAGGTAATGATGTCTATAATACAAGAGTATCTGCTAAAAATGTATCTAAAAGAGATTAAGCATTATATTTAGTGAGAATAGTCTCTCATAGGCAATTGAACACAAACCAATTTAAGGTAGATATTCCATAAATATGTTCAAGAAATAAAAATCTGATGGAGAGCTGATACATTACATAAACAGAAAAAAATACTACATTTTTGCTTTAATAGAGGTTAGACTTTTTATGTACTTTACACTTACACAAAATAAACTATTGCTTAGATCTAAACATTTAAGGATTTTTACTTCTAAAGACCAAAATTGTAGGACTTTCAGAATTATCTACCTTTTGACATAGACTTGGAAACTTCAAATAACTTGCAGTTCCAATTCTGTGGCAACAAGGGAAACATCACCACTCTCAGAAGTATCAATATTATTTAACTCATCTTTTGGACACACAAAGGAGCAGCCTAGGATGGGGTTTGAGAGAGCTGGATCCCATGTGCCTGGATTTCAGTGCCTTGATTTATCACTGGGGTAGATGAGCCTTACCTTGAAATGCAGGCAGAATAGTCTCTTCACTCAGTGTGCAGAAGGCTAGGTGGCAGGGCTGAAATCAATATTCACACATGGCCTGTGAAATCGAATTGATTCAAAGTTTTCCCTTTGTGATATTAGCAATGGTAAAGGATGATTTATCAAGCTCCATGACCACTTGGAATTCATGAATTTCAAATTAAAATTTGAGTCTTCTGTAGTAAAAAAAAAAAAAAAAATGTTTGGCATACTATGGAGTTCTCCATCTGGGGTGCATGGAAAGACTTCAGGGAACCAAGGGTCCTGGGACCACGGTGAGATTGTATGCTGTTCCATGTGTATGTGCATTTTTCTATAAAGAGGACTCTTAACTTCTATACTTCTATTACATTCTCAAGAGGATCTATGGAATAAAAAAGTAAGAATCATCACATTGAGAGAAAAGGAGCTCCAAACTATCACCACATGTTTTAAAGAAGCCAGGAAGAATTGACTTAAGTTTAAATTTTGTGTCAGAAAAATTGTTTTGTACAGTCTCTCTAAACAGTACTCAGAAAAGCCCTGATGAGGCAATCAGGGAACTATCCTTATTTTGATGGATGACCTGATACTGAGAGAACTACGCCCTAGAATCTGAAATACATAATCAGAGGGAGGGGTAAAATTTAGAGAGTGAAAAAATCTTAAACATCTATTCAGTAAGCATTGTGTACCAGGCACTGAGCTAGGCACATCACATACATGAATATACAGGGATCAAACATCACTTGGCAGTTAGCAACATTTTTCTCAATTGACAGATTACAAAAGGAAACAAAAGGTAAGAAGCTTGATCAAGTTAACACAAATGGTAAGAGGGAGATCTGAAGTCCTTACCTAGGTCTAACTAGACTGTAGTGTTTCTTATATGTCATTATTTTGCGTGTACGTTTAAAATCTTAGCTTCTGTAGGTAAAAAATGTTAGGAATTTTGTTTTATTCACCAGTATTTAGGATTAAGTTTGGTGCCTAGAACAAAATAGGAACTAATTGTAAAATGAATGCATCTAGGCCAAACTACCATTTAATTAGAGAAAATATGAGAACAAGAGAGGAAAAATATCTTCTTAAAAGCCATTCACCTACTTAGTGGCAAAAGTCATGGAAGCCAATATCCGGACTCCTAGATAAAGACTTTGTCTACCACATATGAATAGTAAAGCCCATTCCAGAGCACCTCTCTATCCTTGGATCAGTACTGGATCTCTGAAGTAGATGACCTTTCCTAAATGATTCTAAATAATTGCACTCAAGAAACAGTTAAATTAACACTATATCCTTAACAAGTTTTCACTCTGTGCTTAAAAACAATTTGTTCTTGGGGAGACCTTCAAGATGGCACAGGAGTAAGACACGGAGATTACCTTCCTCCCCACAAATACATCAGAAATACATCTACATGTGGAACAGCTCCTACAGAACACCTACTGAATGCTGGCAGGAGACCTCAGACTTCCCAAAAGATGCCCTCAGGTGACCTACATGCAGAGGCAGGGCCAATCCAAAGCTGAACCTCAGGAGCTGTGTGAACAAAGAAGAGGAAGGGAAATCTCTCCCAGCAGCCTCAGGAGCAGTGGATTAAATCTCAACAATCAACTTGATGTACCTGCATCTCTGGAATACCTGAATAGACAATGAATCAACCCAATATTAAGGTGGTGGACTTTGGGAGCAACTGTAGACTTGGGGTTTACTTTCTGCATCTAATTTGTTTCTGGTTTTATGTTTTATTAGTTTAGTATTTAGAGTTTATCATTGGTAGATTTATTGATTTGGTTGCTCTCTTCCTTTTTTCTTATATATATATATATATATATATATATATTTCCTTTTTCTCTTTTAGTGAGTGTGTAGGTTTATGCTTCTTTGTGTGATTTTGTCTGTATAGCTTTGTTTTACCATTTGTCCTAGGGTTCTGTCTGTCCGTTTTCTTTTTCTTTTTGTTTTGTTTTTTTGGTATAGTTTTTAGCACTTGTTATCACTGGTGGATTTGTTTTTCTGGTTTGGTTGCTCTCTTCATTCTTTCATTTGTTTTAAATTACTTTTTAATTTTTTTATTTTTAATTTTTTATTTTAATAACATTATTTTATTTTATATTTTTCTTTATTTCTTTCATTTTTTCTCCCTTTTCTTCTGAGCCCTTTTCTTCCTTTTCTTCTGTGGCTGACAGGGTCTTGGTGCTCTGGCCGGGTGTTAGGCCTGTGCCTCTGAGGTGGGAGAGTTGAGTTCAGGACATTGGTCCACCAGAGACTTCCTGGCCCCACATAATATCAGTCAGCGAGAGCTCTCCCAGAGATCTCTGTCTCAACGCTACGACCCAGCTCCACTCAATAACCAGCAGCCTTCAGTGCTGGACACCCTATGCCAAACAACTAGCAAGAAAGGAACACAACCCCAACCGTTAGCAGACAGGCTGCCTAAAACCATAATAAGGTCACAGACACCCCAAAACACACCACCAGACTTGGTCCTGCCCACAAGAAAGATCAGATCCAGCCTCACCCACCAGAACACAGGCACTAGTCCCCTTCACCAGGAAGCTTACACAACCCACTGAACCAACCTTAGCCACTGGGGGCGGATGTCAAAAACAACAGGAACTATGAACCTGCAGCCTGTGAAAAGGAGACTCCAAACACAGTAAGTTAAGCAAAATTAGAAGACAGAGAAACACACAGCAGATGAAGGAGCAAGGTAAAATCCCACCAGACCAAACAAATGAAGAGGAAACAGACAGTCTACCTGAAAAAAATTCAGAGTAATGATAGTAAAGATGATCCAAAATCTTGGAAATAGAATGGAGAAAATACAAGAAACATTTAACAAGGAACTAGAAGAACTAAAGAGCAAACAATGATGAACAACACAATAACTGAAATTAAAAATTCTCTAGAAGGAATCAGTAACTGAGGGGGAAGAACGGATAAGTGACCTGGAAGATAAAATAGTGGAAATAACTACCACAGGGAAAAATAAAGAAAAAAGAATGAAAGGAATTGAGGACAGTCTTAGAGACCTCTGGGACAACATTAAACTCACCAACATTTAAATTATAGGGGTCCCAGACAGGAAGAGAAAAAGAAAGGAACTGAGAAAGTATTTAAAGAGACTATAGGTGAAAACTTCCCAAATATGGGAAAGGATAGTCAATCAAGTCCAGTAAGCACAGAGAGTCCCATACAGGATAAAACCAAGGAGAAACACGCCAAGACACACATTAATCAAACTATCAAAAATTAAATACAAAGAAACAAATATTAAAAGCAGCAAGGGAAAAACAACAAATATCATACAAGGGAATCCCCATAAGGTTAACAGCTGATCTTTCAGTAGAAACTGCAAGCCAGAAGGGAGTGGCAGGACATATTTAAAGTGATGAAAGAGAAAAATCTACAACCAAGAATACTCTAACCAGCAAGGATCTCATTCAGATTTGTTGGAGAAATTAAAACCTTTACAGACAAACAAGAGTTAAGAGAATTCAGCACCACCAAACCAGCTTTACATGCTAAAGGAACTTCTCTAAGCAGGAGATATGAGAAGGAAAACACCTACAATAACAAACCCCAAACACTTAAGACAATGGTAATAGGAACATACATATCGATAATTACCTTAAATGTAAATGGATTAAGTGCTCCCACCAGAAGACACAGACTGGCTGAATGGATACAAAAACAAAACCCATATATATGCTGCCTACAAGGGACAAAATTCAGACCTAGGAACACATACAGGCTGAAAGTGAGGGTATGGAAAAAGATATTCCATGCAAATGGAAATCAAAGAAAGCTGGAGTAGCAATTCTCATATCAGACAAAATAGACTTTAAAATAAAGACTATTACAAGAGACAAAGAAGGACACTACCTAATGATCAAGGGATCAATCCAAGAAGGAGATATAACAATTGTAAATATTTATGCACCCAACATAGGAGCACCTCAATACATAAGGCAAATGCTAACAGCTATAAAAGGGGAAATCAACATTAACACAGTCATAGTTGGGGACTTAAACCACCCACTTTTACCAATAGGCAGATCATCCAAATGAAAATAAATAAGGAAACACAAGCTTTAAATGATACATTAAACAAGATGGTCTTAAATGATATTTATAGGACATTCCATCAAAAACAACAGAATATACTTTCTTCTCAAGTGCTCAGGGAACATTCTCCAGGATAGATCATATCTTGGGTCACAAATCAAGCCTTGGTAAATTTAAGAAAATTGAAATCGTATCAAGTATCTTTTCCAACCACAATACTAGGAGACTAGATATCAATTAAAGGAAAAAAACTGTAAAAAAACCAAACACATGGAGGCTAAACAATATGCTACTTAATAACCAAGAGATCACTGAAAAAATCAAGGAGAAAATCAAAAAATACCTAGAAACAAATGACAATGAAAACAAGACCACCCAAAGTCTATGGGATGCAGCAATATCAGTCTAAGAGGGAAGTTTATAGCAATACAATCCTACCTCAAGAAACAAACAAACAAAAAATCTCAAATAAACAACCTAACCTTACACCAAAAGCAATTAAAGGAAGAAGAACAAAAAAACCTCAACGTTAGCAGAAGGAAAGAGATCAGATCAGAGATAAATGAAAAAGAAATGAAGGAAACAATAGCAAATATCAATAAAACTAAAAGCTTGTTTTTGAGAAGATAAACAAAATTGATAAACCATTAGCCAGAGTCATCAAGAAAAAAGGGGAGAAGACTCAAATTAATAGAATTAGAAATGAAAAAGGAGAAGTAACAATTGACAGTGCAGGAATACAAAGGATCATGATAGACTGTTACAAGCAACTATATGCCAATAAAATGGACAACCTGGAAGAACTGGACAAATTCTTAGCAAAGCACGACCTTCTGAGACTGAACCAGGAAGGAATAGAAAATATAAATAGATCAATCCCAAGCACTGAAATTGAGACTGTGATTAAAAATCTTCCAGAAAACAAAAGCTCAGGACCAGAGGGCTTCATAGGTGAATTCTATCAAACATTTAGAGAAGAGCTAACACCTATCCTTCTCAAACTCTTCCAAAATATAGCAGAGGGCGGAACACTCCCAAACTCATTCAATGAGGCCGCCATTACCCTGATACCAAAACCAGACAAAGATGTCACAAGGAAAGAAAACTACAGGCCAGTATCACTGATGAACACAGATGCAAAAATTCTCAACAAAATAGTAGCAAACAGAATCCAACAGCACATTAAAAGGATCATACACCATGATCAAGTGGGGTTTATCACAGGAATGCAAGGCTTCTTCATATAAGCAAATCAAAGAATGTGATAAACCATATTAACAAATTGAAGGAGAAAAAGCATATGATCATCTCAATAGATGCAGAAAAAACTTTTGACAATATTCAACACCTATTAATGATAAAAACCCTCCAGAAAGTAGGCATAGAGGGAACTTACCTCAATGTAATAAAGGCCATGTATGACAAACCCACAGCCAACATCGTTCTCAATGGTGAAAAACTGAAACCATTTCCTCTAAGATCAGGACCAAGACAAGGTTGTCCACTCTCACCACTATTATTCAACATAGTTTTGGAAGTTTTAGCCACAGCAATCAGAGAAGAAAAAGAAATAAAAGGAATCCAAATCAGAAAAGAAGAAGTAAAGCTGTGACTGTTTTCAGATGACATGATACTATACATAGAGAATCCTAAAGATGCTACCAGAAAACTACTAGAGCTAATCAATGAATTTGGTAAAGTAGCAGGATACAAAATTAATGCACAGAAATCTCTGGCATTCCTATACAGTAGTGATGAAAAATCTGAAAAAGTAATTAAGGAAACACTCCCATTTACCATTGCAACAAAAAGAATCAAATACCTAGGAATAAACCTACCTAAGGAGACAAAAGACCTGTATGCAGAAAACTATAAGACACTGATGAAAGAAATGAAAGATGATACAAACAGATGGAGAGACATACCATGTTCTTGGATTGGAAGAATCAACATTGTGAAAATGACTCTACTACCCAAAGCAATCTACAGATTCAATGCAATCCCTATCAAACTACTACTGGCATTTTTCACAGAACTAGAACAAAAAATTTCACAATTTGTATGGAAACACAAAAGACCCCAAATAGCCAAAGCAATCTTGAAAAAGAAAAACGTAGCTGGAGGAATCAGGCTCCCAGACTTCATACTATACTACACAGCTACAGTAATCAAGACAGTATGGTACTGGCACAAAAACAGAAATATAGATCAATGGAAGAGGATAGAAAGCCCAGAGATAAACGCATGCACATATGGTCACCTTAGTTTTCATAAAGGAGGCAAGAATATACAATGGAGAAAAGACAGCCCCTTCAATAAATGGTGCTGGGTAAACTGGACAGCTACATGTAAAAGAATGAAATTAGAACACTTCCTAACACCATACACAAAAATAAACTCAAAATGGATTAAAGACCTAAATGTAAGGACAGACACTATCAAACTCCTAGAGGAAAACATACGCAGAACACTCTATGACATAAATCACAGCAGGATCCTCTTTGACCCACCTCCTAGAGAAATGGAAATAAAAACAAAAATAAACAAATGGGAGCTAATGAAACTTAGGTTCTTTGCACAGCAAAGGAGACGATAAACAAGACGACAAGACAATCCTCAGAATGGGAGAAAATATTTGCAAATGAAGCAACTGACAAAGGATTAATCTCCAAAATTTACAAGCAGTTCATGCAGCTCAATATCAAAAAAAATAAACAACCCAATCCAAATATAGGCAGAAGAGCTGAATGGACTTTTCTCCAAAGAAGATATACAGATTGCCAACAAACACAGGAAAGGATGCTCAGCATCACTAATCGTTGGAGAAATGCAGATCAGGACTGCAGTGAGGCATTGCCTCACACTGGTCCGAGTGGCCATCATCAAAAAGTCTGTAAATGATAAGTGCCTGAGAGGGTGTAGAGAGAGGGGAACCCTCTTGCACTGTTGGTGAGAATGTACATTGATACAGCCACTGTGGAGAGCAGTGTGGAGGTTCCTTAAGAAACTAGAAATAGAGCTACCATGGACCCAGCAATACCACTACTGGGCATATACCCTGAGAAAACCATAATTTGAAAAGTGTCATGTACCAAAATGTTCATTGCAGCTCTATTTACAATAGCCAGGACAGGGAAGCAACCTAGGTGTCTGTCGACAGGTGAGTGGATAGAGAAGATGTGGCACATATATACAGTGGAATATTACTCAGCCATAAAAAGAAAGAAGATTGAGTTATTTGTAGTGAGGTGGATGGACCTAGAGTCTGTCATACAGAGTAAAGTAAGTCAGAAAGAGAAAAACAAATACCATATGCTAACACATATATATATGGAATCTAAAAAAAAAAAAAATGGTACTGAAGAACGTAGGGGTACGACAGGAATAAAGACGCAGACATAGAGAATGGACTTGAGGTTATGGGGAGGGGGAAGGGTAAGCTGGGACAAAGTGAGAGAGTGGCATGGACATATATACACTACCAAACGTAAAATAGATAGCTAGTGGGAAGCAGCCACATAGCACAGGGAGATCAGCTCGGTGCTTTGTGACTGCCTAGAGGGGTGGGATAGGGAGGGTGGGGGGAGGGAGACACAAGAGGGAGGAGATATGGGGATATATGTATATGTATAGCTGATTCAGTTTGTTATAAAGCCAAAACTAACACACCATTATGAAGCAATTACACTCCAATAAAGATGTTAAAAAAAACCCAGTTCTTAACTATGATATAGTTTCCTCATCTGATATATTATTCTAACATTTTTATTTTGTCCTTCCGATCTATAAAGGATCATATAATTCTTCACATCCAATTTTGTAAATACACCTTCACTATATCTCTAGCAAATAAAAGCAGACATGCCCCAAACTGATCTCTTTTCAGAACTGCCTTCCTGGCAATGTGATTTGTGCTGACCACAGAGTTCAGCCCTTGGTTTAATGTTCTCCCACTTGAACATTGTCTTGAAATTCTCAGTAAAATTTCATTTTGAAATGGGCTTCATGAATTATGTCGCCAGTCCTGCTTCTCCATTCTCTTCTTGCCAAACGTTACGAATCTGTTCTACTATATTCTTTATTTTTTGAAGGACATCACCAATATCTGTCTCATTATACACTGTTGGAAACAAAGATTTATCTTCAGCTGTACTTTTCTTTGATCACCTCCATATCCAGTCATTTGCAGTCATGTCAAGTCTAACCTCACAAGGTGTCTTACAATGAATCCCTTTTGTCCTTTCCCACCGCATTCAATAGAAGAAAAAAAACACACAAAAACAAACTAAAAAAACTCTAAAAAACTCTAACTTGACTTGAAATTGGATCTCTGATGTTTATTGGTTGTAAGACTTTCAGCGAGTCAAGTAAGTTCTTCATTTTCTTCTTTATAAACTGAGAAGATTAAAACTGACCTGGCAGATTTAAGAACTAGAAATATAATTTGATACTTAGTAGAATACCTATTTTTAACTTAGAGAGGGTCTATTAAGACTTTAAATTTTAATTCTCTCCCAACTTCGAGCAATACTTAATCCTGATATCAGTTATCAGTGTATATTTCTGAGGACTATATTTCATCTACAAATCATTTATTCATTCCATACTGATTTAGTGTTCATTTCCAGGAGGATTTTTAACAGAGTGTCTCCCCCAAAACTAAAACAAAAACTAGTGCCCCCCAAGTTTGTTTATATCAAAAAATGAGGCCAATGTTTCCTCCTTTTGAATCTGGGCAGTTATGGAATTTCTTCAATAAATAGAGTGGAAATGCCATCATGTGATTTATGAAGCTGGATCATAAAAGGGCATGTAGCTTTTAAATTGTTGGCTGGAATACTTTCTTCTGGAGCCTTGAGCCACCATGCAAAACATCCAACAACTCAGGACCACCAGGCTGCGAAGAAGCCAAGCCACATGGAGATGCCATGTGCCATTGCTCAGTCACAGCCCTGTTCTTCAAGTTATCCCATTCCAGGCACCAGACATGGAAGTGAGCAAGCCGCTAGGTGATTCCAGCCCTTAGAAGTAAAGTCATCCCAGGCTTCAAGTCGCACCTCCAGTGAGGTGCCAGATTACAAGGTGCAGGGACAAGCCACTCCCTCTGTGCTCTGTCTGAATTTCTGAGCTACAAAATCTATAAGCATAATGAAATGTTTCTTTTAAGCCATAGCTCAAGTTTGGATTCATTTGTTATATAACAATTGTAAGTGGAACAACTCAAAACTGCAAAAATAAAGGAAAGACATCCCAAGTATTATATATGTCCTGGACCCACTTTTCTTTCCAGCCTCAAGTCTGACAGCCCCTCATTCTATGGAGTAGCCCCAATCCTTTGGTAATCTCTTTGATTTCCAGCCTTACTTCTTTTATTTACACTGCTGTTGCCTGTTAGGAAGCTCTTCCTATTTTCTTCATTCTCTTAAGACTTAGTTCATACACGGTTCATACTGTTCACAAGCTACTTTCTCATTTAATCTTTCAATCGCTCCAGCTATATATAGAGTTTATTCTTCTGAATCGTGATAGGACTTTTTAACCTCACTTTGATACTTTAAGCAGTCACCAAGCATTATAATTATTCTTGTCTGTGTACACATTTAATCTTTCCTAAGACAGAACTTTCGTGTGATTTTATACCTTACCTATGATACATAACCCTTTTTAGGTGGTCAGTGCCTCTCTAATAACCCAGCATTGCTCTGAATTAGAGCTGGGGCATTAAGGTAGTTCTAGTCTTGACAAGTTATTTAATAACTACAGTATTTATAGAAGCCAAACCTTCCCTCAATGATTACCACGTTACTTCCTTTGTTCTTTTATCTTCCCTCGTATATCCTTAATTGATCTCTGCAGCACAAATATTTATTTTATAATCATCCATTAATTCATTAGCCACAATTGATCTCAACTCCCTGTTTTGTCCTTTAGTTGTCCTAAAGATTCTCTAGACTGAGAACAACAGTTGATTTTACTACCTATACCTCCTGACATCAATAAGGTAAAATTATCATTAACTTTTCATGAAATGGAAACAATATAAAACAAGACCACATAGGCCCCAAAGAACTATATTCTCTGAGGTACAGATTATGCTTTAAATTCTGAATTTTACTTTATTTAAGATACTGTTTATTCTCTACCTTTCAAAAATATTGAAACAGATAAATTTAATTTTAAAAATTACTTGTATTATAGTTAGCATGGGTTTTTCTCCCCTCTCTATGGGATATACATTTGGCTTTAGAAAGAGAGGCTGGAAGAGAAAGAAATTTGCATTTACTGTGTATGCCAGACACCACTGAGAAAAATCATATTACTTAGTTCATTTGTTTACTACATTTTCTAAAGTAAATTTCCTTCAATTGAAGGGAAAGAGATTGTTAGATAATGTCAGATGTTTTTGTGTCTAACCAAAATGTATCAAATACTGTTCAAAGAGCTGATTCAGACTATGTCTGTTTACTGTAAAAAGGGTGGGCTAAATATATATATTTAATAACCCAGTAATTACTGACAGGTAGACAACCTTAAGAAAGAAGCCATATAATGAGTGTGGGATTAGGCCCTTAACTAGAGTCCTTGATACTTGCAGACATCCTGCAGCTCTCTGAATTCCCATCATGTTTTTAATCATAATTGCTTCCTTGGCACCCATCTGGACTGCTATCCACAGAGGCTTATAACTTCCAGGGAAGAATAAATAGGGAGACAAATGAATTCTTTGGAAGCTCCAGTTCTGCCTTGGTGCAGATTTCTCCATAATAAAATAATGGAGGGAAGCATTAAAAAAACAACAAAAAAAAGATTTAACTGAAGCAAATATCCCAAAATAGATTATTTTCCACAAAGGGTCAGAATCACTGGGTGCTAAATGTTCACTTGTTGGCTATAAAATCACTGGGGGAGAAATAACAATGCAATCACAGAATTAGTTTAACCCTACGAACTTAGATACAAAGAAAAAAATGAAAAAAAACTTTTAAAAGACCATCTTAAAGAAGGCCACACAATTAAGATGTCATTCTCAGCAGGTTTCCAGCTTCTTCGCCTTCTTTCAGGAAGGGGCTCCATAGTGTCTATGGTTACCCTTTAAGGCATAACAATATGTGTTTCTGCTCATGAATTTTAGAGATTGAATATGTTGTTACAAAGAGTTGCTGTAGTTTCATCATTTCTAGAATCTCCTGGGGCATTGTGTACAGCTGCATTCAAAGAAAATGAACTGTTATAAACTTGATCATATTCATCCCTTGGGTTCATCTGATTACAAAATTGCCCAATGAGCTGTTACAGTGTTACAGTATTTTAAACTAATTAGGTAACCCAGATATTGGGATTTCTTTCCTTTCTTCTTCTTCTTTTCTTTGCCTTTATAGTACATATTTCACCTTTCTCTAACAGTGTGAATATCTCGGTGTTTGTTGTGCTGCCAAAACAATCAAATCACATCCCTAAAATACACCTTTTCTCACAACCCTCTTCATGTGAGGGAGATGAATGGTGCACATTTCTTTTGCCATTTTGTTGATTCTGAATCAGAGCCATTAAAGAGCAACACTATTCAATTCAGGAACTCAGAGAGCTACGTTTGACTATCAGATCATGCAATGTCCTAAATCAGTGGGTGACAATTCAAGAGTCCTTCAGGACACAGTTATACTGAAGCAAAGAAACAGAGACACATATTCAGTAAAAGAAATTGTCATGTAGAAGAACAAGTGAATTCTTTAGAAGGTGTATTTTTGCCTTGTTGCAAATTTCTCCCTAAAATCAAGGAGTGATGCATTAAAAAAAAAAAAAAAAAGAGCCATTCAGTGCTGCTGAGAGAGGATTCCATGTAGCATTGTTTTGGGACCCCAGCTTACCGCAAAGGGAAACTTTCACAATGTCCAGAAGCCTCAATGTCCTACAAATGAAGTAAAAGGATGTCTTCAAATTCGTTGCAGCAGGAACCCGCTTAGGTGGCACCAACCTTGACTTCCAAATTGAACAGTGCGTCTACAAAAGGAAAAGTGGTGGCATCTTCATCATAAATCGGAAGAGAACCTGGGAGAAGCTTCTGCTGGCAGCTCATGCCATTGTTAGCATTGAAAACTCAGCTGATGTCAGTGTCATACCCTCCAGGAATATTGGCCAGCACGTTGTACTGATGTTTACTGCTGCCGTGGGAGCCACTCCCACTGCTGGCTGCTTCACTCCTGGAAGCTCAGCTAGATGGACCCAGAAAGACATTGCTTTGCATGACACAGACTCTCCTCTGTGCTATGTGGACATCTCCATCCGAGCAACAAGAAGAGAGCTCCCCTCAGTGGGTCCGATGTGCAGGCCCGGGAAGCTCTGCACATGCGCGGCACCATGTGCCCGTGAGCGGCCTTGAAAGGTCTTGCCTGATGTTTACTTCTGCAGGGATACTGAAAAGATTGCTAAAATGGCTGTAACCAAGGAATAATGTCAGGGTAAATGGACCACTCCAGCTCCTGAGTTTACTGCTACCCAAGCTGAGGTTGCAGAGTGGTCTGAAGACAAAAAGTGCCCTCTGTGCCTAGCCGGCAGTTTCCTGAAGATGGTGATTCCCAGCCCGCCACCAAAGACGGGTCTGCAGCCCCTACTGCTCAGGCCACTGAATGGGTAGGAACAACCCCTGGGTGGTCTTAACCTGCTCCTTAATCTTAAGAAATAGGGTTGAGAGAAAATAAACAGCTTTTTTGAAAAACGGATTCAACAATACACGTGGTATGGGCAGAATGTGTACCCCTAGAATGCATATGTTGAGGCCTTATCCCCATAATGTGACTGTAGTTGGAGATAGGTCTTTAGGGAGATAATTAAGGTTAAGTGAGGTCATGAGGGTGGACCCTGACCCATAGGACTGGTGTCCTTATAAGAAGAGAAGGAGACACCAGAGCTCATGCCCTTTTCCCACAAGAGCCAAGGGAAGAAGCCATGTGAGGACACAGAGAGAAGGGACAGCTGTAAGCCAGGAAGAGAGCTCTCACCAGAAACCAACCCTGATCTTGGTCGGACTTCTGACCTCCAATCTGTGAGAAAATTAATTTCTGTTGTTTCAGTCATCCAGTCTGTGGTATTTTGTTATGACAGCTCTAGCAGAGTAATACAGCAATTGTCTCTAAGGAACTTATTCTACAGCAGAGCGAGAATGGTTTTCCTAATAAAAAAGAAATAGGTGGTGAGGGATAGAAGAAAATATATAGTTTCAAAATAAGTGAATAAAAGTGAAGTAAAAGCCAAAAAAGTTATATTCTTGCCAGGATAATAATAATAACAGAGTGCCATAAATCACTGTCTGTTTCACTCAGATCTGCAGTAAAGCCAAAGGGTTATGCTATTCACATGTCACAGAACTTTTCAGAACACAGCATACTTCTGTATTGTCTTTTAAGTGCCTACAAATGACACTGTCCTTTTCGTTAGTGAACTTTGAGATGCTGCAATGGACAGTGTGAAGTTGGCATAAAAGCTCACAGTACATCATGGGGCTGTTACTAGTTTAGAGAAGGGCTGTGCCTCAGAAGGCACAAGCCACCCAAAGGCAGCAGATAGACGGTCAGTTCATGATGTTCCTTGGAACAGTGCTATCTTCAATGTCTTATCAGATGCCCAAGTGGATTTTTATGGAGGATTAAAAACATTACAATAAAATAGTGAGTGTGAGAGTTGCAAGATTGTGGAAAAGTAAGGAATATGGTTGCTAGAATCAGATCTAATAATATGCCACCTCAGTAGGGTGTATTTGACTTCATGGAAACATTTCTTCTATATAAAAGAGATATCAAACAGTTGAAATTATGAAAATCATGTTTGTGAAGTTCCCACTGGCATAATTCAGAGGGTACCTCAGCATTCTATTTCCTTGTTATATGTGTGAGCCTTTCCCTTGATTAGATATAAATCCCATTTCATGGAAGATGCAGCAGCCATCACAGTGCTGTGGATGATTGCTTAACAGCAGTGTTTTCCTATGCTTTCTCTACTACTTTGGATTCTCAGTTCTTTTCTACCTTCTTATTTCCTGCAGCTGCTCTTCTCTTTGCTTGTGGCTCCAGGTGCTGACATAATTGGGCAGCGACCATTTCTTCTATATTCACCAAAGTAAATCTAACATGAAAGTTCTGTGCAGAACAGAATTTTTATTGGAAATTTGGAAGTTACAGAGGAGAAATACCACCAACAAAAGAGGAAAACACATACAAACTGATATTTTTCTGTTGGCTGCTCTTGGAGCAGGGAATTTTCGCTGGCTTGCCTCACATTGCTGGGGTGTTTTTTGAAAGTCCTTTCTTGTCTCATCTCCTTTTCAACTTTCCCTGTGTTTAACTTATGCAGCAGCAGAAGACAACTGCATAATCCCAATTATTTCATTTTACAAAGCAATTTAGCTCTAATTTTGTTTTATGTTCTTTCATCACACTAGCCCTGAAACATATGTTTCACAATTATTATTCAGTAAAATTACGTTTTTGCTGTACTGTCTTATGATTTCTAATAGATATCCACTACAATAATCAGGATACAAAACAGTTCCTTCCCCCCAAAACTCTTTTGTTCTATGCCTTTATAGACATGCCCTCGCCCATCCCTACACCCTGGCAATCATTCATCAGTTCTTCATCACTGTAGCTTTTTGAGAACATCATATAAATGTAATTGTAGATTATGTAACCTTTTGGGGCTGTTTTCTGTCACTCAGCATAATGCCTTGAAATTCATCCAAGTTGTTGGATATATCAATTATTTGAGCCTTTTTATTGCTGAATAACGTTCCATTGTATGGATGTACAATTGTTTATCTCTCACGTGCTGAAGGACTTTTGAGTTGTTTCCTGTTTAAGTGATTATAAATAGGGCTGGTGTAAAATTTTGTATAGAGGTTTTTGAACAAGCATAGGTTTATATTTCTCTAAGGTTAAATACCCAGTATTAGGACTGGTGGGTCGCATGGTAAGTGCATGTTTAATTTAAAACAAAACAAAAACCTGCCAAATTTTCCAAAGTAGCTGTATTATTATTATTATTATTATTATTATTATTTGCATTCCTACTGGTAATGTATGAAAGTTCCAGTTGCTCTGCAGCCTCAACTACACTTAGTATTGTCAGATTTTTTTTTAGTCATTCTAATAGGTATGTAGTGGTATCTCATCATGGTTTCATTTTATATTTCCCTAATAGCTAATGATATTGACCATTTTTTCACATGCTCATTATCCATCCTGTATCCTCTCTGATGAAGTATGTTTTCAAATTTTTGCCTATTTTTTTGTTTTTATTATTTTCTTTTGGCATTGCCTATTTTTAAAAATAGGCAAAAGTTTGTTCACTTTTGTAATAAGTTTTAGATATAAAATTTGTCCCATCCACGTTTTCTGAAGATTAATCTCCAAAGGACAGTGATTTTGAGATTTTCTTCCATTATTACTTTTTTTTAAAATACAAGCTCAGCAGAAATACCCTTTCCACTGGCCAAGCCTAAAGTCAGTACCTATGTTCATCATCTGTATCCCTTTATTTGTGCCATCTCTATCATGCCCCTTCAATTACATCTTTTCTTTTTGATAGTTTCAAAACCTTTTGCATGATCCATTCTTTCCTTTAATGTTAAAGTCTTTATATCTAATATAAAAAAAAAAATTTATGACTCCTCTCTAAATCACTGCCTCTCTACTTCTCATCACTGCTATGCTTCTTGAAAAATGTTCTATATTTGCTGCCTTCTTCTGACAAATTTATGCAACTCAGACTCCGCTTTCATTATCATTCTGAAAACAATCTTAGAACAATCATCAGTGACCAGCAGCTTCCTCTATTGGTGGTCTCTTTGTTCTCATTTTCAGATGACTCTGTTGCCCACCACTTCTTCTCTTTGTGATATGAAAATATCACAAAGAAATCAATCATTATAGTCACAGAGAAAGGGTTAAATAAATAAAGATTTTTGGAAACAGAATCATGCTTTCTGAAGAAATAGTTTTAACAGGAAAATTCATGTGGGTAAAAGATGCAGAAATGCTCAGAATTTAGCATCCACATATAATTTAACTGTGTGTGTTTATATGTGAAAGGCATTTGTACTCATGGTATCTTGTTTCATTTAAATTGACTTGTTCTACCATATTGAAGTATATGAATTTGGTTTATTAATGTAATCTTTCAGTGCTCTAGTTTTCTGATTTGTAAAATGGAGATAAAAACAGTAGTTAATCCAAAGAAGTTTTGTAAATATCATGTGAGATGATGAATGTGTTTAGTAGAGTAACTGAAACACAGAAAACAATTAATAGATAATCTGATTTTTTTCTTTTCCCATATTTTGCTAATTCATTTCAAAATGAATTTTAAAGACAAGACAATTCATTCAGCATGAATTATCATTCAGTATTACACGGGCAACCTATAAAGTTTGTGGTGCTTTGGACAGTTTTTTCCTTTTGATTATGAATGTCTATATGTAGAGCAGATGATGTATATGTGCCTTTTACTTATGTTGGGTAAGTTTTCTCTCTGTGTCTCTGAAGAGAACCTCTACATAAGCCAGATTTGTAGAGTTTAACCAAGTCAGTGGGAACTCTATGCTATGAATGTACTTGTACTGATGAGAATCATGAAATAGTTCAACAAAAACTTTCAGTGATAATTAACAAAAAGATAATACAAAATGCTTCAGCTTAGTTATCTTTTCTTTCTTAAAAATCAGTTATTTGTAACAAATTATTACATAAGTTTGTGCATATAATTCAGTTCCCAAGATTTTCCTGGGTGCCTGTTTTCTGTGTAATTCTATAAAATATTCTGCATTAACATCTTAGGATGTTATTGACTTATTCTCTATGTGACGGTATACGCTAAAGGACTTTTATTTTGCCTGTTTTCTTCCAAAGACTCTCTTGTCTAAATAATTTTGTTGAGAGTCTCTTGTATAAACCACATTGTCTTTATTGTTAAGTATCCACCTATGCTCTTATAATTCCAGTTTTGCAAAGAAGCAAAGGCTATTAATCAAATTTAACTAAAATGTCTCTTCTTTGGACTATCTCTTTTGGCAAGAGCAAAGAAATGAATCATGTACAAGGAATCCATTAGAATCATCATACTTAGCATACCTAGAAAATAACATGTTTATGGGTTTGTGGCTAATTATAATAATGTCCCTTGGTAATATCTTGATTTTATACTTGAACATACAATAGAAAATTGTTCCATGTTCTTACTTCTCTTCATCCACTAAAGTTGGAACAGTTGTTTCAAAACAACTTTTGCAGGCATGTGGATTGTGTGTGTGGGGGGGGAATAATCTCCTTTCTTCCTGTAAATGTTATCTGGCGTATATTTATTTTAAAATAGTTTTTAATACGTTTGGTTTATTTTTTAAAGGTGCACAAGAATCCTTATATAGGATGTCACCTCTGAGTGATGCTGAAATAGTCAAAATTTAATTAGTTTTAATGTTGGTTTCAAAATTTTCACAACAGAATATAATTTGTTGTTTCAATGCAAAGGCACTTGTTTAGTTAATTTTCACATGCTTTTTGTGTTGTAAAACATGCAAACAATACAAAGTAGATGAAGCCAATGGATTTCATTATCACATCCGTTGGAGATAACAGAATATGGCTTTATATATGTCCACACATTAAAGTTGATGAACTACTATATGAATTTTTTTCTCACAATTTATCAGCTCCCTTAGATAAAGGAAACTCAAGTAGGTAACATTAATCTGAAACTAGTTGAGCAAGTTATTTCATCTAGAGAGGGGAGAATCTCAGGTCAAATCTCCTATAGTCCTCCACCTTTTCTTCTCAAAATTTAATGTGTATACTGATCACCTAGGATTTTAGTCTCTTTGGGCAGCTATAACACAAACACCATATACTGGGTGGCTTAAGCAACACACATTTACTTCTCACAGTTCTGGAACCTGGGAAGTCCAAGATCACTGGTAGAATAGGTACCTGTTGAGAACCACTTCTTAGTTCATTGACCTCAGGCTTCTTGCATCCTCACATGGCCAGAGAGCTCTCTAGAGTCTCATTTATAAGGACTCTGGTCCCATTTATAGGACTGTACTCTTATGACCTAAACACCTTTCAAAAGCCCCCATCCCTAATTGCCATCACTTTGGGAGGGGTTAGGATTTCAACATATAAATTTTGGGAGGACACAAAAATTCAGTCCAGAACACCTAGGGAATATTGTTAAATGTCAGATTGTGATTCAATATATTTGGGGTGGGGCCTGAAATCCTGCATTTCTAATGGCTTCCAGGTAATACTGATACTCTCCCTGTCTAGATTGGGTACTGTTAAAAAAAGTTATTAAAGAATACAATTTAGATGATGCAAACAAACTTTATTTAACACTTCATGATGTGGACAGTCTCCATTTGTAGAACTATAAAATGGGGCAGAAGGCTGGACATTTTTATAGGGGAAAGAATAAAGAACAAGGAAGAGAAATACAGGAAATATGTGATTGGCTGGGGCCATACAGTCAAACTTGCTTGGGGTGAGAATGAACAAGGGAATAAGTATAGAGTTGGCTTTGTGTTTCAGAGTTGGCTACTGGATATACTGCATGTATTGTCAAGCAGAGCATTCAGAGTGACACAAGTGTTATCTAAGTTTTGGCGTGTTGTCATGGTACCCTGGGCAGGAGCAGCTCCATCTTGGGCCTAGAAATTTATTTCAACAGTACTGTTGACTATTCTCCAATATCCGGCAGTTTCTTATGTGGAGTAAAGGCCATCTGGTAATAAGTATTGTACTCTATTACCAATAATTTTTGTTTTCATTTTCCTTTTGAGGTGTAAAATTTGTAAACTTTTTGTTTTGGCCTTGGCATTGATGACAGACATTGAGGAGGGAGGAAGTGTAAAAATCCAAGCCTTGCTTTGTACCAGATACCAGCAATGCCCAGACCCATTTGGATAGAACTTTCCTAGTTCATTATGGGTAGGTGCTACCTGTCACAAGATGTCAAAGAGGACCTCTCTGAGTGGGGCTTAAAGTGTTCTGTGCCATTCCAATATCACCATTGGGCAGATTCTGGCCTCCCTGCAACTCCAGGGGTCATGATTCTCAAAGGATAAAGTCCTGCTAAAAAAGCATAAAAGGTATTTGGTATTTTAACATGCATAGGTTTGATTGCTTAAAGGGATATAGCAATTCTTAATATTTTTAGCAAAACATTTTATTAGCCTTTAATAGTTTGATTCCACAAACATCCTAATACTATTTCTAGTCCTGTGTGGATTCCTAGGTATGTTGGTAATGCCTAGCTAAAGCAAGAACGGTTTGCTTAATTCTTTCAATAATAGCGGGACCTGGGTTCCCTTGTCACATTTTGTAAGTGAAGAGAAGAAACATACAGAGGGAATATGGAAATGTAATTTATAAAAGGTGAGGGAAGAGACTTCCCTGACTTCTAATGGAAAATAAAGCAAGAAATTTGAAAGCCTCTAATGCTATTGCTGTGTTTAAGGCATTTCTTATATTTCTATTGCTATTCCATTTTGCTTTGTTTTCCCAGAATGGCTTGTTATTTGTGGGCAATTGTCTGGAAACGATAGGAAATTATTTTTAAATTGTAGACATCAATATGTTACAAAGCCTTTACATTAGGCATTGGCTTATTTAAATTTATAAAAGGACTTACATTGAATGGAGCCAAATTCAAAGAGAGTTTGAATCATCCAAACATTTTAGATCATCAGGAACTCAAAGGTTCTTGTACTTGGAAACACAAAGGCGAGTTTAACAACAGGCTTTGTTTTGCATGAGATTACTGCATAAATTACTCCCTAGAACTCACAGAAATCTATTGCTCCACCCTTCCCTGCAGGAATATTTTGAAGGAAAACTAATTAACAGTACCTTTCAAATAGCACAAAGCTACAGGAACATCACAATGTCATCATCTATGGCAACCGTATCCTAATATGCTTTGGATGCTAAACTTATCTTCGGTGAGGAGAGAATGCAAGGTGCATCCTGCTTGGAATTCTTTGTTAAAAGATTTGGGAGGGACAATGTATTTGCCTCCCACACAGCCAATGGTACTTGGGCCTTTGTATTTCAAAGATGAATAAATAGCAAAGCAAAAAAAAAGCAAAGAAAAACAGACATTTTGTAAACAAGTAATTTAACCAGAGTAAGTACTTTAAATAAATGAGTTACTATCACTGTCATTTCTATAAAGAAATGACACTGTCATTACTATCATTTCTAAAAAGAAATGGCATGTTAATATAAGAATGTAAGTAGGGGAAATCTCTAATATGATATAGTACTAAAGACTAGCATAGGATCTCTCAGCTATCAGTAAATTGCTCTCATTCTCAGACCACGGAAATAATGTAAATTTCCCTTTTACCTCTTTCATGTGTTTGTTTTTGTATTACAAATGGAATATAACTAACTACAATCTGGTGAAAACATTTCATATCATGGTTCAGGAATAACATATTGGGAATTTTTCCTTTGGTAGAAGTGGCCAAAGGGCTAAGATTTCTTATTTATCTTAAAATTAAGCCTATGGAAATCTAGTGAATTAGAATTTAGCAGAATTTGTTATATAGATTGTGGCTTCTGTGAGGGAAAGGGTGGTAGATTTTTATTCTTTTTTAAAAAATATGGTCTCTTTATGACACTATTCTAAATTAATAATAAAATAAATTTTTACCATAAATAGGATATACATACAAAGACAGACCAATATCTTCCATGGAGCCTTATACATCAGCTTCTTAGTGAAACCAAGAGTCCCACTTACTTGGAGGATGGGAGGATGTTGGCATTTCTCTAGTTAACCGTGTCCCTCAACTGCACTATGAAATATTAATGCTAAATCATGTTCTCAATTGCTCTGATACTTACTCCTTCTTAAAGCCTCTTCTGCAGAAGATATGGGAACTTTCAAGAGGGAATAGAAATTAAGTCATTGAAATTTTTTCACTGATAAATGTATTATATGTATATTTAATTAGTCATCATCATTTGAGATATCTGAAGTAATAATTATACCATAATATTTCGTTCATATAACAGTGGATCACTAGAGAGCTTATAAAATATGATGCAATTTAAAGTATATTAAATATATTCATCTTCTTGGGATAAGAAAACATACTGCAAAATCCAAGCTAAAGCAAAGGCCAGTTCAACAAATTAGTCTTTAGAGTAAAATTCAACTTTACACGCTAAATTTGAAAGATGACTAGAAGTAAAACTAGAGGAAGAGAGATAAACAATGCTGTCCTCTTAGAGCATAATTATTCTATGTTAGGGGAAATAAAATAATCTTAAAATACTTAAAATATGATATATGAAGTGTTAGACCTTCGCGGTCTCCTAGGAGTTTCGACTCACCCAGGAAACAACAAGAGTCGGAAGCCGATGCAAAACGCAAGAGGTTTATTGAAGGCCGGTGCACCGGGGTTCCTTGGTCCTCACGCAGGAGGCCGAAGAAGGAACCCCCCCCAGGGCGTGAACATGTATTTTATAGGTCTCAATTTCCTGTTATGCAAAGTGTGGATTCAATTGTGATTTTTAATGATAGGTTCTTAGCCTCTGTTCGGACCAGAGAGGGAACCTGTCCCAGGCTTCCTGATTGGTTCTTTGACAGATACCTTTGTTACATTTTGTTTATCTCCCTCCTTCTCGGAAGGGGGCCGGACATCCTGGAATTTCACCCATTGTCTAAGAAGCCCCTATTGTCTGGAGAGTTCTTAATCATTACCTGGAGCAATGTCCCTCGAGTCCCACATTTCCCCCTTTTTCTTGTGACTATTGATTCCAATCATGGAATCTCAATCTTCTGTTCGTAAACTTTGGTACTGTTGTCTTAGCATTAGAACTTGTACAGTACTGATACGTTCTCTAATAAATGCTATCAAGCGATTTAGAATGCATGGTCCAAAAGTTAAAATCAACAATAAAACAATAAGAGGTCCCAACAGAGTAGAGATTAAGGTGGTAAACCAGGGGGATTTATCAAACCATGACTGAAACCATCCTTTTTCGTTTTCTCTCTCCCTTTGCCTTTTATTTAAGCGTTCCCTTAGTTTATCCATGGTTTTGGTAATGGTTCCTGAATGATCAATATAAAAGCAACATTCTTCTTTTAGAGTGGCGCATAATCCCCCTTCCTTAAGAAACAGCAAATCTAGGCCTCTTCTATTCTGCAACACCATTTCTGAAAGTGAGGTGAGTGATTTTTTTAGTTGAATTATGGAACTTTCTAATGCTTGAAGGTCAATATCTACAGCCTGTCTTAAACTTGCATAATATTGGGGTTGTTGTATGAGGGCTGTGGTTCCCGTTCCTATCCCAGCAGTTATTCCTAGTCCTAGGAGGACGGCCAACGTGAGGTTATAGGTTCTCTCTTCCTTCTTGTTTTTCCCTCGTATTCATCTAAGAAGGACGAATCTGAATGATAGATAAGTCTAGGAACTAATTGCACTAGTACACAAAAATCAGCTGAAGTGTTGAGAACCTCTAGAGAGACACAAGGGGTTAGCCCCGTGTTACATGCCCACCATCCATCTTGGGGAGGTACAAGATATCCCGAGCCTGAAGGGAGGCTGAAATCATGACAAAGGTGTCGACGGGACTGGGGAGGTGTTCCTATACAAGTACCATTTTCAGAAACCGAAGACAGAGTTAATTTACTGTTCCCTTCCTGTTTCCATCGACAATGGTCCGGGGAGCTGACATTAGTATAATTAGAACTATATCCTGTAGCATCATAATAAGGGGGAGGGGCAGCATAACAGAGCCAACATGATTTTGTAGCCTCCGGGTTTATAGCATTAAGGACCGTAAAAGCTGCCTGCACCAAAGAAAGCATTCTATCCTGGGGGGTTCCGGGCTTAATTGTTGTCTCTTTCAGCCCAGAGGTCCCGTTATTTTTAGGGGCTAGGGGTAACAGAGGGGGCCAAGTACAGGGTTTGGGGGTAACGGGGGGGGGCCAAGTACAGGGTTTGGGCCTATCGACACAGGAGCGGGAGTCTCAATTTTTAGCTTAAGGGTCATCAATATTCCCAAATCATATCCATTCTTGTAAAATCTAATGCCCCATGAATGGCCATTTATCCATTCTTTATCTCTTTTTCCAGGATTACTAAAGGAAATTTTGAGGGGGTGGCACCATCCTGAACATTCGGGGGCGACGGGTTGGGGACCCCTATAAGAAGTATGAGTATAGTTGGCTGTTACTGTAATAAAATCCCAAGTTGAGGTGGGTCTCCAATAAGTATCTCCTGTGGTTTCACATCCCCAGTTTTGGCAATAAAAATTTTCAGTTCCCCCACATTTATAATTCAGGGATCGGGGGCGATGGAACCCAGGGCATACATAGAAGGAGAGGGTTCTGAGCCAACTTCTTCGGACCTGATTTTTACAACCCTCTCCAGAGTAATCAGCTCTAGTTAGAAGTTCGGACGGAGCATTATGCTGATCATAATAACCCTCTAAATCCCAATAGGGAGCTCCTATGGCCAGTTTACAGACATCAGGAAAAAGGTCTGGCCACCAGGTCCAGGGAGGTGCAGTATGGCTAATGGACCAGATTACATCTACAGTTTGAGAAATTACCTGCCAAGTTAGAAGCTGGGGCAGGTGAGGGCTAAAATCACTTACAGTCAGTAAAGGCAGTAAAATCAAAATTATAAGTCTTAGGTTCGTAGAAGCTTGAGTTTGAGCGGGTTGTCGGTTCTTTGGGCCCGCCATCCTGATGATGCCATCGCTGGTGCAGCTTTCACGTGTGACGCATGAATCCAGGCAGCGATGCCGTCCACTTTTATGGCCGTTGGGGTGGTGAGGAGGACGGTGTATGGTCCTTTCCATCGAGGTTCCAACGTCTGGGTTCGATGCCGACGGACGTATACGGAGTCTCCGACTTGGAAAAGATGAGTTTCTCCCGGTGTTCCCGGTTGGTAGGCCTCGGCGAGTTGGGACCATATCTCCTTTTGGACCAGTTGGAGTCCCAATAGCCTAGCATACAAGTCAGTGTTATTTTGACAGTCTGGTTTTATTTCTTCTCCTAAGGTGAGAAGAGGAGGTGGGGCCCCGTATAGTACCTCAAAAGGAGTAAGATGGTATCGGGAAGGTGTATTCCTAACCCGAAACAGGGCTAAAGGAAGGAGCACTGTCCAATCTGTACCGCCAGTCTCCAAGGACAATTTAGTTAGGGTCTCTTTTAGAGTTTTATTCATTCTTTCTACCTGACCTGAACTCTGGGGTCTATATGCACAATGTAATTTCCAATCAGTCCCCAAATATCTGGCCACATCCTGACTTACCTGGGCGACGAAGGCTGGACCGTTGTCGGACCCTATTACCTTTGGAGCCCCAAATCGAGAAAAAATTTCTTCTAGGATCTTCTTGGCTACCATAGCAGCTGTTTCTTTCTTCGTTGGGAAGGCTTCTATCCATCCTGAAAAAGTATCTATAAAAACTAGGAGGTATTTATTACTGTACCTTCCAGGACGTACTTCGGTAAAGTCCACCTCCCAGTAAGTTCCTGGGCGGTCTCCCCTGAGCCTTTTTCCAATTTCAAGTTTTCCCTTGTGAGCATTTACCTGTTGACATGGAACACATTCCTGTACAATTTGTTCAGCTAATTTTGTCAATCCAGGGGTTCCGTACCCGGTTTTATGTAACAGGGATATCATTTTTTTAGTCCCCAGATGTGTCCATCTATGAATCTGTTGTAACATGGATTCTGCTTGCTGAGGGGACAAAGTTCCTTTTGTTGTGGCCGGGATGATTTCCTTGTCATGGCCTGGTTTTTCAGGAACTTTATCTGACAGTCCTAAAATGACTTTTCCCGATGCTATTTCTCGGGCCACCTTGTCAGCCATATTATTACCCCTAGTTATTGGGGTATTGTCTTTCTGGTGTCCAGGGCAGTGAATGATGCTAACTTTAGTGGGAAGCATAAGTGCAACCAATAGAGCCACAATTTCGTCTTTGTTTTTAATTTCTCTGCCACTTGAGGTTAGCAACCCTCTCTGTTGGTAGATGGCACCGTGGATATGAGCGGTAGCAAATGCATATCTACTGTCCGTGTAGATGTTTACCTTTTTATTCTCTGCCATCTCCAATGCTCTTGTTATGGCAATTAATTCAGCTCGTTGGGCTGAGGTCCCTTGTGGTAGCGCAGCTGCCCAAATGACTTGTTTTCCGTCTACCACGGCTGCCCCAGCCCGACGCTTACCTCCTTCCAGGAAACTGCTCCCATCAGTAAACCAAGTAAAATCAGCATCAGGAAGGGGTAGGTCCATCAGATCTGGTCTACTACCGTGTGCTGCAGCCAACACTTCCTGACAATCATGGATGATGGTGGAGCCTTCTAAATCGGGATCAGGTAGCAAGGTAGCTGGATTGAGTCCTGTGGCTGGAGCAAACTTGATGCGATCTGAGTTTAGCAACAGGGCTTGGTAATGGGTCATCCTGGCATTAGTTAGCCACCTATCCGGTGGTTGATGGATTACATTCTCCAGGGCATGAGGAGCTGTTATCGTTAGATTTTGTCCTAAAGTTAGTTTGTCAGCATCTTTGACCAGAACGGCTACTGCAGCGATCATCTTTAAACAGGTGGGCCATCCTGATGCCACAGGGTCCAATTTTTTTGACAAATAAGCAACTGGGCGATTCCAGGGACCCAATTTCTGAGTCAATACTCCTTTTGCAATGCCCTTATTTTCGGCCACATATAAATGAAAAGGTTTGGTTACATCTGGCAGTCCTAGGGCTGGAGCTGAAAGTAAAGCTCGTTTGATTTGGTCAAAAGCCCGTTGTTCCTTATCGCCCCAAACGAAAGGAGTGCTGTTTTTGGTTAGGGGGTACAATGGGGCTGCCAGCTCGGCAAACCCTGGAATCCATAGTCTACAGAATCCGGCCGTCCCCAAAAATTCTCTAACCTGCCTGGCGTTTTTGGGAGCCGGAATTTGGGTTACCGTATCCTTTCTGCTCTCCGTGAGCCATCTTTGCCCCCCTTTTAACAGGTACCCCAGGTAACTGACCTGTTGTTGGCATATTTGTGCTTTCTTGGCTGAAGCTCTATATCCCAGGGTTCCGAGCTCTGTTAACAGTTTTTCAGTTCCCTTGATACAATCTTCCTGGGTTTCAGCAGCTAATAAGATGTCATCAACATATTGAAGTAGCGTTACCTGTGGATTTGATTCTCTGTATGACGCTAAATCCTGATGAAGAGCTTCATCGAAGATGGTAGGGGAGTTCTTAAATCCCTGAGGTAAACGAGTCCATGTCAGTTGGCCAGATATCCCTGATGCTGGGTCCTTCCATTCGAAGGCAAAGTAGGGCTGGCTGAGGGGAGAAAGTCTTAGGCAGAAAAAAGCATCCTTAAGGTCCAAAACAGTATACCATGTATGTTGGGGCGGAAGAGTGCTTAAGAGATTATAAGGATTTGGTACTGTGGGGTGGAGGTCCGCCACTTGTTTATTTACCTCACGCAGGTCTTGTACTGGTCGATAATCATTAGTTCCCAGTTTCTTAACTGGCAGGAGAGGGGTATTCCACGCGGATTGACATCTTACCAGAATACCCAATTCCAGCAACCTCTGTATGTGAGGACGGATGCCGTCTTTGGCTTCCTTACTCATGGGGTATTGACGAACCGTTATTGGGGTGGCAGTTGCCTTGAGTTCCACTAGTACTGGGGGCCGATTTTTAGCCATCCCCATACCGGCGGTTTCTGTCCAGGCTTGCGGGAACCGAGTTACCCAATCTGTGACATTAACTCGTAGAGATGAAGGTTTTTCATATAATTTATATTCATCTTCCAATCTCATAGTCAATATTTGGAGTAATCTTCCCTTACTGTCAGTTATGGTGGGACCTTCTGGTTGGAAGTGAATTTGAGCCCCCACTTTGGAGAGCAAGTCTCTTCCCAGCAAAGGATAGGGGCATTCCGGAATAATCAAAAATGAATGGGTTACTTGTCCAATCCCAAGATCTACTGTCCTTCGTGTGGTCCATGAATATTGTTTACTCCCAGTGGCTCCTTGTACCCATGACCTTTTAGCTGAGATAGGACCTTTTGAGTGGAGAAGGACGGAGTGCTGGGCTCCGGTATCTACCAAAAATTGAACAGGTTCCCCCTCCACTTTAAGAGTTACCCGGGGCTCGGGGAGAGGGTTCGAGCCCTGACTTTCCTAGTCTTCTTCTTCCAATGTTAAGATTTTGTTTCTGGTTGGCCTTCCTCCATTCTTTTTCTTAGGGCATTCTCTCGCCCAATGTCCTTTTTCTTTACAGTAGGCACATTGGTCCTTGTCTAATGGTCGCCTTCTGTCTGCCGTTCGCCCTTCCTGCCTATTTCTATACCCTATATTTCTTCCTCCAACCACAGTGGCCAGTATCTTACTTAAATTCCTCTCCTGTCTCTTATCCCGTCTTATTTCACAGGCTTCCTGCTCTTTCTGCTTTCTTTCTTCCTTCTCTTCCTCTGTTTCTCTTTTGTTATATACTTTATCTGCCTCTTTTACTAACTCCTGAAGCGAAAATCCCTGCAAGCCATCTAGCCTCTGTAATTTCTTCTTAATATCAGGGGCCGCTTGATCTATGAAAGCCATTGCTATAGTAGCCCTATGTTCCTCCGAAGTTGGATCATAAGGGGTAAAGCGTCTAAAGGCTTCCATTAAACGTTCCAGGAACACAGTTGGCGATTCCTGGGGCCCCTGAGTGACTTCCCTTACCTTAGCCAAATTAGTGGGCCGTCTGGCCGCTCCATGGAGACCCGCCACCAGAGCCTGGCGATACATTTTCAGGCGCTCCCTACCTTCCGGGGCATTGAAATCCCAGTTTGGCCTGACGAGTGGGAAACCAACATCAATCTCGTTAGGCAGCTGGGTAGGTTGCCCATTGGCGCCTAATACATTTTTTTCTGGCTTCTAAAAGAACCCGTTGTCTCTCCTCAGTCGTTAGGAGAGTCTGAAGCAGCTGCTGACAATCATCCCATGTGGGCTGGTGGGAGAAAACAAGAGATTCTATTAAAGCGGTAAGGGCCTGTGGATTTTCGGAAAAAGTTGGGTTATGCATTTTCCAATTATAAAGATCTGCAGAGGAAAAGGGCCAATATTGGAGAGGTCTATTCCCTTGGCCATCGGGGGGGCCATATTCTCTAAGAGGTAGGGCAGTGGAGTCCGGGGAGATAGCCCTCCGGCTCCTAGTGCCCGCTGAGGGACCCCTTTCTTCTTCCATCATGGATGGTCCCCTTGGTGCCGAGGGCAGTGGAGCTGGGGGTCCTCTAGGTGGTAGGGGATTTGGGGCCGGAGGATAAGGGGGTGGGGAATCCAAAAGAAGCAAATCGGACTGCGGGTCAGGATAAATCGCTTTCGGTGGATCTGGGGCGCCGGGTAGCTTTTCCGTGTTGGGGTTTTTCTTTAGGGCTAATATCTCCGACGCTGCTGATGTGTGCGCGGACGTACCTGTTGAGGAAACAAAGGGTCGGACCCACGGAGGTGGGGAGAGAATTAAATCTTCCCAGACCAAGACATATGGCACTTGGTCTGGATGTCCGTGGGGTCCTATATTAAATATCTTAGACTTCAGCAACCTAATCTTGTCTAATAAAAAGGATCCTTCAGGGGGCCATCCTATCTGAAATGTTGGCCATTCAGAGGCACACAAAGTCTGCCACTTTCCTTTCTTCACCTCTACCGAAAAATTATGGGCTCTGGCCCGAACTTCGGTCCAATGGCTTAGGGTAAGGGAAAGAGGAGTCGTCATAGTTTGTCCCATTGTCGTCCGTCAGAGAAGAAGAATAGACCACAATACAGAAACAGTTAAAACTCCACGAAACACATATACGTATGGGCCACCGCGAGCTCGCTTCAAAAACCGAAACCTCTTCAGATGGCAGTTACCACAAAGGGAACTGCCGAAACCGAGTGAAGGGGAGACAGAGTTTGCCTCTCCTTCCAGATGAGCCACCAGGGCGTCCCCTAGGGCTCATGGACGCCGGCTATTAGCACGTCTGCCTAGCCAGAGGTCCGATACAGATTCCATAATAAGCCGATTCTCACGGCTTTCCTCCGATAATGGCCCACAAAGAACAAGGGACAAACAGACAATCAAGCTCGAGCTTACCTGGTACCTCCAACTCCCGATGTTCTCGTGGTCCGGGGCGAGTGGAATCCCGGACGAGCCCCCAAATGTTAGACCTTCGCGGTCTCCTAGGAGTTTCGACTCGCCCAGGAAACAACAAGAGTCGGAAGCCGATGCAAAACGCAAGAGGTTTATTGAAGGCCGGTGCACCGGGGTTCCTTGGTCCTCACGCAGGAGGCCGAAGAAGGAACCCCCCCCAGGGCGTGAACATGTATTTTATAGGTCTCAATTTCCTGTTATGCAAAGTGTGGATTCAATTGTGATTTTTAATGATAGGTTCTTAGCCTCTGTTCGGACCAGAGAGGGAACCTGTCCCAGGCTTCCTGATTGGTTCTTTGACAGATACCTTTTTTACATTTTGTTTATCTCCCTCCTTCTCGGAAGGGGGCCGGACATCCTGGAATTTCACCCATTGTCTAAGAAGCCCCTATTGTCTGGAGAGTTCTTAATCATTAGCTGGAGCAATGTCCCTCGAGTCCCACAGAAGCACTCATTAAAAGAATGATAACCCCTTTGGTTCTGTTTTATGAAACTTAAAAAAATCAGTGCATTAGGGTCCTGGCTAAAAATGAGGTAGTGCAATAACTATTATTTGGCTGAATTAAGCATCTAGTACAATGCTGGGCACTTACTAGGTATTTAGTAAATATAAGCTTAATGAGTGAATGAATAAAAAGGTAACTGAGTTCTTGAGTTTCTCTCTTGTCTGATAGTGTTTGTGTGTGTGTGTGTGTGTGTGTGTGTGTGTGTGTGTGTAGCATTATGTAAATGACCTGAGATTTAAAATGGATTTTCAAAGTTTAAGGACTTAAGATGAGCATATAGATATACTTACTCATAAGAAACTCATAACTATGCAATGTTTAAGTGTGGAATTGACAAAGTAGGGAAGCAATTTATTTCTGTTACCAAAGACTTACACTTAGGGTATTTTCAGGACATGTTGTACTTCATAGGATAGAAGTTCTATGTTTATGTTCAGTAAGTTATGTAAGAAAACATATACATTGCAAAATTGAAAATTTTAGAATTTTGTTTTAGAGAACTTAACCACATGATAATCTCCACATCAAATGGAGACAAAGGAAGCCAATTTCTGCGGGAAAAAAAAAAAATTTTTTTTCCTGTCCTGTTGAGTACAACAAGTGAATGCTTGCCAAAGGAAATATCAGTTGTAACATGTATGTATATGCTAATCTCTAGGATATATAGATGGTTTGCTAAAAAAGCAATAACATAAATCTTCTTATTAAGCCCTTTACTATCAATAGTTTTTGAATGCAAAATAGGTGGTTCTTTTCCCTGAGAACACATCGATCATTTTATTCTGGGCAGGCGTTACCTTTCCAAAGCAGCTTTGTTACGAGAATATATCTTGAAGACAACTTTACAGAGAACATGAATGCAACTTATCTCAATGCAGTGATTTGGACTGATATCTGCATTTTGGTGCACAGCCTACTGATGCATAGCAATGTATAATTGGAAGATAATGAGCTGGAAAGATACAAATTGTTTTTACAGAGTATTTCTACATGACACAGAGGCATACAGTAATATATGTCAATAATAATAATAAATTTGACATCAATTAATATTTTATTACAAGCAACACTGTTTACTTTTATCATTTTAAGTGGCCATATATCTAATGCCAAATAGTTAAATATGAATGGAAGAATCTGTATCATTTATTACTCCTCTAGCGGATTTTTTATAAAATCTATAAAACATTTTACTCTTGATTACCTGCAGCAATCGAGTAAGCAGAGTGACTCCACAAAGAAGTCTGAGTCAATATATGCTTACTAATTTTGTATTCAACTAGAACAGAAGTCAGCAAACTTCTTCCATAAAGGACCAGATAGTAAACATTTTAGGTTTTGCTGGAAAAAACACATTTTTGCTAAGTTTTATAGATTACATTTAAACTATAATAATAATCTAGAATTATAGAATTATTTTAATAAAATTTCATTTAATTGGGGTTCAAAATTAGTCTTTTCCATTACAAAAATTGATTGCAAATGTTCATCTGTTAATGCTGATCTGAAACGAAATTTTAAAGATTTCATCTTTGAAAATGGCTTTTCACATACGGAGGTAGCATATGATTTTAAATGCCCATATTTATGCCTTAGAAGGCATTTATAGAATTCTATCAGCTCTTTCTCTTGATATTTGTCTTTCACTATGTCATTGCATTGCCAGGTGATCATTCCCAATTGAAAGATTAGGTGGAAGCTTCTTAATTGGAAAGTTGGTTTTTTTTTCCAAAAGTTAATTGGAAAGTTTTGAAATGGATTTTGAAGTAAAGAAGTTTTCTCTGTACTTTCACTAAGATGTGAAAAATGTTGTTGAAGCTGCAGTTTGATCTTTGAAAATATACCTCTTCCAAATATTTATGAGAATAGAAATCTTCCTGTTTTAACTTTTTAACAATACAGGAAATGAACAGAGCAACTAGATATTACAAATGATTCATAGAACATTAGTTAACCAAATGACTTATAGTAAAAGTTTCACACATAAACACTACTTCATCTTATAATTGTACGTTGAATTCTTTAAGAAATATTATCAAGTCTGCAGCAAAAGCTAATTTCCAAGGCTGTTCAGTGGTCGTTAATATAGGCCAAGGGCAATTCTCATTCAGAAAAATATTCCAATCTCATCCTTAAGCTGAAAAATTGCAATAAAACATTATGAATGCGAACCCATCAAACTGCTATATGATAAGACAAGTCAGGATATTCAGCTTCTATTTCTAACCAAAACAATCGCAGAAATACCCACCAGAGTGAATGAAGTTCACCAATGACACTGATGGTTTAATAACACATGATAGAGTCAAATAGTTTGTAGAAAGTACTTTCTGATCAATAAGAAAATTAATAGATATAGACTTAAACACCTTATATTTTCATACACTTTGTAAACTTATCCAAATATGCCTTCTTATGCTCCCACACCTATTTTTACCAACATTAGTTGAAATACATCTTAACAGATTCAACTTCAGGTGGTACTGAACTAGTGTTTTCTCAACTTCTTTAAAAATGTTTTCACTTATAGTTGTTCCAAGCAGACTATTCTTAGAGAATAATTATTTAGTCACTTCAAATTCTGCATTGATTCCTCTAATGAATAACTGAGCGTTATTAGAAACATCCATTGATTCACACAGAAACACTGGAAACAATTTACCTTGTTCTTTAGGTGATTATTGATGCTGTTCTCAACTCTTCAAGCAGCCATTCTTGTAGAAAAGATTATCGTTTATCATGTAAATGTGAAATAACCATACATTGTCCCCTGGCAGTACAAAAAATAGGTGGCAAGCTATATTTGAACCATTGGCGGTAGTTTGCTGACATTTGTACTAGATGATAATGATTCTGAGAGGTGTACAGTTCTTGACATGGAGTAGACCCTCAGTTAACGACTATTATTAAAAGTGTGTGTGTGTATATACATACATACATACATGTATAAATGTATGTGTTAGTATATGTTAATTTTGGTTTTTGTGTATTTTGTGTTTTGTATTTGAGTTCCAGTAAGCATAGATACAGATGGAAATATAAACTGCAAAACCTCTCTTTTTGGGTCCGGATTATGTGCTAGAGATAGCTCAGACTAGCTAATGAGAGTCAATTGTTAAAATGACTGAAATTTTGAGCCCCAGATTAAATGACATACACTTACAATTAAATGAACTTTACTTGGAAAGGTAATAGTTACTCAAATTTTATCTCTACATAATTATCTTACTACATTTTACTGTTGTCTATGTTCTTGAGGGTGTGTCTATTGTATCTTTATGGTGGAAATAATATACGAAGGTGTGCAACTGTGAATTTCTTCCCAAATCTGTATTCAGTGACTACACAGAGTACATGTTAAAACTGGCTATGATGGGTATTTACACATAGTGATAGGCAAATGCTACAAATCAGGATTTGATTTATAGTTGTGTTGACTGTCTAGATGTAAGAAATTAATGGAGGAAAGGCTAATACAGATTAAATGTAATATGTGTTGGGTCTGTAGCCATTACATTATGGACAACGCACACATATACAAATCACATTTGAAAACTATTATCCAAATCAATAGAGAAGTTGCTCAAGTCATAGTGAAGTTCTGATGTACATCCTTTTATCATTTCCTCTTACTAATGTGCTTGAAAATATGGGAAGGCTGTTTTGTGACCATTCCCAGCCCACTGTTGGTCCCTGAGGCTGCCTGTTTGGACCGTGCCAGGCTCATCAGCTTGGTCACCTGGCATTTGGGGTGTCTATTAAAGGAGAGACTCCTGAGGGAAAAGGGGGAAACCGCAAAGGAAGAGCCTCCCTGAAGCTGACCCCCCGTATTTGTCACTGTCTTCATAGCGCAGCGCCCAGCGGGCAGAGAGCCCTCTGTAAATATCAGCTTAGCAGAAAGTGACAACCAAGCACTGATCCCTCAGAGAGTGAGAGGGGCGCGGGGCAAGGTTGCTGAGGGGCATGGCGCTCCCTGAAGCGCAGTCGGGAGGCCCTTGGAGGGAAACGGATCCCTCTCCTCTCCCCAGGGAAAGGCTGTTATCTCTGTCACGCCCTGCCTTGAGACAGACAATGTCCAGCCAGGGTCTGAATCCCCCTTTTGACCCTGGGGGTGTCCCTGGAAGGCCTGATGGGCTCCGGAGCAGCTGGGCAGGGGTCCTACAGGGCCCCGGCTTGCCCAACCACTCCCTCCCTCTGCCCAGGCCGTGTGCTGCTTGAGGCTCCTAACACCAGAGTCGGGGCAAAACACGCCACGTGGAGACTGAGAACCTCTTTCAATTTGTGTCTTAGGCGCCCTGTTTACATCCCTGGAGCCCGGCCCTCTGCGGGGAGCTCAGTCCTTTCTCAGCTGCTGGGCACCCCTGAAGCTGGGAACGCCTTACCACGCGAGGCAACCACAACCCTCCCGGACCAAAGCGGCCTGGCTGAAGCGCGGGGCAGGGCGGGGGCTCAGAGGAGGCGATCTGAGGGCTTCGGACGCTGAGTAGAACTGGCACCTTACGGAACTTGGATGAAGGACACGGGCGTGCTCCCCAAGCTGCAATCGCTTCGGGGCTCTCAAAACCTCCCTTTTCGGGCATCCAAGGGGAACATAAATTAACCAGAAATTCCTCTGCTCAGTCCTCAGGAAGGGGTCGAGCGGCCCACAGGGGGATCGCAGCTCCACCAGTCTGCAAGGCATCCATCAGGGCCTACTTTGTCTCCGCAGCCCAGCAGCCACCTGAGGCTGCGCTGGGCTTCCTCCAGCTGAAGATTCTGAACATTGAGAGGCCTGAGAGCAAGACCTGGGGTGTGCCGGAGGGGTGTGGGCTGTGAGGCCTGCAGCAACCCCGAATGGTGGCTTCCCCTTCTCGGCCCCCATTGTATTCCCCCTCTTCACTCTGGCTCCCAAACCCTTCCCTTCCCTTTCTCGGCAGAGCAGGCCACCTCTCCCACCTCGTCTTTCTGTTTCCCAACATCCTTTTGATGTTTTTCCTTTAAAAGAAACTCTTCAAATTTCAGAGCCCACTACTTCTCCTGTGATGCCATGAAAATGAGGTGACATATTCACCATTAAATTAGTCCCAAACGTCTGTAATGTTAATATTTAGGCTCAAGCAGGTTCTAGTGGATAAAAGAGTGAAAAGTAGGACAACCTCTCTGGTTATAATTGTCAAAATATGTAAAGAACTTAAGAAATAGTCTTGTACTTGAACAATCCTTTTTAAAGAGCTTTTTAAAAATGTTATATGAAATCATGATGGCATACAAAGATATTCATCACAATATCATTTATAAAAGAAAAAGATGAAACTTGCAACAATAAACTGGTTAAATAAGTTATAATACGTCTATGTCTATTTTATGGGACATAGCTTGTCAGTAAAAGGATTGACTATGCCATCAAAGAAAAGGGCAATAGATAAAACCGCATAAACTCTGCATGTCAAAATAACTGTTAAAAAATTTTAAAAACAAGCTTATAAGTGGTTAATTTATGTGTGCAAGAGTATCACAGATTTAAAAACTGAAACTTAGTAGAGAAGCTGTCAATACATGAATAGAGACTTCTCAAAAAAAATTTCAACATCCGTAAGAAAAACCACTCACTCCCTTTTTAAAAAAGTACTTGTTTGTACTGATCACACTGTTAATATTAAAAAGTCCTATATTAATGCTAAGAGCACTAATAGCACTCAGAAACACTGTGTACATTGTTAAAACCATTCTCGTGGGCAACTTGTAAATAAGTTTATTCATGAAATACCTGTTCAGTCTCCATTGTCTGCCGCGCTGAGAAGGGTTCTCTATAGGGGTGGAGCAAGATAAGAAGGGCTTTGCTATCAGACCCTTAAGGAAATGTTATATGCATCTAGGATTTTCACAAGTGGGCAGAGTTAACTTCCCTGCTTCACTGACTTGGGTCTATATGACTTCTTTTGACTAGTGGAAGGTGGGCAGACATGAAAGTACTGTACTTCTGTTCACATTGAGGCCTTAAGAAGTGTGCTTTGCATTAAAAGATGATCAATATCACTAGTTGTTAGAGAAGTGCAAATCAAAACCACAGTGACATATCATCTCACACCTGTCAGAATGGTGATCAACCAAAAGTCTACAAAAAATAAATGCTGGAGAAGATGTGGAAAATGTAACTATTGGTGGGAATGTAAATTGGTGCAGCCACTATGGAAAACAGTATGGAGTTTCCTTAAAAAACTAAAATAGAACTGCTACATATATGCGCTCCTGGGCATATATCCAGAAAAGATGAGAACTCTAATTCAAAAAGATACATGCACCCCAATGTTCATAGCAGCACTGTTTACAATAGCCAAGACATGGAAACACCCACCTGCCCATCAACAGATGATTGGTTTATGAATGGAGCATTTACTCATCTATTAAAAAGGAATGAAATATTGCCATTTGCAGCAACAGAGATGCAACTAGAGATGATCATACTACGTGAAGTAAGTCAGACAGAGAAAGACAAATATCACTTATATATGGAATCTAAAATATAATACAAATGAATCTATATACAAATCAGAAACAGACTCACAGACATAGAAAACAACTTAGATTACCAAAGGGGAAGGGGAGGAAGGATAAATTAGGAATATGGGATTTACAGATACAAACCTCTATACATAAAATAGATAAGCAATAAGGATTTACTGTATAACACAGGGAGCTATATTCAATATCTTGTGATAACGTAATGGAAAATAATCTGAAAAATGTATATAAATATAACTGAATCACTTTGCCGTACACCTGAAACTGATACAATATTGTAAATCAACTGTACTTCAATTATAAAAGAAAAGCAGTGTGCTGTGCTCTGCTTGCCCTGTTGTGTTTGGGACATTCCCCATGAGAAGAAGAAGCCTATATAGTTCTATTATTGTGGGTCTTTGAATAAGAAACAGACCTGACTGAATGGAGCGGACTTGAAACCCAAGCCCAGACAAGTCCAGGGTACTGATAGATAGAACTGCAGTTGGAAAAGTAAATGCTTGTTGTCCTGAGATTTGAAGGCTGTTTGTTATGCATCGTTGTTACTTCAGCAAAACCAGCCTAATGTGCATGCACAGGGAAGAATTGTCCCACCCAAATACCCTAAATACCCTCCATCTCCTGCCCTAAAAGCACTGGAAATAGTAAATGATGAAAAATGGATCTAATCTCTGAGGACATGGACATGTGGGTTGAATATGCACATTCAACAAACAATCACATACATAATTATATAATTGCACATTGTCATAAGTGTTATCCAGGAAAAAATAGAAAGCATAGGGTGTGAAAACAAAGAGGAACAGGAGGAATTAATTTCAACTGGGAAGTCAGTGAAATCTTCTTCAAGTACTTTTTACTTAAACAAGAAGGAGTCCTGGAAGACAGAAAAATAAGATAAGCATTTCTGGTCAAAGGAACAGAGTGAGCAAAAGAGATAAAGGACTCTGGGACCCTTGAGGCACTGATGGGAGCCCTGGGAGCCAAGGTAGGGGTTTAATAAGTTTTATGCTAAACACAATGCAGCCCATGAACAAGTATTCCTTTAAACTAAAATTTATTTATGTAAACATATTAGTCTTGTAACTAGAATAAATTCAGCCTTTGGTATAAACAAACCTGAAATTTTGAATGTCTCCAGATGTGAGAATGACCCTGTAAAACACTTACCAGTGTCTATATTACAGGAGACTTTTAAAATTCCATCAATCCAAATACTATCCATATACTATCTAGAAATGGAAGAAAAGGAAACAATTTATTCATGAAATTCACTTTTAAATAAATGACAATTATGAAATGCTATCCTAAGAATTATAATTTTTATATTTTAATTTTTGAAAATTTAATTGAAATTGTAATTTTAGAAAATTATAACTTTTCATTTGAGGACTTGTATAATCACTTTACTGTAACAATGAAACTAAACAAGAGAAAAATTCCTCCTTTGGAAGAGACAAAAAATTGCTATGTTTCTGGGTCAACAGAAGAGCCTTGCTAAATACCAACAACAAACATACTGTAATAACACTATCTAAAAATCAAGCAAAATGGAAACATTTACTCATAAGATTCTCATTTATATAATATACATTTATAAATCACTATCCAAAGAATTATAATCTATGAAATTACCATTTGACCTGTTATATAGTCACTTAAATAATGGCAGTAATGTCAAAATAGAAAAAGTTCAAAATTATTTTAGAAGATCAAAAAAATTTGCTGTATTTCTGGATTATTGTAGTATAGTTGTTGACAATAACAAAAATATTATAATTATATATTTGCAAGTAGAGTAAGATGAAGCAATTAATTTACACAATTCACCTTTAAATAACTTAAAGTTATAAAGCATTATATTAAAGACTTATGATTCTGTCAAACTTTCATTTGAGTCAACATAAAATCACTTAACTAATAATAAAACTGAGAGGAAAGAGGTCAAAATAACTTTCATACAGAGAGAAGAAAGTATCTTACTGTGGTTCTGGATCTTCAGAAGTAAGCATATTGGAAGGTAGAATCAACCCAGAAGCTGAAACACTTCTGTTTTCAGGTGGAATGGGGAGGAAGACTGAATTCAGCGCTTGGTGTAGAAACATATGTTGCCAGTGGAGGATGCTGTGGGTCATGGAAGTCCCTTGAAGGAGGGGATTTCTGGAGAGGTTTGTTCTTGCTTTCTAGGAGAGGGGCTAGGCCAGCAATCCTCTTCTTAGAAATTTCCCCTTCCATCCCTTCTGTAACATATGGCTTCTGATGGGAGGATAAGGTGGAGGACCAGAATGTCCACTCATATTGAGAGGGTTAACTCAAAGGAAGGTCCTCAGTATCTGCCATGAAAGAGCATCAGGGCAAGGTCTTTCTTTTTCTTGTGGAGGAGCTGCTGTATCTGTTTCTGAGGTCATAGGGATGGTATCCCCCTACCAGGGATGAGACCATGGATCCCTACCCCATTACAGCATCCTATACCTCTTTCTTCAAGATCTGTCATACAGAGACTTCCCTAGTGGTATCCTAAGGCCTATGCCAAATTTACATCAGGGACATAAAAATACTTTTCAAAATGTTCACATTAAATTCTAACTCAAATTTTTGTCTGAAGTTTCCATTTTTTTCTTTTTTAGGCCATCAAAGTTACTCTCAACCATCAGTATTCCCTACCTGCTATCATGGGCTTTTCTCTCACGGGAAATAATCTGACATTGATAATTACCAGTGATTATTTACAATTTTTCGGAAAGAATTTGACTTCTGTTTTATATGTGTCCAGCTCTTCACATGCATGGCTGATCTGTTGCTTTGGAAAAGACTCTCCTCTATCTCTTTTCACTCTAAAATTAATATTTCAAGAAGATGCATTTTTTTTTCCTTAATGAAGTTCAGGAAGGACATGAAATTTCTATTAGAGCTTTTGCTTTTCACTTTCTAACTGGTTTTCTGATTGCAGCAAAACTTTCTCAGTTTGGAGACTTGTAATATGGTTTTGAAGTGCATTGATTATCCTTTCTTCTTCAGCTAATTTAGTGTACCCTTGGTTTCATTTTTCTTAAAGAGCTTTTAAAGAAGTGTATTAGTTTCCTGTGGCTGCTGTAACAAATAAAAACAAACTTAATGGCTTAATAACAACACAAATTTATTATCTGGACCGCAGAAGTATGAAATTAGTTTCACAGGGCTAAAATCAATGTGTCAGCAGGGTGGTGTTTCCTCTAGAGGCCAGGGGAAAATTCATTTCTAATCGTTTACAGCTGCCTGCATTTCTTGGCTCAAGACCACATCACTTCAACCTCTGGTTGTATCATATCGTTTTCTTTTCTGACTCTGACCCTCCTGCCTGCCTCTTATAAGGACCCCTGTGATTACATTGGGCCCACCCAGATCATCCAGGATACTCTCCCCATCTTAAGATCCTTAACTTAATCAAATCTGTCAAGTCCCTTTTACCATGTAAGGCTCTGGGGATTAGGACATGGATATCTTTGGGAGGGGCATTATTCAGCCTATCACAGAAAGTTTTACTCAGTCACATCAATCTGTTTCTTCCAAAATTCTACAAAGAGGTTTCCATTTTCTGATACATTTGTTTTATGGGATTCCCAGTTCCCACAATCCATGCTGTCTTTTCTAAGAATAGGATCACTCAGCCTTAGCAAAATTCACCCAGAAATATGATCTTTTACTTTTGTAACTTACTACACACATGTCACTTTAGAGTTTTGTAGCACTGCATTTTGTTTAATGTTCAGTTACTCTTCTTTTCCATCCTTCTACCTGTGAAAGCAGCTTTATGCTCTCCTTAAGACTGGAATTTTCATTCAAAGCATTTTTTAAAATGTCTAAAGTCATGTTTCATTTTTTTTTCTGATGTATAATGAAGGTGGTTTTAGTTACACCTACTTGAAATTTTAAGTGTTTTGATGTACCATTTATTGTTTAAAGACTGACCCAACTTGAGATGTTTATATTATTCTTCTTTCAATCTTTTTCTAAGTCTCTTTTCTTGAGCTCAGGTCCTTATTAATGGCCTCCAACCTTTGTATTTCTATTAAAGTGTTCGTGATTCTGGCTTTCATTAAACTTAATTCGATTCCTGCAAATTCCTCTTTATAACCATCTCTGAGATGTGCTCTCTTTACTTCAGAAGGGCAGCCACTCCAATGATCAGTTCTTTCTCTCCAACTGTGTAGAGTTCTAATTATTACAGAATCCTACTATTACTAAAACTACTACCCTCTCCTACAGTAATCTGCAGGGATCTGGGGCTGGTTTGAGGCCTCTTGTCATCACTGCCAGCACTGCAGAGCATCACAGACATTAGCTGACTCTCCATGGCCTCAGAGACCACAGTTGAGCCCCATTATGTTGCCGGGCCAGAGAACTCTGTGGACATTGTGCCTGGAAACACACCAGTGACGAAAACTTGGGGCAGATCTTAACGTAGGTAGGAAAGAAGGGGCAAGAACAGAAACTTCCTAACATGGTAACATAGACAGGGATCATATCACAGAATCCTATGGGATATAGACTAGGCCCCCAGAGGTCAGTGATGATGCTCTGGGACTTTGGCCTCTCCAGCACTGCCCAGTGCCCCAAGCACCCTGGGAATCCATGTCTTGTCTCTCCTTTAAGCCATTCAGTGGCCCTGGTTGAGATGCTCCATTGATCATGGAGCACTGATTGGGAAGATTTGCAGGTTGCCAACTGTCACATATATTTCATGTTCTCTCAAATAACCTTTTAATTCTGTGGCCCTCTTAAGATGACCAGGATTAGCAAATAAAAATACAGGGTATTCAGTTAAGTTTGAATTTTATGAACAATGAATATATTTTAGTATAAATATGTTCCATACAATAGTTGTGACATACTCATAATAAAAAGTATATATTTGCTGTTTATTTGCAACTCAAATTTAACTGGGCATCCTGTGTTTATCTGGCAACCTTTGTCCTGGAGGCAACATTCTGCTCAGTATGGTAACATAAAACTCACTGCTTTCAGTGCCTTTCCTTGTTTTGTGTTTGACCATCCTTGAATGTGTATTGAGGGAAGAATATGGAAAACCCAAGCAAGGGTTTCAACCAGTGGTGTGCTGGAGCCAGAGCCTACCAGCTGGTTAGAGCTGACTGTATGCATCTTTTCCCCACCCTGTGTTCAGTAATGTCTCAGTCATAGCTTGAAACAGACGGTGATTGGCATTTACACCAAGGAAACAGACAAACTCTAGGCATCAAAGTTGTGTCTACCTTCCAGCTCCCCAGCCCCCCGGACAGCTGGTTGTTTTAACTCGCACACGACTGATTATGATCAGTCCCCTTTAACCATAAACTCTATCATTCTTAGGATGTGTAAAAAGCACTCAAGTCAGTTTTTCCCTCCTTAGAGTAAAGGTGAATGAGAAATACCATTGCCACCAGAGGTCACCCTTAACCTCCCAAAGCCAAAATCACCCAGGCTACAAAAGGAAACTCCTTTTGGAACACAGAATCAGGAAAGACATTTTCTGTACCATAAGGTAGAGAACCTAAAATTCAGTATACATTTTAACCAATCACTGTGGAGTTTCCATAGAATGTAAAATAGTTAAAACCAGTATTACGGACATTATTTAGCATCACTTTCCCATTGATTGTCAAGTACAGAAACTTATTTTATTTATTACAGTTTTCTCCCTTCAGCATAACCAAAAGAAATTAAAAAAAAATAAGATATGGAGGAAACTGTACTTCATTAAGGTTTAGCTTTACCTACACATACCTTAGACATAGAGTGAAAGCGTAGAACCAAGGAGAAGGATTCAGTGGAAGTAAAACACCTTGATGCTCACTTGATCAATAAGAGGTCATGATTCATAGTATTTGACTTAAAACATAGCTCTGCTTAAGATAAAGCTCTGTTCAGTCTATATTTTCTTGAATATTTATTAATAAAACTAAAAGTATTTACTGGGCATTGTCTATAAGTTGTTTGAAATGAATAAAATATTACCATCTCTGGGCTGAGTCCCTTGAAGGAATTATATATATATTTCCAAATAGTATTTGGTTTAGTAGAGGTTTCAACAAGGTACTGTGAGAATTCAGATACATACAAGTCACTGTAACATGTCTCTTTGCTCTTAAATTTGTTGGCTGATTTATGGCTTAGATGTCACCTTGGTGTGAACAAGAAGCATACATTCTATTGGGGGAAGGTATGAAAAAGTAAAGAAGTAAATAAATGCTAAGATAATTCCAAATAGTCCCAAGCACTATGAAGAAACTAACACAATATAATGAAATAGAGGTGGACTGGAGTATAATAGGCAGGGTCAGATAAGGTCTCTCCTGGGAGGAAACATTTGGGTCCTGAAAGAGAAGTTAGTTCTGTGAACATCTGAAGGCAGAAGATTAGAAATTTAAAAAGCTCTATAGTGGAAACTCAGGGATTCTTACAGAGGTGAGAATTAATGGAGTTATTGAAATAAAGTACAAGATTTGTTGGTAGGCATGTCTGAAGGAATACCCTTGCGAATGTAATGGGTGGACCTAGTTAATTAACCTCTCTACACAGTGAGCTGGATAGATGAGTTTGTTATTAGGTGCAATTAATCTCCTGCAGACTCTGGGAGGAGAACACAAATGTGCCCCAGAGAGAAAAGGTAAAACACCCTTGCAGAACAGCTCGCTCCAAAGGTTCTGACCATCAGAACTCACCTCAGAAGATGAACTCCTGTTCAAACTACCCGGGGAGATGTGAAACCATCAGCCTGTGCCCAGAAACTCTAGGAGCCAGTCTAACGTGCTGAAATTGAATAACAGAAAAGTTAAAAGAGGACTTTTCCAATATTTGAAGTGATGAAAGGTTTTTAAAGTTTAAAATCATTGTAAGTAAAATTATATAAGTCTATAAAACTGGGAAGGGATTTTTAAAGGCATCTTAATGAACTTAAACTTAACAATCATATGAAACTGATAAAGGATTTTTTAAGGCACCTTAAAGGATGAACTAAAGCTTAACAGTCATGTGCAAGTAGCTTTTAAAATTATTTTTAAAAATCTACAAAGAGGAATTGTTCACTAGATTTAAAAAGCTGAAGAGGAATTTCTTTTAAAGAGGATGCAATATAATTTTCTTTTTGTTTAGACCAGTTTTCATGAATACTACCTCCTGAAAACAAAATTTGTCCTTGTGCTTCCTTGTTGCGTGCTAGGCAAGTCACCCATTTCGTCTCTCCAGGTCCTTGATGGCTCGAATGTGGGTTTGAGAGACAGAGTCTGCACTGAGTGGGTACACCTGGAAGGCAGAGATCAGGGGCCATTGGAGGATCTGCATATCTCTTCCCCTGGGGATGTTTGGGCATAACTTAACTGAATAACCCATTTGTTTCATTCATTCATCATCTATTCAGTTTTGGAATCAGATTGACACAGTCTCAAATTCTCTTTCCTTCACATATTTACATATGACCCTAGTTATATAAATTATTCAACTCTAACATTCACCCATAACAACAGTAAAATTAAGATACTACATACATTATTTAATGGTTACTGAGATTGAATAAGAATGTAAGTCAAGTGTTTAACACAGTGCCGTGGACCCTTGCTCTCAGTAAATGATAGATTACTGTTGTTTTTATTATTCATTTATTAATTCAAAAACTATTTATTAAGTACATTTGTTATTATGAAAACTGTTTTAGATTCTGAGGATCCGGACAACCAATAATAGAGTTTATTTGTCTAATATGTTATATACATGTATCTAATATATTGTCTAATTTATCACATATACATGCATATATGATTACAAATTAGATGCTGTGTGAGGGTATGTGTAGAGAAATAACTCTAATTATGATATCTATCAAGAGGAAACCAAGGCTCAGAGAGAGTGATGACTTTCCCAAAATGGCACAGCTCATAGCAGAGCCAGGGTTTGATGGCAGCTCTGCCTAGCCCAGCCCAGCCCTGTTATCTTAACAACAAACACCAAAGTGCCTGGCTCCTTTGGCACCTTAGAGAGTGGTTAGCTCCTGGTGGGATGAGTGTTGGAGGGTTTTAGGAGGGGCTTAAAGAGTGAGTGTTGGAGAGGCTTAAAGAGTGATGTCCTTTAAGTTGTTTGGAAAGAAATGTATGTGTTTATCAGATGAGGAGGGAGGAGGGAAGGCGGGGAGAATTAGTAGCAGAAACAGAAGTCAGCATATGTTCTTTCTATCAGCAGTGGAAAATAAAAAGCCTAGTTCCAGTAGTAGGAAATAGCAGACAATTTTAAATTAAAATCTTTTCAATTAAGGAAAAGCAGAAAACTATTGCCCTTTTAATATGTTATAAAGTTTTCCCCTACACATTTGTTAAGGACCTTGCAGGAAGGCACACAATCAATTCTTATAACAAAAGATAAACTCATTTTCTTTATTAAAGTAGGGAAAGAGAAGGAAGAGTTTTTAAATTAGAGTTCACTTAACTTAATGGCTAATAAGGACAAAAATAGAGCTCATATTCTGTCCATTTTTAATGTGTGCATTTAGTTGTCGGTTGGGCTTGCAAAATAAGGAGTTGCTGACTGGTAGGTCAATGTAACATATCACATACTTTTATATTCTCAATACTTATATGTAGGTTATGCGAAAAATTTGTGGAAAAAAATGTGTTGCTGCTACTGGTAAAAGGGAACAAGTGATTTGTTCAGATGGTTAATGCCTATGTCTGTGGTGCTGAAGCAAAAATAATATACAGTATTTTGCATTAGAAATAATTTCAGCATTTCTGTAACCTCTTGGACCATTGCACACTTACTTGATTCCTACCCATCTGGGAATCCATGGGTAAAGATTTAGATGCTGCCTATTCTTATTTCCCCTTAGATTTTTCTGGGAATATCTTGAAAATGCCAAGTCTGGGTTGCTGCCACCCTCTGTTTCTCTCCTTTAGTCGAGAAATATTACCAGAGCATATTAACATAGCCCTTCTCCACCACCAAATGAACCCTCTAGTATTTCATAGTCTCTAATCATAGCCAGGTTCTCATTGTTGTCAACAATTCTCATTTATCTCTGCTTAATCCTATGTCTCAGATTAATTCTGGCCAGATTCATCCATTGAACTCAAAACACCTTATTTCTCTTGTTCCCAAGTCTACTTTAATATTACTGCTCTTACTCCATTATTTTATTTAGCAAAAACTTTTCTGAATATGTTTCACCATCAACCACTTCCTCTCTAATGACTTACAAATTTGGTTTCCACATGTTTTCTAGCAAGTGGAGGGCAGCTTAAAACAGAAACTGGACCTGGATGTTAATTGCAGTTCCAGCCTTTCTGGACCTAAGTTACCTCATGTATGAAATGACAATAGTAAAAATGCAGCACACGGTTTTACTGTGAGAGTGAAACCAGACATAACACGTAAAGAATCTATCATATGCCTGGCAGAAACAAGGTTCACAATAAATATAGAATCCCTCTCTTTCTTTCCTACCTGTTAAGACATGTTTTGCTTCTACTCTCACTACTCTAACCATTCCTTCTGTATTTCCCTTGGGAGTTCCTCTTCTTGCCTCAGTGTTTCATTTATAGTCTTCTCTTCATTGTTTCCTCTAGTAATTTTACTCCCAACCACAATTTAAAAACTCTTTCTATGCATATTTGTCTCAATTATATATCTTTGACTCATCAAAGCTTGGATTTGAAAGTAGCCTTACCGATCATCTGATTGAACTTCACTATTGAGTTATTTTTCTAGAAACATAAGAATTAATGGTGATAGAACCTCCATCTTCTGAATTTTTGGTTAACTGCGTTGCCAATTCTTTCTCCGAAGTTTCAGTGTTTCACTTTGAATCACCTGGTCATCTTATAAGAATCTTGTATTTTTTATAATTAGCAAAGTGTTAATACACTTACCATCTCATTATCTCCAATTTGCCCTTGAACACACTGAAGCTCAGTACATTTAAACACTTCCTCAGGTTGTATAACTAATTGTGACAGAGCAGGAATGAGACTCAAGTCTTTGACTTTTGTTTCCAAAGAGCTCTGATAATTCGTTTGCAAAAAATCTGGCTCAAGAATCCAGGTTTATGTTTGCCATGCCTTTTACATGGCACTGTTCTCCGTGCCAAGGAAGTGATTTCTGAATACCATTGTGTCCTAGCTGTAAATTACAAATATTACTCCAAAAGCACAAGTAAATTTGTTATAAGCATAAGATTACAACCCACTATTTACCCTCCACACACACACATATATATATTTTCTGTTTCTTTATGTATCACATTATGTAATATATATCATGTCAATTTATTTTAAATCAAATGGGACTAAGTTATTCCTTACCCTTCTTCTTCTTTGTCAAAACTCTTTCGCAGACAATGCAAACAAAGAGTTGCTATGTGGTAAATTTTCTCAGGGATGATTTAAGTACCCAATTTCCAGACGCTCTCATGTAGCACTCAGATATATCTTAATGTGAAGCAGTGACAAAGACATCTCTTCACTGGCTGTTACAGGCTGGTACTAATAAAACATAGCTAGCCATGGGGAGTACATTGGGATATTTTATGACTAGGAGGTGATTGTATGAATTGTAAGTAGTAGAACCTGGTTACACAGCTCAATAAACAGCTTCAATAAAAAATACTTTCATATCAAATATACAATGCAAATGTAACATTCATTAGCATCATGTTCTCCATCATGTTCTTCATATACACCTGCTATTATTCTCAGGGTGGAAGCTTAGAGTCATTTTTTTGGAAACATCTTTATTCTCCAAAACTGAAGCTGTATATACTATATTCTCCCCATCATCTACACTTCAATAAATGTGGTAAAATATTATCTAACTTCAGATTATTTTCCCAAGTAGATTATGATATGTATACCAATATATGAATATTATTTGAATTATAATATTATTAATATAAGATACTTATATATTTATAACATATTTAATATAATTTGTTAATAATTATTAATGACTAATTTAATATTGATTATTAACTCATGATTGATATATAATTTATCTAATTTATTGTATATTAATCTATGTATTTATGAAATATATAATCTGACTAACTACAATCATAGCATTCACATCAGGAAAATTATTCTAACATGTATTATGGGTTATGTCAAGAAAGTATTAACATCTAAGTTCAAATATTAATTACTTAAGCATCTACACACTGTGTCATGGCTACCAGTAAAGCAAATGTGATAGTAAACTGCATTAATAAATGCATCCCAAGTTTTAAATAAGGAAGACAATAGTCCCACTGTATATAGCACATAGATCACATCTGGGTGGATGTTGGCTCCAGACACCACATTTTATATTTATTATTTTCTTTTATTGAACTATAGTTGATTTACAACATTGTGTTAATTTCTGCTGTACAGCAAAGTAATTCAGTTATACATATACATACATTTTTTATATAATTTTCCATTATGGTTTATCATAGGATATTGAATATAGTTTCCTGTGCTATACAGTAGGATCTTGTTGTTTATACATTTTCTATGTATAGCTTACATCTGCTAACCCCAACCTCCCATTCTAGCCCTCCCCCAACACCCACCGCTTGGCAACAAGAAGTCTGTTCTCTATATCCATGAGTCTGTTTCTGTTTCGTAGATAGGTTCATTTGTGTCATATTTTAAATCCCACATATAAGTGGTATCTTATGCTATTTGTCTTTCTCTTTCTGATTTACTTCACTTAGTATGATAATCTCTAGTTGCATCCATGTTGCTGCAAATGGCATTATTTTGTTCTTTTTTATGGATGAGTAGTATTACATTGTATAGATGAACCACATTTGCTTTATCCATTCGTCTGTCAATGGACATTTATGTTGGTGTTTCCATGTCTTGGCTATTGTGAATAGTGCTGCTATGAAAATAAGGGTGCATATATCTTTTTGAATTATAGTTTTGTCTGGATATATGCCCAGGAGTGGGATTGCTGGATGATATGGTAATTTTATTTTTAGTTTTCTGAGGAACCACACTGTTTTCCACAGTGGCTGCACCAACTTACATTCCCACCAACGATGTAGGAGCGTTCCATTTCCTCCATGCACCCTCCAGCATTTGTTATTTGTAAACTTTTTGGTAATGGCCATTCTGACAGGTGTGAGTTGATAGCTCATTGTAGTTTTGATTTGCATTTCTCTAATAATTAGTGATGTTGAGCATCTTTTCATGTGCCTATTGGCCATCTGTGTGTCCTTTTTGGAGAAATGTCTATTTAGGTCTTCTGCCCATTTTTTGAGAGGGTTATTTATTTTTTAGTTATTGAGTTGTATGAGCTGTTTGTATATTTTGGAGATTAAGCCCTTGTTGATTGCATCATTTGCAAATATTTTCTCCCATTCTGTAGGTTGTCTGTTTATTTTGTTTATGGTTTCCTTCACTGCGCAAAAGCTTGTAAGTTTGACTAGGTCCCATTTATTTACTTTTGTTTTTATTTCTATTTCCTTGAGAGCCTGACCCAAGAAAACATTGGTATTATTTATGTCAGAGAATGTTTTGCCTATGGTCTCTTCTAGGATTTTTATGATGTCATGTCTTATGTTTAAGTCTTTAAGCCATTTTGAGGTTATTTTTGTGTATGGTGAGAGGATATGTTGTAACTTCATTGATTTACTTGTGGCTGTCCAACTTTCCCAACACCACTTGCTGAAGAGACTGTCTTTTTCCCGTTGTGTATTCTTGCCTCCTTTGTAAAAGATTAATTGACTGTAGGTGTATGTGTTTATTTCTCAGCTCTGTATTCTGTTCTATTGATCCATATGTCTATTTTTGTGCCAAAACCATGACATTTTGATTACTGTAGCTTTGTAGTATTGTTTGTAGTATTATTTGAAGTATCTTATGTAAATATATTCAAATCCAGGAAATTGACATCAGTGCCACATGTGTATATAGTTTCTATGCCAGTTTATCACATGTGTAGAATCATGTAACCACCACTGTAATCAAGATACAGATCTAGTCCATTACCACAGGAGGATTATGCCTCCCATTTTCTTTTCCTTCAGGATTGCTTTGGCAATTCTGAGTCTTTTGTGGTTCCATATAAATTTTTAGAATTATGTGTTCTAGTTCTGTGAAAAATGTCATGGGTAATTTGACAGGGATCGCATTAAATCTGTATTGCCTTGGATAGTATGGCCATTTTAACAATATTAATTCTTCCAATCCAAGAGCATGGGATATCTTTCCATTTCTTTGAATCATCTTCAGTTTCCCTTATTAATGTTTTACAGTTCACAGCATATAAATCTTTCACCTCCTTGGTCAGCTTTATTCATAAGTATTTTATTTTGGGGGGTGTGATTTTTAATTTTTTTTTAACCTTTCCTTTCTGATATTTCATTGTTAGTGTAAAGAAATTCAACTGCTTTCTATATGCTAATTTGTATACTGCTACCTTGCTGAATTTATTGACTCTAGTAGTTTATGTGTGGAGTCTTTAGGGTTTTCTATATATAGTATTATGTCATCACATAGAATGACAATTATACCTCTTCCCTTTCAGTTGGATACCTTTTATTTCTTTTTTTTTGTCTGATTGCTGTGGCTAGGACTTCCAATACTGTGTTGAATAGAAGAGGTGAGAGTAGGCATCCTTGTCTTGTTTCAGATTTTAGCAGGAAGGCTTTCAGCTTTTCACTGTTGAGTATTATATTGGCTGTGTGTTTGTTATAAATAGTTTTTATTATGTTGAGATATATTCACTTTATATCCACTTTGGGTATAAAGAGTTTTTATCATGAATGGATGTTGAATTTTGTCAAATGCTTTTTCTGCATCTATTGAGATGATCATGTGGTTTTTGTCTTTTCTTTTGTTTATGTGATGCATCACACTGATTGATTTGCATGTGTTGAACCACAGACACCACATTTTAGATAAATATTGACAAACTACTGATTCCAGGGGAAAGCAATGAAAATGTAAAAAATTTGCTCATTAGAAAGGTAAATGAAATGGAAGATATTAAGGCTAAGGTAAAAGAAATGCTGAGGTGAGTGGGCAGTAAGGAGGCAGGAGAATTTGATGGATTTAGTGAGCTTCAGAGGTATGAAAAATGTAATGTGAAAGGGGGATTAGCCTCATTTGTATAGTATCAGAAGACAGATTAGGATCATGGGAGTGGAGAGGTCATTTTAGGGAATCAGATTTAAGCTCAAAGAAAGAACTTTCTGACAATTACTGATGCCTAAAAAGAGACTAGATTGCCATTAGACACTAAACTTTTTTTATTGTTGACTATTTTAAGACAGTGTTTACACAGCAAAAATTGTTGTGCTGGAGAGGACCAACATGCACTGGATCTAAGTATAATAAACTTTTAAATTAGGTGCCCACGTGTTTTATATTCCCAATTGGACATATTTAAGAGTGAAGGGGGTTGCTAATAATAAGTAGTTAGGGACCACAGTCCTAAATAGTAAAATGAAACATAGAATCCATAATCTTGGTGATGATGATGATGATGATAGAAATCACTTTAATTGCATTTCCTAGAGGCCAGGCAGTGTTTTAAGTTATTTACATAAGAGATAGGGAACATTATTTTCTACATTTTGCAGAGAAGGATAACTTCAGTCCAATTTAAAGTCTTATAGCTGATAAGACATAAAACCAGCTGTTAAGAGGTAAAGCTGGAAAGATTCTAATCCAGATAATCTGTTTCTAGATTTCATGGACTTAACTACTACACTATACTATATATATATGTGTGTGTGTGTGTGTGTGTGTGTGTGTGTGTGTATAATATGTATATAGATATTTTAAAAATTTATTTAGAAATAATTATAGATTCACAGGAAGTTACGAAAATAGTACAAAGAGGTCTCATAATCCCTTTCCTTAATTTTCCCCAATGGTTACATCTTATGTAAGTATATTCAAATCCAGGAAATTTACACCAGTACAGCATGTGTATATAGTTTCTATGCCAGTTATCATATGTGTAGGTTCATGTAACCACCACTGTAATCAAGATACGGATCTAGTCCATTACCACAAAGAGCTCCCTCATGGTTACCCCTTTGTAGTCACACCTACCCTCTCCCATCTCACCGTCCTTACTACCTGGCCACTATCAGCTCGTTCTCTGTTTCTATAATTTTGTCATTTCATGAACATTTACAAATGGAATCATACAGTAGGTAACCTTTCCATTCAGTATAATGCTGAATAGATATGTTTAGTAGGGAAATTTAAACATATCAATTGTACAATTTCTATGGACAAAATTCCATTTGAATTTATAATAAAGAATTTATTTAAATATTATTTTATAAATAACATATAATGCAGCAAACATATGTGAATTGGTAACCTGTTTTGGAATAAGTATATTAAGAGCATTGGATGAAAAACGAAACATTTAAATTAGCTTAACCATATAGGAATTGGCATTTTGGTGTGATCTGTTATGCTTATCTTCTAATGATTGGCTGTTTATTTTGTGTAAAATCTTAAATGATCTGTTTTGTTGCCTATAAACAGAAAAACAACTTGATGTGCTGATGGGAAAGAATATAATTCAGCAATCAGCATTCAAATTTATTTTAAATTACATTCCTAGACATAGGGAAATATTAAAAAGAAATTAAGATTTTTTCTCCATTAGAGTTTTAGTTAGAACCACTTCATTAAATGACAACTTCAAAGTAAATAGGCAGACAGTTATGTATCTCTGCTAATCACACTGGCTGGTAAAACTGTTTCTTTGCTTCTAATTTCCAGTTAGCTCCACCAAATAATGTTTCCTGTAAGATAATGCTTCTGACTAAAGAAACGAGGGAAGGCAAGTAAGCAAACCTAATTGCCAATAACATTTACATCTAAAACATTCTGTTATAAAACAGCTTAAAAACTCAACAGCTAACAAGATGAACACTTTTTTTGGTTTCATTTTACTTTTTATTTCATTACATTTCATTTCATTTATTTTTGGTAAAATTAAATGCTAATGCATTCTAAGCTTTCATGCACATAGATGGGAAAATCAATTGACTCACCCCGGCAAAGGCAGTTGAGCAGACTCTGGAACATGAGCCTCGATCTATAGCATGGCACAGCGCTGTACACACAAACTTTGCCCAGGAGATGTTTGGACAACAGAATAGAGCAAAACAAAGAAAATGTACCATTAAGATTTTAATTCAAGTTTTCATCGAAATTAAATCAATGAAAATTTATCTTTTTTTTTCCACATAGAAAGTGGTAAAACATATGTATATATGAATCATACAGATGACTATTGGGTCGGTCAAAAGGTTCGTTCCGTTTTTTCCGTAAGATGGCTCTAGTAGCACTTAGTTGTCTTTAACTTCACTAGAAATGATTTTGTTAGATTGTATGTGACAGCTGTCATATTAACGTGCATTTTAAAAAAGGCTTATCAAAATTGGTGAATTTTTGTGTAGCCATTTTAATATTGAAGATGGAAGAAAAAAAGCAATATTTTCGGCATATGCATTATTATTTCAAGAAAGGTTAAAATGCAACTGAAACACACAAGAAGGTTTGTGCAGTGTATGGAGAAGGTGCTGTGACTGATCGAATGTGTCAAAAGTGGTTTGCAAAGTTTCGTGCTGGAGATTTCTCGCTGGACGATGCTCCACTGTCGTGTAGACCAGTTGAAGTTGATAGCGATCAAATCAAAACAATAATTGAGAACAATCAATGTTATACCACTTGGGAGATAGCCGACATACTCAAAATATCCAAATCAAGTGTTGAAAATCATTTGCCCCAGCTTGGTTATGTGAATCGCTTTGATGATTGTGTTCCACATAAGTTCAGCAAAAAAAAAAAAAACAAAAAACAAAAAAAAACACTTCTTGACTGTATTTCCGCATGCAATTTTCTACTTAAACGTAATGAAAACATTATATTTTTAAAACAAATTTTGACGGGTGATGAAAAGTGGATACTGTACAATAATGTGTAACGGAAGAGATGGTGGAGCAAGCGAAATAAACCACTACCAACCACACTAAAGGCCGGTCTTCATCCAAAGAAGGTGATGGTGGGATTGGAAGGGAACCCTCTATTATAAGCTTCTTCCAGAAAACCAAATGATTAACTCCAACAAGTACTGCTCCCAATTGAACAACTGAAAGCAGCACTCTACGAAAAGCGTCCGGAATTAATCAACAGAAAATGCATAATCTTCCATCAGGATAACGCAAGACTGCGTGTTTCTTTGATGACCAGGCTAAAACGATTATGCCTTTGCTGGGAAGTTCTGCTTCATCCGCCATATTCATCAGACATTGCACCTTCAAATTTCCATTGATTTCAGTTTTCACAAAATTCTCTTAATGGAAAAAACTTCAATTCCCTGGAAGACTGTAAAAGGCACCTGGAACAGTTCTTTGCTCAAAAAGATAAAAAGTTTGGGGAAGATGGAATTATGAAGTTGCCTGAAAAATGGCAGAAAGTGGTGGAACAAAATTGTGACTTCGTCGTTCAATAAAGTTCTTGGTGAAAATGAAAAATGTGTCTTTTATTTTTACTTAAAAACCAAAGGTACTTTTTGGCCAACACAATAACAGAGAAAACAAAAAAAAGTGTTTTTTTTTAAACTTCATCGTAGGCAGTCCTGTTGTCATGTTCATAGATGTCTAATTCTCTTATTTTTCAAAACAGAATTAAGTTATTCTACCTTATACATACACAAATACATGAAACAGATGTATAAATATGTTATGGGGTACCATAGAAACAAAGCCCATGAATGGTCAAAGTGAACACAATATTTTCATACTCATATTTCAATATAAACAAACAAAAAAATCAGCCAACCAACCAACAAAGAACCTAAAAACAAGGAATGCACTACCCATTCACAAATGAACTCACTTTCACCTTTGTAAATGGATTTTTGTGTGTGCTTCACTTGTTAAAATAAAACCTATCTGGCTGATGGGTATTATTTTTCCCTTGAATTGTACTGAACATCATTGCAGCCTTTCACATTAGTCTGTTAATAAACATGAATCATTTCTTCATGTACAGTTCTAGATTAATTAAACCATATGTGTTCATTTGTTAATCAAGTATTCACAAATGTGAATTCTTGTATTCACTAAGTATTCACTAAGTTCTTACTATATATACAGGTGTTGGGAACATAAGATAAATATTTGGTTTGTCCTCTAGAATATAACTAACAGACATACATGTGGAAAATTAACAAATATATATGATAAGTGCTAGAAATGGAGCATTTATCAAACTAGAGTGAAGTTGCTACTACAGACAGAGAAAGAATGACAGCAAACATAATATGGTTCCCTAAGATTAGAATCAAAAGTGGCCACGCAGATAATTAAGTCCAAATGCTTCATTTTAAAGGTGAAGAAACAGAGGTTCAAAAACTTATCACAGCTAGTCAGAATATATCTTGACTAGATGCCAAAATTTAAAATATCCTTACTGCTGACTTTACAAATTTGCCGTGAAGAATAAATGAAATGTAATAAGAAGTATCTGGTAGATAGCAAGGCATCAATAAACCTCTGGGAAGAAGTCTGTTGCAGTGGAAACAGCATGAATTTGGAATATAACATACTTGGGTTAAAATTCCATCTCTTCCTAATGTGGTAATTAATTGATCATTGCTTTGTCTCATATCCCTCCTCTCTAACACAGGGACAGTTATTCCAATATCTTGTGATCATTTAACTATGTCAAAATTGATCAATTGATAAATTTATCATATATTACTCACTACTTGATAGACTTTTAAAGAGGAGATTTTCTTTTTGGGGGGAGATAACAACTTGATTAATGTATTGAATTTGAAGATGATATTTCTACAATATAGCTAAGAGAGGGTTAACTTGTAGAACATGAGAAAATTTGATTATTTTGTTTTCATTTTCTGGTCTCTGAGTGGAAATTGACCAGAGAGGAGCCAACAGTGCAGGAATTGAAAGACCAATGTTCACATTATTAAAAATCTTATGAGAAAGAGTATAGTGGGATTTGTTGTTGTTTTGCTGTGAAGTGAAATTTTCTATAATTCTAAACTCTTAGTATGATGCATGATATAAGTGAATAGTTTTGTTTTTGTTTTGTTTTCTTTTAGTGGAAATTAAATGTCAAGGAGCTTTACATTGGGTTAGAGGGGAATGGAGCAGAGGTAATTATATGGAAGCAGGATGCCTGATTGGAAAACATAAGCCTCTTGGGCACTTACTGACATAGTATGGAGGAAATAGAACTTCCACAGAGCATGTAGTTGGGGGTTCAAGTCCATCATAACTCAAAGGACAGGAAGTCCTCAGTTGACATCTCAGTTGCATTTGATGTGAGGATTTAATGAAATAGTGAACATGATAACCTGGTTATCAAGGCACATTTTGGAATGTCTGCATAGACAGTGATGACCCTTTTTTCTCTTTGGCCTCTGACCTTAATCACTGGCTCTCCGACCTCTGCTAATCAAATTGGGCTTAAAATCTGACCCCATCACACTCAGAAATGCTTTTCTAAAAATTTGCAGTAAGAACTAAGAGAGAGGAATTTAGTATTTATGTTTCACTTGAACTATTACATATGATTAGAAGTACAGATATAGCCTGACAAATGGACAATAAGAAGGGAAAATGAGGCAGCAGAGCTGAGACAAAGAAGCATACTCACCACTAAGAGTGCAAATTTTATTTCAATTAAAACATTGTTATATTTCCTGGTGGAAGCACTCCTTTCTTGGTAATTAGCATCCAAAGTTCTGGGGACAACGAACAAATTATTTGAGTGATTTATTAGAAGCAACAATGATAGATGCCACCTCGATCCTCTTCTACTATTTGGTTCCCAAATTCATTTCTTCTGGCTTTGGAAGAAACAGCTCCATTCATTGTTCATAAGATCAAAATAATGTTAAAAGCTTATTTTGCATCCTGTAGGACAGCACCACAAACTAATGTGTTCTCATAACTGGTCCCATAACTGAATCTTCAACAGGCCTTCTGACATTCTATAAGGAAGCTATTTGGGGATGATGAGATACATAATAGAATTGGAAAGCCCATTTGTCTTATTTTGCAGAAAAAAGAGTTCCTCAGACAGAAACAATGCACAGGATACAATAATCATGAATAAAACAGTGGATGGTGGTATGGGAAGAAGCATTAGGGACAAGGCAGGTATATCCATATCCAGAATAAGTGTGTATTACCATGAAGACACAATTTTATAATCCCCCCGGTGCAAGAATTCCAATGTAATCACTCTGCCTGCAGGTCAGTGCATTAGAGAATAGAGCCATATTAGGAACTTAGCCTTGACTTCTGCTGTTGCAGATTAAGAATACAGCAGAGACAGTATTCAGATAAGGCTTGTTATAAGGAATATCATATTATTGAGTCCATACCTTTATCTTTGTACATAACTCTACTAATCTTGCCAATATGGGTGTCTTTTTTCCATGAACTCTGGAAATATTGGCTGAGTGATACACTCAGAATTGATTATATTGTCTATATGAATATTAAGCCCCTCCTCTGCAATAGGTGACTTTGGTGAGCACTGGTAAATCTAGATGAAGTTTGTTTTTTTTTTTTTTTTTTTTTTTTTAACAATCATCATAGGGAACTTACCCAGAGATTCAGGTTGAGAGAGATGGAACCATGCAGGGGCAGAAAGTGCCAGGAGACCCTGCACCAAATATATATGAAACTTCCTTTTGCTCTCAGAGACTGGAAAAGCCTTATCTAACTTGTGATCAGAGTCCTTCTCTGCACCCAACTTTATGATTTGGTGGATCACATAACAAAAGTTCAGAAATGGGCAGATCAGGTTACATGCTCATGTAGTGTTCCAGATCAGGCATTCCACCTCTACCAGAGCCTAATAGCAAGCCCAGGAGCTGTTTCTCAAAGTGTAAGTTGTTTTGTGTGCATAATAACACATAGCTGAAATCCAAAAACTCTGGAAATCTGAATCATGATTCCCCTATCAGTGATCCCCAGATGGTCCATCAGCATTCACATCTGCCATAGACATTTGGAGCACAGTTGAATCTGCCAGGTCATAAAGCCCAAGCAAGAAAGAACTTTACATCATACATACCAGCTTCAGAATCTTTTATTGCTTTGGTTTTGCATTAGTTTTCTATTGCTGTGTAACAAATTACCACAAACTTAGTGTCCTGAAACAATAAAAAAAATATTATCTTTATAGTTCTTTAAGTCAGAAATCCCACCTGGGTCATTAGAACTGCATTTCTTTCTTGTGGTTCTAGGGGAGAATCCATTTCCTTGCCTTTCCCATGTACTAAAGGCCAGACATATTCCTTGTCTTGTGCCCCTGTCCCTTTATGTTCAAATCCAACAATGCTGCATCTCTCTATTTTTCCAAAGTAACACCTCCCTCTGTAACAAAATTTAGAAAAAGTTCTCTGCTTTTATGAATCCATCTGATTTGATTGGGCCCACCTGGATAACACAGACTCCTCTCCCCAGCTCAAGGTTCTTAACTTAATTGTATCATCAGTCTCTTTTGCCAAATAATTATCCATAAGTTCCAGAGGATATGGACATCTATGGAGGGCCATTCAAAACCGCCTGTTACATGATTCAGAGCAGCATATTAATCTTGCCTTCACACTCTAAAGGAGCACACTAAGCATTGTGTCTCTCTGAGTTACAGAGATGGAAGGCAAAGCAACTTGAGTTTTACTTTTGAGGGGATATCTGGGCATTTCTCAGTTCTACTGGATTCCTAGAACCTCACAAAGATGACATTTCTCTACATTTTCATGAGGTTTATCTTTTTCCTCTGGCATGCATATGTCTTGTCAACACATTTGGGATATTTGCTGCTTCCTGCTCACCAGGTCCGATCATGATGAGGTCATGGATGTTCTGGACCAGTATAATGTCCTGTGGGATGGTGCTATGATCAAGTGCCCTGAGCATTAGATTTTGACAGATAACCAGAAACATGCAATATTTCCGAAGTAAAAGAAGGAACTTTTTCCACTGCCCTTGCCAGATGATGTTTAATAATTACAACCTGGGAGAGGGGGCACTTGCCAGGTCAAAATCTGATCTTAATGAGAACGGATATGTTAATTTACTCTAGCAAACAGATCACACCTGGAACATCAGCTGCAATTAGTGTCACCACCTACTTTAATTTGAAGTAGTTTACTGTTAGTTTCTATGCCTATCATTTTACACAATGAAGAGGCAGATTTCTTTCCTTATATGAATGTTTTTTTCAATAATCTGATATTATTTTCCTAGTTTAAAAACAATGAAATTAGGATAATTATGGTAGATAGGACCAAGAATAAGGATATTGGATCATTTAATTTTTTTAATTAATTAATTTATTTTATTAATTTTGCCTGCATTGGGTCTTCGTTGCTGCACGTGGGCTTTCTCTAGTTGCGGTGAGCAGAGGCCACTCTCCGTTGTGGTGCAAGGGCTTCTCATTGCAGTGGCTTCTCTTGTTGCAGAGCACGTGCTCTAGGCATGCAGGCTTCAGTAGTTGTGGCGCACGGACTTAGTTCTGCAGCATGTGGGATCTTCCCAGACCAGGGTTTGAACCTGTGTCCCCTGCACTGGAAGGCGGATTCTTAACCATTGTGCCACCAGGGAAGTCCATGAATTATTTATCCCTATCAAAATTACAAATGTAATACCACATTTCTGGAGAAAACACAGATTAATACTACCTTTAAAGACTTGGAAGAGACAGATTGACAGATCAATTTGGTCCAATTCTGATGCATTGGAGCTAAATCTTTATCACATGAATGTAAATTCTCTTTCTGACTGTGGATGATAGAGGCATTTTGAGTCCCCAGGAAAAAGTCCTATGATCTCCCTAAATCTTGGGTATTTCCCTCTCCTCTGTGCACAGTGACCTGGACAAATGTTTGCAGGTCCTTTTGGGGAAGGCTAGGAGGATGATTTATAATAAAGACTTCTGGCAGATTCTCAGAGGTCTTTATTCAAGGGGCTTCAGGTGTGTGAACTGGTTGAATTCTAGGATCTTAGTGAGAGGCTGAGAACTTCCATTTGGATAACTTGAGTCAGGTTCCTGTTTTTAATACCAACAGTTTTTGATTAAACACACCATTTGATATGTCAGTAGATTGTGCCATGACCATGTGAACCCTGTCAAGATCCCTGCAGGTGAAAACATTCTGACTACTATGCCAGTCCTGTGACCTTTTTTGGGTAGTCTTGCCAACCTTATCTCAGATATTTAAATTCTGCCACTCTTGGACCACAGCCCTCATAAGACCAGATTCCATTCTGATAGCATCATCTCACAGCTCTATCCACACAAAAAGCACAGCAAGTACAGAAGTTTTCCTAGGTGCACAGTGTCAATGCTATTCTCATATAATACTTGGTGAAATTAGTCCTCTGTGCCTTTAGGAGCCATGGTATGAGAACAGATCTACTCCAAAATTCCCTTCTCCCAGACCTTGAGATCTCATCCTTTATATTATACTAAAACATTTTTGACACCTGAACTTTCATGTAGGACATTGTTGAGTCAAGATTTCAGTCAACCACCTGAGTACATTGCTGGAGCCTTTTCTACTCCTTGAGTTATCTCAGTAGATCCAGGGCAACTAGATCTTTAAACTTAGCCCAGACCAGTGATATGTATCTTCTTCTGTGGCTCTTTCCAAGTATATCACCCACCCCATGATTCTGATCAAAATTTTGGAGTTATTTTGGGGTATAGTGTGTTTCCTTATGGGCAGACTGTAGGTAATCCTGGGCCGTGTGCTAATTATGATTCTGGAAAGAGTGAGAGATGGTGAGTAGATCTTGGCCACTCTTTGTAAGCTGATGGCTCCAGATGAGATAAGAAAGGGTCCTCCACTCAGAGAAGAGGGGCTGCTTCCTCCAGGAAGCGCAGGGGGACTTAGAGGCTCATGTTTCTCAGATTCATCCAAGTAAACCAAACTTTTCCATATCTAATTTTCCAGGTTTGTTTCCATTTTATAAATACTAAAATTTTCAAATTAGAGTTTTTTTAATGCTTTTAATTCAAATTACATTATAATTTTTAAACTCTGAATTCAACTTACATTATTATCTTTTAAACCCACAGAATTAAACCTTCAAACTTTGCTTTTGCCTATATTGGTCATCTTCTGTCTTGTAGATTAGAAGTTATTTTAGGTCAGTCATTGAAACACTCTGGTTCTCTGCTTATAACTTGAACAGATAATTTAAAGCTCTGACCTCATCATTTTCTTTATGTCATCCTTCCAATGCAGCCAGAAGTAACCAGCCCACACAGAGCCCTTGCAACTGTCACTTATACTCTAATGGACACTTTGTCTAAATGATGCATGTGACCAACATCCCATTTTCTCTTGGAGCTAAGGTCATCACCACCTTCAGACCCAATCAGGACAGATAATTACTCCCAGATTCCTATCCTTGAGGGACTATTTTTTGGAACTACTCCTAGGCAAAGAAAAATACTACATTAGTCAGAGTTCAGTCAGGGAAACAAATCAATCTATATATTTCAAACAGAAATATTTAATACAAGATCAACTGCTTGCAGTATTGTTGGAGAGGATTGAGTTATAAGCCTTCAGTCTGCTGGCTAGAAATTATAAAACTGCAAGAAGCTTGTACTGAAACTGCACCTGTGAAGTAGGACACTGACAGTGGACTTTGGATTTTAAGAAGCTGCATGAAAACACTGCCTCTTCTCCATCAGTCCAGGCTGTCACCACCATACTGGAAGAAGAATGAGTTCTAACCCTTTCTTCTTCTGAATCTTATGTGAGTGCCTATAATAGGCAGAATATAACCAGAGACTTTCTGGTGAGGGGTTTGGGGAATTATAGTTCCCAGCATGCTGTACCCACAGTAAAGGGGAGATGACAGAAGCAAGTAGGGATAACACTGAGTTTCAAAAGATAACAACACACAGCCCTTTTCGGGACTACCTAGTCCAATCACTATTAGCACATTCTTACACTTCTGCCATAGCTTTTTAGCAGAACTTTCTCTTGATCACCCATAACTCATCTCCACAAAGCAGGCAGAGAAATACTTTAAAAATAAGGCAGAACCCCACCTTTTCTCCTTATTTGGAACCCTCCAATTACATTTTATTGCAAGTAGAATTAAATCCAAACCCTTACCGTGGCTTTCAAAGCCATATACGTCTAACTCTTGCCTGTGTCTCTGATCTTGCAAATTACCATGTTCTGCCTCACCGACGGTGGATACTTCTTACAAGGATAGCTTCCAAGTGTTTGTCAAACAACTGAACTTGCTCCTGCGTGTTGCTTTGCACTTGTTATTCCTTCAGCTTAAAGTGAACTTTCCTCAGATATTCCTTTACTTGATTCCTGTTCATCATTTAGATTTCAGCTGGAAGTTTGGAGGAGAAAAAGGATAATAATGAGGAGGAAGGGGACAAAGAACATCATCAGAGGCCACAAGCCGAAGAGATGCATTTGTTCTTAGCAGCAAAAGATATTTAAACTCCAGAACTGTAGATTGTTTGAGGGGTCTATCATACAGCCCAGCGTTTCTCAAACCTGATTCCTCCATGCTTTCCTACAAAATAGACTTTAGCTTCTCACCCATGCAGCTGGGACCCAAGCATCTGCAGCTTTAATAAGCCACAGAGATGATTCTTATACAGGTTGGCTATGTATTTTACTTATTATTGTGTATTTATTATCTTGGAACCGCTGTACTAGAAATTATACCAGTATTTCTATAAGAAAAAAATCTAAGAAAAAATAAATAAGTGTAACCTATCACCAAGAATATCTTGTGAGTATAGTAAAATTGACCAGTGGTGAGACTTTAAGCATATCTTGTTTTAAGGTTCTTAAAGGAAGAAAAATATCTAAACAAAAACTACTGTAATTTAATAAAGTATAACTTGATTATAGACTAGGAAATTATTTAGCATCCTATAATTGCCTTAAAGTTGCACAGTTGTAGCTTATTTTCTTTTGATAGGGTTTCCATTTCACTTATAAAAACAACAGGAAACAACTGAACCTTAGATATTGCTACTCCCACAAACTTTAGATATTGCTACTCCAACAGGACTTCTTTTTTTTTTTTTAACATCTTTATTGGAGTATAATTTCTTTACAATGATGTGTTAGTTTCTGCTTTATAACAAAGTGAATCAGTTATACATACACATATGTTCCCAAATCTCTTCCCTCTTGCATCTCCCTCCCGATCCCACCCCTCTAGGTTGTCACAAACGATCGAGCTGATCTCCCTGTGCTATGCGGCTGCTTCCCACTAGCTATTTTACATTTGGTAGTGTATATATGTCCATGCCACTCTCTCACTTTGTCACAGCTTACCCTTCCCCCTCCCTATATCCTCAAATCCATTCTCTAGTAGGTCTGTGTCTTTATTCCCGTCTTACCCCAAGGTTCTTCATGACCTTTTTTTTTTTCTTAGATACCATATATATGTGTTAGCATATGGTATTTGTTTTTCTCTTTCTGACTTACTTCACTGTCTGAAAGACTCTAGGTCCATCCACCTCACTACAAATACCTCAATTTCATTTCTTTTTATGGCTGAGTAATATTCCATTGTAAATATGTGCCACATCTTCTTTATCCATTCATCCGATGATGGAAACTTAGGTTGCTTCCATGTCCTGGATATTGTAAATAGAGCTGCAGTGAACATTGTGGTACATGACTCTTTTCGAATTATGGTTTTCTCAGGGTATATGCCCAGTAGTGGGATTGCTGGGTCGTATGGTAGTTCTATTTGTAGTTTTTTAAGGAACCTCCAAACTGTTCTCTATAGTGGCTGTATCAATTTACATTCCCACCAACAGTGAAAGAGTGTTCCCTTTTCTCCACACCCTCTCCAGCATTTATTATTTCTAGATTTTTTGATGATGGCCATTCTGACCAGTGTGAGATGATATCTCATTGTAGTTTTGATTTGCATTTCTCTAATGATTAATGATGTTGAGCATTCTTTCATGTGTTTGTTAGCAATATGTATATCTTCTTTGGAGAAATGTCTACTTAGGCCTTCTGCCCATTTTTGGATTGGGTTGTTTGATTTTTTGTTATTGAGCTGCATGAGCTGCTTGTAAATCTTGGAGATTAAGCCTTTGTCACTTTCTTCATTTGCAAATACTTTCTCCCATTCTGAGGGTTGTCTTTTGGCCTTGTTTTTGGTTTCCTTTGCTGTGCAAAAGCTTTTAAGTTTCATTAGGTCCCATTTGTTTATTTTGTTTTTATTTCCATTTCTCTAGGAGGTGGGTCAAAAAGGATCTTGCTGTGATTTCTATCATAGAGTGTTCTGCCTATGTTTTCCTCTAAGAGTTTGATAGTGTCTGGCCTTACATTTAGGTATATAATCCATTTGGAGTTTATTTTTATGTATGGTGTTAGGGACTGTTCTAATTTCATACTTTTAAATGTACTTGTCCAGTTTTCCCAGCATCACTTATTGAAGAGGCTGTCTTTTCTCCACTGTATATTCTTGCCTCCTTTATCAAAGATAAGGTGACCATATGTGCGTGGGTTTATCTCTGGGCTTTCTATCCTGTTCCATTGATCTATCTTTCTGTTTTTGTGCCAGTACCATACTGTCTTGATTATTGCAGCTTTGTAGTATAGTCTGAAGTCAGGGAGCCTGATTCCTCCAGCTCCATTTTTCGTTCTCAAGATTGCTTTGGCTATTCGGGGTGTTTTGTGTTTCCATACAAATTGTGAAATTTTTTGTTCTAGTTCTGTGAACTATGCCAGTGGTAGTTTGATAGGGAATGCATTGATTCAGTAGATTGCTTTGGGTAGTAGAGTCATTTTCACAATGTTGATTCTTCCAATCCAAGAACACGATATATCACTCCATCTATTTGTATCATCTTTAATTTCTTTCATCAGTGTCTTATAATTTTCTGCATACAGGTCTCTTGTTTCCCTACATAGGTTTATTCCTAGAAATTTTATTTATTTGGTTGCAATGGTAAATGAGAGTGTTTTCTTAATTTCACTTTCAGATTTTTCATCATTAGGATATAGGAATGCCAGAGATTTCTGTGCATTAATTTTGTATCCTGCTACTTTACCAATTCATTGATTAGCTGTAGTAGTTTTCTGGTAGCATCTTTAGAATTCTCTATGTAGAGTATTATGTCATCTGTGAACAGTGACAGCTTTACTTCTTCTTTTCCGATTTGGATTCCTTTTATTTCCTTTTCTTCTCTGATTGCTGTGGCTAAAACTTCCAAAACTATGTCGAATAAGAGTGGTGAGAATGGGGAACCTTGTCTTGTTCATGATGTTAGTGGAAATGGTTTCAGCTTTTCACCATTGAGGACGATGTTGGCTGTGGGTTTGTCATATATGGCCTTTATCATGTTGAGGAAAGTTCCCTCTATGCCTACTTTCTGCAGGGTTTTTATCATAAATGGGTGTTGAATTTTGTTGAAAGCTTTCTCTTCATCTATTGAGATGATCATATGGTTTTTCTCCTTCAATTTGTTAATATGGTATATCACATTGATTGATTTGCATATATTGAAGAATCCTTGCATTCCTGGAATAAAACCCACTTGACCATGGTGTATGATCCTTTTAATGTGCTGTTGGATTCTGTTTGCTACTGTTTTGTTGAAGATTTTTGCATCTATCTTCATCAGTGATATTGTCCTGTAGTTTTCTTTCTTTGTGACATCTTTGTCTGGTTTTGGTATCAGGGTGATGGTGGCCTTGTAGAATGAGTTTGGGAGTGTTCCTCCCTCTACTATATTTTGGAAGAGTTTGCGCATGATAGGTTAGCTCTTCTGTAAATGTTTGATAGAATTCGCCTGTGAAGCCATCTGGTCCTGGGCTTTTGTTTGTTGGAAGGTTTTAAATCACAGTTTCAATTTCAGTGCTTGTGATTGGTCTGTTCATATTTTCTATTTCTTCCTGGTTCAGTCTCGGCAGGTTGTGCATGTCTAAGAATGTGTCCATTTCTTCCAGGTTGTCCATTTTATTGGCATATATTTGCTTGTAGCAATTGCTCATGACCCTTGGTATTTCTGCACTGTTAGTTGTTACTTCTCCTTTTTTTATTTCTAATTCTATTGATTTGAGTCTTCCCCCTTTTTTTCTTGATGTGTCTGGCTAATGGTTTATCAATTTTGTTTATCTTCTCAAAGAACCAGCTTTTAGTTTTATTGATCTTTGCTATCATTTCCTTCATTTCTTTTTCATTTATTTCTGATATGATCTTTATGATTTCTTTTCTTCTGCTAACTTTGGGTTTTTTTTGTTCTTCTTTCTCTAATTGCTTTAGGTGCAAGGTTAGGTTGTTTATTTGAGATGTTTCCTGTTTCTTAAGGTAGGATTGTGTTGCTATAAACTTCCCTCTTAGAACTGCTTTTGCTGCATCCCATAGGTTTTGGGTCATCGTGTCTCCATTGTCATTTGTTTCTAGGTATTTTTTGATTTCCTCTTTGATTTCTTCAGTGATCACTTGCTTATTAAGTAGTGTATTGTTTAGCCTCCCTGTGTTTGTATTTTTTACAGATCTTTTCCTATAATTGATATCTTGTCTTATAGCACTGTGGTCGGAAAAGATATTTGATACAATTTCAATTTTCTTAACTTTACCAAGGCTTGATATGTGACCCAAGATATGATCTATCCTGGAGAATCTTCGATGAGCACTTGAGAAAAATGTGTATTCTGTTGTTTGTGGATGGAATGTCCTATAAATATCAATTAAATCCATCTTGTTTAATGTATCATTTAAAGCTTGTGTTTCCTTATGTATTCTCATTTTGGATGATCTGTCCATTGGTGAAAGTAGGGTGTTAAAGTCCCCTACTATGATTGTGTTATTGTCGATTTCCCCTCTTATGTCTGTTAGTATTTGCCTTATGTTTTCAGGTGCTCCTATGTTGAGTGCATAAATATTTACAATTGTTATATCTTCTTCTTGGATCGATCCCTTGCTCATTATGTAGTGTCCTTCTTTGTGTCTTGTAATAGTCTTTATTTTAAAGGCTATTTTGTCTGATAAGAAAATTGCTACTCCAGCTTTCTTTTGATTTCCATTTGCATGGAATATCTTTTTCCATCCCCTCACTTTCAGTCTGTATGTGTCCCTAGGTCTGAAGTGGGTCTCTTGTAGACAGCATATATATGGGTCTTGTTTTTGTATCCATTCAGCCATCCTGTGTCTTTTGGTGGGAGCATTTAATCCATTTACATTTAAGATAATTATTGATATGTATGTTCCTATTACCATTTTCTTAATTGTTTTGGGTTTCTTTTGTAGGTCTTTTCCTTCTCTTGTGTTTCTTGCCTAGAGAAATTCCTTTAGCATTTGCTGTAAAGCTGGTTTGGTGGTGCTGAACTCTTTCAGCTTTTGCTTGTCTGTAAAGGTTTTAATTTCTCCATCATATCTGAATGAGATCCTTGCTAGGTAGAGTAATCTTGCTTGTAGGTTTTTCTCTTTCATCACTTTAAATATGTCCTGCCACTCCCTTCTGGCTTGCAGAGTTTCTGCTGAGAGATCAGCTGTTAACCTTATGGGGATTCCCTTGTGTGTTATTTGGTGTTTTTCCCTTGCTGCTTTTAATATGTTTTCTTTGTATTTAATTTTTGATAGTTTGATTAATATGTGTCTTGGCATGTTCCTCCTTCGTATCCTGTATCAGACTCTCTGTGCTTCCTGGACTTAGTTAACTATCTGTGCTTCCTGGACTTGATTAACTATTTCCTTTACCATATTAGGGAAGTTTTCAACTGTAATCTCTTTAAATATTTTCTCAGTCCCTTTCTTTTTCTCTTCTTCTTCTGGGACCCCTATAAATTCGAATATTGGTGTATTTAATGTTGTCCCAGAGGTCTCTGAGACTGTCCTCAGTTCTTTTCATTCTTTTTTCTTTATTCTTCTCTGCACTAGTTATTTCCACTCTTTTATCTTCCAGGTCACTTATCCGTTCTTCTGCCTCAGTTATTCTGCTATTGATCCCTTCTAGAGTATTTTTAATTTCGTTTATTGTGTTGTTCATCATTGCTTGTTTCCTCTTTAGTTCTTCTAGGTTCTTGTTAAATGTTTCTTGCATTTTCTCTATTCTATTTCCAAGATTTTGGATCATCTTTACTATCATTATTCTTTTTCAGGTAGACTGCCTATTTCCTCTTCATTTGTTAGGTCTGGTGGGTTTTTACCTTGCTCCTTCATCTGCTGTGTGTTTTTCTGTCTTCTCATTTTGCTTATCTTACTGTGTTTGGGGTCTCCTTTTCACAGGCGCAGGTTCGTAGTTCCCGTTGTTTTTGGTGTCTGTCCCCAGTGGGTAAGGTTGGTTCAGTGGCTTGTGTAGGCTTCCTAGTAGAGGGGACTAGTGCCTGTGTTCTCGTGGATGAGGCTGGATCTTGTCTTTCTGGTGGGCAGGTCCACATCTGGTGGTGTGTTTTGGGGTGTCTGTGGCCTTATTATGATTTTAGGCAGCCTCTCTGCTAATGGGTGGGGTTGGGTTCCTGTCTTGCTAGTTGTTTGGCATAGAGTGTCCAGCACTGTAGCTTCCTGGTCATTGAGTAAAGCTGGGTCTTGGTGTTGAGATGGAGATCTCTGGGCAATTTTCGCCATTTGATATTATGTGGAGCTGGGAGGTCTCTTGTGGACCAGTGTCCTGAACTTGGCTCTCCCACCTCAGAGGCACAGTACTGATTCCTGGCTGGAGCACCAAGAGCCTTTCATCCACACAGCTCAGAATAAAAGGGACAAAACATAGAAAGAAAGAAAGAAAGAGGGTAAAATAAAATAAAGTATGATAAAATAAAATAGTTATTAAAAAAATAATTATTAAGAAAAAAAATTTAAAGAAAAACAAAAACCGTATGGATAGAACTATAGGACAAATGGTGAAAGCAAAGTTATACAGACAAAATCTCACACAGAAGCATACACATACACACTCACAAAAAGAGGAAAAGGGGAAAAAATAATATATCTTGCTCCCAAAGTCCACCTCCTCAATTTGGGATGACTCATTGTCTATTCAGGTATTCCACAGATGCAGGGTACATCAAGTTGATTGTGGAGATTTAATCTGCTCCTGAGGCTGCTGGGAGATATTTCTCTTTCTCTTCTTTGTTCGCACAGCTCCCAGGGTTCAGCTTTGGATTTGGACCTGCCTCTGCGTGTAGGTCGCCTTAGGGAGTCTTTTCTTCGCTCAGACAGGACGGGGTTAAAGTAGCCGCTGATTCGGGGACTCTGGCTCACTCAGGTCGGGGGGAGGGAGGGGCACGGAGTGCGGGGCGAGCCTGCGGCGGCAGAGGCTGGCGTGAGATTGCACCAGCCTGAGGCACGCTGTGCGTTCTCCCGGGGAAGTTGTCCCTGGATCACGGGACCCTGGCAGTGGCGGGCTGCACAGGCTCCCGGGAGGGGAGGTGTGTGTAGTGACCTGTGTGCACACACAGGCTTCTTGGTGGCTGCAGCAGCGGCCATAGCGCCTCACGCCCATCTCTGGAGCTCCTTTAAGCAGCGCTCTTAATCCCCTCTCCTCGCGCACCAGGAAACAAAAAGGGAAGAAAAAGTCTCTTGCCTCTTCGGCAGCTCCAGACTTTTTCCCAGACTCCCTCCCGGCTAGCCGTGGTGCACTAACCCCCTGCAGTCTGTGTTCACACCGCCAAACCCAGTCCTCTCCCGGCGCTCTGACCGAAGCCTGAGCCTCAGCTCCCAGCCTCGCCCATCCGGCGGGTGAGCAGACAAGCCTCTTGGGCTGGTGAGTGCCAGTCAGCACCGATCCTCTGTGTAGGAATCTCCCCGCTTTGTCCTCCACATCCCTGTTGCTGCACTCTCCTCTGTGGTTCCGAAGCTTCCCCCCTCCGCCACCCGCAGTCTCCGCCCGCGAAGGGGCTTCTAATGTGTGGAAACCTTTATCTCCTTCACAGCTCCCGCCCAGAGGTGCAGGTCCCGTCCCTATTCTTTTGTCTCTGTTTATTCTTTTTTCTTTTTCCCTACCCAGGTACGTGGGGAGTTTCTTGCCTTTTGGGAGGTCTGAGGTCTTCTGCCAGCACTCAGTAGGTGTTCTGTAGGAGTTGTTCCACATGTAGATGTATTTCTGATATATTTGTGGGGAGGACGGTGGTCTCCGTGTCTTACTCTTCCGCCATCTTCCTCAACTCCCCCACAGGACTTCTTACAAGGCTCAAAGAAGTCATGACTGTAATCTAGAAATTAGGAGTTCCTTCAAGGTCTTAGCCCTTCAGTGAAAGGTACATGTTAAGCTCTTATTCTCCATCATATGATGAATGTGTCAAGAATCTTTTCTGAACTTTGTGATATTCCCATAAATATACCAGTTTGTGACCCATTTGTACCCTCTGGTCTTCAGTGGCACAAATTTTTCTTTAATTTCTAAATGAAATTATTTGAATTCCAGCCACACTTTAGACTCCCATATTCCTCCCAGATATTTCTGAGAATTCCTTGAGTTTGTGCTTACATGTCTTGGTGGTTATTTGTTAGCTCTTGTGCCAAATTCCTGGTTTTGGCTGGCTTCTCCCTTATTGTTCTCGCCATCTCTCTCCACCTCCACATATTCCTTTTGCCTTTCTGGTTGACTGCACTTCAAAATGTGAATTTAGAGTTTATTCCACAGAGCAGAGAGAAGAGACACCTTTACTAAGTTAGTAGTTACATTATATTAAAGATTTGGAGAGGGTTGGTGTTAAAAAATTTATAGCAGAGAATAGGAAATTGCTCTCTCTAAACTTATTGATCATACACTGTCTCGGAATAAATAACAGCTATGTTTTCTCTAAATTTGGGCTTAATCACCATGTTGCTGGGACCTGTTCTTTCTTTGCAAATTTTTTCTCCTTTGAATACAGGTCTTCCTCTGTATTCTCTATCCCTGACCTGACCACTCCACCTTCCCCATTCTTCACAACATTCACACCCCCATAAAAAGTGCAGAAAAAAAAAAAAAGGCAGCAACACAGGGGTGTGCTCGTGCGTGTGGGCTCACACACATACACTTCTTGCCCTGGAGGTTACCTGTTCAAAGCTAACATTATTTTATGTTAAAATAATCTCTTTACACCAGCAAAAGCAAATATTATCTTTACTCTGCAAGGCAGTTAATTATGTTTCCCTGTTTTCTCATTCAAACTCTGCCCTCTGTTTTTCCTTTTGTACTGAAACAATAACATCCTTTTTATTTTTTAAGGAAAGAAGCCATTTTCTACCTAAAAGGAATTATGCAGTTGCCCAAATATAAAAATTTGCAATCATTTTCTTTCTTTTAAAATGTCATTATTTCCTTATAGCCATAAATGAAGTGTGTGTTCTTTCTTTTAACTCAGAATACACCAGGAGTGAGGCAGGGAGGCTGATATAGAAAGGTGAGTACAGAATTTTCAGTGATCCAGAGTTTGGAATCCTTCAACACATTTTCAGATTCTCAATATTGGCTTCTCATTAGAATCACTTGGGGGCTTTAAAAATATCCCAGTACTCAGGCCCCATGCCCAATTAATCACATCAGAATCTCTGGCGGTAGCACCAGGCATCAGTAGTTTCAAAGCTCCCCCAGATGATTCCAGTGTGCAGCCAAAGTTGAGAATGATTCATTCAGAGAAAACTGGGATACTTTCAAGCATGGCTAGTTAGTGGACAAATGCCATCTTGTAACAGCACTTGACAAACTGTATCAAAAGTAATTGGGGGTGATGAAGAAGTCAGAGGAGATTTGCCCATTCATGTTCTTTAGAAAGAGTAGGGGTTATTTCTTAAGGAATATCTACTCATCAATGTAGTTTATAATATAAATGAGTAAGAATTAAGTGAGCCCATATAGTCAAAAACTGAGTGGTGGAGGTTTGGGTGGTGTGGGGTGTAGGTGGCTGACCTATGTCAACTTCATCAAAGCTTTTGAATATACATCCTATTGTTTTTCAAATTTTTTGTGGGGCAAGTCAAAACTATGTGATCTCAGATATCAGTTCTGGAAGAGGCCATCTCTATCAACTTGCCACTCCTTTGTTTTGTAGTAACATGGAAATAGAATTTAAGCATAGAAATGAGCCTCGGTGATAAAAAATTTCAATATTTCCTCGTACCAAATGGAAAAAGTAAGTAACTTTGCCCACATCCTTATAGCAAGTTAGAAATAGAGTTGGAATTAGAATCAAACGTGTTGTCTTAAGTATAATGTTCTATAACATGTTCAATTGCTTTAAAATTTTATTTTTCTCTCTCTGAGTATACTTTTTTTCTTTCTAAAACTTGGATGGTCTGCATAAATATCTAGTGAGTTCATACTGAAGCCCTCTAAAATTCTCTCTTTCAACCCTGGCTTAATAATTTTCCATTATGATAATTATATAGAAATAAAAAAAAAGTAGGCTGACAAGATTGATGTATCACTAGTTCTTTGCCTCAACACCTGGTTGAAAAATTATTAATTAAATCATTGGAAAGCAGAGCAGAGTTATTCTCAGATTTTACTATGAACACAAAATGAAAAATAATGTTAAAAAGGAAAAAGATGGGTTGAGTCAATTTTTATTGTATTCAGTTTTCTTGTCAGTCAATGTTTATTTCAGGACTAAAATGATGGCCATAGAAGCTTATGCTCAATACCTACAGATGGTAGACTCATTGATGTCTATGAGAATAGGCTTGGAACAAAGGGGAAAAATTTTTGTAACGGGTTTTTCTTATGGAAGATGGAGAAGTGAATAACAAAAAAATGTTATTCACCTCTTCGGACTGATAAAAGAAGTGGGATTGTGAGAGATGCTAGATGGAAGAGTAATTAAGGGGAAGACTGGGATATAGGACAGTGATTAAAGTTTTGTAATCTGACTTTGGCTCAAGAGTATTTGGGTTTGAATAGAAGGTTTTCTCTGCAATTTGGGGCAAATTGTTTATAGTCTTTATATCTCAGTTTTCTCCTTCTCTATAAAGTAGGAGTAAATTAACCCTTATTTTATATGTTGATGTGAGTTTATACCTAATAATCTATTTATCTATTTCTATCTATCTATATAATGTACTTATAACAATACCTAATAAATACTCAAGTAGTATTAGCTATTGTTTTAGGGCAATGAACTTATGATGAGAGAGAATGATGTAGGCTAGTTAATAATATGGAGAAGTAATCTTCTCCATAGGTAATAGAATGTGATATGCATTGTATATCAAATATGAGGTTAGGATGTGACAAAGTGCTTCTGTCAATCATTTTGCTGCAGCCTGTTCAAGGTTGTAGCTTGACATTTAAAGTAGTACTTGGGGGGTTTCTCTGGTCTTCTCTTTCTCTTTCTTTCTCTTTCAAGATCTTCACATTAGGAGTGAAAAATATATCTGTGGAAATAGAGCTTATTGCCTAGATGCTATGTAGCCAAAGAGTCATGTGGAATTAGATGCCAGGACCACTGGAAGTTTACAGGTGGAAACAGGATGACTAGTGAGACTATGCTTCTCAGTTCTGAATCACTCTCAGTTGTAAATCTCCAAGGGAATGATGCTTTAGAAACTTTCATCAGCAAGCCTCTTTGCGGTTGCCTATATCAATATGACTGAAAGAATAAGCCAAGATCATCATTCCACTCAAAAAAAAAAAAAATTACTGAGGGTTTGTGTACTACTTGCAAAGAATTTAGTTGTGATTCTATTAGAACAGTTATCTCAAACTTCTCTTTCTGTAACAATGGGTATGTGGTCCAACATGGATCTTAATCTTATTCCTGACAAACTTGAAAGGCCACAATCTGGAATCTGGGGAAAAAGGAAAAGTACTAAAACATGTTGACTATAATATGTGTAAGAACTGAATATATGCTGAGAAAAGTACACTGCAAATTATGGAAAAAATATTCCCATAATTGGAAAATAGGAAAATATTTTTCTCATTTTATGACTGCACTGCTACTGAAAAGTAATATTTGTTCTGATAAATGGTATGTGTGTGTGTATGTATAAGTGAGTGTAAATAAAGAACAATCAGGTAACTTCATGATTTAATCTCCAATTTCCTCCTGATTTTGGCTCAAATGTAAACTCAACATAGAGATCTTCCTCGGCACCTCCTATCTAAAATAGGTCCCCCACTGCTCTCTCTTCTACTTACTCTTTTTTTTTTTTTTTTGCAGTACACGAGCCTCTCACTGTTGTGGCCTCTCCCGTTGAGGAGCACAGGCTCCGGACGTGCAGGCTCAATGGCCATGGCTCACAGGCCCAGCCGCTCCACGACACGTGGGATCTTCCCAGACCGGGGCACGAACCCGTGTCCCCTGCATTGGCAGGTGGACTCTCAACCACTGTGCCACCAGGGAAGCCCTCTACTTACTCTTATTTACTTTTTCTTCATATCCATTAGCACTACCTGGCATATATATGTATTTATTTTTAATATCTTTATATTAGCTTTCTGTTATTTATCATTCTTGAAGCCATATCATTTCATAAAATTACATAAAAAATTTAGTTTATCTATTTTAAAACTGAATAAACTAGCATTTATTTCTAGGTTTGAAGTAGGTTAATAGATCAAGTATAATATGATTATGTAATACTTTGAAATGATTTTGTAACTTGGCACAGTAATTAAAAGTGTTGTGGGCCATAGGCTATGTCTTGAGAGTTTTAGTAATGATTATCTCAGTTGCCTTATTTTCTTATTTATTCTTTCATTTAAAAGATTAGCACTGTGTACTCACGATGTACTAGAAAATATGCCAGACTCTGCACTAGAGCTGAAAACAAGACAACCATGGACTGCTGTCATGTTCCTTACAATCTACTAGGGAAGACAGAGGTTAAACAAGTAATTATTCAAATGGGTTTAATTGCAATTAGTACCCAGAAGAAGTAGAGAGTTTTGGTAAGTGTGTGTAGAGAGATAAAATCTGATTTGTGTGATTAGGAAAGGCTTCTTTAAGTAAAAAGGAGAAAGCTGAATCCTAAACCAGCAGTAGAGATAGCTAGGAAAGGAGCAAATTTGTGCCACCTAGTTTCCCAGTTCTCAGGAATCAGTCTTTCCAGGTCTCATGGAAGTAGGGACAAAGGATTAGTAAGGATTAAATTAAGGTGAATGGGTTGTAACCTGTTTACAGTTAGATCCCCATATCCCCTTCCATAAGAGCAGAAGCATAGAAGTTTATAGTGTCTGGAGAAGTGAACACAAAATCCCAATATTAGAAGATACCACATATAGTTGCAAGGATGATCTGCAGGTGGTAAGAGTCCATAATAAAAGGAAAGTAGTAAAACTAACAAAAACACACTGGATATTGAAACTCTCAGTCCTTTTCTTCAACTTGGGTTCAAGAATTCTGCTAGCCAGGCTGCTAGTAGCTAAACATTGAGCATGAGAAATTACCCTTGGGCAATCTTACAAGACTAAGAGGCAAAGACTAAAAATAGTAACTGGGGTTTTCCCAAAGGTATGGGTCAGTCAGATCTCCCTACTGAACCCACACTGGCAAAGTCCCACCCACACTCAGAAATGCCACTCACTTTTAGTCTCCCAGTATTAAATATGAGCAGTCAGCTGAGGATTACCAGACATCTGAGAAACACTTCTTTACTTGAAAAACAGACCAAAATAAACAAATAAATAAAAACAATTTGAAGAAAAAACTATTCAGGGAAGATAAAACAATAAAAACTATGAATAATAACTTGAGAGATTAAAAGATATACAAGCAGAAAACAAGAACAGATTAGTATTAAAGGATACTATTAATATGAATATCCAGAATACAAAAAAACCTGTGATATTAAAAATAAGAGCATAGCAGAAACAGAAAGCTAAAGGCTATGGAAGATAACTTAGGGTATATACTCCAGATAGTAAAACAAAAGTACAGAGTGGGAATACATTCTAGATAGTAGAGCAAAAAGAGAAAAATAACAGATAATGTAGGAAAATTAGAAGATCAGCCCACGAAGGTTAATATTCAAATAATAGCCATTCTGAATAGAAAGAAAAGGAAAAATGGAGGAAGGAAATCATCAATTGAAGAGTTTAAGAGACCCCAAAGACAGAGGAACATAAATTTGCACACTGCAAAGGTCTACCAGTGCCCCAGAACCTCCTATCATGATAGTTCAAAGGGACAAAATTAAGAAACTACAAACTTCCAGAGAGAAATAGAAAACAAATACTAAACAACAAAAAACAAAACAAAGAAAAAAGTACAAATATATAATCCAGACTCAAAATAGAGTTCTCAACAACCCTGGAAGCATAGAAGACAGTGACACAGTGCTTCCAATTCTGAAGGACTACTATTTTCGATCTAGAATACTATAGTCCCCCACTATCAATGAATTGCTAGAATAGAACAAAAAATATACATGAAAGGTGCAAAACCTCACCTCCTAGTCACAATTTCTCTGGATGCTACTGCTCAATTAAAACAAGGGAATGAAGCAAGAAGTAGAAAGCCATGGAATATAGAAAACAGGAAACACTGGAGAAAGGTAAAAGGAATCTCTAGGAGGATTTTGAAAGGAGATGAAAACCAGGCTTGGAAGCCAACTAATTAGACTGAAGCAGGTCACCAGGCTGTGGGAGTTTCTCTAAGAAGCAGAAACTGAAATAATCTTATACATAGAACAACTTAAGATATAGAAAACACCTGAAAATGAGTTTGGGATAAATGGAAAAATAAGCAATTAAAAAAAACCTAAATAATTATGAACTCCAGCAAATACAAAATGCTATATAAGAAATTAATGCTCCATTCTGAATCATGAAATAACAATATATATTTATTTTGTAGAGGTCTAGAGGTAAATGCCCAAAGAACTTGCTAACAGTATTGAAAAAGCTTGGAGATGGGAATTGAGGAGGAAGATACCAGGATACCCTCTGTGTGTGTGTGTTTGTGTGTGTGTGTGTGTGTGTGTGTGTGTTGCAACCCTTGTATATAGAACTATTTGACTATTTAATCTGTGTAGCATTCATGCATGCATATAACTTTGATAAAAATATAAATAAAATAATAAAAAAAAAATAGGTGTCAATTGAAATAATCCAGGCAAGAGATCCTGGTGGTTTGGGCTAGGGTAGTGATGGCAGAGTTGGAAGAGAATGAATGGATTTGATATGGAGGATGAGGAATATTGAATCATCAATTTTCACTTTCAGGTTTCTTTGTGAGCAACAGTGTGATAAACATCACCAGAAGGAAAAGAATAAGAAGCACACAAGTTCTCTTTCATAATTACTTAGGGGGAGTTGATATGGATATATTGAGTAATGACTCAATGTAAGGGTCTGGAACTCAAAGGAAAATCTAAGCTTGAGAGAAAAACTGGGAGTATTGGGCACTGGTGTGACTCATTAATTATTCCTTTAGCATCTGGGATGGTGCATATGTAGAGCTAATTACCAGAAAATGTAGAAAATAAAGAAGTCTTTTCATTAGCTGTTGATGAACACAGATGGTCTCCCTCCATCTCTCCCTCTCCCCTCAAACTCCACCTGGTCTTTCTAAACCTCTGGCCTCTTATTCAGGGTCCAGTTGTTTATGGTCCTCAAGGTCATAAAAATGGTGAATCTTGGCCACATCATATTGGTATTATTGGACTGTCTTCTCCATAAGAGGACATTTAAGTCTTTAAGTTTCTTCAACCAGCTGTGTTAGGGATTCAAAAAAGGCTCTTGTCTCTTTTACTCAGTTTTATGACACTTTCTTCCCATCAAAATGCTTGAGGGAATAGGATGATAGGGAGTATCCTTCCATGTTAAAGTGACACTGAAGACTGCAAGTTAACCTGGAGTAAGAAGTTACAGTGAGAACAGAAGAGAGTATAAAAAGGAGTCCTGGGTGACCTTCAAGATGGCGGAGGAGTAAGACATGGAGATCACCTTCCTGCCCCCAAATACATCAGAAATACATCTACATGTGAAACAACTCCTGCAGAACACCTACTGAATGCTGACAGGAGACCTCAGACAGAAGACCTCAGACTTCCCAAAAGGCAAGAAACTCCCCACGTACCTGGGTAGGGCAAAAGAAAAAATAAAAAAACAGAGACAAAAGAATAGGGATGGGAACTGCACCTCTGGGAGGGAGCTGTGAAGGAGGAAATGTTTCCACACACTAGGAAACCCCTTCACTAGCGGAGACAGGTGTGGCAGGGAAGAAGCTTCGGAGCCACGGAGGAGAGCGCAGCAACAGGGGTACTGAGGGTGAAGATTCCTCTGAGGGAGAGATTCCTGCATAGAGGATCACTGCTGACCAGCACTCACCAGCCTGAGAAGCTTGTCTGCTCACCCGCCAGGGCGGATGGGAGCTGGGGGCTGAGGCTCTGGCTTCAGAGGTCAGATACCAGAGAGAGGACTGGGGTTGGCTGCGAGAACACAGCTTGAAGGGGGCTAGTGTGCCACAACTAGCCAGGAGGGAGTCCAGGAAAAAGTCTGGAACTGCCTAAGAGGCAAGAGACAATTGTTTTGGGGTGTGCAAGGTGAGGGGATTCAGAGCACCACCTAAACGAGATCCAGAGATGGGCACGAGCCACGGCTATCAGCACGGACACCAGAGACAGGCATGAAACGCTAAAGCTGCTGCTGCAGCTACCAAGAAACCTGTGTGCAAGCGCAGGTCACTCTCCACACCTCCCCTCCTGAGAGGCTGTGCAGCCCGCCACTGCCACAGTCCCGTGATCTAGGGACAAATTCCCCAGGAGAACACATGGCACACCTCAGGCTGTTGCAACGTCACACAGGCCTCTGCCACCACAGGCTCGCCCTGTATTCTGCCTCCCTCCCCTCGGCCTGAGTGAGCCAGATCCCCCTAAACAGCTGCTCCTTTAACCCCCTCCTGTCTGAGGGAAGAAGAACAGGTGCCCTTACGTGATCTACACGCAGAGGTGGGGCCAGATCCAAAGCTGAACCCCAGGAGCTGTGCGGACAAAGGGAAAGGGAAATATCTCCCAGCAGCCTCAGAAGCAAAGGATTAAATCTCAACAATCAACTTAATATACGCTGCATCTGTGGAATACCTGAAGAGACAAAGAATCATCCCAAAATTGAGGCAGTGGACTTTGGGAGCAACTGTAGACTTGGGGTTTGCTTTCTGCATGTATTTGTTTCTGGTTTTATGTTTATCTTACTTTAGTATTTAGAGTTTATTATCATTGGTAGATTTGTTTATTGATTTGGTTGCTCTCTTCCTTTTTTACATATATATAGATATAGATATATATTTCTTTTTTCTCTTTTTGTAAGTGTGTATATATAAGCTTTGCTTTTACCATTTGTCCTAGGGTTTTGTCTCTCCTTTTTTTTTTTTTTTCCTTTTGTAGTATAGTTTTTAGCTCTTGTTCTCATTTGTGGATTTGTTTATTGGTTTGGTGGCTCTCTTCTTTCTTTCTTTCCTTTTTTTTACAACTTTTTAATTTTTAATATATATATATTTTATTTTAATAAGTTTATTTTATTCTTTCTTTCTTTCTTTCTTTCTTTCTTTCTTTCTTTCTTTCTTTCTCTCTTTCTTTTTTCTCCCTTTTATTCTGAGCTGTGTGGCTGACGGGGTCTTGTTGCTCCAGCTGGGTGTCAGGCCTGTGTCTCTGAGGTGGGAGAGCAGAATTCAGAACATTGGTCCACCAGAGACCTCCCAGCTCCATGTAATATCAAATGGCAAAAGCTCTCCCAGTGATCTCCATCTCAACGCTAAGACCCAGCTCCACTCAACGACCAGCAAGCTAGAGTGCTGGACACCCTATGCCAAAAAACTAGCAAGACAGGAATAAAACCCCTCCCATTAGCAGAGAGGCTGCCTAAAATCATAATAAGGTCACAGACACCCCAAAATACCACTGGATGTGATCCTACCCACCAGAAAGACAAGATCCAAACTCATCCACAAGAACACAGGCACTAGTCCCCTCCAACAGGAAGCCTGCACAATACACTGATCCATCTTTAGCCACTGGGGGTGGACACCAAAAACAATGGGACTTACGAACGTGCAATCTGTGAAAAGGAGACCCCAAACACAGTAAATTGAGCAAAATGAGAAGACAGAGAAACACACAACAGATGAAGGAGTAAGGTAAAAACCCACCAGACCAAACAAATGAAGAGGAAATAGACAGGCTACCTGAAAAAAATTCAGAGTAATGATAGTAAATATGATCCAAAATCTTGGAAATAGAATGGAGAAAATACAAGAAACGTTTAACAAGGACCTAGAAGAACTAAAGAGCAAACAAACAATGATGAACTAAACAATAAATTAAATTAAACATTCACTAGAAGGAATTAATAGCAGAATAACTGAGGCAGATGAACGGATAAGTAACCTGGAAGATAAAATAGTGGAAATAACTACCACAGGGCAGAATAAAGAAAAAAGAATGAAAAGAATTGGGGACAGTCTTATAGATCCTGGGACAACATTAAACGTACCAACATTTGAATTATAGGGATCCCAGAAGAAGAAGAGAGAAAGAAAGGGACTGAGAAAATATTTGAAGAGATTATAGTTGAAAACTATCCTAATATGGGAACGGAAACAGTCAATCAAGTCCAGGAAGCACAGAGAGTCCCATACAGGATAAATCCAAGGAGAAACATGCCAAGACATATACTAATCAAACTCTCAAAAGTTAGGTACAAAGAAAAAATATTAAAAGCAGCAAGGGAAAAGTAACAAATACCATACAAGGGAATCCCCATAAGGTTAACAGCTGATCTTTCAGCAGAAACTCTGAAAAGTGGAAGGGAGTGGCAGGGCATATTTAAAGTGATGAAAGGGAAAAACCTACAACCAAGATTACTCTACGCAGCAAGGATCGCATTCAGATTCGACAGAGAATTTAAAAGCTTTACAGACATGCAAAAGCTAAGAGAATTCAGCACCATTAAATAAGCTTTACAACAAATGCTAAAGGAACTTCTCTAGGCAGGAAACACAAGAGAAGGAAAAGACCTACAATAACAAACACAAATCAATTAGGAAAATTGTAATAGGGACATACATATCGATAACTACCTTAAATGTAAATGGATTAAATACTCCAACCAAAAGACATAGACTGGCTGAATGGATACAAAAAAAAGACCCATACATATGCTGCCTACAAGAGACCCATTTCAGACCTAGGGACACATACAGACTGAAAGTGAGGGGATGGAAAAAGATATTCCATGCACATGGAAATCAAAAGAAAGCTTGAGTAGCAATTCTCAAATCAGACAAAATAGACTTGAAAATAAAGACTATTACAAGAGACAAAGAAGGACACTACCTAATGATCAAGGGATCAATCCAAGAAGAAGATATAACAATTGTAAATATTCAGGCACCCAACATAGGAGCACCTCAACACATAAGGCAAATGCTAACAGCCATAAAAGGGGAAATCAACAGTAACAAAATCATAATAGGGGACTTCAACACCCCACTTTCACCAAAGGACAGATCATCCAAAATGAAAATAAATAAAGAAACACAAGCTTTAAATGACACTAGACCAGATGGACTTAATTCATATTTATAGGACATCCCATGGAACATTCTCCAGGAGAGATCATATCTTGGTTCACAATTCAGGCCTTAGTAAATTTAAGAAAATTGAAATCATATCAAGTATCTTTTCCAACCACAATGCTATGAGACTAGATATCAATTACAGGAAAAAGTGTGTAAAAAATACAAACACATGGAGGCTAAACAATACACTACTAAATAACCAAGAGATCACTGAAGAAATCAAAGAGGAAATCAAAAACTACCTAGAAACAAATGACAATGAAAACACGACGACCCAACATCTATGAGATGCAGCAAAAGCAGTTCTAAGAGGGAAGTTTATAGCAATACAATCCTACCTCAAGAAACAAGAAACATCTCAAAGAAACAACCGAACTGTATACCTAAAGCAATTAAAGAAAGAAAAACCAAAACAAACCCAAAGTTAGCAGAAGAAAAGAAATCATAAAAATCATATCAGAAATAAATGAAAAAGAAAAGAAGGAAACAATAGAAAAGATCAATAACACTAAAACCTGGGTCTTTGAGAAGGTAAACAAAATTGATAATCCATTAGCCAGGCTCATCAAGTAAAAAAGGGAGAAGACTCAAATCAATAGAATTAGAAATGAAAAAGGAGAAGTAACAACTGACACTGCAGAAATACAAAGGATCATGAGAGATTACTACAAGCAACTATATACCAATGAAATGGACAACCTGGAAGAAATGGACACATTCTTAGAAATGCACAACCTTCCGAGACTGAACCAGGAAGAAATAGAAAATATAAACAGACCAGTCACAAGCACTGAAATTGAAACTGTGATTTAAATTCTTTCAACAAACAAAAGCTCAGGACCAGAGGGCTTCACAGGCAAATTCTATCAAACATTTAGAGAAGAGCTAACACCTATCCTTCTCAAACTCTTCCAAAATATAGCAGAGGGTGGAATACTCCTAAACTCATTCTACAAGGCCACCATTACCCGGATACCAAAACCAGACAAAGATGTCACAAAGAAAGAAAACTACAGGCCAATATCACTGATGATCATAGATGCAAAAATCCTCAACAAAATAGTAGCAAACAGAATCCAACAGCCCATTAAAAGGATCATACAGGATAATCAAGTGTGGTTATCCCAAGAATGCAAGGATTCTTGAATATACCCAAATCAATCAATGTGATAAACCATATTAACAAATTCAAGGAGAAAAATCATATGATCACTTCAATAGATGCAGAAAAAGCTTTTGACAAAATAAAACACCCATTTATGATAAAAACCCTCCAGAAAGTAGGCATAGAGGGAACTTACCTCAACATAAAAATGCCAGGTATGACAAACCCACAGCCAACATTGTTCTCAATGGTGAAAAACTGAGACCATTTCCTCTAAGATCAGGAACAAGACAAGATTGTCCACTCTCACCACTATTAATCAACATAGTTTTGGAAGTCTTACCCACAGCAGTCAGAGTGAAAAAAAAAAAAAAAAACCCAAATAGGAAAAGAAAAAGTAAATCTGTCACTGTTTGCAGATGACATGATACTATACATAGAGAATCCTGAAGAGGCTACCAGAAAACTTCTAGAGCTAATTAATGAATTGGTAAAGTAGCAGGATACAAAATTAATGCATGAAAATCTCTTGCATTCCTATACACTAATGATGAAAAATCTGAAAGAGAAATGAAGGAAACATTCTGATTTACCACTGCAACAAAAAGAATAAAATACCTAAGAATAAACCTACCTAAGGAGACAAAAGACCTGTATGCAGAAAACTATAAGACACTGATGAAAGAAGTGAAAGATGATATAAACAGATGGAGAGATATACCATGTTCTTGGGTTGGAAGAATCAACATTCTGAAAATGTCTCTACTACCCAAAGCAATCTACAGATTCAGTGCAATCCCTATCAAACTACCAATGGCATTTTTTACAGAACTAGAACAAAAAATTTCACAATTTGTATGGAAACACAAAAGACCCCGAGTAGCCAAAGCAGTCTTTAGAAAGAAGAACGGAGCTGGAGGAATCAGGCTCCCGGACATCAGACTATACTACAAAGCTACAGTAATCAAGACAGTATGGTACTGGCACAAAAACAGAAATATAGATGAATGGGACAAGATAGAAAGCCCAGAGATAAACCCATTCACATACGGTCACATTATCTTTGATAAAGGAGGCTAGAATATACAATGGAGAAAAGACAGCCTCTTCAATAAGTGGTGCTGGGAAAAGTGGACAGATACATGTAAAAGAATGAAATTAGAACACTCCCGAGCACCATACACAAAAATAAATTCAAAATGGATTAAAAACCTAAATGTAAGGGCAGACACTATAAAACTGTTAGAGGAAAACATAGGGAGAATACTCTATACCATAAATCACAGCAAGATCCTTCTTTGACCCACCTCCTAGTGAAATGGAAATAAAAACAAAAATAAACAAATGGAGCCTAGTGAACCTTAAAAGCTTTTGCAAAGGAAACCATAAACAAAACGAAAAGACAACCCTCAGAAAGGGAGAAAATATTTGCAAATGAAGCAACTGACAAAGTATTGATCTTTAAAATTTACATGCAGCTCATGCAGCTCAATATCAAAAGAACAAACAACTCAATCCAAAAATGGGCAGAAGATCTAAATAGACATTTCTCCAAAGAAGATACAGCGATTGCCAACAAACATATTAAAAGATGCTCAACATCACTAATCATTAGAGAAATGCAAATCAAAACTACAATGAGGTATCACCTCACACCATTCAGTATGGCCATCATCAAAAAATCTACAAACAATAAATGCTGGAGAGGGTGTGGAGAAAAGGGAACCCTCTTGCACTGTTGGTGGGGATGCAAATTGATACTGCCTCTATGGAGAACAGCATGGAGCTTCCTTAAAAAACTAAAAATAGAACTACCATATGACACAACAGTCCCACTACTGGGCTTGTACCCTGAGAAAACCAGAATTCAAAAAGACTCATGTACTCCAATGTTCATTGCAGCTCTATTTACAATAGCTAGGAGATGCAAACAACCTAAGTGTCCATCTACAGATGAATGGATAAAGAAGATGTGGCACATATATACAATGGAATATTATTCAGCCATAAAAAGAAACGAAATTGAGTTACTTGTAGTGATCTGGATGCCCTAGAGTGTGTCATACAGAGTGAAGTAAGTCAGAAAGAGGAAAACAAATACCGTTTGCTAACACATATATATGTAATCTGAAAAAAAAAAATGGCTTTGAAGCACCTAGGGGCAGGACAGGAATAAAGATGCAGACCTAGAGAATGGACTTGAGGATATGGGGATGGGGAAGGGTAAGCTGGGATGAAGTGAGAGAGTGGCATGGACATATATACACTACCAAATGTAAAACAGATAGCTAGTGGGAAGCAGCCGCATAGCACAGGGAGATCAGCTCAGTGCTTTGTGACCACCTAGAGGGTGGAATAGGGAAGGTGGGAGGGAGACGGAAGAGGGAGGAGATATGGGGATATAAGTATATGTATAGCTGATTCACTTTGTTATAAAGTAGAAACTAACACACCATTGTAAAGCAATTATACTCCAATAAAGATGATAAAAAAGAAAAAAAGTAGTCCTGAGCAATTCCAACATTTAAATGTTGGGTGGAAGAGAACCAGAAAAATTGTGAAATAGTGGCCAAAGAAAGAAAAGAGGAAAGCCAAGAAGATTTAGTGTCCTTGAAGCTAGGGTAAGAGAGAGTTTCTAGGAAGAAGAAACCAACTACGTGGAAAATTAATGGGAAGTTGTTTTTAAAGTGAGTCACTAAGAAGATCCATTATATTGGACAAAATCGTGGTTAACTGCCGATTTTCTAGTTTAAATTCAGTGGAGTGGTAGAAGCCTTGGTGAGACTAAAGAGTTGTTTAGATGGAAGCTGTGACTTCTCTTTCTTTCTTTAGACATTATATGATTTTGAATAATCATTTGTCAAAGTTTAGTATATCCAGGGGTCATGGTGAGTGTTTGGTTTAAATAAGAAGTTGTAACTCTTTCATTTGAGTTTTTCCCCTTTGGAAATTGAAGGTACATAGCTTATACTGTGCTTTCATTCTAAATATACACACATTCACATATGGAAACACATATGGCTAATAACTGAACGAAATGTTTGTAAAAACAGACAAAAACTGCATTTCCCTATATTTAACCAATTAAGTTTGCTTTGTTTATATTTCGCTAAAGAAATGTTCACTTTGCTGTGTGATACTGAATATAACAGTAAATACAAATTTAATTGGATAATTATACAGCCATATATTTTGGTATAATAAAAAGTTGAACATTGCTTAAATCGCATTATCTTACTATATATTGTCTCTATGAAAGACTTTCAATTATGTAACATTTTTGTAGAATTATCCTATTAATACAAAATAAAAATTGTTGATGAACAGAACTAGAAGTTAAGGGGATTGTTTTTGAATTTAGAAAGGCCATTACATAACAGTTTGATTTATAGGCCAACGATGGCAGGACCCCCTCCTTTAAGGGTCTGGAAGCATTCAGGTCACGTTGCTTTCAGGATCATTTGAGATCCTTCTATTTATACAGTCTTGCTTATGTTAAAAGCCTTTAGTCTTTCTCTGTGTACATTAGAGGAATGCTTAGCAACCTTGTGGTTGTAATATTTTTGAAACTCTTGGGTTATTTTCAGTGAATATCAATTCAAATAACATAGGTCATGAAAAGATTGATTTACTGCTTTGTATTTAAAACAAGACCAACACATCCCTTCCTGGGCTCAGGGAAGTCATCTTAGTCCCTTCTCTCTCTCTCTTTTCCCTACTATATGTCCTCCTGCAATATCTGTTAGATTTCTGTAGCAAAGGTAGACAACCCCAAAGTGTCATCCTTGTATATTGTACCCTTCTGAATGGTCTGAAAGGACTTGTCATCCTGTTCTATTTGGATCAGCCCTGGAGATGTTTTACCCATCCTTTCAGCTGATTCAGAGGGGTCAAGAAGCCAAACTTTTATTCAGGGTCCTTGACCACTTCCAGCTCAGGATTTACCACTATAGCATATAATAAACAATAAAACCTTGGAAAAAGGAGAGAGACAATGCCAAAGTTTTGTTTGCCTCAGTAAAAAAGTGGAGAGTTGATCATTTTTTACTTACAGCATAATTGGAAGGAGAAAAAGTTTTAACAGGGTTATAATTTAGACCCTCTTGAACTATTGCCCAGAAGCTTCTAGATCTTTGTTTAAACCCATGCTAAGGGGTAAGATTGGTAGTAGAGCAGAAACGACAGCAAGATGATAATGAAAGGCCAGATTTGCCATGGCCTTTGTGTGACCTTGGAGAACTCATCTCTCTGGTCTGAGCTTTCCTAATCAATAAAATGTGAAGGTTCTACCAAATGACTCCAGGGAATCCATTCTGCTCTTATATTCAAATTCATTTCTACCCTCTGGATGAGCCTTAGAGGTGAGCTCTGAATATCCATTTGGCGAGGGTATTACTCATAATAATTTCAATGACTAATTAATGCAGATCTAAAGAATAGATTTTCAAAAACAGCTCTCCCTGTGCTTCAGTACAGCGCTATACTCTTGACTCAATACTTCTTTATTGTATGTTTGAGTAAATACGCCCCTAGATGCAATCATTATTTTTTTACTTCCTGGAATATAACACTTTCAATTACTTGCCACGTATCTAACGTTTTTAAAAGGTAAAGGACATTTACTTCCCTCCCCCAAATGTCATTTACTTTTTCGTCAAATGTCATTGAACTTTAATATCTGAAAGTAAATAAAAATATTCCTTTTTAAAATGTTAAGGTTTTAGGATTAAGGAGAGTGATGTCACCAGAATTTTAGGATTAAACAGCAAACAAATACTTAGGTAGAAAAAAGTTTTAAAAAATTATATTAAGTATTTATTGAGGCAGAGAAAATTTTTTATGAAACCCAAAAATGGATAAATTTCTCATCTGTAATATGCTAATGCTATGTAAGACAGTGTCTTACATAATGAATCTTTCCAAATAATGCTGTAGTAAAGATATGTGTAATGTGATTTAAAAAAAAATCTGAATTAACAAAATGCATGGAGTTGGTTCATGAAATCCATTCAGCTATGCTTTCAGCCTGCTCATTAGTGCAACATTCTTTCCTTGGGCACTTTGAAAGATGATGGGCTGTACTATTGAAATATATTACAGTTGCTCTATAACATCCTCTGCTGAAAAGCTGTTGTCTTGAGAGCTTTCCTGCTGTGTTGTTAATAACAGTAGGATCTTAAAAGGAGCTATTACCTCCACTCTATAAATCACAATTGTTTTTAATCAAAGAACATTAAATTGAGCTAGTTGCCACTGAGGGATTATTCCAGTTAAAAGGAGCTACCTAAAGCAGTCAGACTTGGATTCGACACACACATTGATTTTTTTTGCGGGGGACAAAGATTTGATTCATACATCGTATTGGGGAAGAGGAATTCCATTAGCAAAGGTAAAAGAAAATGATTCTACATATATTACAGAAGAAGGAAAATACACAATGTCAATTAAAATATAGGCCCTATCACTGCATTTCTACTATGGGCATGTGCTTTACTCTATTCAATTCTGCTGCCCAGAATCCTGGAAAAGGAAAGAGTTCTGGGGAGGGAGATATTATTACCTATTTATCAACTCTACCTTTGAAGGTTTTCCTTCCTTTTCAATTACTACCTGACATTTTTTCAAATTTCAAAATATTTCATAAACCCTCATGTGATAGTAATTTTATATTTTGTGTCCATTAATTATAAAAACACATAGGGCCAAAATTCTATAATGAATTCAGAAACCCTTAAAAAGCTATCTTAAGTAAAAAACAACGTACTGAAATATTGTAAGTATAAGTGCGAGATGTATGTGTGAGACCAATTTTATTCCATCTCTAGGTAATTTCTGGGGCATTTATGGATTTGCACATATCGGAGAGCTGTAGCCGTGAGATTCTCTAAGCCAATGGTTCTCAAACTTTCTGCACTGTAGTGGACTCAATGAATAAGATTCCTATTTGCTATATGCCTTGGAGTATTAGACGTATCAAATAGTGCCATAGTTGTTTTAGGTGAGTCATTCTAAAAGCAATTAATGATTTTGTCAATAATAAAAGCAGCTATTTAAAGAGTTCACCCATATTGTGGGTTATGCACAATTTCTGGTCCAGTAGCTATAACACCACCCCTTTTCTCTGGCTAAAGAAAGCATAGAATAATGTAGCATATGAAACTGATGCATTTTATAGCTACTCTTGAATCTGCTTTAATTTTTAAAGGTTAATCATGCATTTTATCCTTTTCTATTTTTGAAAAGTGACTCAAAATCTATCTCACAACTATAGCTATGTTCCATTTGAGAATGACTAATAGATAATAGGTTTGCTTTTGATGCTACAGACAGCCACACATTCAGAGGCACAGGGCCAGGGCCAAGTTGCACCCAAAATGTCCTTGTTCAGAGTCTATGAAGCTGATGAAATTCTGCTAAGCAAATTATAGGTGTGGCTCTCCTGACTATATAGATCAAATTCTAATATTCAGCTAAGGCTTAAAAGATTTAGTTACATCTGATTGACCTAAGTCAAAAATGCTGGCATGGTTGCAAAGGCATGCTCATTGATCAGCCATTGCTCAGAGGGCCTTTAGGAAAAGACAAGACATATGCTCATGTAGCAGCAGTTCAACTCTCAGCATGCTGCCCTAATTACATGCTTCGGTGTGTGTGCTTAATGACAAGTGGAATGAAAGCCAGAACTGCCTAAGAGAACACGAAGCTACTGGTTCAGAGATCCACACTTTCCTAGGTCCTAAAGATTTCATTGTTTTCAGAAGAATGCTACCTTTCCAAAAGATGTTCTCATGAACTGAATCACTATTTCCTATCTCCTTAGAGTCTTTATTTTCTGAAAATCCATATTTACTTATTTTCAATACATATTTCTTTGAGTTATTTGATTTCATTTGCCTGTTTAATTATTGGGGCTAGGGATGCTAAGTTGAAGACGATTGGATAACATCACTTTCTCCATGGCACCAGTAATTAAGAAGCCATAAAAGAAAAAGAGGAAACATAAACAGTGAGATCATGTGAAGTAATTGACAACCCTGCCCCCTCCTCAGTTGCCAGTGCTTTCTGTTTGACATATTATGCTGCAAATCTCATTAGGCACAGAAACTCAATTTTTCTGAGCCTTGGGGTCTTCCTTCTTTTCTTTCAAACATCCTCTTAGTAAAGAATCTGAGACTCATTCATTTTTGATTCCCGAGGAATTTACTGTCAAGCTCATAATGTTTGAATTTCAGGTCCCTTCTGTTGCACAGCCCCCTCCCCCCAAATCCTTTCCCTAATTTTTGTTAATAATTGTGTATTAGTTTTCTTAAAGAGAGTTGCAGGTCTCACAAAACCTGAATCAGCCCCCACTCATACAGTTTAATCTGGCAGCCCCTCCAAAGGTCTGGCATTTTCACAGAGCCCAATGCTTTAAAATAAAGAGATGAAATTGTCATAACTGAATTTCAGGTATGTGGCAATGAGGAACAAAAAAACCATTCCAGAATGTGAAAGCAAATATTTCTGCATCTATACAGTAATATATCAGTGGTCTGAATTTACATGGTGGTCTTCTGAATTGTTCTCCTTTGTCTTCTGTTGGATGACTAGGCCTTCTTATGTACAAAATTGGCAAATAATAATAACAGTAATGACAAGTATAGTTAGTAATCATTGAACACATAATAAATACCAGCAACTTTGCTAAACTATGGCTTCCACTACAAAATTTAAGAAAAGTAACCAAAGAAGTTTCCTGAATGTCAGATATGAATCAGAATGTAAAGAATTCAGGTCTGGAGGTAGCTTGTGGGTTCAAAAAATGCAAGAGAACAGATTTTTATTTATTTATTTTTTATTGAAGTATATTTGACTTACAATGTTGTGTTAATTACTGCCATACAGCAAAGTGATTCAGTTATACATATATATATAAATACATTCTTTTTTTAATATTCCTTTCCATTTTCGTTTATTATAGGATATTGAACTGTGCCATACAGTAGGACCTTACTGCTTATCCATTCCATATATAAAAGCCTACATCTGCTAACCCTGACCTCCCACTCCATCTGTCCCCCAGCCCCCCTCCCCCTTGGCAACCACCAGTCTGTTCTCTACGTCTGTGGTTCTGTTTCTGTTTCATAGATAGGTTCATTTGTGTCATATATTAGATTCCACATGTAAGTGAAATCATATGGCATTCATCTTTCTCTTTCTGACTTACTTCACTTGATATGATAATCTCTAGTTGCACCCATGTTGTTGCAAATGGCATCATTTCTTTTTTTATGGCTGAGTAGTATTCCATTGTATATATGTACCACATTTGCTTTATCCATTTATCTGTTGATGGACACTTATGTTGTTTCCATGTCTGGCTATTGTGAATAGTGCTGCTAGGAACATAGGGGTGCATGTATGTTTTTGAATTATATTTTTTGTCTGGATATATGCCCAGGAGTGAGATTGCTGGATCATATGGTAATTCTATTTTTAGTTTTCTGAACAACCTCCATACTGTTTTCCACAGTGGCTGCACCAACTTACATTCCCACCAACAGTGTAGGAGGGTTCCCTTTTCTCTGCATCCTCTCCAGCATTTGTTATTTGTAGAGTTCTTAATGATGGCCATTCTGACTGATGTGAGGTGGTACCTCATTGTAGTTTTGATTTGCATTTCTCTAATAATTAGTGATGTTGAGCATCTTTTCATGTGCCTATTGGCCATCTGTATGTCTTCTTTGGAGAAATGTCTGTTTAGGTCTTCTGGCCATTTTTGGATAGGGTTGTTAGAGTTTTTGTTATTGAGTTGTATGATCTGTTTGTATATTTTGGAAATTAAGTCCTTGTCAGTTGCAATAGGTTGTTTCTTCATTTCATTTATGGTTTCCTTTGCTGTGCAAAAGCTTGTAAGATTGGGTTGTTTATTTTTGTTTTTATTTCTATTGCCTTGGGAGACTGACCCAAGAAAACATTGGTGCAATTTATGTCAGAGAATGTTTTGCCTATGAGAACAGATTTTAAAAAAAATTTAAGATACTAGGAAACACTAGTCAATATTTTTAGCCAAATTTTTTTTTAAAATTAAAAATAAATAACCAATCTCTTTTTACCCCTTAAATTACCACATTTCAGGACATGACAAGACCAAAGAATCACAGAATCATCCAACTGGAAGCCCTGGAATTATCAGTTCCGTTCCTCATTTATTTTGTGAAGATCCTGTCTACCATCTTGACAGAGAGACCACCTAGCTTCAGCTAGTTCTACTATTGTAAAAATTTTCATTATTTTCAGCCAAATCTGTCTCTCTCTGGCAGAGTCAGCAAACTATAGCCCTAAGGCCAAATTCTGTCCAACTGCAGAATTTGGCAGTTGTGTGTATGACCTGCAAGTTAAGAATGGATATCATACTTTTAAATAGTTGAGAAAAATCAAAGGAATAATAATATTTAATGACACAAGACAGTTACACAAAATTCAGACTTGTGTCTTTAAATAAAATTTTATTAGGACACAGCCATGCTCATTGTCTGTTTATTCACAATGGCTGCTTGCAGGCTGCAATGGCAGACATGAGTAGCTGTAACAGAGACATAATGGCCCACAAAATCTAAAATATTTACTGTCTGGCCTTTTATAGAAAAAGTTTCTTGATTCCCTAGGAACCACACAAAATACATTTGTTATCTTTTTCTCTGATAGAACAACAAATATTTCAGACTCCTCTCTCTGGCTCTCCCTTTCTCTTTCTTTTAAAATTGGAAAATATCTTTATTTTGCCTTCACAATTTTTTCTTAATTGAGATAATTATAGGTTTGCATGCAGTTGTATGAAATAATATGAGATCTCTTGTATATTTTTCTGTTTCCCCAATGGTTACATTTTGCAACACTATAGTATAATGTGACCCAAAATATTGACAGTGATACCATCCACTGATCTTATTTAGATTTCCTCAGTTTTATTTGTACTCATTTGTGTGTGTGTATAAATTCCATACAATTACTGTCACTTGTAATCACAAGTTCAGAAAACATATTATTCCTGTGTTTTTCTCTGGAAAAAATTAGATGTCTGCACTAAATGACTGAGCAATGATTCAAAATAAAAAATAAAATTCCAAAATTAGAAAATTATATGCTATAAGGGCTGTGTGACACATACCCATATTACTTTATTTTCCTCAATTACTTACTTCTGTTTTGGTAGACCAAACCAACAGTTGTGATCTTTACTAGGTCTGCACCTTAAATTAATATGAAACGTGATCATGTTCAACAGGATTTATAAAATATAATCTAAACCTTTTTTAGCATCTCGTTTATTAAGCCTTTTTTACTTTTCATTAATCACAGTCTTCATACTGCTCATCATTATTTTTTTCTAATTTATCATTCACTTTAACTCTATTACATTGATTTAAAAAAAATTTTATTTTGAAATAGCTGTGGACTTACAAAAAAACTTGTGCAAATAGAAGAATTCCTTCATCTTCCTCACCCTGCTTCCATTAATGATGACACCTTACATAACCAATGCACAGTGATCAAAATGAATAAATTAGTATCCAAATGATACTATTAACTAATATATAGACATTCAAATTTTGCCAGTTTTTCCACTAATGTTTATATTTCTGTTCCAGGATTGGATCCAGGCTCCCACATTACCTTAGTTATTATTTAATCTATCCTTAATTCCAGTTAAAAGAGTAGAACAGTTCCTCAGTTAAAAAAAAAAAAAACAACTTTTTTTTTTTAATTGTTGTTCTTCAAGAAGATTACTTTTGAAGAGTACTGGTTAGTTATTGTTTTTAACTCCAACAGGAAGCTCCGTGAGGTCAACCAGAATGAATACAGAAAAAAATCATCTTATTTCGAAAAATATGAAAGTGAGACCCATCTAGTGGACAAAATATTGTATCACACAATAACCAAATTCTACTCTATCTTTCTTCATGAATATATAAATATATAGGTACACACACATATAATTTAAAGTGTAAGTCAATCAAATATTTTCTTCTTGGATTTTCTCCTGAAACGAAAGTTTTCACAAATAAATTTATAGTCCAATATTATCTATCTTATGAAAGCACACATCCAGAAAATTCTACAGATTGTTTTGAAAATATGAATCTCAACTCTTATTTACTTATTTGTCCAAACAAAGCAGAAATAATTAATTGAGGAAGAATTTACTTATCTATGTGTATTCCTAGTGTCTTCCAGGTAATGGACTTTTACAGTTTTGGAAATTACACTGAATAAAGGTCCTGGCATTTTGCATATATTTTCATAACTTTGCATCACTCTGTGGCAAATAGAATTAATTTCTGCCTGATGGCCAATCTCAAACAATGAAGGAAAACTACCAGGAATAAATCAAACTGTTTTTATTACAGATAACTAGCCTTCCAAGTGAAACGGAACCTATTCATAATTATTTTGGTAAAGTGATTTGAATTCCTCTGTTAAAGGGGGCAAGTAGATCGAGCTAATCCTTTTCTTAAGTATGGAAGCTATATATTTCCTTCTTTTGAACTGAGCACCTTTTGGTAGACAAGTGATAGCTGAAAGGAAGAGAATATTTCATTTTAAGACATGGGTTCTGAAAATTTTCAATAGATGCAACTACCTTAACGATGGGTTAAGGGAAGGAAGTCGTGAAACCTAAACAAAGAGCACAAATGGAATTGGAAGCCATTCAAGTCAAAATCAGAGGAGAATAAAAAAGAATTTTGTAAATAGATAAAATTTTCCCTTCAGCTAAACAGTGAAGTACACTTTCTGGTTTCATTTACATTTATATTTACCCAAAGTAGTTTTCTGTCATGAAAAACAATTTTTTCCTTTTTCAGTGAAATCTGTAAAATGTAAACTGTTAGATATCTGTAGGCTCTTCTAGAATGCACAGCTGGAAAAACAAGGATAATTAAACCCTCAAATGGTTTGGGTCCATTTCAAGGTTTTGTTCTGGGCTTTATGAATGAACCAAAAAGTTGCCCTTGGCCTCTAAATTTGGGAATAACAATTTAAAACCTTCAAATACGTAAGTGTTTCATTGGTTCATATTTTATATAGAATTTTTCCATTTAAAATTTTTAATATTTATCAACTTTAATAAGGGACTAGAATTATATATGTGTCTGAATATTGATAATATTTGGTTCCATTTCTATTAAAATGACATTTTTTCCTGAGCCTGGACATTGCCTACAATCATATCTTTAGGCACATTATTTTATCTGGAAGTTGATAATTTTTAGTTTAATATTCCCAATGCAGTTAAAAATTAATGTTTCAATATATTTAACATTTTCATTGTACCAAGATGGTATAAAATAGAATCTTTGAGCATAAACACTCATATGGTAATAATAAAAAAAAATGATATTATCTTTTGTAACCAGGTAAGTCAAACCTGGCAACTGGTGCTTGGCAGTTACAAAGACCCACAAAATTATTCTTGCAAATGATGATGAGTAACTGAACCCAAAGTGACCCCTGGCACAACAGGCTAATAAGTTAGTCAAAGAAAGAATTACTAGCAATTATGTTTTCTGATTGCCTACCAGCAGATAACAAAATCTGTGGTTGTGTAGTCTCATGTATGTCTGTTTTCTTAACTAGCTTCTTGGTCTGGCCCATTGAAGCACCAATGATAAAAGTTTTACTTTTTCCTTCAGAATCAGAGTATATGTTCAGCCTTAAATATCTTCTTGCCTTTACCTTATGTTAGCTTATGACTCTAACTTCTGTAATGTGTATAAGGTTAATGTGCAGAAATCAACCGTTAAGAATTTACCACTACTGTGAGCATTTCAGGAAGCATATATTCATAGATTTGGGAGGAAATGGGCAAACCAAAATGAGAAAGGAAGACTTGATGAGATGAGAGAAGAAATGTGATGTCCAAAGACCAATTTCTTTCCACTTCATCATTTGGCCTACAGCAGCGTTGGTAGGAATTAGTAGTTTCAGATCCTGCCACTTGTCTCTGCCTAATATCCTGGCTGGGATATGGGACAGAATAATATTGTTAAGATATTAACTATGGCTCATTTTCTTTTTCCCCACCTGTATTTATTATTTCCCTTCCTCCTGACTCCAGCAGATAGACTTTACCATGTTTATCTCTTCCAGGCGAGAAGAGTTAAAACAAAAACACAATGCCCACAACAGCCACAACAACGATCAAAACAAAAGAGAATGTTTGAGCTTTTTTTTTGGCCTTGGTCTTCAGATATTTAAGGCCTTGGGAGAATGAATAAGATTCAAGACATAAAGATATATGAAGGAAAAATAATTATCTTTCCCACCAACTCTCCCAACAGTAGGGATGAGAGATGGAGAAGACTGTATAAGAACAAAGGCTGGGAGGGACATGGGGAATGGAGAGAGATTGATAGTGTGCCTTATGTCTATGGGTGGAGTCCTGAGAGGTTGACCTCAAGGCCTCAAAGCCATAGACATCATTGCAGCAATTCTGTAACATGTCATGGGAGCATCATTATAATAGCAAATAACAAACCCACTAGAAGGGGCCATGGAAATAGGAATATCAGTATTGAGTTTAATGGTCTGATGTCCAAGGACCACAGGCAGCAAGGCATGAATAGAATTGTTAAAGATGTGGTTCCTCACCCCCTAAGCACTTGGAATTATTTAAGTCTCCCAAAACTTAAACCCAAGCCCAGGGAAAGGGTTAGGGAGACTAAATGGACTTAAAACAATTTTCTCCTGCCCTGATAAGATGAATGTTCAAAATAAGCTTAATTTTGTTATAAAAAAGTAAAGTGTATTCCTTATACACTGAGTTCTTGCGGACTTACTGATATTCACATCTGCTATTAACACGTAGGGAGCAGACTCCTTGCAGTGAAGGAAGGCTTCACACTATTGGCAAAGGTAGCAACATTAGAGCAAAGTTTGAAAGATCAGTAGGAACGTGCCAGGTGAATAATGGATGAGGGGCATGTAGGTAAAGGGAGAGTACACACAATGCTGTGAAAGGAAGAGAGAGAATTGTGTGTCTGAGTAAGAGATAACTTATGGAGCACAGGCACCTAGGAATTAGTGGCCAGAGAGCTGTGAGGATGGAAAAGCAGACACAGCTGGAACATTAAAGTCCCTGCTAAGAAGTGTTGGTTTAGTCCTAAAGTTGATAAGGACCTATTAAAATATTTTAAACAGAGTCATAGCATGAACGACTCTGTGATTTGTATAAAATTAACTCAGGAGGCGTGTGTAGGATTCTGTGAAAGGTGGTGAGAATAAAGGCAGACAGATCTGTTAGGAAGCTGATGAGAAATTATTACGGTTTAAACTGTAGGAGTGGTGATAGAAGACAGTTGAGATTTACTCGGCATGTATAATTGATGGGACTTGGCAAATTAGACACTAGTTATGAGGGAGAGGTTGATGATAGCTCCAAGTTTCTGAATGGAATGTTAGTATAATTAATCAAGCAAGATAAGGAATATGAGGAGGAGATATGTAGAGATGACCAGTTGACTTATTGGAGAGAGATTTTTGGATTTCTGGAAGAATTTCTGGAGTAAAAACAGATTAGGGAAATTCCATGACCACAAAGCGCGGTTTGTGTAAATTTGTAAAGATTTTTCCAATATTTGTGGTCTTTACCATGCCTTCCCTACCTCTCTGTCACCTTCCTTCTTCAACCCTGAATCAGATAACAGATCTTGTATTTCCGGTGCTGCTCAAATTTGATGCCCCTTGTGCTTCTCTTTGACTTGAAATTTGGTCCCAATCTGCCTTTCATAGCATTTTCCCTCTATTGATTAAATTTTTGAATCTTGACCATAATCCTCTTGCCTCAGGATGATTTGAAATGACCTTGTCTTGCTTTATGGCAAGAAATAGGCCATGAACCATTCCAGCAAAACAGGAAAATAACAGACTAGGAAGCATATAGTTCCATACACTATAGACTGAAAATCACCTTGCCAATGGATCAAGCTGGCATTCATTCACCATCTGAAGAGGTGACAGCCACGTAGGATCAGTGAATTGTCATATATATCAATTGCTTCAACTCTTATAATAATGGATAATATATATCAAGTGATTTCTTCATTCCAGGCTCATATTTTAAGTGCTTTACATATATTAATTCATTTAGTCCTCTGCTTCAACCCTATGAAATAGTTACTATTATTATCCCTATTCTACAGATGAAGAATCTGAGATAAAGAAAAATGAAATTGATCAATGTTACACAGTAATGTAGATTCAAACCCAAGCAGTCTAGCTCCAGAGACTTTACACACTTACTCAATACATAGTACCCATTTGTGTTAGCTTTCTATTGCTACTGCAACACATTACTACAGACGTAATGGCTTAAAATAACACAGAACTATTATCTTCCAGTTTTTGAGGTCAGAAGTACAAATGGATCATGGCAGACCTCTGAAGGTCAGCATTTCAAAAGGGTCTAAAATCAAGTGCTGTGCTCCTTCTGAAGACTCTAGGGACGAATCTGTTTCTTACCTTTTCTAGCTTCTAGAAACAATGTGCCTTCTTTGGCTTGTAACCTTTTTCCTCATCTTTGAAGTCAGTGTGCAACATCATCAAATCTCTTTCAAAATCTGCTTCCATGATTATATCTCCTTCTCTTACTCTGATCCTGCCAAATCCCTCTTATAAGGATACTTGTGATTGAATTGGGCCCACTCAGATAATCCAACATAATCTCCTTACCTTGAGATCTTTAATTGTATCACATCTGCAGAGTCCTTTTTCCACATAGGCAACACATTCACAAGTTTCAGGGATTAGGATGTGTACCTCTTTGGGGAACACTATTCTTTCTACATATCATCCTTGATATTTCATAGATAATGTGGATATCTTCTCCCTAGGAGATCTCAATATTAACCTTCTAATTTTATGTAATTATTTGATATAAAAATAACATCCTTCTCCCCCATACACAAACACATATTCACACACACACACACACATGTTTGCCCACTCATACCACATAATTTTCCATTGTGGAGAAAGAAGTTTGCATTAAACACATGAAACGATATTATGGATGAGACCTGGTACCCCATAATGGTCAAGACCTATACTCTCGCCTAGACATCTAAGGAGCACCAGAAAATTTAGTCAGCAACCAGTATGGAGAACCAACTTCTTCCATTGTTTATCTGCATGCATTTATATCATACCAGAACCCTGATAGATGCTTTGGGTAATGTATCTAATATTACACTACTCTTTATTTTTCCAAAGAAATTAAAGTGGTAAATCCCCATTGAAACTGGGTTGTAATCATAATTTTCAATTCTTTTCACGCTAATATATCCTAACCAAACATGTAAGAAGATATCAAATAAGTAATGGTTCAGAGTTACCTATGTTTCATTCCAGAATCCTTACACTTGAGTCAAAGGTAAAAAGGTATGTCAGGAATCACCTCATAATCTTTTTGCGTGGCATGAAGTTACAGTCTCTAGTGGGAGAACCGTTGAGAGGAGATCAAGGTCATGGATTCCTTGGCCTTTTATAATAGACTAAGCACTTAGCTGCCATTTGACTTAATAAATCCTTCATAGTCTTATTACATTCCCAGATGACCTACAATATAGAATTATACATTTAAAAAAAGTGAATAAATATCAGATATTTTAGTGAGCATTGTTTTAACTTTTGCCTCTATTTTCAGAACATTTATGGAAGATTCAAGTGCTAAATCTGAATCTACCTTTGAGTCATTATTCTGGTTGGGGCCAGTCCTGGGTTAAAGACCTTGAATGGTCTTTAGTCCCAAACTTTCCATTTATCACTCTGGAGGATTTTCATTCTTCCCATGTACATATTACCTGTAGTCTCCAGAAACGAGTAGAGACAATCTCCTTTCTTCCTTTTTGTGTTCTTTGTGTTGTTAGAATAAAAATAGGGAGTTTTTGTAAATGAGCTATATCTTGTTCATGTCTATTAAACTGGCAAATTCGTACAATTCCATGTTATTTTTCATTCTGCTTCCTAGAATCTACTTACCTATTTTGAAATATTTAGAAAATTATTCTTTTTTATAGATTGACAATTCTTATATATATATATTCATTGCTAAATACTTAGAAAAACAAACTGTTAAAATTGAAACTTTTATATTGTTATGGTACAGCCAGTTTTCTACATTCCTGTGAAAAACAGGTAATGCATATTAGCTAAACGAAGACCAACTTCCTAAACTTCCCTTTGATATAAAACACTTGGGTAATAGGCAAATCATCTTTTCTCTTTCTTCCCAAACTGCTTAGATTTAAAGGTATATCTTAAATCCAACTAAGAAAATAAGTTTCTTTCCTTTGAGAAGAAGAATGTACTGGGCATTGTATTGACTGTTTATGTCTGGATTTAGAGAATAAGGCAAATTGACTACTATGATTGGCAGAAATGACTCTCTTAAGTTCTTGCTTTTCTTCCAAGAGGTAACAAAACCTAATCCTAGAAATACAGCATATTTGTTTTAGCTGAAACGGTGGCCTAGTGGTTCCTGGCCTTTTATAAACTTCCTTGTCCTACTTGCCCAAACTCAGATGTGTGAACAGGAAAGATTGTGAGCACTGCAAGTTAGTGTACATGTGACCAGATTCTCATTAGATGCTTGTTGACTGAGTTGCTAGCTGGAGTAAGACCTGGCACTGAGAATGTGGTCTGGGAAAGGATTGGGGGTAGGGGAGAGGATGGTTAGGGAGGCAACACAGAGAGCTAATGGAAAGTATGCTGCTTAGAGCAGAGCAAAACCTCAGACTGATTCTGGATTTATGGTCTAAGTAGGAGGAAGAGCAGGAGAGAGTTACGATATATATTTTTTTTTCCTTAGAAGAGGAATTCCTCATTGCAAAACTGGACCACAACTGGCACTAACAGAAAAGAATTGGACTTAAGGATCAAGAGAACTTCATTTTAACAAATCTGAAACCTGTTGTGATATAACCTAGAGTAAAACTCTTCACCAACATTGTGAATGGCTCTTACTTTGTGCAGTGCTGCATGTAGACTAGTTCCCTGGAAGAACATTCCCAAGTCCTCAGGACCATGTCAGTGCCTGTCTATTTGACAATAAGTACTTGGCACCACAAAATTCAGGGCATCAAATTCTCCATCATTAAAATGAAGAGGTTGAAATGAATTGGGTCTAAAGTTGTTCACAAATTGTTTGCTGGGAAACTGAATAAATGTGAATTAATCCTGAAATCCTATTTAATCAGTAGTTTACCAGAGAAAGTGTTCTTTCAGTCATTCACTCCACAAAGATTCGTTAAGCAACTATCATGCAGCAGACATATTAGCAGGCAGTGGAGACATATTGATTGGTCCCAAACAAAGAGATCCTCTCAGTTATTATAAAAATCAAAATTTTATATTAACGTGTTTTGGAAGGACCCCATGTGAAGAGAAGTTTAGCAGATGTGTAGGTGTAACATCCGTCTTCCTGCTTGAGCAGCCAGACTCCAGACACTGCCCCCATCCTGAAGAGCTACTTTATTGCTTTTGGGCCAGGTAACCAAAAACGATAAAGTTTGTGATAATTTAGAAGTATGGATCTGTTAAAACAATTTATATGCTTTTCCCTGTAGAAATCCTGGACTAGAATAAACTGAATATTTTTATTCTTCTTACCTGCATTTCTCCAGTATGTGACTGTGGATTTTTGCTAGTTTATTTACAGGAAAAAAAATGTATTTTTTCACATGACTTGTAAAAGTCCTTTTATAGGACTATTTTTTCAAGGTAGCTGTTGTACCACAGCTGGGACTTAGCTCTATTTTAAGAGGAAATGAGAGTTTTCTCTGTTCAGTAGCAAAACAAAAACATCTAGGTGCTGTCACCCTGGCAGATTATCCTGGAATAGCATAAAATGATAAAATAATAGCATACGAGTGTGGAATATTTGAGGAGATATGTTTGGCAACAACGGATGCACATGTTGTCTGGTACCTTAACTTCCCTTCAAGATTTGTAAACATAGCTTCTCTCATCATTTTGGGTTTAGGGGTGATTTTACCATAACCACAAGCTTCTGGATTTGTCTTGTACCCCAAAGAGTTGCCTCTGCTCTGCTATCCTCATTTAGCACAAACCAGGAGGGATTGCAAAGTACTGCTCATTACTTTTTTTGGCTCATCTTGGAACTTCATAGGGAATAGCAACACTCCTGAGCCAAGAAGCCCAGCCTACACAAAAGGTCAACCCCAGGAGGGGTGTGGTGCCCAGTGTTTCAGTCTTTATAGTCCACAAGTGAAATGGCCAACACTCTGACGCAAAGAACAAGTGTGGCTGTACGTTAATGCTTTTTCCATCAAGGGAAAAAGATCAAGGGCGATCTTGTCAAACTCTCCCCTAGTCTCTAGAAAGATACTTTTAAGAGGAGAGAGAGAGTGAGAAAGAGACTGTCTCTGTCTGTCTTCATGTGATGAGTGTTTGGGGAAGTATTTGGGGAGCATTTAGTAAAGTGTTAAGAATGTGAATGAAGAAAAGACATCTGCAGAGTATGTGTCTTAATACATCTTAAGCAAAATGAATTCTGTCAGTCTTTATATTTTCATTAAAATCAATTGAATGAACATTTCTTAAGTGAATTAATCCTGAAAATCAAGATGATTTACCGTCTCTGTGGGCTGACATAGAATAGTGAAAAGAATGAATGGCTTTTCATGAGTGCCGTATAAAGATTTTCTTTCTAGTAGTCCAGGATCTTGGGCCATAGCAGTTTGACTTATCACAGTTAGGAAAATTGGTCAAAACATTTTTTAAAAAGAATTAAATTATAAAACCTTAGGTGAGTTTAAAGATAAAAGTAGATAGTGTATCATGAAATAGAAATGATAGAAATGATAACTATAATTTGTAGAACTTAATATATTATATATTATGTAAAGTTCTTTATTCAATCATTGATCCATTTTATTTATTAAATGTTTATCCAATCATTGACTCGATAAACATCAGGCAAGTCTCCTCTGTGTAAAGCATGATGGGCACTGGAGCTACAGAATGAACAAAACAACAAAATGCCTTTTTGGAACTTGTAGTTCTGGAATGAAATGTCACATCCCATTTTTCTCTCATGAAAAATGTGTGAGGAGATAATATAAATACCCACATTTGTAAACATGGAACTGGAGGCTTCAAGAAGGTAAATAATTCTCCAAGGATATCCAGCTGGTTGGCTGACCACCGAGAGTTTGAACTCAGTTTGTCAAATCACAAGTCTGTTCTTACGATCTCAGGACTCCTTAAATAGTCTATGAAAAATCAGTGTGACTCAGATTTAAGATGAAAATAAGATTGCTTTGTCTCTAATTAGCATGAAGAAAAGTGGAAATCTGAAGTGTTTTGAAGAAATATTGACCGTCAAGAACTAATAGTAATTTAATTCTCTGGCTATACAGAGTCTAGGCAGAAAAAGAAAAAGTTTTACAATGGATGGCAAGAGAGGATGTGACTGACTGATAAGTAACTAAAGGATATTCCTCTAGAAAAATGTATTTTTTTTAAATAAAATTTAAACTAAACTGCTAATTAATTTGATATTATAAATTTTCTGAATAAAATTGAAAACTATCAGCCATCTTTGACTATTCAGTCTATTCAATGACTGGTCTCTAAAATTAGAAACATATGGATGCCTGAATTTTTAAAATATTTGTTTGGATTATTTTAACATTGGTCTAAATTTCTGTTGAAAGCTTTAAAGTTGGAAAAATATATTTTAAACATTTCTGTAATATTAAAAAAACCTTACCATATAACTTATGAAATTGTGAGAATGTATCACAGAAGAAAAGGGAAAAATTAGCCATTTTCATGGAAAGAGGAATGACTTGGAAAATAATACATACAAACATTGCATATTTAGTAAAATTGAGTCCATGTGCAACACTGTTTTCCAAAATATAGAAACTAAACCATCTTTTCTGAATGTAAATTAAATGCAGAAGAGGAAAATAATTCCCATTCTACCCCATTTCTCTTTATGGTTTGTATAAAACCAATTTTGAAGTCTTTTTATTTTATTGTAATTGCTTACTGACATTAAATAGAAGCACTTTTAATGCTTCAAGTGTTGTTGATAGTTTTAAAATAACCTTTATACATTACATACTAACATAATAGATTTTTTTGAAACCAGAACTTTTATGGCCTGACATTAGACTTGTAATCAAAGTTTGTTTATTCTCTTAAATGAGCTAGAATCATGAATTGTAAGGGTTGAAATCAGTCAGGAAAGGGTATGCTATACTGTGGTAACAACTCCCAAATCTGAGAAACAACAAAAGTTTTTCACTCATACTATTTGTCCAACACAGGCCATATCATGGTGCATGGTTCCATTTCAATCCCTGCTTCCAGTCATTACAAGTAAGGAAGGGAGAAGTGCAAATTGGGCATTGCAATGTCTTAAACTGAGAAGGAGTGTATGTCATTTCCACTAAAGTCAATTGACCATGTCATACTTCAGCCTAAAATGGGCCTGCTAAGTGGAGGAGGAGAATATTTATAAACAGCCCTAATGACTATAATGAAAGATCTATAGAAAGAATTTTTGAGATCTTCTAGTTTATACCCATTTTCCAGTTATGGAAACTTATTCCTAGCAAAAGGAAGAAGTTTGCTCAAAAATCATAACCTAATTTATTAAAACAATGGTTATAACCAAGAGTTTCTTTTATTCCTTCTAAAGATATGTACTGAATAGCCTCTATGTGCCAACTGTGGGTTAGGATCTTGGAGTTAAAAGAGAATAAGGATGAGTTATTGAAATAATTTTTACAGAAGAGGTGACTTCAGAATAACATCTTGGAGTAAAAGTAAAGATTCATAAGAAAAATAGGAGAAAAAAAAACCTTTAGGCAGACAGAAGAGAATCAGAAGAGAGATATGAAACAGCACTGTGTTTTCACTGAGCCACAAATAAGTTGTTAGTATGGATGGGTCATAAGGTACAAATGAGGGTGTGGTCCACCAGAAAATAAGAAGGAACCTGATACCAGGGACATACTAAGGAGTTTGAATGTATTCAGGGATCTGTTAGGGGGAGGGGGATCTTCTGACTTCCAATCCAACATTATTTCAAAACTCTGTTTTACTATAAAATACAGCATATAAATTCATTACTCAAATCTTCCCAAGGGAGAAGGATTTCAGGGGCTGTATTCAGGGGTCATTTGCATGTGTTCAAGACAAGAGAAGTGGGGTTGAATTACCATCTTCCATGACTAGATTTTCTGGTGTTTCACAGCCTGGGAGACCTAATAAGTGATTCAGAAGGTCAGCAAGGATAGGTCCCAGATTCCCAGTCCCCAGAAAGGATTCAGCAGGGTGGGAGTGGACACCCCTGAGATTATCCTGCAAGCTTCACAGGCTCTGCTGCATCCCAGAGCCAGAGGAAAGCCCGGCGTGCCCTTCGTATATGCTTAGGAGGTTTCTCTGCCCCACAGCAATCAGCGCTTGACGCCAAAAGGGAGCTTCATTTTCCTCAGCAGGGTCTGAACTCTGCTAGGTTAAAGAATTTAGCAGCACCCTAAAAGGAGACTCTCCTTATTTCACCTTGTATCCCACCCAACGTCACACCTGGGAAGATGTCGTTGATTTTCTTGACAAATGCAGGAAATAACTACACAGAAAAATGTTAAAGTCAGAGAAGCAGGAAAATTGTTTCAAAGACAGCATTAGTGAATCTGACTACACAGATCAATATTCAGAAAAGTACGACTCATGTCTTTGGTTTTTTCAGACCTGTAACTTTCCTTATGGTAGGGGTTTTTATGTATTTGATGATAAACTATGACTAAGCATGGCTGAAAATTTTAAAAACAAAACCAAAAAGAAACCTTTCTTCAGCAACAAAATACCCTGGACTACAACAAACTTTAATTCTGACCACATGCAAAGCGTGTTGCTTAGAAACCCTGAGCAGAGGGTTTGCCCAGCAACTTCAAATCCCACCAGCTGCCCCTGGGAATAAACTGACATGGTGACCACAGCATTAAAGAAATACAGAAATGCAAGTCATCCGTAAAGGATAAGAAAAGGAACATAAGTGGGTCTAAACATTTTAGCTTTTGTTTGATGTTTAAGAAACTGTATAAAAGCTGAAGCCCTGACTTTCATTGTTTGGGTCTAAGATTGAAGTTTATACGTTTATGAGGGTTATACCCAATGTGTTATGGTTTCTGGCCTCTCTGGTCGAAAACTGTTCACCCGTGATATTAACTTTTAGTAGTCAAGTTGGTATTAGGCTTAAATATGTTTTATTGGTCTATATGTTTCATTGGTCTCACAATCCTATATGTATTAAACTTCCCTGTGATTTCTCATTAGGAATAACTATACAGGTGTAACAATTCCAGATTGTGGATTGGATAGAGTGAGATCATCTCTTAGCCAGATTATTGCTGTGTTGTTCGCCTGTTTCACTGTGGTCTAACCAACCCTCAGAGCATAGTTCACACTAATAAAAAATACTTCCTAAAAAGTAGATCTGATCTTGTCACTCTGCTACTTTAATATCATTGATAGTTCACCACTAAAATCATAATAAAATCTAAACTCTTGGGCTTCCCTGGTGGCACAGTGGTTGAGAGTCTGCCTGTGGATGCAGGGGACACAGGTTCGTGCCCGGGTCCGGGAAGATCCCACATGCCGCGGAGCGGCTAGGCCTGTGAGCCATGGCCGCTGAGCCTGCGCGTCCGGAGCCTGTGCTCCACAACGGGAGAGGCCACAACAGTGAGAGGCCCGCGTACCACAAAAAAAAAAAAAAAAAATCTAAACTCTTTAGTATGGCATACAAAATGCCACTATTGCTTTCCAATAATTCGTTCTACTTCCTCTGTCTTCTGAACAAGCAAAGTGCTTTTAAACCTCTGTAAGTTTGTCCCAGCCCATCCATAGCCCTGGAATGTTCATTCCTCGCCTCTCAATCTGATAAGCATCTACTCATACTTAAAACTTCAGTAAAAATATTCTTTGGGGAAAGCCTTCCTGATTTCCCCCAGAGAAGGATAACTACTCTATTACAAATCCAAAGTTCTAGATCTGGCCAAAGGAGGAGCTTAAAAAATTTTATTAGCTTATGAATTAGAGTCCTTTTCCAGTACATATTTGACTTTCTGATATAAGCAATCTTCTGGTTGTAATTTTAATTTCATTACATGTGAGTTACAATCCTAAAGTAGTGGTAGTCAAAGAAATTTACCAATGCATCCTTATATAAAATCATATCTGTTTGTTAACTCACATTTAAGTTTTGGAACCATGTTCCTTCTAAAGTATTTATGTCCTATCCCCAAATTGATGAAAACAGATTTCAGAATACAAATTTTTCTTTCAAGGAGCATTCTGGTTTATTCCAGGTATAATAGAACCCAATTTTCCGTAATTATATATATGATAGGTTAATTTAATAAACACACATGAGGAATCTACTTTTAGTTAAAAAGAATAACAGACCAAAGGATTATCTGGCAATTTTTATTTCATTTGAATTCTAGGTCTTCATATTTCTCTGATTCACCCCCATTCCCCATCCAGTCTAATAAACACTCTTACTGAACCAACTAAGATGTCTTTCCACAGTTGTGCAAATGAAAATATTAGTTATTAACTTGAGGTGTGTCTTGTTTAGATTGCAAACTACACGAAAATAGGGACCTGGATATGGTATCTTGTTCAAAACTCTATTGTACTTCGCTCAAAATTTGAAATGTGGTAGTCTCTTAACAAATATTTATTAAAGGAACAAACACAAATATTGAATGCTTAATACACGTATTAATTTTACCATTTTTAAAAATATTTGACACAAAGTTTTTCCATAAGGGGTTTGTGGATATTTATATAAATAAAAGACATAACAGTAACCAGTGCTACCCTCTCAAACATTCTTTTAAATTTTCCTACAAAAGGATGTATTAAGTACTTATTATTTGTTAAGAACAATATTTGTAGTAAACACTGGACGAACATGGAGATATTTTTTCAATCACCATAAGCAATGTGGATTTATAATCAGTTTTGCCGACCATGAAGATTTCCAAAGTTTATTTTGTGGCAAAATATCTGCTACTCCAAGTAGTGACACAGTTTTTAAAATGCAGACACATGAAACTCTACCTAAGGAGTATGCAAATATAGACCTTTACAAAGTTCCTTTGCGAGGATACATGGATATCTAGCATAAAATAAAACAAAAACACTTATACCCGCAACACTGTTAGGAAGGGAAGATTAGGTTCTTGTGTCCTCAGAGAATAGTTTGTTATAGACAATGAGGTCTGAAGACAGAGAAGGAGAGCAAGAAAAGAAAGACAGGGAGAAAGAGAGAGAGAGAGAGACTGTTTTGATCTGAGTAATTAATTGTCTCCCAGACCCATGGAATTTTTATTGAGATATTGATGAATAGGAGATATTTCCATCAGGTTAAAAAAAAAGATGGAAGATAGTGACATGACATTCAACATGAAGAAAGAGCATTAATATATTTCTCATTGAAGTACACTGAGGTTCTACCACACTTTTCAAAACCCAGTGATAATGCTTTTAACAAAATAAAAAATATCTGCTCCAATTCTCTCTTCTAAATTGGGGAAGAATTTTATTCTGGAAGAGCATACTTTTGATAACATCTGCAAATGAATTTTTTTTTTTTTCTTTTTGGAGGCTGTGCTCAAGTGCAAATCCAGTCCAGTGGTTAAAATGTCGTGATGTGGGGATGGGTAAAAGCAAGCAAAATCAGCAATATACGCTGCTGTGTTTTTTTCCACTGATACTATCAAACTTAATAGCTTTTCTCTGGTGCATTTTGAAATCTAAAAAAAAGTACTTACATTAGAGGCAGCTTTTTAATAGGAAAATTGAGAGGAGAGGTTAGAGTGTAGTTCAACAGGAAAGTGAAAACGGACTTTTTTTTCTTTTCCTATTTACAAAAGCATGTTGTTCACATTTTTCTGATATGAAATAATAATGATGATGGTGGTGATTGGTTAACATTATGACTGCTTACCCTCTACCTATGATCCTCATGCATTATGCATTTAATATGCATAGCAACCCTAGAAGTTGGTGAAATTATACTTGTGATTTTTTGAGTGAAAATACTCAAGGAGAGAATGGTTAAATACTCAGCCTCTGATCACACAGCTAATAAACAGTCCTGGGATTTGAACTCCAGTCTGACTCAACAGCCTGCAGTGTTGACTCTGTTATTGCCACCACATCAGAGAAGGAGGGCTGCTTATCCCTGTGTGTGCTGAGTGACAAGATCTCAAGGGCAGTGGTGTGAGGAGGGTAAGAAAGAGTGAGGGAGCTAGAACCAGGGAGATAACATGTGTGGGCTCAGTGTGGGATCCAACCATTTAAAATCTATGTCTCAAACCCACTACTTGGTGAAAGTTATCTAATGCTAAAGGGTTTCATTTGCCTGGAACCCGGGGAGTACCGTTTTCCTAAAAAGAAGGTTGTAAAGGGATCATTGAATGCACCACACCTTGAAGGCCCAACATGTGTGTCATATGATATACTTTAAAATTTCTTCCTTAACATCTTTGAAGCTGATATTTAAACTCTGCACAAGAATCACTTAATCCATCACTGTATCCATGCTACATTTTGTATAGAACTCAAAAATTATTTTAAGTCACCTGACAATTCAATTTAAAGAGAGGGAAATTAAAGTTAATACTTACAAAAAAGATTCAAAAGTAATAACATATCCCCCTCAAAATGGACCTATTTACATTGTATTCACAAGAGTACAGTAGAAAGCCCTGGGTAGTTTCTTAATATTTAAAGTTACCACTGAAATAAAATGATAAATTTAGTGCAAATCTTTTTAAACTTTTCAGAAATGTTTAAGACCAAAGAAAACTTGGTATTGGAGATGTTTTTGTTACCAGCGGAGGTATCCATTACATTGATCTAAGGACATGAAAATTATATCTAGATTTTTCTCTATGTCATAGAAAGTTCTTAAACGGTTAACACATATATTATAGTAGATCCAAGGTTATAACTTAAACAGATTGTGATACTGTAGCACATTTATGTAAATTTAGAATCCATATAGTGGCTAAAAGATCTGAAATTCCTAGGGGGTATCAGAAATTCATTTGCTGTTTCACAAATCCAATGCTGGGTTTTACATTGGGATCTCTGGATTACCATAGTTAGAGAATATTCAGAGCACTCAATGACAAAAGTTGTCTCTATAGTTGCCTGGTGTATGTTCAATAGCTGAGATAGTGTTAGATGAGGTGGTATATTATGATGGTTGGAAGTGCAGACTCCGAGTTCTCACATACCTTAAATCATATGTAAGACTTAATACTTGTTAATTATGTGACTCTGAGAAAGTTCTTTATTCTATGCTGTAGTTTCTCCATATGTTCAAAGTGAATGGTTATAGGACCTACTCATTTGGTTGTAAGGATGAAATAAAATAATCAACAGCAGCACTTGGTGCTGTGTGTAACTAACAGCACTCAATGGAGAGCAACCATTATTATTTCAAGGAGTATCATAGTGAGTGTTGCCAGACTAAGCAAATAAAAATAAAGGATTCCCGGCTAAACTTGAATTTCAAATAAACCACAGATAAATTTTAGTGTAATTCTGCCCTATGCAATATTGGAAACATACACTAAAATATTATTTATGGTTGAAATTTTATCTGGCAATTCTAATCATAATGCTGATGATAGTAGCTTTCAGTGGTTTTATTTAAACATTTTTGTTTGAATATGGGAATGAAACTATTGACTGAAATTTTTTGAAGTGGCCAAATATTGATACATTGAAATTTATTAATTTTGCTACATAGACTAACCTTCAATCTGAGTGTATTCTTATTCAAGAATAACTAGAAATCATTTATTCAACTAATAGTATAGAAGCTACTAGGTACCTGGTTTTGTTGGTATATTGATGAGACATGCAAACAAGAAGGAAACAGAGTCATAGAGATCTAAATTACAAGTCAATAAAAGACTACAAATCAATATGGAACAGATACAGAGAGAAGGTCCATGTACCATGGGCTACAGGTCTTTGAGAAACATCCAGCAAATAATGTTCCAGATATAATTGTTCCATGGGTGGGATAGGTCCACAATGCTGAAGCCCAAACAGGTAGATGATGTGATAATCATACAGATAAATGTAAATTCCAACTGTAATAAGTACACTGAAGGTGGGGTAAGTATATGATGCTATAAAAGCATATATTAAGAAGTTTGAATGTGCTTAGAAAAATGAGGAAATTCTTCTCTGAGGAAGCAATAATAGGATTGAGATCTAAAGAGTAAAAAGGAGTTAAGTAGGGAAAGAGAGATAAAAGAATAACATTTTAGGCAGAGAGAATAGCAAGCACAGAGATCCCATGGCAGGAGGGAGCATGATGTTCCAGTGAACCAAAAAGAGGACGACTGTGGCCGGAGTGCTAGAGAGGGAAGGGAAGAGGCTGAAAGGGTAAATAGTGGCTAACCCATCGGGCTTCAAGATGTTAGTATTTATCCTAAGTGCCAATGAAATAATTTAAGTAGACAGAAGGGATAATGGATATGTGTTTTTAAAGGTCATTTGGGCCACTTTGTGGAGAACGGCTTGGAGGAGCCAATGGGAACCCTGAGTGGAATTAGTAAAAAGTTTCCTAAAATAATAGAGTTTAAGATATGTCTTGGAGGGCTTCCCTGGTGGCGCAGTGGTTGAGAGTCCGCCCGCCAGTGCAGGGGACACGAGTTCGTGCCCCGGTCCGGGAAGATCCCACATGCCGCGGAGCGGCTGGGCCCGTGAGCCATGGCCGCTGAGCCTGCGTGTCCGGAGCCTGTGCTCCGTAACGGGAGAGGCCACAACAGTGAGAGGCCCGGGTATCGCAAAAAAAAAAAAAAAAAAAAAAAAAAAAAAGATATGTCTTGGAGGATTTAAAATGAAGAGAAAAATGGGGTGCAAAGGAGAAAGAAATATCTGTTGTCAATTCTGGATCAAGGAGTATACCCATGTGATTGGAAGAGAGTGTCCATTCAGTGGAGTATGGCAGGTGTTTGTAATGGCGGAGGTGGCAGAGGAGGGAATTCAAGAGCCAGCAGAAGAACCTTGTGAACAAAGTTGAGTTGGTTAGATTAGCCCTTGAGTAATGAGTAGTTACTGAAGGTTTTTCGTAGAAACATAATATGAGTGTATTGTTATTTTTTTTTAAAAGTCATACAGGATCAAGAATACATAATTTAGGCTAGGGGGTATAAATTGGACACTGTGGGACTAGTTAAACATCTACTGTAGTACAATTACTGTGAAGAGGAAGACGTGTGATTTAAAGACTTAGTTTTGGAGAGAATGGCAGTAGGAAGATGATCCAATGATGAAGGATCAAAGAAGAGGTTGGGAATGAAAGGCAGTCATATATCAAGCCCAAGGGAGTAAAGAAAGACGTTCAAAGAAGTGAATTTCAAATGTAACCTGAAGTTAAGTAGTTTCTGAGGTTTATCAGTCAGTTTTGCTCGTTTATGCTGAGGTCACAAACTCAAAGCCTCCATTTTGTACAACAGCAAATGTTGATTTCTCACTCAGGTTATATGCAGGCTGTGGGGTGACTGTGGCTCTGTGCTAGGCATCCTCTTCCCTAGATCCTGGCTTTAGGAGCAGCCCTCCTGAGGACATGTGGTTCTCCTGATAGAGGGAAAAGCATGAGGAAGAATCATGCATTGTTCCTTCAAGCTTCTACTCAGAAGCTGTACAGGTGCTTTTGCTCACATTTTATTGACTAAAGAAGTCACACGGAGAACCCTGATATCGAAGGGTGGGTATAATCTACTTACAGTGAGAGGCAGTAAAGAAATGTTTTAATGAAATTAAACATTCATTAGCATTGTGACTCAGCAATCCCACTCCTAGTTACTTACCCAAGAGAAATGCAGACATAAAGCCACACAAATCTGTATGCTAATGTTTATAGCAACTTTATTCCTGATTATCAAGAATGGAAACAATCCAAATAGGTATCAACTAGTGAATGGAGAAACACTCCGGTACATCCATACAACAGAGTAATGAAAAATTTTTATTGCTGGATAGCAATAACAAATCAGCAAACTATTAATGATACATGTAACAACATGGGTGAATATCAAAGGCATTATGCTAAGTGAAAGAAGCCAGATTTAAATGGTTACATACCATATTACTTCATTTATATGACATTCTGGAAAGGACAAAACTGTGGAAAAAGAAAACAGACCAGTGGTTGGCAGAGCCTGGTGGTGGGGGGAGGACACTGACGATAATTAGGAACAAGGACATTTTTGGAGGGATGAAGGGAGTATTCTATATTTTAACTGTGATGGTGGTTACACAACTGTATGTTTGTCAAAACTCAAGAAACTATACTCCTAAAGGGAGAAATTTTATTGTATGCAAATTATGCCTCAATATATGTTAGTTAATAGGAAATCATATTTACTTCCATGAGTTACTTCATACTTAAATTACTTAATACATAATTTAAAAACTAATAGATACCTAAAAATATGTAATCAAATTAACAGAGGCAAAGCAAGCAAAGCATTCATTTATATACAGGTTTTTTTGGAGGGGTATAGTAATTCATGAATTTAGATATAGTTTCTGATAACTGTAACTTAAATATTAAATTTTACAATTAAGAAATTTAATTTTTATTTTCCTTTTAAGGAAATGACTCTCAGCATGTAATGCATATCATGGAGTTTATGGCCTGTGAGCTTTACAAGAGAAGCGGGCTTCAGTAAATAATTATAAAATGCTTTTGAGTCATTTCCATTCCCTAAGAAATACTGCATAATCTAAATAAGAAATGCTGAATTTTAATGGACATAATATTTTAATTTGGTAGTTACACAAAACTGTATTCTGGCAGCTTATAAATTATATGAACATGTGCAAATTCAACTGACATGCATTATTCAAGAATGAATAATTGTCCAGAAAGATGAGCAGAGAAAACAGAATGAAATATAATCTCTCTCTCTCTTTCTCATTTCAAGATAGCATAGTAAATAAAGAAAAATAGGTAAAAGATTACGTTGTTATTTCCACTAACGATCCAGTAAACAGTAAAAAATTAGCTATGATAGTATTGGGGGAAAATAGTTCAAATCTTTGTTTCTGTTCAAAAGAGTCTTACATGATTTAAGTAATTCAGTTGAAGAACGGCTAAATTAAGATAAATATCCAGATTAATTTTTAACTAAGTATTTTAAAACAAAACAAAACCAAATCACGTTGATTGCATATAGGTGTTTTCTGGGAGGGGGAGGAGGTTAAGACACTTGTACTGCAATGTATTGGACACTCCCATGTGGTCTGATCTACAAAGGATCTTTTTACATAAAGAGCTTATTGATAATCAAAATTCTTGATCTCCTTTTGTGAATCCCAAGATAGCAGAGTAATGCTATAGTTCTGCATCTTTTGATTGCTAAGGACTGGAGACAGTCAGAGGGGATGCACTTTATGCTGTCTTCTCTATCTTGATTCTGTAATCCTGTGTAGAATTTTGGTGGGAAGAGTCTTGTTCTGTTGGAAATCTGAATCGAAATGAGATTTCCTATTGGTACAGCATCATGACCCTTCCTGTCTAACCATTCAACATTCCCTAGGCATCTTTAATAAGGAGCATTGCCAACTATTTCATGCCTAATTGTGTGTGCATTACAAAGGCACTGTAGCCTTTTGTCCCCTCACTTTCACTTCTTTAGTCACAAACCCGTTGAGAACCAAAGAAGTTGATAAGAAAGGTATTTAGAGTAATCAAAAATCTACTTTTATCCAAGTACTCATCTATTCTCTCAGAAAAAATTGATAGCAAAAAACAAGATCAATTTTTATATTCTTTTCAGATTCTTTTCCACTACAGGTTATTATGAGATATTCAATATAGTTTCCTGTGCTATACAGTAGGTCCTTGTTTATCTATTTTATATATAGTAGTGTGTTTATGTTAATCCCAAACTCCTAATATATCCCCCCACTCTGCTACCCGCTTTGGTAACCATAAGTTGTTTTCTATATCTGTGAGTCTATTTCTGTTTTGTAAAGAAGTTAATTTGTATCATTTTTAAATTCCACATATAAGTGATATCATATGATATTTGTCTTTCTCTCTGACTGACTTACTTCACCTAGTATGATAATCTCTAGGTCCATCCATGTTCTGCAAATGGCATTATTTCATTCATTTTTATGGTTGAGTAATATTCCATTGTATAGCTATATACCATATCTTCTTTACCCATTCATCTGTCGATAGACATTTAGTTGTTTCTGCGTCTTGCCTATTGTAAATAATGTTGCAGAGAACATTGGGGTGCATGTAAAAAAAATCATTTTTAAAAAATAGTGAGCAATTGTATATATTTAAGTGTCTCCAGTCCTGTTTGGCATATTTTGTATATATAGGTTTCATCCTGCCCCCAATTATAGATTCACATTTCTTCCCAATAATAAGTGATGTGTAATCCATCAGCATACAAATATCCTGGCAATTTTTGAGCAATCAACCTCATGGAGTAACCAAATAATGTTCCCTGGGAAGACAGGAATGATGTGTGCAGGTCGTTACTTTCAGTTACCCCAAGCCTAAGTCAGTAGCAGGCAAGGGAGATATTTCCATCATGTAGTGACTGGACAGTTGGCTGAAGTTGGGTTTCTCGTCCAGTGCAGCTCCTGGACATTAGAATTGTGCTTCTTATAAGATCTTTGTTCCCACCTCCTTGGCCTTGGAGTTTCTAAAAGCAGATCCACAGTAAGACCATGCTTAGAGGCATTTGGCCTTTGGTTTCTACAGGGCTATAACTTTTCCCAACTTCCCAATTTCTCCAAGAATTTTCACCCACACCCTTTTGCTCTCTCATAAATAAATACACAAATTGTTTTTCTACCTCTTCTTCTCTCATAATAGGTCTTTCAGACTCTTGGAGAGGAACGTAGTCATCTGTTAGAACAGACCCTTAACTGCATTAGCAAGTAAAAAGAAATTATTTAGCCTTCCTTAAGAATAGAGGGAACTTTGTCTTAAGAAACCCAATGTTCATGCCTGGCTCAACTCCCAACAGGGAAAAGGGGATGCTTCACTTTGTCCTGGGAAGCAGGACCCCCAAAGAAGAGATTGAATGGCTTCATCTAATGTAATGAAAAGGAAGCTTTAATTTTCATATCAAAAACACAAGTTTGAGCTTTATATATTGTTACAAATTAAAGAAGAAAATCTTAATTCACTCAATTTCCTTTTAAATTGTTATTTCATTCTATTTTCCCTTTTTTTTTTCTTCTTTTCCCTTCCCGTTGCACATTTACATAGAGTATGTGCTGTAAAGCAGTTCAGAAAAATTATTAAGATCCCAGGTCAAAGGAAAAAATAAAATTAAAGAAAAGCATCTACTGGTTTCCTCTTTCCTCCAAAAAGATGAAAGACTTTTAGGGTTTTTCAAAGGTTGCTATAAAATGTCTAAATACTCACCAAGGTGAGTCAGCAGTAAACTATAGCTGAAAGAATACCTGAATGGAAATATTATACTATTTTAATGATTTGGTCAAGTTTTTCAATTTTTTTTCGTTCTCAGCTTCTTTATCTGAAAATGAAATAAGTCTACTAGATCTTACAATTATAGCAATCTATGAACCTACCCCATCCCCAGCTTTTTCTTACCCTTAGGCATTATAACAGTTTAATGACGTATAAAAATCACTCCTATTTGTTGACTCCAGACAAATAAAATGTTGTACTAACGAGATTCAAACCTGCTACCTCTACCCAGCCAACTACACACATGCTTGCACTTGGACAGAATTCTTTAATGTCAGATAATCCCATACCAGGTATTTCACAGTAATGATAAAACAAGGAATAACATATGTAGAGAGAGGGAAATGTACTTGCCTTCATTTATGCATAGAGTACAGTGGTCACCCCTGGCCTCCTGGTTTCTTCTTTTCTCCCTATCAAGTCTGCTCTTTTCTTATTTGTTCTTATAATGATGTGGATGATTGTAGATATGCAAGATATTAGTATTGCAGTGGTATGTACATTTTAAAAGAGAACAAAGATGGAACTCTAACCTCGATATTTCAACTATCAGTTACGGATGAAGGAGATCGCGAGGTCATCACTCTTTGAGACCTGTGAAATCATTCAGTGATGATTCTGCTGGCAGAAAATTCAGTGTGTTGAATGAGACTCTTGGACAAAACAAGAACAGAATGGTGTCCAAAGGTGGCACAAGTCCACGGGAAATATAAGCTGAAAGAATATACTTGTATAAAACATGGAGGAAAAATCAATCTGTCGAGATGTTCATTATGGGGTTATTTGCTAAACAGCCAAAACATGAAAACAACAAATATAGCAACCACAGAAAAGTAGTTTAAATCATTAGCTATTCAGGTAAGAGAATTCAGTCCTTAAAAGTGCTGGTTATAAAAACCAAAGAGTAGCATGAGAAAATGTTTTTATATTTAAAAAGTAGTTTTCAAAATTTGATATATACTACCTAAAAATCCATCTCTAGAATGATACAGCAGGAATATTTGTCTGTTTCATTTTGGGCACCCCTATATCCCAGGCCTCTTAAACAGTATCTGGCACATAGTAGGTGCTCAATAAATATGTGTTGTGTGACTTTATTGATGAATCATTTAAAGTAAATATTGGAAGATAATACACAAATTAATGCAACAATGGATTTATATTGGGGTGTGGAATTATGAGTACATATTTTTCCTGATTTTCTGAACTTCTTCCTCTCTTCTCCCACCTTGCTCTCCATATATATTCTATTTATATGCAGTAATACATGTTTTTCAGTCTCCTTCTACCTCAGTACATATCAATTTATGTTTACAATCTGGGCAAAAGAGATAATTTTATGAAGAGGGAAATTAGAAATTTAACAAAAGACAGATTGCATTTTTTTTGAAAAAAAAAATCAAGACATAATATGGTATGTACTTTGTGTAGCTATATTCCTGTCTACACCCAGGGACAGTACATAGCACAGAAATGACTTCTCTCTGTTTCAGTCATGAGCTAGTTTTTCCATTGTACATTTATTCCACAGTTAATAAAACAGCAATTCTACTTGTTTTTAATGTTCTGCCAATGAACATACTGCTAAGAACAATAAGTATAAAATAAATTCTCCTAGTTTTTCAGAGAGAAATTGTCTTTTACCATGAAGTTTGGCCAAGTCAGGCAAATTAAATCTAGAAAATAAACCTTCAATTAGACATGTTATAGCACAGACTTATGTGTAGAATCTCTGAGCAGATTGCAGTTACAGAAATCAACAGATATATAACAATATGCATTAGCCTCTGATTTTAGTTGAGTTTTAGTAGCATGTGAAGCCTGGGACAAACTGCACTCTATTCAAACTCAAAATTGCAACCCGGTACATAGCTTGATACATATCATTGCAGATGCTTCTTTTCTGTTTCAAAGTTATTTTTCCATCCATTCACTCAGTTTACTTCCTTAAGAAATGCACTTTCTAGCCATATGATCTTAGATGAGTTGCTAAACTCTTTTGGCTTCAGTTTCCTCATATGTAAAGTGCAGGTAATATTTGTCACTGTCTTATAGTTGCTGGGATTGAGTTAACACGTGCGATGTTTAAAAAGTCCTGTTATATGATAAGACCTGAACAAGTGTTAGCTCCTTTTATGGTGCCCCAGGCACTCTGCTAGTTATTGAAGGTATGGTGATGAAAAAGGATGGGCTTAGTTCTGGTTCATGGCAGCTTGTAATCTAGTGGGTATGTTTATTGGAAGACAATTTTCTATGGACCTCTAGAGTTTCTGCATGGCTTGTCAGCAGAAGCACTGGCATCCTTCTGTCCTGATTATCTTTTCAGGGATGTTTATATGGAGAACAACCTTGGAAGATATAGTGTATCCCCCTAGAGCAGAGAGCTGTTCATTTGTTATCCATCATAAAAAGAAAAACAATAAAATAATGCCTCTCTTTGGGACAAAGTGTGGGCAGGCTTGCTTGCAGCCAGTTCTGAACGACTGACATTTCCTAAATTTGAGATTCCTTTTCTGCAACCCATTTCATGTGCATGTGTCACCTAGGTCTTGTCATTCCTCCTTGTAGGAATTGGGGACTCAGTGCAAATTCTGCTATTTTAGATACAGCCATGCTGTGAATAATAAATATCTTTTGTTTCTGATGCAGGACTTCTTTGCCTTCTATTAGCATCCAAGTTAACTTGTTAACTTGCAAGTTGGATAAAATCTCAGATTCTTCACAATTCCTAACAATCATTAGGTGAATTATGAGAAGTGTAAAACATATCTGTATAAACAGAAAAATGCACATATACATATATTCTCGTATATGTAGAAAAATTGAGGATGGCTAAATGTTATAGGAACATTGTACAGTAGGATGCAGTTTGTAGTTAATTTATTGAATTGACACTAAAAACCTTAGAATTAGAAGCAAACACGAGAATCATGTGATCAAAACTACTAGCTAGGGCTTCCCTGGTGGCGCAGTGGTTGAGAGTCCGCCTGCCGATGCATGGGACACGGGTTCGTGCCCCGGTCCGGGAAGATCCCACATACTGCGGAGCAGCTGGGCCCGTGAGCCATGGCCGCTGAGCCTGCGCGTCCGGAGCCTGTGCTCTGCAACGGGAGAGGCCACAACAGTGAGAGGCCCACGTACCGCAAAACAAAAAACAAAAAACAAACTACTAGCTAATGCTGAAAGGTTATGCTGATCTTGCCTACTACTTTTTCTCTAGTGCATAATAGAATAACCGGCACATAGTATGTGCTCATTGGATATATTTAATAAATGAATAGGTAACTTATGAATACATTTATTAATAAATGTGTTCTTTTTACTGCTTGCCAATTTCCATAATAGGCAATGGGAAATTTCTTCTGCGTGGGAAATCCAGTCCATTGCTAAACATCTTTCTTTGGAAGTTCTTCCTTACTGTATTAGTTAAGCTTCCTTACTATATTATGTTGTGATGATATAAAAATCACAAAATAGTAGTGAATGGTATTATGTAATAAAAAGTTTATTTCTCTTCTCATACCATCATTCAATATGGATTAGGAAGCTCACCTTCCTAGTGGCTTTCTCTTTCGAGTAATGTGTCAGGAATTGGGGCTCTTCTGTAACATTGTTCCATCTAGGGATATAATGAAAATGGCAGTGTTGTCTCTGGCATACTTAATTTGAACTAAAATTTGATTTCTTAAACTAAGTTCATTGATTCCAATTCCTCCCTTGGAGCAAAACAAAACAACAACAACAGCAACAACAAAAGTTTGTTCTTTTCCACATGATATGATAGACATTCAAATACTGATTTCCCCTTGGTCTCTACTTTTTCTAGCCTAAATTATCATAGTTTCTGTAATCATGTCTCAAATGAAATCATCCTCAGCTACCTTACCATTTTGGTTATTTTCCTATGGACATCCCTTAGGTTGTCGATAACATTTAAAGCATATCACTGAGTACTGAATCCATCTGAATTCATATATATTCATATTCATATATTTCATATATATTTCATATATTCATATATCATATAATTCATATTCATATATATATATTAGAAAGAGCCTAATTTCCCATGAGTTAAACTCTAGAAAGGCCAGTGCCTCTAGTCTTTCACATTATTTCATGAAATTATGGGACACCAGGAAGGATAATATTTTTCAGTATTAGTGGATGCCGGCCTACCTCATTCCACTTTACCTGGTCACCTCTCCTCCCTTTAGGGCACGAGACTTCAGGCAGGCATTGCCTCAAGGAGGAGTAGCAGCTATAGAAACTGGACAACAAAGATATCAAATTCTTGACTTCTAAGCTTTGAAAAAAGCTAGAAACTAGAAGATCAAGTTTTTCCTGACTTCAATAAGAACTCTCTGGGCTAGAAGAAACAGGGAAATGTTGTAGAAGAAGCTAGAACATTAGACACTGGTGAAGGCATAGGAGAGCAAGTTTCGGGTGCCCTGTCCACTCTCCTCCCACCCTCACCTTCAAAGTCAGTTCTAGAAAAGGGAGAAAGAGCAACAGAAGTCAGGCATAAGTACAACTGGAAAAGATAGAATACCCAGGCCCTTGCCCCCTCTCTGGCATGCTGAGAGGCGGCAGACTTCCAGGAATGTTGCCATAGCAGGGGGAATGAGTAGAGATGGCTAAGTGGGTGTCAGGACTGAGAAGCCCAGGCAGCCATGGGCTCCCCTGCATGGCATAGTGCCGCAGATGCACTGCTCCCCTGTCCTTTATCCCAACCCACTCCCAATAGCCTAATATCACTTCAGGCAGGAGTAGAAGCGGAAAATCGAAAGTGGCCAGTTTAATCTGAAATCATTGAACATATCCAGAAAAAGCTGAAAAAATCCTGAAGTGAATGAATTTACTGGTATCTGACTATTATTACCTTTTCTGCCTTTAGGAGGACCAAAGGCAGAGTTACAATAGGAAACATATTATGTCTTAACAAAATACAGGCAACACTTTTGCATTTCTAAGGACCCAACTTAAAAGTGTTTTGACAACTATAGATGGTTTGTTGTGAATGGACAAGGTACTGGATTCGGATTTAGAAGATCTAGGTCTAGGTCACCTTCTCTATGTATTTGGCCCAGGAGAATTTCTCTCTTAGCAACAGTTTTATCATGAAAAAACATGTACATATTCTAACTTTCTCATAGGCAGAATGAGGATATGAAATGACGTGAATGCCTGGAACATGATTTTGTAATATATAAACTGCCATAGAGAAACACTCCAGTTTGGTGCTTCTCATATTTAACATGCATAGAAATCACCTTGAAGATCTTATCACAGTGCAGTTTCAGATTCAGCAGGTTTGGGCCGAGGCCTGAGGTTTTCTCCTTCTAACAAGCTCCCAGATGATAATGATCCTGCTGGATCATAGACTACACTTTGAGGAGCAATGCTGTAGTTAATGACTAGGTTTTGCACACTTCCTGAGCTGGAAGTAACAATTAATATTCAATATTGCATCTCACATTGCCCAAGAATAGCTTTATCTCTCCCATCTGTTCATATCAAGTTCTTCATATTTGTAGCATATCTGAAGTTGATTACGTCATGACCTGATTATCAAATGCTCTGAAATTACTTTTAGATTTTTAAAAATATTTGTTATTATCCATAAAGAACATGGTGTGCTTCCAGAGAAAGTATAAACAAACAGTTCAGTCCTTGAGAATTTATGAGATTTAATCCTACAAAGTTGGCAGCAGATATGCCAATATTTCAGTTATTCACTTTTACGAAAGAATAAAATTTATGTTTGGATACTATAAGTAAGAAAACTGGACAAGTATTAAGGCAGCAGAAGTACTGTTTTATTTTCATTGGTTTGTGTGTGTCCCTATCTCCTCAAGATTCCAGGTTGATATATACAGGGACAGGTTATCACTCATGCTTTTGTCCCTCTGGTGAAGACCTCTGCTATCTAGAGCACAGAATATCATTGTAGGCATTAGAGATGAATGTCGTCTGTTCAGCTATAAGAAAAAGTTGTAGACAAGAGACTGTGGCGTCCTATGGTAGAATGGATAAAATTATTCAGAACTGCCAAAATTACATGTCAACTTTCTTCAATACCCCTTTGAGACAGATTGCCTGGGTGATTACTTAACCACTTGATTTCCTAATCTATTGTGAGGATTAATGAATTATTATATGTGAAGTGCTTAAGACATGCCAGACACATAGCAGGCACTACATAAAGGTTAACTATGATTATTACTGGTGTTATTATTAGTATTATTGCTAATATTACTGTTACTTAATTTCCTTATCTTGGTTTCTGCTATAATTGGATAATTTCAGGAACTATACTGCCAGGATGGAGTTGATTTTGCAGTCTCTCTGGACACTAACATATGAAGGATAAGCTACTATAATTTATAGTTACTGGAGATGATATATATCTCCTGAAATCTCAGTCATACTACAGTTTTACTATACTAAAGAGACTGCTTATGTTAAAATCCTTAGAAAATGAAAAAAAAAGTATTTTCAAAAGTATTACTCATCATACCCAACATTTTGACACTATTCTAAAGAAAATATGAAAATTAAGCTAAAAATAATGAAAGATATATTTTCTGTCTAATAGTCACATAAAAAGTCCTTAGCATTTGTTCTTCCTATATGGTGTTTAAAGAGACCAAAGCAAGACCATTTATATATCGACAATCCACAACATTCTCTGATCACAGCAACAGTCATTCAATTCAAATTAACCTAAGCAGGGTTACACTGTACCCACTTTTCGTGCTGTGCGAACCACCAAAGAAATATCTAACTCTTCCTCTTCCCTCATGGAATTTGTCTTTTGAATCTTTTCATGAGGGAGGCAGTTATGATCATTGAAATGATCAGAGCAAAATAAAGAACAACAATAATAATTGCATATAATCAAGTCACCAAATATAAGGTGCAAGCAACACAAATTATAATAGTATAAAGGAATTTTCAAATGTTAAGATATGCTTCCTAAAATAAGTGCTGCTTATAGTGTGCCTTGGAAGTAGGAGGGATTTTGAATATATTCCAGGCATCCGTAGCCACAGGGACAATAATGTGAAGACAACCTCTCCAGTGACCTATCTATACAATAAGAAAGAAGTGGGCAGCTGGGATGCAACTAAATTACTTTTAGGACTTGTATGCATATCTTTGGACACATGGAACAAACACAATGCATGACAATCTGGCAAAAAACAAGCAACAAAACAGAGGAGTAATTTTTTTGTTTCATAAAAGCTATTGGCCTTCAATGTGGTCCAAAAAGTTTTCCTTAAATACAAAGACTCTTTTGTGCTTATTAAGAAAAAATTACCTATAAAAATCATGATTCGCCCTCAGTGTTCCAGGTTTACACCTCTTGTCCAAGGGAGAGCGCAGCCTACAGTGTCCCTTTGTGCCCAGTGTTTGTGGGAAGTGGTGGGACACAGTGTTTCCTCTCTGCCTTCTCTCTTCTGAATGATAGCAACATGGGACTTTGGCTTCATTTACCCTAAAATACTTAAATAAAATTAGAAAACTAATGTATTAAAAATGAGAAACAAATTCAAACCAGATTATGCTGGCTGCTGTGATTTATTAGTCCATTTGGTCTTTGTCTGTGGGTTATTAGCCCGGTGGGTTAGAACACAGTGCTAATGATGCCAAGATCAAGGCTTTAGTCCCTCCTGGCCTATTTAGCTTTGTTCCATTCCAAGGATGGAGCTGCACCCATACCAGGCCAGACTTCATGTGAATATATTCCACTTGTCAGAGGCTGACAGAGAGAATGTAGTTAGATTAGCCCAGATCAGCCATTACTACAAGGAAAGCTAGCAAAGCAACAAACAACCAACTCAAAGTACACATTGAACTAATGGTTTGTCATTATCTTCCATGAGAACAAATGATCCTATTTCTCGGTGAAGTACATACTCTGTGCTGATTTGTTGATGCAGGCTAAAAGTGTCTTGGTATCTCTTCATCTCATCTCACTGTTTCCCAACTTGGATTCCTTTATTATTAAATCTTTATAAAATATATAAATAAAGAGTACTATAAAATCTTATAATTCCAGCCAAAATTACTAGAGGAGAAAAAATTCAACAGACTCTACAGAAAGAGCATGCTGACTGTTTCGGGAATATATTCTAATAGTAAACAGAGGTACTAAGAGAGAGAGTTGCGATGAACCTCCAATGAGTGAGAAATTGGTGAAGCAGGTGATGTTATTTGCTGTATGTCTCTGCTGGGTCCACTGGAGATACTTAAAGTCTCACTTTTTATTAAACAAATCAAACTAGGAGGATTAAGAATAGCCTCCTTATTAAATTGTAAATAGATGAAACTTCATCCTCGGAGTCTTTACATGAGATCTTCAGCTTGTAATGAGCACCATGTGCTCTGACCTAAACACATCATAAGAGAAGTAAATAAGACAGAGAAGTGGCATGTTACTAGATGTTGAAAATCATCAGGAAAAAAAATAGCGTCTTGAATCAGAGTACAAATAATATCTCTGTAAAAAAACCCTACCTAAGAAATTCTTGCATGAATGTTTTTAAAACATTCTGTAGGGAGAACATGCTGACTCTTATAAGCTTACCCATTAAATCTCACCAGGCTGAAGAGAATAGAATAATGCAAAACACAACAGGCATGCGCCATGCACAGCTCTCACGTGTCGTGTGCCCTAGACTGTCCTTGCATTCACAGGACTGGATGTTTGGCTTGTGCGTTTTTAGAACAGAGCACTTAAAAAGACCCCCAAATTATGTTTTTTTTTTAAAGTATTTAGTTATTTTATGATAGGTCTTGTTCCATATACAGTATGAAGTTTGTCTGTTTCACAACTTGCTGAGGGAGGTTTGTGATAGGGAAATAAACGCACATTTTGAAGTTCAGCATGGGTCAGGTTCTCCCCTATGAGCTTTACGTGTATTATTTATTAATCCTCACAGAAACCTTATAAATATAACTATCTCCACTTAGACATGAGAACACTGAAGTTCAGAGTTTTGTCTGGAGCTAAGGTTTGTGCTCTTTTCATTCTTCATGTGAGTATCTGAAGGACCCTTTTTTTTTTTTTTTTTTATTCGGTACGCGGGCCTCTCACTGTTGTGGCCTCTCCCATTGCGGAGCACAGGCTCCGGACGCACAGGCTCAGCGGCCATGGCTCACGGGCCCAGCCGCTCCGCGGCATGTGGGATCTTCCCGGACCGGGGCATGAACCCGTGTCCCCTGCATCGGCAGGCGGACTCTCAACCACTGCGCCACCAGGGAAGCCCTGAAGGACACTTTTGACTCTGATTTTACTAGTCACCCCACAGCACAGCCAGCCCCTGCCCTCTTGGTAAAGAGCTCAACCAGCTGGTAACTTCCCTGATCACTGTCCTCTACATGGCTTGCTGTCCTGTCCACCTGCCTACTCTGGCCACTCTACCCTATTCCATTCAAAGTCTCTGTTTCCTGAAACTAAGGCCACATTTCTGGTAATATCAAAAGCTATTCAAATTTTTTCTCCAGTTTTATTGAAATATAATTGACATAAAACTGTATAAGTTTTGAGAAAAAGGAACCCTCCTACACTGTTGGTGGGAATGTAAATTAGTGCAGCCACTGTGGAGAACATTATGGATGTTCCCTAAAAAAGTAAAAATAGATTCTGCAATCCCATTCCTGGGCATATAACCAGAGAAAACGCTAATCTGAAAGGATACATGCACACCAATATTCATAGCAGCACTATTTGCAATAGCCAAGATGTGGTAGCAACCTAAGTGTCTATTGACAGACGAATAGATAAAAAATGATGTGGTATATATACACAATGGAATATTATGCAGCCATAAAAAAGAATGAAATAATGCCATTTGCAGCCACATGGATAGACCTAGAGATAATCATATTAAGTGAAGTCAGACAAATATCTGAGAACGACAAATATCATATGATATCACTCATATGTGAAAAATAGACTCAAAGACATAGGAAACAACCTTATGTTTACCAAAGGGGAGGGGGCAGGAATAAATTAGGAGTTTGGGATTAAAATATACACACTACTATATATAAAATTAGATAACCAACAAAAAGGACCTACTGTATAGCACAGGGAACCATATTCAATGTTTTGTAATGAATGTAAAAAAAGAATATATATATATATATATATATATATATATAACTGAATTACTTTACTGTACACCTGAAACTAGCACAACATTGTAAATGAACTATACTTCAATTTAAAAAATGATTAAAAAACTGTATAAGTTTAAAGTGTACAATGTAATGATATGACTTATGTACAGCATGAAATGATTACCACGGTAGGTTTAGTGAACATCCATGATCTCATATAGGTACGGCATTAAAGAAATTGGAAAAAAATGCTTTCCTTGTGATGAGACCTCTTAGGATTTACTATCTTAACAACTTTCATAGATAATGTACAACAGTGTCAATCATCTTTAGAACATTGTACATTACATTGCTAGTACTTAATTATCTTATAACTGAGAGTTTGTACCTTTTGACCACCTTCATCTAATCCCACCTACCACAACCCCTGCCTCTGTTAACCACAAATCTGATGCTATTCAATTTTTAATAGATTATGAAAGGAACCGAATAGAAGAGAAAAAATTAAACATAGAAGTACTTTTGAGAAAAGAACTTCTCAATTCTACCCAAAGAGAAAATTTTGAAGCTACTTCTGTGATCCCTAGCAATCAGTTTTTCCACTGAACTTGAGAATTTTCAGGAGCTCCCTATCCACTTCTTTCCAAACTAGTTCTTAAAGCCAGAAACTTAGGCTCAGCAGGAAATTTTAATTAAATTGACCCACTAGACAAATAATTGATCTAAGAAATTTTTATGAGGCTTATCAATTCCTTGGTGAAACTATCTTTTTAACTCTTTCACACAAACACATGAAGTTAAATATATACGTAGGCCATTTCATTAGACTTAGTGCTCAGTAATTATTATATAATATATAGTATAATAATACTTTTTTTAAAAATACAAGTGTTTTGGAATCAGACCTGGGGTCAAATCCTGGCTCAGCCACTCACCAGCTAGGTGATCTTTAAAATATTTAATTTCTCTGACCCTTAGCTTTTTCATATCTAAAATGGTAATACCAACTACTTCATGGGATTATTGTGAAAATTAAATGAGTGAGAGAAAAGGAATCAGTGTAAATGCCTGGTCCATTGCAGATGCTCATAAAATGTGAGTTCCCTTTATCATCATCTTGACCATGAAAACAGAAAAATCATAAACACCGGATCCATTTTACCCTCCTTCATTATTCTTCATCCTCTCATAAGACACATGTTTGAAATCACCTAACAAGTCTATAACCTACATTTTGGGCGGCGAAACATCTACCTTTAAACAAAGCCTATCCCTACAACTGTGACCATGTTGAACCCAAAAGGAAATTATCCTTTAATAAAGCATAAAATCATTACTTCATTGAATAAGTATGATATAGTAATGAGTATGAATAAAACATATATACTTTATCCCTTCATGGATCATAATGAGGAGACAGAAATAAAAGGTTAAGAAAAAGCCTATATTTCAAGATAGGATAAATACTAGGAAGGGGGTGTGGGCAGGATGTTTTTGAGAGAGTAGTGGGGGCAGAATTGGGGTGTACTTTAAATTTGAAAGTGTCTTTGAGGAAACATGTTTAAGCTGAGCCCTAAGACAGTAAACAGACCAAGTAGGGGGAAGAATTTTCCAAGTAAATAGTGCATGCAAAGACTGAGGAAGAGGGTTCATTGGACTGAAGCAGGTGGATGCATGACATGTGCTGGAACAAATTTGCAGAGTGGACAGGAGAAAATGGATAGGAGGCTGTGGAGGTAAGCTGGCAGAGGCAGAGAGAGAAGAGAAACAGAGAGAAAGAGAGGGGAAGAGAGAATTTATGATAAAGAAGCATTGTCTTCACCAGTGTGTTAAAACTTAGTAGAACTAGCCCAGAGTTAAGAGTAAGATGGGAGATATGAATCTATTATTCCTTGAGTCTAAATCCCCACATGACTCTCTTACATTATGCATATACCTTGCCAATTTGAGTATGATTTTAGCATTTGAAGATTAGTGTATTTTAAAAAAAGATATGGCTCCGAAACATGGACCAAATTTCCACCTGGTTGTCAACCCAAGAAAAGGCAGTCTTTTCAATGCTGGAGGTTAAATTGTCTGTGTCGCACTTACTGAGACACAGTATATGTGATCCAGTTCATTGTGGGGCTTTGAAGAAATTGTCAATAATAATTTGGACCATGCATGGTTTCATTTGCTTTATTTATTAACTTTAGGACCTCATATAAGATATATCTCCAATCTGTAAGTCTTGGACTCTGGGCTGAGATCTCTTAGGATGAGAGGATAGAGTAAGATGAGAAAAAGGCCCAGGAAAAGACTAAGGAGCTCTATATTTAGAGTTTAAGTAGAGGGGGATTTGATAAAGGAAACTGAGAAAGCGTAGCCAAAGTGTAAGGAGACAGATTAGCAAAGAGGGACGTCATGATAGGATGTCAAGAGAAGAGGTAATTTGAAGGAGGGATTAATCCACAGTGTCAGAATTTACAAAGCATCAGTTAGGATGAAGTTAAAGACAGACTTTGAACTTGTTAACATGACCATTACTGGTGACCTTAATACATTTTGGTGGGGTGATGAGGCAGAAATCTGATTGCACACGGGTGGAAGAGTGAGTAGAAAAGTAGAAAGTGGAGAAAGTGGTTTTGCGGGATTTGAGAATGGTGGAGAAGACAGGAGACAGTAGTCACAGGAGGATGGGGGTAAGCATAGAGGAACACAGTAAAGTTGCTGGGCACTGAAGGCAGGTGATCCTAAATGACAACTGCCAAAAGTGGTTTTACTGCTTTGCATGTGAGTTTTGACCTTCTGTTTTTCCATCTATTCCATTAGTATTATTAGAACCACTCTTAGATCCAGGCAGCCAGAGTCCCTCCCTGGCCGCTGAGCTTCAGAGAACCTCTCACTGGTTCTCCTCCTATTGTGCCTCTCCTCCAAGGAATCTGTAGGGCAAAGGGGGACATGCTCACCCAAGTTCTCCCTTCTAGCACCCCTTCCCCCACTAAATTGTTGATTCGTTTCCTATTGCTGCTATAACAAGTCACCACAAACTCAATGACTTAAAGTGATGCAAATTTATTATCTTACAGTTTTGGAGGTCTGAAGTCCAAAATGGTTTTGTTGGCCGGGCTGCATTCCTTCTGGAGGTTCTAGGTGAGCCCACTCCGTGCGTTTTCTAGCTTCTAGAGGCTGCCTGTACTTCTTGGCTTGTGGTTCCTTTCCATCTTCCAAGTCAGTGATGGCTGGAGAGTCATTTTCACTTCACATCAATATGACACTGACTCTTCTGCTTCCTGTCTCCCCTCTTAAAAGGACCCTTGCGATTACATACACTGGGATCACCCAGATAATCGGGGATAATTTTTCTATCTTAAAATCTACTCATTAGTAGCCTTAATTCCATGTGCAATGTTAACTCTCTTTTGCTATACGATAAACATATTCATAGGCATTATTCTGCTTACAACAACCATGTGTATGTACTCAAGACTTGGGAATTTTCTGAGCAGATGAACCAAGTCCACTTGCTCAGAGCGGTAATTCCTAGAGCAGGCTGCGTTATCAGCTGGCCAGAGTGCTGGTCAAGAATCAGCTGTTTGGTGGCCTGGGAAGAGAGTTTGGATACACATGCTGAGATGTCCAACACAGGCACTGCAGGTTCCATGTGTTCTGTTACACTAAGACCCTAAGTTAAAGACAAGCATGGTTGTCATCTCTCAAAAACAAAAAGCTGCCCGCCTCTTTGCCCTATCTTACCCCAAGAAATATTGGGAAAACCTACTTCAAGTTACCCCTCCAAATAAAACTGGCCTGGGGGGCTTCCCTGGTGGCGCAGTGGTTGAGAGTCCGCCTGCCGATGCAGGGGACACAGGTTCATGTCCCGGTCCAGGAAGATCCCACATGCCTCAGAGCGGCTGGGCCCGTGAGCCATGGTCGCTGAGCCTGCGCGTCTGGAGCCTGTGCTCCGCAATGGGAGAGGCCACAACAGTGAGAGGCCCGTGTACCGCAAAAACAAACAAACAAACAAAAACAAAAAAACCTGGCCTGGGGAGTTCACCCCACTAAATTCCAGCTGGAAAATTTGGAAATATTCTGGGAAAGTTGGTAGGTGAACCCAAAAATATAATGACTGTAAACTTCTGACTCAGAAGAGTTGGGAACATTTAAGGTCATCTAGGTATTCTATTAAAACTACGGTGGCTGGGATAGAAAAGAGTAGGAGGATAAACACTGGATGGGTAGGCTTGAGTTCCACATCACTCAACCAGAAGATCAGTGGTGGAGACTGAGAGAAGAAAAAGAAGGTAAATGAGTAATTTTTGAGGAACTTGAGCTCAGAAGTGCAAATTATCAAGTTCCATCCCATCACTGAGTTATTCCAAGTAATTGTGACACCCACCTCTGCATGACAGATATGAAAATGAGTACACCAGTGGTTAGATCAAATTCTCTGGTGTGGGTGACTCACTATTGTCAAATATAATCGGCCCACATTTCCCCTAACTCCTTTTCCACAACTCAAGGTTCGCCAAAGGATAATCTCATCTAAAACCTCTTCTTATATGCATAGATGGATATGCACGAATAGGTACACGTATGCACACCCACATATAATGTATGCATGCATGTAGATTTACATATGTGTTTGTTTATAAATATTACTGTGGGTGATAAAGAACTGAACTAAGAGTCCAGAGACCTGGACACTTTGGTTTTAGTTCTGCCTCCATTTCCCTAGGAGATTTTAATCTGACCACTTGTTTGCTTACCTTTGAAAGAAGATGTTTTAGACTAGGTGATCTTTGTGATTCTTTTCTATTCTAAAACCCTAAATATCTACCGGGGGGAAGTAAGGCACATCTGTTCTCCTATCAGAACTCCAAATTAGCTCTCCTTAACAGGAATGATCCTACTTTTTATTAATGAGCAAACAAAGACTCCACCCTTTGACGGGTTATTTTCTCCTTCTGTTCTGTCTATGCTTCTTCTAGATTCTAATTCTGTCTGGGCAGAATTTATCTTCATTTTCTCATTTTCTTCCATCGCTGCAATGTGGAAATGAAGGGAGGTATCAAAACAAAGATATTGCATTATAGAAAGATTTTGCCAAATACCTCCAGACTTTTGAGTCCATGACTTACTAGGATCTGAGAACTACGTCTTTGTCATACAGTCAATATTTGCAGCATACTAGATAGAGGCTCTACGGGGCACAGGGAAGATACAGAAATTGGGGTATGAACATGTTGGATCTAGTTCTGCCTTTATTTTCTAAGTCAACAAATATAGCCTGAACACCTTTTAAATGTTAGATGTACAAGATATAAATGGTCTCAGCAGTTGTCTAGTGGAGGAGACATATTGAACACATAATTGTACAAAAAAAAATCAGTTACAGATATATTAAATTATCTGAAGATGAAGTTAGTGGTGTTAAGCGACCACACTTCTTCCTAGAAAGGGAGGTCTCAATTCAAATGGCTGAATGGACAGTTGGAGGAGATGGTGACATAGGTAGGGGCCAAAATTTGAATGTTAAAGAGTTGGGACTGTGGAGAGCTGCTGGGAAATTGTTCTTAAAAGAGGGTCAAGCATCATTACTTTGTTGGATTTGCAGGGGCTGGGCTGGAAAAGAATAGGAGGACAAATCGTGAAAAATGGATCAGAAGAGGGTTGAACTTGGGGCCTGGAAATCAGGTAGGTGCCTCTGCGGGATTCTGGGTGAGAGATGCTGAGTGAACTAAGGATCATAGCAGCAGAGATAAGGAGATGAGTGGAGTCACTAGAAAGGTAAAAGTGTGGATGAAATGGACTCCAAGACCAAATGTGGGGACTGTGATGTTGGATGATTCCCAGATTTCCAGCTCAGCAACTAGGGTGGGAGTTTCAATACCTGAAATGGGGATTAAAAGAGGAGGATCGGGTTGGGGCTCCGGGGAAAATATTAGTGCTACTACGACTGAGGTTCCTAATGAATATCTATGTGGAGCCATCCAGACAGAAACAGAATAGACGAATCTGGAACACAGAAGATGAGTATGACCAGTGGTTGTCAACTTGTGAAAAGGCAGTAAAAATCATTTTAAATAAACTTGTATGTCTCTTACTGATTGGAATACTCCTCCATTACAAAGAGTACAAAGTCTAAACTGTGAAAGCTCTTAATAAATATTTTTTTTAATTTTCAGTGGATGAAAGAATGAGTGAGTGAATAGGAGCTGCTGTGAGTAGCCAAGAGTTCCTATCCAATTACTATGGTTTGTATATTTGAGTGTATGGGTGAGGGCATGTGTGAGCGTATATGCATTTATATATTTGTGTATCTGTGTGGTTATACGTAGCCACATACACATTCATATAAAGATTAACAATACAAACAATATATTAGTACTGTACATCTGCGTTAGTCTGCTAGGGCCGCCATAACAAAATACCACAGGCTGGGTGGCTTAAACACAGAAATTATTTTGTCACAGTTTTGGAGGCTAAAAATCCAAGATCAAAGTACCCTCAGAGTTAATTTCTGGTGAGGCCTCTCTTCCTGGCTTGTAGACTGAGGCTTCTCACTGGGTGTCACAAGGCTTTTCCTCTGTGCCAAAGCAGACAGATCTGTGGCGTCTCTTCCTCAAAGACACCAGTCCTAGATTAGGGCCCCATCTTTATGACCTCATTTAACCTTAATTACCTTCTGATAGGTTTTGTCTCCAAATACAGTCTCAATGGGGGTTTGGCTTCAACACGTGAATTTTAAGGGGAACGCAAGCCTGTCCATTAACACCATCAGAACGTTTAACATCTAGATTAACTTCTCCTCAAAGGACAGTCTCTGTGAAAACAAAAGAGATTGTTCTGTGTCATATATAGGGGGAGAGATACACTTGGTCAGAGAGTTTGCTTATTTATAAAATAAGTATAAATCTTTTCTGCTTTACCTCATTATATTGAAATACAATTATATTCCTAGGAACGAACTTTTCATTTCCGAGAGGATTGTAAACCACGTGCAAATAAACCTTTAAATAATAGCTGGATGGGTTTAATCGACTGTCACTGTCTGTTGCTCTATGGAAACCGGGCTGAAAAAGCCAGAAGAGGTTGACGTCCCGCAAGGGGGTCATACCATGAAGGTGTTAACTTAAAGCGGAGATTGCTTACGGAAAACCGCGTCGCATTCTTGGCACGTGCGCGCTTGCAATGAAGTTAACTTTCACTTACGGTTATATTAAATGTAGGAACCAATTCCAGCTCATTTTGCGCCTGCTCTGTTTTACCTCCTAGTGCACTTGGCCTTCCTGTAGCCTTGGCTTCTAGTTTGGTGTTCCTTGTAAAAGCTCCTTGGGGCTGGGAAGCCCTCGCCCCAGCGCCCAGGTGACAGGAGATGGGGTGGGAACCCGCGGAGCTTTCAGGGCGTGGAACCTCTCTCATACCATTCCTTCCCTCCCACCACCACCCCACTGCCGGGAGGCGGAGAGAGCTTGCAACTTCTCTCCAATCCGCGGCCGGCCCTCCCCGGGGTCCCCCTGCTGGGCGACCGGCCCGCCACCGACCGAGTTGGAGGAACTTCGCGGAGCTCCGCGTCAGAGCCGGGAGAGGCGAGATGCTCCCCCTCCTCCCCTGCCGGCCCCCTCACTCTGCCCCCGCCTCCCGGTCCTCGCCCAGCCGGGAGCGCCGGTGATAGGACGAGCCCCGGGCGTGCATTGTGTATATGCAAACCAGAGCCCGGTTCCCCAGGTCTGTCCGACCCCGGCCGGGGCTGCGGCTGCGGCTGGCGCTGCCGTGGGCGCCGCTGCCCTCGCCCTCGCCCTCGCCCCGCACTGCCATGCTCCCGCCGCGCGGCGGGCCAATGCGTCCCCGAGTCGCTATATAAGCGCAGGCCAGGGGACACCCGGAGGGGCTGAAGATGAGGGTGCCCGCGCATGGGCCACCGCCGATTGCCAACCCCTCCCGAGCCCGCGCCCCGCGCGGAGCCCACGGCCGCCGAGGACCCGCCTTCGCCACAGTAGCAGCTGGGGCTGCGACAGAGGCGGCAGCTGCGGCGGCGCCTGTCGCACGAGCGCGTAGAGCAGCGGCCGCAGCTCCGGGGCCGCCGCTGCCCCGGCTGCCATGAGTTGTGCGGAGGTGATGTATCACCCCCAGCCGTATGGAGCGCCCCAGTATCTGCCCAACCCCGTGGCAGCAGCAACCTGCCCCACAGCCTATTACCACCCGGCGCCCCAACCTGGCCAGCAGGTGAGTCACCGACCGGGCAGCCTGCCGGGGGCGGGGGCGAGGGGCAGCGAGAGTATCGGTCTGGGGCTCCCAAGACGTCCCTCTGGGACGGGTGGCGCGGAGGATGCTCTGAGATTTGCGGGAGCGCCCTTGAACAGAAAGCCATCAGAAGAGAAGAGACGAGGCTTCGGGAAGGACGAGCTGCCAGGTGGACGGGTGGGGATTCCAAGCGAGGCATTACCTGGCTGGGGGCTTCAGTGAGCTCTTGTCACCGGCTCAGAAGCTATTCCTCATAGCCACCCTAGCTCTTAGGGCTCAGTTCTCTGAAGCTCACCAAGGGCATCTGTCTTAGGAGTATGTGAGTAAACTTCCTTTAAACCAAATATTTTGTTTCCTTTGAAACGGTGGAGTGTTTCAGGGTTTTCTTGATTAGGAGGATGAAATGTGTCACTGACATAGGGGAGGCTACCTGGACAGTGAGCCCATGGAATGACTCTTCTGGAACTTTTATGGTGGAACATGGGTCTCGTGTAATATCTGTCCAATGTTACTAGAAGTTCTCTGCAAAGTCTGTCATCTTCCATACTTAGGCGACAGAGATTATTCCCCAAATTCCTCATTCATTTTTAATTCCATCAAAGCACAGAGATGTTATGGTTCAGTCTGTTGGACAGAAGAACCCTCTCCTTTCCCAGCTAAGAGGTAACCTTGGGTCACTGGATGCTGGGTCTCCGCCATGCCAAGAGTGACTGAATGCTGTTGGATAAAAAGGATTCAGGAACTAGGGAGATGATAAAGTTCCTTTAGAAGGGAGAGTGGGGTTCTGGGGAATTAAGCACTAGGTACCCCTGGACGTTCCTCCCTGTTCGCCCACAGTGTGTCAAGGCTTAGTTAGCGCTACCTAAAACACATATGTGAGCATGTGGCCAGGGGCTGTACCAAAATAGGGTCCTGAGACTCTGGGAATTAGGGTGGGTTGATTTAGTGAGACTTAAAAAAATATACATACTCTGAGGTAGGGACACCTATCAGGGATCTAGATATGGTTCCGAAACTAACATCCACAGAATTTATTGATTGACATTTTTTTTTTTAGTTTCTTAAAAAACATATATTTTATTGTGGTCTTCAGGGTTTGGCTCTTTAATTAATCTGGCCATTTAATTTATTTCCTCTACCCCTGTCTCTTTACTAGATTTATTGTGCTACTCTTTGGAAAGAAATTATAACTTCTGTTTAGAATTTAGGGACTGAAATTCAGCTGATTCTGGAAGAGTACGTACTCTAGATTTATCTGCTGAACAGTATGAGCTTAACCAGGACAACTAGGGCAAAAGAGGAAGGAGTCCCACTTTCTGGCTATCTTTTTTTTTTTTTTTCCTTCATCATCTTCAGCATTTCAAAGCAAGATTACTTTTAGGGAGGGGGATGGGAAAACATTTTGTAATTTGTGAACAAGGGTGACAGGTTAAAACATTTTATTTTGGTTATGCTCTTTTTCTTTGGTTTTAATATAAAAGATATAAGTAATGGAGGAAACCATTTAAGTCCAAGTCAGGCAAGTGATGCAAAGAGACGCTGGATATCAATTTTCTGTGTTTTATGAACACTGTGTCCCAGATGAACCACCCTTTTCTTCTTTGCTTTCTTCCATCTCAGAGACTGTAGAGGCCTTAAATTATCAATTGGAATGTGGACGAGCAACAGCCTCAAACTTTACTAAACATTCAGAAAGGTATTTTTCCCCTTCAAAAATAACTTTAGTAGAATAGTTGTGAATAAGGTTTTATTTTCCAGAGTTGTGAAAATAGTTCCATTCAAATACGAATCGCTAGTGGGGGTTAGGATTGGAATACTTTTTTGAGCTAGAAAATAAAATTCGGTATCAGAAACATTATAAATAACTAATCATGAAATTTAGCTTTCAATGAAAAATAACTCCAATACCTTACCTAACTTTTGCAGTTGCCCCGAAACTCAGTTGCCAAATCGCATTCCTTTGCTAAGACCGTCAACAAACCAAAAAATGAGCTTTTCTTTTTCACCTGAATTGTCCACCTCGATGAGTGGCACCTATTTGTAAATAGTGATCAATTTCTGCTATCCTTTGAGCTTCTGTAGATATTGTTTAAGTAGATGTTAGGCTGAGTTGAACTGAAGAACTTAGTTGAGAAGTGTGCTGGAAATTTTCATGTTGCTTTTACTACACTGGCTTGTTGGAGATTGCTTTTTTGTCAGGTAAAGCAACTATTTGACTATATAACTGGCTATAGCAAAATAAAAAGACAGGAGTGTAACTACTGTACTTTTACTGTCAGGGGTTTATTTTGATGCCCTATATTTTCTGTTGGAAAACAGAGTAAATCAGGAAATTCTTATCAGGCTGACAGCATTTTTAGACTATGTGGTGCGTGGGTGAAGTGGGACTAATATTGACTTGGCCCCAACGTAGTCATCTGAGAATACATATTTTGGTTGTTTTCGCATTCCATAAGGTTTTATCATTATTATCCATGAAGATTGTTTTCTCCGTACGTGGGAAGTGACCCCTAATAGCATCTTGCCTGGGAGACAAAAACAAGGGCTACGAGTCCTACTGTATTTGAAAAATTGACTTGTTGAGGACAGGAAGCAGAAAAAGTGATAGAGTTACAAAGTTTAATGGTCATTTAGAAAATGTTAGAAAAGAGAGCATTAAAGTTTTGTATCACTTCTGTATTTTCAATTATTGTAGTGTATCTTTGAACTGATTTTTTCCTCGAGTCCATATAGCTCTATAGTCCTTGTAAATTATTATCTCATAGTGGTTTATTATGATAGATTTTAAACATAGGTATATTTTCCTCTTAATGCATGATTAGACACCAGAAGTTCTTTTTTAAATAGTAGAACTTAATGCTCCAGGCACATGTATTCGCAGCTTTCCACCTAAAAGTACAATGTGATTTTGTGTAATTACAAGTGTAAAAGGCACTTGGAATTTTGTTTCATTTTTTTAATTGAACATATTATAAATCATAGGTGGGTAATAGGTTAGTACCTTAAAAACAGTGAACTGTGTATACATCAGGCTGCATTGCAGTGTGTTACTTAAGCATACAGTAGGCTAAGTGAATAAAAGTAAAATGTAAATATACCTAAAGAGTCAGTTTTAGAGTCCCTGACGTTAATTCCTAGAATTGCATGCATAAATCTAACAGTGTGCTTTATAGAGCCAGGATTTGCTAAGGGATCTAAGGTCTCTGGTCCCTGTGCCCACCATCTCTTCATTGCTTGAATGCATCAGTCCCTACCAACTCCTCAGGAGAACTCTCGACTTAGTCTCTCAGCACGTGCTCCAAAGGCATGATGACACTGCAGAACGTGTACAGAAAGGAATGCGTTTGTATCCCGACAGTGACAGTAGGAAAAAAAGAGAAAAAAAATTCAAAATACGTGTCAGGAAAAATTGAGGGAAACAATCATAAATTCCCTTCATACCCCATAGATTCCTCATCTTAAATGCAGACAATCTGTCATCTAAAATCTCCCTCCCCCCATATTTTCATAATGTTAACATTAGGGAGATACTTAAAGCAAAGCTTTCAGAACTGGGTGAGTTCTTAGGTGAGGTGGTGAAAGCAGAGGAGAACAATCGCCCATTCTCTAATTGTGCATAGGAGTTTTTAACACTCACACTTTGGGCTTCATATAAGTTAGAGCATATTGACGCTGCTCTCTTCAAGGGTGACAGCTGGGTGAATATGCATGCATGCTTTCACTTAAGAGAATTAAAAGTCTTGGGAGGTAGAACTTCAGTTCTAACTTTGTAAGGAGTTTTTCGAACTCTTTCTCTGGACTCTGCCACCTTGGTTAGGTCATAAAATCTGAGATTCTGTTTGTTAGGAAAAAACCCTGGGAAAACATACTTCAACCCCTCCTTTTACAGACGGGGAAATGCATGTTTATAGGGCTGAAATGCCTGGCTAAAGATTTCAAAGCTAATTGGTGACAAAATTAGGACCACTGGATCCCCTGCTCCCCAGCAGAGCATCTTTCCACCATACCATGCCGTCTCCCAAGATTTTTTTTTTTTTTTTGCTATTGCACAATAGGCTTATTTCTGTCTTTAGTGCTCCAAATCAACTTTTTGATAAAGAAGATTAATATGCAGTAGATTCTTTGGCCTTGGAGCTTGAAATTCTTTCCAAGTCCTTGGTAGTGTACGTTTTTAGTTTAGGCATTCCAAAGTTGTTTTGCAAGCATTTGTATTATGCTAATGACTTTTGCTATCCGTGTTGCATCCTTTGCTGATGAAGCAGAATATCCACTTAGCAAATGAACATGTATTTATTTGAAAATAATATGCAGGAAGTGGTATTAACAGTCAGCTTTAAGTGCCTCATATATCATTGCTGTTCCAACATAAGTTTAGATTTATTAAGAGGAAAACATACAATTACATTCTAAATAGTTTCAATACACAGTCCACTTATTTAAGTTGGAGGATATAATTTTCTTGCAACTGTAAGCAAGGACTTAAGTAGATTTATAAGAATTCATACAGGACTTCTTTGAGAGAGAACAGCCCCTCTGATTCCAAACTACACAAAGTAACTTGACTGTAGAGACTTAGAAGCAAGTGCCCCAGAGCTTTATGCTCCCAATAACTTTCCAGCCAGAAAATTCAAAGCTAGAAGGAAAATTAAACTTTGAAATAACTAAACTGAACTGTTGTCTCTGGCAGTCAACCAGAATGGAGATTACAATACGGATAGTAAGGGCAGGCTTGAAATCCATAAAATCATGTGCAGTGAGGCTACATTCACCAGAAAAACCAAATGCCAGGACAAGGAAGCATTCTGTGGAAATTTAAGTGAAGGATATTTTCATTCAACGCAAGGAAGTCCTACTTCACTTAGCGCTTGGTAAAGTCTCACATCTCACAGAGTTGGAGATGATGGGGACATGACTCATAACAGTGGAAATGAGGGGGATCAGTGGGTAGAACGATCCTGCACGGTGCTTCCTTGGACAACTACAGAAGAGATGCTGTGTTGACCCGGTTGGGCAGTATGTACATTTCTGTCTTGTGTTTTTCTGTGCAAAGGGGATTGTCAATAAGACTAAAAATATTATGCACAAGATGCCTAACGCAGATTCTAAAGCGAACTCGAGAGTTAAGTGACTGCCATTCTAAAACCCGGCCACTTAACTTGAATCCCATCAGCCCTATTTCCAACTGGCTTTAAAAAGAAATCTCAAAACTGATACATCTAGTAATACATAACAATTTAAGGTATTGTCTCTAGAAAAACATTTTCATTCAAGAAACAAAAAGTCTCCAATACTTGAATTTCAGACTCTGGCAGAGATAGTGGAGGAAATAATTTTGGTCAAAACTTTGCACTGACTCTTTTAAAAAGCACGTCTTTCAGCAGCTGGTTTTCTGCTTTAACTATTCATTTAGGAAGACCCTAATAGTGACTTGAACCATTAGACCCAAACGTCTGTTGCTAGAAGCAAGTCATGAATGCCATATTTATAGATATTTCAGTGGATACCAGATTTATTTCAGTAATTTACAAGTATGGTCTGAAACGGGATAACTGAACTATTTTTCACTTGTCTCATACTTCAGTAGAGAAAAAAAAGAAAAAAAAGAAAAAGGAAAGAAAAGAAAGGAAGAAGGGCCTAAACCGAACAGGTGTCCTTTCCTCTTAAAACTATGTTGTTTTAGTGTGCAAAAACACTTGTCCTTGGGGGATGGGGTGGGGATATTTGAAGGATGCCTCCTTTCTGGTTACTGTGAAGATAGCTAAAGGAAGTACCCAAACTAGTTCCTAGGAATTGGGCTAGATGACCTATGTCTGAAAATAAATTAGTCTTCAATGATCTGTAGGATTTTTTTGACCAGTGTCCTGCAAAATCAGAAAAGGCAGCCAACGTAAGAAACAAAATTAAGTGTGAGTTTGTCTAGAGCTCCAGCATGTTGCTTATTAGCCTACGGAGTTGGACGAGACCTCTGAGATAATGAAGTCAGAATTCCTCATCTTCAGAAGAGAAAGCTGAGGGCCAAAGGTTTCGATGCCTTACCCAGATTCATGGACTAGTTTTGGTCAAATCCCCTTAACCATTCCAGTTCTCTTTCTACTGTGTTCCCTTTCCATCTGGGCTTCTTTAGAAGCAACAAAAGCAATTAGTAATTCACCTAGTGTTACCCTCTTACTTTTCTCATTTTAAAATTTTTGAATATTAGCTACTTGGAGAAATTAGACAATTAGCCATGTGGATAAACCTGGAGGTTCTCTTTCTTTACCATTTTCCTTACAAGCCTCTCTCAACTGCTTTGACTTTCATTTTTGTGCCTCCGAGCCTTTGCACAATGACTGACACAAAATAAGAATTAACTGGCAATTCGATGACTAACAGATAAATTTTAAAAAGTGAAATCATACCCTAAATCTAGTAATAGGATTATGTAAACATACCAGAAATTTATACATCAGAAACTGTTGTTTCATTCAAAGCAGTCAGTTTGAGAGAGAACACATACCCTCATGATGCGATCATTGCTTAAAACATTTTGGGAATGCAAATTTTGAAATTCTCAGCCTGTGGCACATTTTTTTTTAACATCCTCAAAACTGGAAAAATTTCATCCTTTGAGGGGATGGGTTTGATTTTTTTTTTGATAATGACCAGAATCATTGAGTGGCAAGTGTGCTCCAAAATAGCTAATATTATTTTTGGTTTGCTCCTCCTACTGTTAAAAAAATAAAAAACAAAAAAAAAAGCAAACAAACACAGAATCTCGAGGTCTGAGTGTGTCTAGTAAATTGGCTCCACTCACATTTCCAGAATAGGATTTCCAGAAAATTGTATTTTGTATCTGACTTGCCAAGGGGACAACACATTTCTAGATATAGAAGGGCAGGTTCATCTAGATATACATATATTTTGAAGAGCACTGCATTATTTAATAGCCATATCTTTGATATGTTTACATCCCTAGTTTTTAGGTGTTATAAATAACTTTAGACTTTCTTTAGTTAGCATATGATGCCACGCTGACTGTGGGCTTCTATTTGTTTATACAGTTAAACTAAATATTATATAGAGACTCATTTTCTTTAGTCTGTTTTCTTGGCAGATGCTTTGTTGTCAGACAGAAAGAGGTTCTAATCCCATCCTTGCCGTTTACTAGTTAGATGATGTGGCCAAGTAAATCAGTTTTTGCATATATACATTGAGAATAATTATTTGGACAAAATATTTGTGTATGTGTGACAGTTAGTGAAATAAAATATATCAGAGGTCTGTGAACTATCTTCCTTATCCTGACCCACCTTCCCACAACCTGATTCCTCCTCCTCCAAATAGGCCAAGGACCAAAACTTCAAGTCTCTCTGGGATAGATTTAAAAATCTGTTATTCGGGCTTCCCTGGTGGCGCAGTGGTTGAGAGTCCGCCTGCCGATGCAGGGGAAACGGGTTCGTGCCCTGGTCTGGGAGGATCCCACATGCCGCGGAGCGGCTGGGCCCGTGAGCCATGGCCGCTGAGCCTGCGCGTCCGGAGCCTGTGCTCCGCAACGGGAGAGGCCACAACAGTGAGAGGCCCGCGTACCGAAAAAAAAAAAAAAAAAAATCTGTTATTCAAGTAAATTCGGAAAAATAGGATCAAAGAGTAACACACTGCTTTATGGGCTTTATAGTTTTGAAACATTGACTATGGGCTAGTGGTCCTTTCTTACAGGCTCTAACCATGTCTCTCGGGATGAAAGAATCATTGCATTTAGAAAAGATAGCCAGTAGAAAAAAAAAAAAAGCTGTTTCCAAATAGCCAATGATTCATTAAAATACTTTTTTTTCCTTAGAAAAAAAGTTTCCACATATGCACAGTAATCGTTTGGCATTTTGTAGGCTTAAGCCTTGGGAAGTTAGTGGTATTTGGCTCCTGACATGGAAGTCTTTCTCTTGTCAGACAAATCCTTTCCCCGGCACATTCCTGTGCGAGTTTGTTTCTGTTGTGCCTGATGGCAGGCTGTGAGGTGTTTGGGCATGGTTCGCACTGCCTAGGCTCGGCGGACTCCTTCACACTGCTACTTTCAAGTCTTTCTGAGTTAATTTTAACTCTGTGCCTGTTAACTCGGTCACTGTTTCATCTAACTCAAGGTTCTTTTACCTGAAGGAAATTTGTCATTACTCTGCCATGGAGGATGAGTCAGTTAAGGTGCATTCAATAAACCAAATTGTAGTCTTTGAAATTCCTTCTGATGACTTCTTTTTGTTAATAATTCGTAAGTGTCTAGTAAGAAAAATATGAATACTTCTGACAGATTGGGCTATTTTTAGGGTGTGATAGTGCATTTTGAGAAAAATATGAACCACATTGCCTTTCAGCATTGATTCAGGAAATCTGGGTTCTGATGATTTGAGATTTATTTTCAAGTTTTAAATTTTATATATTACTTTCAAGAATGAAGATAACACTAGGGAAGTTTCATTCCAAGGAGCAAACACCAAGTAAATACAGAATATGGCAACAGTGTACATAAATAACATACTTAGTTTTTTTTGAAAAAAGGCAAAGGATTGATTTACAGTCACAAAAGCACAGATAACAGAAGGCAGTTGAGGCTTAAGAGTCATTGGGGAAGGAGACTAGGATAGTGTGAATGTTAGCATATGGATCAATTGCTGTTTAAATTGTGTGTTCCCATTTTCTTCATGCTCACACTTGATGTTTAAAAAATGTATGTAAATTCAGTGTTGCCATTTTAGAAGGCTATCAGGCTGTTTGGATGCTTTAGAATTCTTATTTTAACCAGTGATGTCGATGGTGTGGTCATAAATGCTCCTGTGTGTTGTAAACGTAAATATTTAAATGGGTACACTAAAATTTGTGAAAATTGATGCAAAATGCAAGAGGGGGGTGAGAAATATGCTTTATATCCTGCCCATTGGTAGCTGTATCATAGGCTCCTTTTTTATTTTATTTTTTTGATGGTCTCCAGCAAATTTATTTAACTAGTAGAAGACCTGCCTCAAAGAGCTGGGAGAGAGAAAAAAAAGTATATTTTATAAGCATCCTCCCAAAATGTATTTAAATAGAGGAGTCAATATAGATATTTTTATAGTACCACGGGTATTTGAAAGGAATATTTCAATATATACTTATATAAATGCATATGTGTATATATAGATATATATTACATATATAGGAAATATAAAGATTATAGGGAATCAATGCATCCGTTGACAGAATTGACATTTAGAAAATAGACTCATAAAAGGTATTTTGACACAATGGAAGATTTTGCTTAATTTTTCCCCATTTCATAGTGAAAAATGTATAACTTATTTGTATCCAACTACTCAGCAATTGGTTAAAAAAGAGTAACATAAAATTATATAGCATTTAGAAAATTGTGTAATCTTAAATTGACTGAAAATCTATGGTTTAAATTCAACTGCCATCAATGTAAAAATTAAGAAATTTTATTGATACCATTATTGATCATAATACTATGCTACATTTGCATACAAATGGAGGCTATATTTGCATTTGATTTGCAGTTCTCAAATCTTTCACATATATATAAGTTTAATTTTATTTTATCTAAGAATCAATTGCTAATTGGGATAAAATAAAAAAATTGTCTTTCTTTGGATAATTAACATAGCCAAGGCTCTTTCATTTAAGGAATAAGCATTAAAATTAAACAAATTAAACAAGTAGATGCAAAGCCTGACTCTCACAAACTGATGCTGCACTGGACGTTAATGAGAAAAAAGAAATCGGTTTAATAGATAATACTTAACACTTAAGGCAGTGAAGCCACTCTGTAGATCAGTTTTAATCTTTTTCCCAAATAAAAACAGTGCTTCTTTCTAATATGCCTGAATATTCGGCAGAGTGTGTGTATTTGCTTAAAATAGTATAACTTCGGTAAATGCACATGTGCCTGGAGAAGCAGTACTGTGATTTGACTAATAAATAGTAATATTCATGTAACTTTATAATGGAATTTAAAGCCAGGAGTAACTGTAGAGGTCAGTTAGTTCAATCTTTTCATTTTATACATAACGTATATTACTACGGTGTTTTTTACTATTGAAGTTAAACATAACCATGTTCAAATCTGAGCAGAACAGATTGTAAGAATTTTATAACCACTCAGTCATTACAATCACCTATTCATCAGCAAGGCATATTCACTCACAGGGAATGAATCATCTATTCATCAAGAAGCGATAACCATACTGACACAGATTTCAAATAAAAAGGGAGATACATATAGTGTGTGTGTATATATAGCAGCCCTAAATAATAAGCAGCAGCTTGTAATGTGCTTGAACATTTCAGACCCTACCTCACACAAGAACAACATATTCATTGCTGGGGTTCAGTTTTCCGAATGAGGCATTTATAATTTGGGGCTACAGATTTTGGGGCTAGCAATTACCACTAGAAACATTGAGTCTTGGTTATGTGTTTTGATAACATTTGCCAAACTATGTGCTTACTGACTCTTCTAGAATGATTTATTTTTTTCTACTGACATTCATTTTCCAACATGCAGTTTTTTCTGAAATAAGAAAAATGGTCTGACAAAGGGTCAGGTTTTGTAGGTATATAGATGATAGGATGCTCATTTTGTCATTAAGATAATGAGTTTTATAGTTTTTTAGCATTATTTTCTTATATATAATTTGCACTAAAGTTGTTGATTATAAAAATGATATGGGCTCTACGAAAAATATTTGGAAATATTGAAAAATAGGAATAAGAAAATAACAACCAACTACAAGCTTACTACCCAGGAAAAGAACACAAAACATAACATTTTGGTGATTTTTTTTTCCGCACTAGATATCCCTCCCCTGCCCTCCTCTGACACATACATGTACACACATATGTACATTTGTGTATTTTTATTATGCATTCTGGGTCCATCACTTATAAGCTCTGTGACCTTTGGCAAGTTACTTCACTTCTCTGTGCCTCACTTCTTCATATTTAAAATATGGAGAGTAATGATAACCACATTATAGAATTGTAAAGATTACATGGGGTAATAAAGAGTATCAGTCATAATATAAACTATTACTAGAGCTACGATTTTATGTTTTGAAAACATTTTAAAATTAACAAACCTTTTTCATTTTGATTTAAAAGCCATCCTAGCCATTGCTAGTATCTTGTATTATTTTCAGCAAGTCATCATAATACCTTTTTTTCCCCTTTTATGATAATGGTGGTAAGTGGAACATCTGAAAAATATGTTCCATGCAAAATGGATCTTCACACAGACTTATTTTGTCATTTTAGTTTGATTTTTGAGAAATGAGTTCAGCACATCTGCCAAATCCTTTTATAAGATGCTACATTCCTGTTTTTATTTTAGTGTATTTCATTTATGAAAAACTCTTTTCTTCTCCACCCCTCCCCCAGACAGTTAGGCCTACCATCTCCATTCCTCCCTGTCCCGAACTATAATGTTGCTGTACATTAAATCTGTAAAATAGAAAAGGGAACAAAAAGGGAAGGGCTCTGTCACTTTCTTTTTCTTTTTTTTAAAGTCATTCTCCTTTTGGTATATCTAAATTAAGCAAAAAAAAAAAAGCCTGCCTTTCACAGTCTGAGAATATACCATTGGATAATGGACATTTTTTTTTTTTGCCAAATTTGAAATAGCAAAGTCTTTTTTTTCAGGGTGGGAAGCAGAAGGCTGGTTTGGGGAAGGGGAAGGTGGAGTAAAGCAAATGAAGAAGAATCAGTTTGTGAACATATGTTAATGTTTAGATTTTTTTTTTTTTTTTTAGTGAAAAGTTAACTCGTTAATGCTTTTTGTACAAACTGTCTTTGATACTGTGTTTTGTTTATTCCATCCCAGAAGAAGTTAGCGGTATACAGCAAGATGCAGGACTCTCTGGAAGTCACCCTTCCCAGCAAACAAGAGGAGGAGGAGGAGGAGGAGGAGGAGGAGGAGGAGGAGGAGAAAGACCAGCCTGCCGAGATGGAGTACCTTAACTCTCGCTGTGTCCTTTTCACTTATTTCCAGGGAGACATTGGGTCAGTAGTGGATGAACACTTCTCAAGAGCTTTGGGCCAAGCCAGCACCCTTCATCCAGAATCTGCCATTTCAAAAAGCAAGATGGGGCTAACCCCCTTATGGCGAGGTAAGAATTCCAAAGCAGATGCTCTCCAGGGCACTGGCTCTGTTTCGCAACCATCTGTACCAGGTTCCAGCTGGAGACTTGCCCCTGGAGGATGGATATCCACTCGCTTTTTAATTTTTAAGGACAGCAAGGAATTTCTTTCAGACAAACAGCTGGATCAGTTTTGTCACATGTGGAATGCAGGGTTGGAAAGGATGCAGTCACACCCCTTAAATTCCTCGTGGAAAGTAGTGATGCAACTGGCCTGAGTTCATAGTGGCAGGATTGAGCTGCGAAGCACCATTCCTTAAGCCCCGATGGCCCAATTTGGATCTCTAAATAATAGGCGTGCCTGGATCAGTGTTTAAAAATTAGCTCTTGCTCATTCCACGAGGTGCTACGTGATGACATAGCAGAGGTCTGAGTCTGACCCAGGAATACATACTTTGAAAGCCTTTTGTGTTCTCTTGATGGCTTTCTCTGTCCTGCTTTGTTGTGATGTTAACTCTTTGTAGTGTACAACCCAGACATTATTGACTGTATCTCCCTGGTTTAAGCTATTTTTTTTTTTTTAACTCAGTAAAGCAAAGCAGTAGATTGGGCTTCCTCTTCTTTATTTCCCTCTATATAGAGGTCACAGAGAGGTGTGTTTGAATCTGATTTCTGACTCATTTCTGAAAATGGTCTGATGACAACTTAATTGAGATAATTACAACATTAGAGAAAAAACAATCCATCATTCCAATTGTAGTTTTAAAGAAATATGAATGTTTCTTCTGAACTCACCTGGTTCTAAGAAGAATCTAGTAAAATGGTTCTCAAAGTGTGGTTTCCAGGACCAGGAACATGTGCATCACATGGGAGTTGTTAGAAATGCAAATTCGTGGTCCGAGCCCCACACCTACTGAATCAGAAACTCACAGGTAGAGTACCTTGTGTTTTAACCAGCCCTCCCAGGGATTCAGGTGCAGGCTCAAGTTTGATAATTGTTGATCTAGTGCTGCTAAAAATCACAGATTGCAGCCCCCTTATTTGGACCTTCGAATCAGACAGAGGCTCCAGAGGGAGGCTCTGGGAGTCACTGTAATAAGTGCCCCATGTGATCCTATGGTGAGGAGAGGCTGGCCACCAGTGATAGGTCACCTGTGGTAGGTCACCTGTGGTAGGGGGCGGGTGAGAGGTGATGAGTGGTCAGTCCCCTCTCAGCATCAGAAGAATGGTTCTTTCTTGTCTGCCTGCCTTTCCTTCCCTTTTCTCTCCTCCCCTCCCCTTCTCTCTTTTCACCATCCCTCCCTTCTCTTCTCCTTTCTGATAAGAAATATGAACAACATTGACATACACAGTAACTTTAAAGAGGAAGGTGGAATCCATATTCAAGTGACCTAGACCTTGGTAGAGGTGAATTGGGAAGCATACTGCTTATTTGATTAGTAATTATGGACTTCCCACAAGAACTGAGAACTTAGTCCTCGAAACCCTAAGATGCTAATAGAACCAACAATGTCCTATTTGATAGCACATTGTGAATACTTTTAATAGCTTGTGGAGGGTGAAAATAGGAAAACTTCAGTGAATTAGCTGGCTTTAATAAATAGTTTGATATATCAATAATAAATCCTATCATGACAATCAGTCCCAGGAGAGTAATAAATGCAATGCCTAATTCTTTTAGCATACTAGCATATGCAACCCAGTGATCATTTAACTTGGAATATAGGAGCAAAAGCCCCAAATTATAGAAAGATGTAAGAGTGATTGTCTAAAGTATCATAACCATAATAGTTTTAAGTGAGGTGTTGTGTAAATGCAAAAAGTCTACATGTCAGTGTTTTTCCCATAATCTGCATGACTGAGTGGAGAGGATCTTTGGAAGGCTGTCAAATTTCAGTATAGAAAGTGTGGATAATGGTAATGTTTTAGTAAGTATTATTAGAATTTTCTTGGCATTATCTTAAATCTGGCCTTCGAATCTATCTCCCGTTTCATTCATTGACTTATGCAGCGAATATTTATTAAGGTCCTACTATGTTCTAGGTAGTGGGAATATAGCAGCGGACAGGAGAGTCTAAGCTTCCATACTCAATGGAGCTTGCTAGTGAAAGAGACAGGCAATATATATATAATGAGATGCAAGGTATTATTTTACTTAGAGTGATAACAGATGGTCTCTCTAAGACTTACATTTGAGCACAGACCCGAAGGAAATAAGAGCGCTTCTTATCACACAAATATCTAGGGGGAAATTATTTAAGGCAGAGGGAACAGCCAGTGCAAAGGCCCTGAGGAAGAATTGAACTTGAGTGTTCAACGAGAAGCCGAAATACTAGTGTGAATGGAATGAAAAGAAGAGGTGTAAGTAGAGACCAGAATTTTTAGAGCTTTGTATGTTAGTTTATCAGAGTAGCCCAGGCAAACACAGCATGCTTTTCAATTTCCATCTCTTCCTTTTCCACTGAGACTATATATATCCTATCTAGTTAACTCACATCGTTTTCCCCAATACTCAGGATAATGCATTTCTATGTGAAAAATATGGAATATGAATTGAATGATCAAGTGATTAAATTAGATGAACCAAGTTCATACTATGTACCCAGGATTAGAAAACAAAAAATGTCCTTAATAGACTTAATAGAGAATTTATTAGTAATAAGTTGTATGCAATCTTTGGGTACAGTTTTCTTATTTATAAAATAAGGGGGTTGAATTAAGTGGTTGTTGAAATCTTTTTTTTTTTCTGTGCAGTTCTGTGATTTCAAATGTATTACTTACTTTCCACTTGTGAATAAAACTTTGCCATAGTTGTTTCTAATTGTGAATTAGTGTTTTTAGTTAAGTATACATAAGTTGGATAAGATTCATATGAAATCCACAAAATGTAATTAAGGATTTAGCAACTATTGAATGTGTTAAAGAGAAGTATAATAAATTGAGATTCCCATGTCTAGTTAAGAGAGTTGCTGGAAATATTGTATTAATTGCCAAAGCAACACAGGTTTGCATAATGCGGTCTTTGGTTGGATTATGTTTGTTTTGGGTTCAAGTTTTGACCTTATTACTGCCTGGTTGCAATGTTATCTTTGAGCAATTCTCAAAGTCTCCCTGAGATTAACTTCAGCTATAATATGTGTTGATTAATACCCATCTCCTAGGGTTGTTGTAAAGATATTTTGATAATATATATGAATTATTTGGCATAGGGCTTGATGCAAGGCACTGACTGAAGGTCAGATGCCTTTTCTCTCTTCCTTAAGTAAGTTTCCATTCATTTGGCACATAGAAAACCAACCTTGGATCTTTATTCAGAAAACTGTTTTCTGGGAGTTTGTATTCCTGGCAAAAATACAGTGTTTTGGACATACTAAGTACTCAAGGCTATTGACAATGTTGATGGCCGTGGCAATAATACTTTAGGAGGAGCTGCTGACCAGCTGTATTAAATTAAAGGGTCTAATTTATGGCATAAGGTTTTTACAGTGCTACACAAGTGCTACAGTACTTCAAAGGAATTTAAAACTGAATTATGTTTGGTTGCAGAATGTATTTCCACAGTAAATCTTTAGGCAAATGATAGAGTGTCAGCTAATGATGGAACAGCGGTCATACGTTGCGTCTGTATCTTGATGGAGTTAGGAAAGTCCTCTTTAAACGTTTTGCAGCTGAGGCAAGCAGTTGACAGTAAATATTTGTACTTTATTTGACATGACATCACAACGACTACCTCTTCTCGCATTTTATCTCCTCATGGATTGAGTAGGGCTTCTCAATTAAGAAAACCTAATGAATCTGACTGTCTCCTTATCCCATCCAATAGAAGCGTTGGCTTCAAATATGTCTATTCACTGACCTCAGTGCTTAAGTGTTATTACAGAAAGTGTGTGTGTGTGTGTGTGTGTATGTAGGGAAAGCAAGTAGTTAAGTCAAGACATAGACAAATATGTCACTGGCTTGAAAACTATGCTGAGTGGTAAACTTGATACACTTTTTCTTCTTGTAGTTGAAAAGTAAATGTTTTCTGCATGACTGATCTACATCTGTCTTCTTGGAGCAACATTCTCATAAGAAAGCCCTCTCAAAATGAGCATTAAACTTAGCAAAGAGGAGGAAGGGGAGAGAGGGCCTATCTCCTGGGCCGACTGAGACAGGGACGGAGAGAGTTGGGCGGCATCTCTAAGAGGCACTGGAAGTAATCGCTGCTGGGAAGCTTAGAACAAACACGTGGGAGGAAATTGAGGCCTGGTTTATCTCATTGTCCTGCCTCCAAGGAGTAGGGCAGCTGACAGCACCCCTTGAAACTCTCACATTAGAGTCACAAGGCCCATTTTTGAGCAACTCTAGAACAAAATACCTGGAGGGCAGTCTTTTGATATAATGGTAATGCTTAATGCCTGAGTGACAGAAAACACTGGAACACGTATCGTTTCACCTCTGACCCAATGAGTTATTTTTATGGGAAACAGAACAAGAGGAAGGGAATTAAAATTAGAGCGAGGGCCCTCTAGGTTGAGAATGGAGTAGCAGTTTGTTTCACTGAGGTTAATAAAAAGGTAAATGTTATCTTTTAACATGGATGTTTTCAATCAGTATTTATTCTAAGAATATGTTTTCTGGAGATTTTTAAGATGACTTAAGATAGAGGTTCTACAACATTTTATGGTCCTATTTTTCCTTTTAATATAGTTTTCATTTTTTTTTCAAAATTAGGTAACAAAATATTTATTTTTTAAAATTATATGTTGAATTTTCTCTTGCATAAAGTTTTTGCCCTTAGGTTGTTTTTCAGAGGCATTGAAGTTTAATGTCAAAAGTATCCCAGCTCCTGTGAAATTGAAAGAACCACCTGATGATCCATGTTAAAGTCTTTTATGTCTCTAAGACACATTTCTGCTAAAAACCATGCCAGTGGGATTACTGGGTATGCTTTGAGTGGATTGTATGAGACAATTTCCTTTTTTCTTTTTTTGTTGTTGTTTAGAAATAAGGGTGTGTATGCATGTGTAATATTCTTTAATCCCAAATGCAAACTGAACCAAAGTATATTTAGACTTTTTGTACATGTTAGACTCAGTGTTAACGTCACCCAAATATCCAGTATCATTGAGCCCAGAGTCACCACAGAGTGTGAATATCGCATAGTTCTGAATTGCTAAAAAGTAATATTGCATGGAAATAGCGTGTGCAGTTTTTCATAAGCTTTTTCATCCAAAAAAATGTGGCTGTGATTAAATACTTGTAAGCAAAGAGTCATGTAATGAAAAAATTTACACACATATGAAATAAGCACACTGATTCCCAGGCATGAAACAAAGACTATCATCTGTTTCTTTGTATCAAGAATTTCTTTTTTAACAATCAAGATACCAGATAGTGGTTTTGAAATGTAGACTTGTCCATAAACATTTTCTGTTCAATATAGTTTCATTTACTTGTAGACTGCAACATTAGTTTTGAAAAGAGCTGCATAGATCTCTGCAAACTTTATGTTAATCTCAGGAGACATACTGACTGGGAAAATATTAAGTTGCTTCTAATTTGATTTTTCCCTGGGGCATTTTAAAGCTTTGTTCAGCCTCTATGGGGTGCATTTTTTAGAATAGATTTCTACTTTCAATGCTAATGTGTTCACTAATCACAATACAATACGTCATAAGTAGGATAATATTTTTGGTAAGGAATTTTTTCATTATTCATATTTCTGCACGCATATCCAAAATGCGTAAGCATCTGTAAAATAAAATTAGGTCCGTGGACATACAAATGGAAAGAAACAAAAGGAAAGCATCCAGGGAAATGACATATACTCTCTGTACTTTTGACGTTTTAATGGGGGATATTAATAAAGAGAACTGTCTGTCTCTGGCACACACCTGTGGGTTGAGTTCAGCTGTTTTTATAATGAGATTCTGGCCCCGCAAGAGATACAAATTATGAGCAGAATGAAGGGTTTGCCACCAAAGATTGGATCTGTGAGAACAAAGGAGCAGATTGGTGGTGGCAAAGCTGCACTGTATAATATAAGGAGCCTCTATAAACTCTTTGTATGAGTTTTAAACTTTAAACGTTAACAGCTTTCTACTGTGGGTATGATAGAAATATTCTACAAATGGCCATCATTTAGGCAAATTGAATTTTCTTCCTACAGCTTACACGATTTTCCTTCTTGTCATTAGCAGCCATGTTTCATATGTCAAAGGAAGACCATTCTTAAATAGAACATATTTGCCTCAATGCCAGTAAGTGACTTTAAGTGCTATTTTCGGATAGATTGTGATTGTGACAAAACTAAGCCATTCAAGTAAAAGTTTGCCAGGACTGTTGGAAGGTTTGAAGAAGAGTTTGTCCTTTCATCCTTTGCCTCTTGAAGAACATCATCGCTTAGATTTCCTCAAGGGTTTTGAGATCCATGGAGATCCTGAGCAGGGGATGGGAGGAAACTTGAACTGAGACACTGAATAGCCATCTGTCTGTGGATGGGGTGGATGATAGCGCTGCTGTAGGGCTGATGGGGAGAGAGAGGAAGAGCTCGCAGTGTTAGTGCCACAGCCTTTAGGGAAGCTAGAGAAAGGAAATGTTTGAACAACCCGGTGATAATCATAATTACGTTCATCAAATTACACATGTAGGGGTTGAGTCAAGTTATATAAGCTTTCCCTGAGGCAAGAAAACTATGTCCTGGAAGTTTATGACGTGAGAACGTGAACATGTCAGACTTCTGAATACTTTTATTTCACAGTACTTCTTAGGATATCTTTTATTCCATGGAAAGATCTAGCAAGGTTCATTTATGTGGAACCCAGTATAAAAATACTATTTTACTGTACTTGCATGACTAATGTACTAAGCAACCTTATCATTATCTATAGATACAAATCCTCCATAGGACATGTCACAGAATGGCTAGAGGTATGGGGACAGAAGATATTTGGAATTAAATGAGCTCAAATCCTCACATTTGATTGGAGGACACTGAGCCACAGAGAGGCCAGCAGATCATTTGGGGTCCTACAATGAGACAGGGTAATTGCTGGGTGTCAGGTTTCTGGCTGAGCACCCCAGACTCCCAGGCCCGTGCTTGCTTAGTTACCCTGCACTGGAGGCACCTGGCTCTCACTGGAGGTATCGAGCTTTCTAAACACAGTTCTGACTATAACGCTCCCTAGATTAAAACCCTTTTAAGCTCACTGGATCTCCTCAGGACAGCGCCCACACTTAGTGCATGGCTCATAAAAACACACCCATGTGGGTCCTTCTTAGACCATAGTCTGTTTGCCACCATCTGCCCACTGAACTCTTTTTTTGTCCCTCAAATGCTATTTGTGTGTGTATGTGTAATTTTTGGCCTTTTTTTCACATACTTTTTCATTAGCCTGAAACAGCAGTCCCCAACCTTTATGGCACCTGGGACCTGTTTCGGGGAAGACAATTTTTCTACAGAGGACGTGGGTAGGGGGGAGGGTTTCGAGATGATTCAAGTGCATTACATTTATTGGGCCTTTATTTCTATTATTATTACATTGTAATATAATGAAATAATTATACAGCTCACCATAATGCTGACAGGGGGCAGAGCTCAGGAGGTAATGCGAATGGTAGGCAGCAGCTGTAAATACAGAGGAAGCTTCGTTCGCTCTCCCGCTGCTTACCTCCTGCTGTGTGGCCTGGTTCCGAACAGGCCACAGACCGGTAGTGGTCCGTGGCCCGGGGGTTGGAGACCCCTGGCCTAAAACACTCTTCCCTACCTCTTCACAAGGCTAGCCCTCCCGACCCTTTCTATTTAGCTATTACTTTCTTAGGCAGCTTTAGTGCCCTTTCCCTGTACTTCCCCTTATGAGAGCACAAACCAAATTACATTGCTCAGGTCTATTTACTTATCTGTCCCCTGCCAGATTGTGATTAAAGGTGATATCTGTCCGGTCATCCCTAGTCGCCCCATGTTTCACACATAGCAGGTCATCTATATAAACATGTCAAGACCATTGAGTGGAGAAATTGAATTGAAGCAAAGTCGAGGACGGGCCTCCCTCTTGCTTATTTATCTCCAAGTGCTATTCTCTGATATAATTTCCCCTTCCCTAAACATCTCCTCAAATCCGTTACCCCAGTTGAGTCTCCTCCACTCATGATTTCCACAGAATCTTCACCAAATTCTAGATGTTCAGGTTATAGTTACAAATGTGCTGTCCTGTGGCACAGGGATGATGAGAGCCAGCCATCCAGGCAGGCTACCTGTCTTCAAAGCCCAGTCTCCCACTTGCCAGCTGTGACTCTTGAGCTTCTTCCCTGCCTCAGTTTCCACATCTCTAAAATGGGGATAATAACAGTAACTACCTCATAAGGTTGGAGTGAGTATCCAGTGAGATCAAATCCATGCAAAGCTCCTGGCCTAGTATTGGGCATTTGGTCACTGACATTAAATGTGAAGTATTATTATTTTCAGTTTAGAAACTCCCAGACCTGTACAGAAAAAATAAGCTTGGAACATACTCTTCTTGATGGAAAATGGGTGTTGGCAAGCATCACTGTGATCTTACTTCCATCTGTTACTTTCAGCGTTAAAATGCTTAGTTTGGGTGAAAATTGTATTTTCCTTTAAAAGAAATTGGTAAACATCATCGTTTCCAACCTACCTGAATCGCGTCTATGGCATAAGCTTTTCTTACCTGAGACTTATATACCTGTGACCTGTGCTCAGACTTGATGGCAGCAAGACACGCAGGAGGAAACGAAGCTTTCCAGTCCCAGACTTGCCGACCTCAGCCCAGACTGTGACAGCCTAAGCTAAGCAAACAAAGCAGGGGACTCGTTCAGCACCTGGACCCCTGAGTACTGACCTGGCATGGCAACTCAGAGGCTTACCTGGTATCTATTCACCTCTGTGTGGGGAGAAAAAGAGTGTATGCTAATTAGCCTGCTTGTAAAATATTGGACAAGTAGAGGCAAGTCTATCCCAGAACTGAATCTTATGTAAATAATGTATTTTTCTGTCTTCTCAGACAGCTCAGCTCTCTCAAGCCAGCGGAGTAGTTTCCCGACTTCCTTTTGGACCAGCTCTTACCAGCCCCCATCTGCACCCTGTTTGGGGGGAGTTCATCCTGACTTCCAGGTCACTGCACCCCCTGGCACCTTTACTGCCGCTGACCCCAGCCCCTGGTCAGGACATGGGCTGCATCAGACTGGCCCCGCCCCTCCCCCTCCCGTGTCCGAGTCCTGGCACTACCCTTTGGCATCTCAGGTGAGCCCGTCCTACAGCCACATGCATGACATGTACATGCGGCATCACCACCCCCACATGCACCACCGCCACCACCACCACCACCACCACCATCACCACCACCCTTCTGCTGGCTCTGCCCTGGATCCATCCTATGGGCCCCTGCTGATGCCGTCTGTGCATGCGGCCAGGATTCCCGCTCCCCCGTGTGACATCACAAAAACAGATCCGACTACAGTCACCACTGCTACCTCAGCGTGGGCCGGAGCCTTTCACGGAACCGTGGACTTAGTGCCAAGTGTGGGGTTTGATACAGGTGAGCCCGGTGATTTCCTCCTTTCCATAAAAGAAGAAAAATTAATGAAATAAATACAGAAAAATGGAGGATGTTTTAAATACCTGGAAAACTTTTTTTCTCTTCCGTGGAAAGTTCAGCTTTGCCCATATGTTTATAGAACTAACCATTTTTCAAGAATTCCTGCATTCCTGCAGAAACTGGTATGACTGCGTGAGAGAGGTCTCAGAACTTTTCTACCATTTCTTAAGCTAGTAATCTGTTTCTTTGAACTGGAATCTCTGGCACCTTATATTTACAAAGATTTAAACACATTCTTTAACTCTCCCATGTCTCTGTGCTCTCTACCAGTGATGTGTAATGCCTAACAGAATTCAGAAATAGTATGTTTCAGTAATTTTTCCTTCTCCCTTTTTTATCAGGTCTTGTTTATTATTTATAAACCAAACTGCTTTCTGGAGTATAATCCATGTAATATAATCATGGTCTTTAAAAAGAATTATGGAACGTATTTTAAAGGAATGGATTTCTCTTCCCTTTCTTCTCCTTCCCTTCCTTTTCCTTCATTTGCCTTTTGTTATTTTCCTCCTCCCTCCCTCCCTTTCTTCCTTCTTTCCTTCCTCTTCTCATCCTCCTTATTCTCCTTCCTTTCTGTTTCTTTCCCTCTCTCTCTCGTTTTAAAGCATCAGACTTGAGATTACTCTAAAGTCTATGTTCAACAGATTTAGAAAAAAATTGGTAAGGGTAATATTTCTTCACAGAGCATTCAGCTCCTCTCTGGAATTCACTAGTTCCGAAGGTCATGGTGTTAAATGTTTGAGCTTGATTTTTGGACCAGATTACACATATTAATAGTGTTAGTAGTTCTGAGTTCACAAAATCACAAGCATCACAGGCTAAGAAGACAAATCAGGTCAGTGATTATATCCCCAGAATCTACGTTCCAAAGGCAGCCACCTCCACCTCCAACCCCAGGTTCTTTTCCTGGAACACTTTGTGACAAATTAGAATTTTCTTTCCAGAAGTTTAAGGAAACTCACTCTTTTCTTTTTTTTATAAATTTTAGTTCTTTATTTTTTCCTTGTGATTAGAAAACTCACTCTTTTCATAGTTTTTCTTAGTTCTGTTCTTAGTGTGCAAGACCTTTAATCTGAATGCTGGTCACAGCAGAGAAATCCCCAGAGTGATAAATGCTGAGCATCAAGTTGCGTTCACCCTGACATAAGTGAAACATTCTTATCTTGGTTAACTTGTTTACTGAGCTTTCCAATGTTGGTCATTGCCTAACCTTACCCATTTCAGCTTCCTACTTAGCCTCTGGGTTCAAGCTGGTTTTCTAAACTCTCAGGGGACTTGGTTCTCCCTCTCTATGAGAAGAGAATATGATGGGGCTAACCACCACAGGCTTCCCTCCTTCCTTTGCCACACACTAACAGTATGAAGGCAACTCTTGCGTTGTTTGATGCCTGGGGCCAAATCTAATGAGAGCCCCAGTTTGGTAGCTGCCATCATTGGCAGCCAGTCTCTGCAGGCTCTCACTTTCCAGGTACCTGCGTGGCCAGAGTTAACAATGCTCTTAGCAGGCAAATGGAACATTTTCTTCTTTCTTAGTTTGGGCTTCTTCAACAGGATACCATACACTGGGTGGGCTAAACAACAAACATTTAGTTCTCACAGTTCTGGAGCCTGGGAAATCCAAGACCAAGGTGCCAACACATTCAGTGTCTGGTGCGGGCCCACTTCCTGTTTCATAGATACTGTCTTTTCAGTGTGTCCTCACTTGGGGAAGGGACAAGAGAGTTCTCTGGGATCTCATTATGAGGGCACTAATCCCATTCATGAGGGCTCCACCCCATGACTTAATTGCCTCCCAAAGGCCTCACCTGTTAATACCATCACATTTGGGATTAGGATCTAACATGAACTTTGCGGGGACACAAACATTCAGTCTGTAGCATCCAACCTTTGCATTTTATAACATAAAGTGGAAGGTGGATGTGATTGCCTTTGCTCCCTGTTTCTCTCTGTCACTTATTACCTACTTTTGTACTTGTTAATTTTGGTGTGACCCTGATTCCTTGACTCACTGTCCAGAATTTTGGCTTGAAACAGTCTCTTCGGAATGAAAAGTCATCCTACTACCTTTTGGAAGTAGAAGAGAGGGGATTTTTGTTCTCTCTGAAGAATCTAGAGAGCACCCATATGGGTATATTATATAATAGTTCTTAATACTTACTGAGCTATGAATAAATATGTATTGAATACCCACTATATAAGGTATTGCCAGAGATACTTTATATATATTTTTTTGCTTTTAATCCTTAAACCAAATCTGAGATGGATCTTCTCTGATTCAGTTATTGATAAGGACACAGCTCAGTTTTCCTATTTGAAAACTGCTTCCTAAATCACAAATGCTCAAGGTGGATTTGAACTAAGACCTGCCCCAATCTAAAGAGTTGCTGGGGTAGCATCTCCCTGTTTATATAGGTAAAAGACACTATTAATTAAAACTGTTAAATTAGACTGTAAATGGTTAATATTGAGGAATGAAGGTTTACCTTTTGGATGTATGTAGTGCTCTTCTTTGTCAGTGTGGGTTTAGGATGATGATCATGATTCTTTCCTGTCCCATAGTTTTAACCCAACTGAACAAAGACAAAGGAATCAAGCAGATAAAGATCAAATCATTAGCATAATTATTGATCAGGCCAAATTGGAGATCTTAGATTAGGCTTACTACCATAATTGAACTTCCTGGAATCCTCAGCTAAGTTTAGATTTTGGGAAATCCAATCCTAGGGAAAATCTAGTCTTCAGAGAAGATTCCCATAGACAACTTCCTTGTCCCACAGTTTAGAGCCTCGTTACTGTGAAAAGAGATGATGGTTGGTCAGATTTGCCTCAGAAAAGCATAGTCTGAGGCATGACTTACCTTACAAAGGCAGCAGGAGGAGCATGCACCTCCCTGCATGGGGGTGGCCCCCAAAAGAGAGAGTTGAAGGGGCTAAGCCACAGGGACTCATTTTCCTCTCCTATTCTCGGGCATCATATCAAATTTCACATCTCTCTTCCTTTAGGAAGAGTTAGGAGTGTTTTAGGTCAGTTTCCCCAAGAAACAGACTCTCTGATGCAGTTTTGGTTGTAGGAAATATATGCAGTAGTGTTCTCAGGGCAACATCTTTGTGCAATGGGAGAAGAATTGAACAGGAGAAGTCTCACAATGAATAAGTTCAACTGAACCTCAGTGGATTCTACAGGGAGCTCTAGATCTGGGATGGCTTTTTATAATTGTCTTGCCTTAAATCAAGGTGGATGGGCTTTTATATTCCCACACTGATCAGTTACTGGATGGATTTGCCCCTGGAAGGAAGGTCATGACATTAGGCAAGGTAGCCTTGTTCAGCTGAAAGCTATTCCCAAAGCGAAACAACTGAAGGTCATGAGCTGCCAACAGCAGGAGAATGAATATCTCAACACAGAATAGTGAGGGACCTGACAGCCCACCACAGTATCCACTACAGAGGGACAAAAAAAGAGCGGTAGCTACTCTTCCACTTTTCTAACTACTTGTAAAAGAAGTTTCTGTATAATAGACCCAAGCAGGGAAGGTAAGATTGTTGAGAAGAATGAGAGATGAGTCCCTCTATGTAATCTGTGCAAAGCTGACCTGACCGTGCAGCCCAAAACAGCTCAGAACTCAACATCTTTGTTAGGTGACTATTGAGCAACTGTGAAAAGAGCCTGCATTCAGGTGAGACAAGCCCGAAACTTCCCAAAAACCAGGTACTTAGGCCACCAAAATGTAAGTCATTTTTACATTAGGAGGTAAATAAATTAATCCAACCATTTGGAGAGAAATTTGGTAAAGAATATGCCCTTTTCGTCAATAGGGGGAAGGTTGAATAATTTTAGGTGCATTTTAATTTCGCAGCCATTTAATGAGATTAAGAAGTCTGGGAGGTTGAACATGATATAATGTTTAGTGACCTAAGAAAGTTTTAGAGTATCTTGTATGGTATAATCCAAGGGTCAGCAAAATTTTTCTGTAAATGGCCTGATAGGAATATTTAATGCTTTGTGGGGGTCACACTGTCCGTGGCCACCACTCAACTCTGCTTTTGTACTGTAGAAGCCCATCACAGACAAAAAAATAAATGAGCTGGCGGTGTCCCAATAAAATTTCTATTGATACTAAAATTTGAATTTTATATGCTTTTTGTGTGTCATGAAATGATACTCTTCGTTTTTCATTCCTTCTTTCTTAACCATTTAAAAATACAAAATCCATTCTTAGCTCATGGATTATGTATAAACAGATGGTGGGCCTGATTTGGTCTATGGGCTATAGTTTGCTGACCTCTAGTATGTATAGTCCCATGCGAATACTTGTTATCTGTCGACACACATACATATGCATGTGTGTGCCTAGATGTATATACGGCAACTTTTAATGGCCATTACTCCTAGTAATTAGTGTGCAATGTGAGCTTTTAAGCTAGATGGCCTGGTTTTATAAGCCCAGCTCTGTCCCTTGCTAGCTACAGGGCTTTGGGCAAATTTTTTAACCTGCTTGGTGCCTCAACTTCCTTATCTTTCAAAGATGTTTCATTGGGTGGTTTCAAGGATTAAATGAGTTAATGAAGTAAAACATTTACAGATGTGCCCTGCACATAGTAGGTACACTATAAATTCTGGCTACATAAGGGAAAGTGATCAGACCTTCACTCATTTTAGCTTTAAAAAATTTATTATTGAACAATATTTCATATATCATACACTTTAGCATTTTAAAGCATACAATTCAGTGGGTTTTAGTATGTTGACAATGTTCTACAACCATCTCCACTGTCTAAGTATAGAACATTCCCATCACCTCCACAAGAAATTCCATACTTCCTCCTTCCACTATTACCTGGCAACCACTAGTCTACTTTCTGCCTCTATGGATTTTCCTACTGTAGACATTTCATATAAATAGAGTCATACAATACGTGACCTTTTGTGTCTGCCTTCTTTCTCCTGGTCTATGTTTTAAAGATTCATCCATATAGGATGTATCAGAACTTCATTCCTTTTTAGGGTGGATGCTATTCCATTGTATGAATAAACCACATTTTGTTTATTCATTCTTTCAGTATTTGGTTTGTTTCTACTTTTTGGCTAATAAGCATAATGTAATGAACACTCATATACAAGTTTGTGGGTGAACATATGTTTTCAGTTCTCTTGGCTATGTACCTAGTAGAACTATGGGGTTGAAAGAACCTCACTTTTTATTTTATTGAAATTAAATTTTATTTAATTTATAAATTATTTTATTTTATTTAAATTTATTTAAATTTTTTATTATTTATTTTTTAAATTAATTTTATTTAAATTTATTTAAATTTTATTTAATTTATAAATAATTTTATAAATAAAAAAAATTTATTATTTTATTGAAATTTTATTCTTGAAAATATTTCAAAGAGCATTTACTATAGCCATAATTAATTTTTTAAAAATTTAATTACAGAGTATCATAATACAGTAATAGAATAGGGTTCTGGGGTTTGGTAGACAAAATTCTTCTACAAGCATGAGGGGAGATGGTCCATCTTTTCTGAAGGGCCCAAGCTAGGGTGAGGAGAGTGAGGTGCTTCAACTCAAAATTTAAAGAGATACTCACTTTCCAAGACGTGCAAGTACATACCTCCTTAAATTTTACCTCACCCTGCCCTGGCCCTGCTTTCCTGCCTTGCCTGATCTGCTGTCACTTATTGCTCCCTCTGTTGAATGGATACTTCATCTACATCGCTCAGAACGATCAGTGTGTTGATATGATTGTAGGGCATCTGTATCCGCCTTCCTTGTGCAAACAGCAATATTCTGTTAAGAAACCTGGAAAAAATTTTTTCCAGCTCTTAAATTTTGATAGTGAATAGGGAGCACTGGGCAACAATAGGGAAGTCAGGAGTTCACAAACGTCCTTCTTTTATTTTTTTCTTCATAGACACTGTGTGTCTGATAATATCATAAAAGTAGAATCACCTTAGATAGTTTTCTGAATTTTTTATGATATAAGGCCTATAAGCTATATATATATTTATATATGTATAAATGTATTTTATACATATATGCACTTATATATGTATAAATATATGTATTCATAGTTCTACATATATATTTATAGTTATATATATATATATATAAATCTGATTTAATCTGAATCTTCTAATCTGAATATTTTGTGAAAGAGATGTCTTTCATAAATGACCCAAAATGCATTTTAATGCAATCTAAGTTGTAATTATTATTGCTTAAAATTATTATAGAGTGTTCCCTTTGAAATAGGCTAATTAAACTCCTTCATTGGTTAAGATCAGTCTTGCTTAATACTATATGGATGCTTTACATTGAAATCCATTAGAAGTATAAATATCTTTGTTTTATCAAATATAGGAAATAAAAGAGTGGGGTAAAAATAGCTCACATACTAGAGCAGCAAATGGAGAAGCAGTTTCTCTCCATGAAAGAGAAATGGATATAAAGTCACCACTTGCTTTTCCATCCAGCCTGTAAGTTACCATCTCTCTAGATCACCTCTCAAGACCCATGCTTTCTTGTAGGTGGTCTGGTGCTGACAAGCTTTGGAATTTTATTTGGAATATTAAGGGTATCAAAATCATGGAGCTTTGCATACAGTAACTTCTTGGAAATCATTTCTCTCTCTAAACATATACATTTACAATAAAAGACCAAAGGAAACCAAGAGTTACCAACTAAGACACTTGAATATTTACCTGATAGCCTAGTGCTCAAATTCCAGGCTTTATAATGAAAGAGAAATATGCTAAATTTGGAGAGAGATCATTGAGAGCCACAGTAATAATTAACAGGATAGTATGAGCTCTAAAAAATATTAAAACACCAAGATATTTTTCAGCATAGAGAAGAGAAGGCATCAAAACAAAACATATGATAGGGGCTCAACTACAAACAGTTTCTCTCTTTTCCATTTCACCACTTCTTTGGAACATATATACTAGTCATTTAATATATATATGAAGGTAATGGGGTTGGTGATTCATTGAAGTCTTTCCTGACGTTATTAATGATTTTTATAAATGAAGAAGTTAAGGAATTTTATTTAATAGTGTCATAAAATAGAATAGACACAGAAGCTTACTTCTAATCATTTGATTTCAGCAGGGAGACATATTAAATGGCATTTTAATATAGAAGCCATCCCTAGGACTATGTGATTTTTCAATGACAGTCACTCTGGTCGATAGAGATTTATAGATTTCTGGGTACTTACCTTGAGGGCCTTATCTCAATTAGAATAGTTAAAATGTCACAAAGAAATAGTTGTGGGTTAAAAAAAAAATACTAGGAAGAATGTTTATAAAGTAATACTTCCTGTGGACTTTTTTTTACAGTTTATTATGATTTGGCGACAGTAAAGACTTCAGTAATTAACAGCTGATTGCTTCACACTTTCTGTAATCCTTTTTCTTTTTCTTTGGCCTATGGCATAAGTCTATTTTCCGCTGAGAGGAAAAATAAAAGAAAAAACACCAAAGGTATGTTACAGTATTTACACACTCTTGAATGGTGTTAGTTGTACAAGGCACATGTCCAGAATGACAGTTTCGTGACCAGAAGAAGATGGAAACCATCTTTGAGAGGCATGCAAAAGGCCAGGAGATCCCAGCCAGAGTGAAATCTGCATGAAAAGTAGCAGGATGGTAAATCAGAGGGAGAAATGCATTCCAGAACACTGCTGTCAGTTTTGAGTATCCAGGGCTGGATTCTGCAGGACCTTAATGAAACTCCCCTGCTCTCCCAGGGCCATGTAGACCTTGCCCATGCTCTCTCCCAGCCCTTCATCCTTAGAATGGTGCCGTAATGTCACAATGCCTGAAACCTGGGGATTTCTTCCCACAGATCCTCCTCTGACCTTATAGGACAAATGCAGAAGCCTTCTGAGAGGATTCTGAATGTTTTAGGATGCATTTGCATAATAATACAAATAATTGCCTGTGTGGTATGTGTGTGTGAATCCTTGTGAAAGACATGTTAGTTAAGGGAAAATGCTATTTTTCATACATTGCTGGTAGAAAATTAAAGAATTGTAAGATTTTAAAAAGTGAACTAGAAAATGTATTACAGTTAAAAATTCTCATAACCTTTGGCACAGTATTCTTCCTCTTGTGAGTCTATGCCACACAAATACAAGCAGCAGCATATGAGGATAGAGGTACAAAAATGTTTATTGTGACAATATTCATAGTAGCAAAAAAGTGGAATCAAGTGACTGCCGTCAAGAGGGTAATGTATGAGTGAAGTATGTTTTGTGTGGTATTGCTGACTGAAACAAAAAAAGAGATGAAGAAGTGCCTATATATGCCCTTTTTATAAAAAAGGGATGGCGAGAAATCCTGCATATGTGTACATGTACTTACAATTCAATGAAAGCAGTGAAGACTAGTTTGTCAATTTGTGTTTCCTTTTGGGGCTGAAGGTATTGGGGTCACTAATATGAGTTTAAGGAGGAGAGAATAAGAGAAAAATATGTATGTATGTATGTGCATATGTGTATGTAAGAGAAAGAGACAAGGAAAAAGAGAGGAGAAAGATTGATTTTATCAACAATTTACTCTTTCCCCCAAACTAAGGGGCTCATAAAATGATGGTAAACACAGGAATGTTAATCTTTGCAGAGACGTTTATGGAAAAAGCAGAGGTCCAAAAAATAGATTCCAGGACCCGTATGTTCACTTAGCTATATTATGCTGAGCAAGCCTCTCTACCTCTCTGATCCTCTTCCTTAGATGCAAAATGGAGATGATACTCCCTACTCTGACACAACCAGGAAATTCCAATGAACTAATGAACGTGGTTGTGTTTTCTAAATGGTGACACATGGTGCAGAGCTAAAACTCTCATTATTCTTAATAAATATGGTGCATTTCAAACAGAAAAGGCCACACTGGAGATGTGAAGCATCATGCATAATTGAGATGCAAACTTTAAATGCCTCTATCACTTTGACTATTTCTAATTTAATTTGTTTCTGTTCTTGAAGAATAGCTGTGATATTTATTGGAGTCAAATTTCCCAGTAGTGGTGTTTGCTGGTATTGGCCATACCTTGAAAACTGGGTGCTTTGGTATTGTTTGGGCAGATTATGAGGGAAGGGAGGATAAAGAATCCAGAAGATAAAGATTTGAAGGGTCAACAGAATATACATCTTTGACATTTTTAAACATAGTTTTCTCCATCTAAACACTCTACCATGTGGTAGAGGTTACTAAAAAAGTATATCCTATCCCATTGTGCTTATGGATGGTTGAGATATTTGTTCTTGACACTCACATAGATCAAAAGGAAATTTTATGTGCAGAATAAGGAAGTTAGACTATGCATATAATTAGATTCACCAAAACTCCATTAATACATGCTAATCTTCTAAAGTTGTGAACTAAAAACAGATTCATTTTCCATTCTAGTATTAATTTTGTGAACAAGTTGCTATCAGTAGCTATATAAATTGGGTGGCATCTCTTGCTTTCTGAAATGTTCTCTTAAAAATTGCAAGCAAAATTGGGCAACACCATTATCTTTTTTTTCCTTTTTTTTTTTTTTTTGTGGTACATGGGCCTCTGACTGTTGTGGCCTCTCCCGTTGAGGAGCACAGGCTCCGGACGCGCAGGCCCAGTGGCCAAGGCTCACGGGCCCAGCCGCTCTGCGGCATGTGGGATCTTCCCGGACCGGGGCACGAACCTGTGTCCCCTGCATTGGCAGGCGGACTCTCAACCACTGTGCCACCAGGGAAGCCCAACATCATTATCTTGATTATTTTCTTGAAGGAGTTGTCATCAACTACCTGTCGTTGATTGGGGTTGGGGATTGGGGATGTTGTCAAAGTACACAGTGTCTTCCCAAGAGAAGCTTATATGCTTGCCTGAGAGAAGAGCTATAGAGGTTCATAAAACTCATACTTAATTCTAACATGACTTTAATGGAGAACCACTCAAAGCATTAAAAGGCTTGTTTCAGGGGTCAGTGTATTTTGTACCAGCAAATTGTCTTTTCAGTAATGCTTTCCTATTTCCTGTATCACATACAGGCATGCATCTAAAAGAAACAGCTCGAATGAAGAAATCCATTTTAGAACTTGTCCCCAGGCAATTTCACATTGACTTTCAAATAGGCTACAAAGATTCTATACAAAATTTCTGTACGGCCTGTGGAATTTACAGATACTTTTTATTCTCTTTCTGGCTGTCTAACTCTTCTCTTATTGTTCTGTTTATCAACAATACAAGGTTTCACAAACAGTTGTCTGTGGCCAACATGTTCTGAATTCCTTGGCAATAATGACCAAAAAAAGTCTTGCGAGAGACTGATGAGAAGCAAAGTATGCCATTTTTTGTTTGGTTACAGCCTGATATACTGGGCATTTAATTTTTGTCAACCACAAGCATGTGTTATAATGCTTATTTTCATAGCTGCCTCGTTTGAGCAGTATCAGGTGACATCTAGTATCTTCACAATCATTGAAGCCCTATTTATGTTTACTTGGATTGGACAGACGTTTCTGGAAAATGTCAGAGAGTGAGCTTGTGCTCGTGTCACATAGAAGTGAGATGAAAAATTACTGATGTCAGTGTAGAATTGATCTATATATACCATATCTCATTCTTACTGAATATTTTCCAATATGTTTTGATTTAATGGGAAGATTGATTACTTAAACTAAATGGGCATAAAAATTACATTGTATTTCTACAGTTCTGAAGTAAGTTTTAAAATTTGAGAGTTCTTAACTAACTCATAGTTTCAGGTAGAATGTTTGCTGTAGTGGTGTTGTGTCCCTAAGTAAGGTTTTATGGGTAAGCAGTGGATCCAGATTAGCTCTTCCTTTGGTTGTATTATCTATTTTCTGGATCGTAAAGCTGTCACTGCATAACCTAGAAACCTCTTTAAAGATGGATGTTTGGCTGTATTTGTTATCCAGCAGATGTCTGGATAGTTAGAATCTCTTGAGAGTATTATAACTTGTGGTTTCAGTTACAATAAGTGATCCAGGCGTTTTTCTGGTCTTACTCCTCTCCAGTTCTGGGAGAAAGTCTGTAGAAGAAATTACAGAGGGTATTTCATTTCACTCTTCCCCATTCCTTTTTTGCTTTATTCTTTGTCTCTGTCTTCAAAGTTACTTTTTTTTTTTTTCTTTTCTTTTTCCTTCCTTTTTGCGGTACGCGGGCCTCTCACTGTTGTGGCCTCTCCCGTTGCGGAGCACAGGCTCCGGACGCGCAGGCTCAGCGGCCATGGCTCATGGGCACAGCCGCTCCGTGGCATGTGGGATCTTCCCACACCGGGGCACGAACCCGTGTCCCCTGCATTGGCAGGCGGACTCTCAACCACTGCGCCACCAGGGAAGCCCTACATTTTATCTGCTTTGAAATTGAGGTCGCTAACTTGGTGAGAGGTGTCTTCATGCCATATTGCACCTCCTGGTCCCCAGCTTCTCTCAGCCAAAAGGTGATCACACTGACACTGACATTTTGAACGTGGTAAATTGCTGCTGTGATCAAAAACTACCTAACTGTTATTTATATTATATATTTGTCCAAAAGGTCAGTTTTAGAATTGCTGGTCCAGATTTGTAATTCCATATCCTGATGCTTAAAGTACTTGCCAATTTCCCTTCCAGCTGGGCATTTAAAGTGCACAAGTCTAAGGTAGTGGATATCGCTAAAGGCAAAGGCTGGAGAGTCTGTGCATGAGTTTGTGGTTTTGGAGGGAGGAGAGGTCTGAGAGGGCAGGCAGACTAAGGGAGCTTGCCACCTGGGCCAGCAGCAGTGGGAAACACCTGGCCACTGAACTGCTAGTCACCTGCAGTGTTGGCCTCAGGTGTGTGGGTGCCGTGCTTCTTAAAATAATGCAGTAAATTATGGTCTACCGGTAACGTCAGGTTCAGAGAGCTTTAAATTTCTCCTCCTCTTTTGAATCTGAATTAAAGATATTTTGGCAGGTTCAGACAGTTTTCACCTCATTGTTTCTGACAGTGTGGGGATTTTAAGCCAATTCTAAATGTATCCCGAGAAAATGTCTCTATACACTGAAAACCCTCCCTCTGCTAATCAATTATTACTTGGTCATAGTTAGGTATCTTTTATTATTGTTTTAGTATGGAAGAGTTGTCATGATAAGTGAATAATTGTAATTCAAGTGTCATAATAAATTAATCCTTGGTCTGGTTCAAGAATGCATCTTGTTTGTGATGACTTTTAAAAGAATTATTGTCCAAAATTTCAGTACTAAGTATAGAGGTAATTAGTGCTCATCAAATTGGCCAAAAATACATGTAATACATGAGAAAAAAATGCTAATATACCTAATATACAAAAAGCATTTAGAAATCAATGAGGAAATTACTTTCTTAAAAGCATAGAAAATAGGCCAAAGATAAAACACAGAGGAAAAAATGCCATAATCTCAATAATGTTCAGCTTCATTAATATTGAAAGAAATGTAAATTGAAATTATTAGATACCTTTAATCTATAATAATGATAATAATAGTAAAATATGAATATTGGTACAAACTTTCTGAAACACACCCCTCATGATGAAATATGTAAGCATAAATGTGGGTATATGCTTGGGTTCAGCAATTATACAAACATATTTTCAGGATTTTTTCTTATCTACCAAAATATTCACATAAGTAACAAATATAATTTTACACACATGTGTCTGTGTATCCAAATGATGTGTATCTGTAGAGTACTGGGTAATTTATGGTACAGGGAAGAATGAATATTGTGTAGCCCTTCAAAAGGGTTGATCTACATATACTGACATGAATGGTTTTCCAAGATAATATTGCTGGTGAAATAAGCGTGTTGTAGCACAGGACAAACAGAGGTGTATGCATGTACATCTGAAGTATACTCAGCAAGTTGTGTGATGACAGGGGACATTACGTAGAACTCTTACTTTTGAAATACTTTGTAACTTGATTTTTAAACAAGAAATCTATGATGTTTTAAAGTTTAAAAAAACAAAGATGTTTTAAAAACAAATAAAGGGAGGTCTCCATGGTGAGTAAACATGATCTATCTTGATATTCACCTGAAATGAAATCATAGTTTCCAAATTGGATACCCTCACTCTTATTTTTTTTTCCCTTCATTAGCGTTAAGGTGTTACCCCCATGTAGATCTTATTTAGAAATTCTTAACTAGCATTTAAACTGATTGCTCCGGGCCTCAGACAAACAAATGCAGTTGTATGATCATTAGCAGTGATAATTTTATAAAGTAGGAGAAGATAATATGACTGTCTCTCACATCACATAGTTTGTGATCATTTGACAGTATGTCAGTGTTAGATGTCAGGTTGTTGGTGAAGGTTGGATATTTTGATATAGCATCCAATACAGTGTTGTATATATTTATATTTGTAAAAATTATAGCTTGGGCTTCCCTGGTGGCACAGTGGTTGAGAGTCCACCTGCTGATGCAGGGGACATGGGTTCGTGCCCCGGTCCGGGAAGATCCCACATGCCGCGGAGCAGCTAGGCCCGTGAGCCATGGCCACTGAGCCTGCGCGTCCGGAGCCTGTGCTGCACAACGGGAGAGGCCACAACAGTGAGAGGCCCGTGTACCATAAAAAAAAAAAAAAAAAAAAAAAAAAAAAAATTATAGCTTTTCTTTATTAAAGCAAGGATGAAGCAGGGATTCACTTTTTTTTTAAATGTAGAAATAAGCTACTAGCTTCTTTTAGTCTAATAGCAAGCATTCTGATCCACAAAGGTTTTCTAGACTCTTAATATCTATGAAATGAAAAGTTCATTTAAGTATTTTCTTTACTTTTCAGTCATAAAATATTCTACCTGCACATCCAGGTTTTATGTTCTTATTTTTCTTCTCTTTTTATCAACAGCATGTTCACCAGTGCATGGTTACCACATTACCTCTTTTATCTCCAGCAATAAAATTAATTGGAAGCATATTCACCTTACTTATGAGCGATAGTCAATGATGTTGTCAAGTGATTATGCCTCCTTAGAAGTAGGATATGCTTTTCTAGTGGATATGACTCTGATAATCACATAGTCCCTAAAACTCAGGTGTGCTGGAGTGTAACATTTTCAGTAAACCAACTTATTATTTATTTCTGCCCCATAAAAGAAAATTTAACTTCATCAATACTTTTTTTTAATTTACTTTATTCAAGTATAGCTGATTTACAGTGTTGTGTTAATTTCTGCTGTACAGCAAAATGATTCAGTTATACATATATATATGTATATATATATATATATATATACACACATTCTTTCTCATATTCTTTTCCATTATGATTTATCATAGGATACTGAATATAGTTCCCTGTGCTATACAGTAATTTCATCAATTCTGAGTATTCATGGTCCAGCTCATTGATATCTTCATTGCTCAGTTTTTTAAAACACTGTCCCACTTAGAGTTGAAACCTCTTCTCAGATGCTTCCCTCATGCTCTCCCTAGGGATTGCTTCACATTGCATCACATTGTTTGTCACATTGTGAACGTTGTTGATTAAGAGGTTGCTCTCTGCTCTTGGCCTTGTCATTTCATTCCTATCTTGGCCTTTGTTTGCAAACTTATCCCCTCCCCACACTGTTTCTCTGTGCATTCTCCATACAGTGCTCCCCAGACAATGACTAATTACTTCGAGTTCAGCTTCCTAATATTTGTGACCATCCCTCCAAGGTGCTCACTGGGGTGGCTCGTGCCATTTCTTCTGCCATGGGGTACCCACATCTTCTGCCATGGGGTACCCACATCTTCTGCCATGGGATACCCACATCTTCTGCCATGGGATACCCACATCTTCTGCCATGGGGTACCCACTACTATGGAATGTAACAGCAGGCCTGCCAGAAATCTCTCTGAACTAACTTCTGTATCATTGTTGCAGGGACCCATGGGAACTTTAAGATCTTTTCATAAGACACGTTGGAGTTGAAGGAAACTAGGGAGGGGGAAGTTTCTAGGCTTTCTATGCTTAGACACACCCTGTTGTCATCTCTACTTCCTTATTCCCAGAGCCTTTTGCAAGAGATGAATCTGTGAAGCAACAGCCTTCCAAAAATCTCAGCTAGAAAATGAATTATGATACCTTGATATATAGTCAGATTCTTCAAATTTTAAAGGGAAATCCTATTATGATCTTCTGTGACCAAGACTTCTCTCCTGCTACTAATTATTCTATATTTCTTTCTTATGTTCGTACTTCCTTTGTTCTATTCCTGGGTCTGGGTTTTTTTTCCCTTTTCTTTTGGTGGTCAGGTGGTGGTGGTGGTGGAACTGAAGGGAGGAACTTGGTCTGTGGGCTTGCATTTCCTTTCAGGCTTTTCTCCTAATTCCATCCCAGACTCAGACTCTGAAGCCAACAATGTGATGTCTTTGTTCTTTGGTCCCATTTCTGACAACCACCTCATGAGTCAAATGGCCACCCTATGTCTTCAGTGTTCACACTGGGGAGGTCTTTGGGGGGCAGGGAGGAGTGGTTATATTAAAGATACATATCAAAAAAACACATCAGTTAATAAAACATGTCCATTACACGACTGGAGTAGTCTTCATCTGAGGTATAACAAACTACTCTGTAATCATTTGCTGTGTCTTGGGAAAAGCTTTTCAAATGTATAGTTTAAAAAAACACAGTAGGAGAGCTATTTTGTTAACACTGGTATCAGTTCTGTTAAATCAGGGTGTTTCTAAACAGTGCAAAAAGGAATAAAGCAGAAACTAACACACCATTGTAAAGCAAGTATACTCCAATAAATGTGTTAAGAAAAATGTATTGACTTTTCTTCAAATTAATTTAATGAAAGGACTTTGATTCAGGGAGTTGCAGTATAGGCTAGTGTCACAGCCTACAGACAATATAGTCCACATAGGGGGAGCCATATACATTGTGGTTAAGACCATTGACTCCGATATCAGACCACCTATTTTCAGTCCTGGCTCTACCACTTAATAGTTAACATAACCTCTCTTACTCTCAGTTTTCTCATTTGTAAAATGGATATATATATATATATATATATATATATATATATATATATAGCATAGTTGGAAGCATTAAATGAGATATTTCACATAAAGCAGCACAACGTCTGGCATATTCAGCCCTAAGAAAGTGTTTGCTAACATTATTGTTATGATGTTTATTTTCCTTTCACGGAAAATCTCACAGACGAAACAATAAAACTAAAACTGAGTTACTAACATCAAGAGAAAAACACGGGTGATTTCAGCTAGCCAGTGGGCAGATTTCAGAATGTGTTATAAACTAATTTCATATAGGTTTGAGTTGAGGAATTGAGAAGGCAACAAAAAGCCTGAATAGGAACAACATAATAGCAGAGTTGATTTTGTGTTCTGGTAAGAAAATTTGGGGAAACCCCAAGTAACTGTAGATCATGTAAGGATCATGGATTAAAGATATGTATAGACCACATAAGGATCATGGGTTAATGACTTTGTCCCCTTTCACCCTTACTTGGAAAACTAAGTGTACTGGCTGATCCTTAAATATTCTGATCTTCCTTCAACAAGTGTTTAACAGGAAAGATCATAGTCCTGCTTTCCTGTTACAACTTACTAGTAGTAGGGTCTTTTGCCTGTGGTTGTTCATTTTCTTGTGCTTTACTTATACCTATTTTGAAACTTACAGGTATAGATACCTAGTAATCAAAGTAAAAATTTTATTTATGTCCCATCACTAAGAAGAAGCTAAGCCAAAAGGACAACATTAGCTATTTAATATGTTTCAGGGCGTAGATGAATTGATTTTTTTAAGGTTTGCTTTGGAGTAATGCAAAGCTTTAGAAACAGAACAACTGAAGAGACAAAGTTATAATGAAAGTTATTCCAACCTGTTATTCTGGTTAGAATATTTAGGGCTCTGTTAAGTAATGTAATCCTTGTCCACAGAAAAAGGCTAACGTGCTTTTGACGGAGTCATCTGTCCTTGCAAGGCAAACTGAGGTTTGCTTTTATTTAAGAAGAAAAAAAGACACTCAAACCACTTGATAATTCCAACACTATTCATGACTTGCAGTGCTGACATTCTATAGATTGATGTAGTTTTCAAGTGTGGAAAATACTGAGTCATACAGAAGATGAGACATTTTAATAATGAAAAAAATATTCATGCAGTCAGCAGATTGTCAGTTAAGGTAGTTTAGATTATAAAAGTCACCCATCGGAGACTTTGTCAGGTTGCAAATTATTCTGACCACAAAATTATTATATGAATAAAGCAAACTTAGAGTGAATTGGTACATCCCAGATCCTTTTATTTCTTTTTCCTGCTTCTCTTTATCCTTCTCTTCTTCTTTTGAAAAGGGAAAGGAAAACTATTGACTCCAAATCTAAACATAATGCTGGTATACATGAAAAAAAACTTAAGACGGAGCTAATCTTTTGGCATTCTAGAAGTGCTGCTTTTTCCCAGGATACAAATGCTATAAACCAGAGATTGTGTCTTGTGGCTCTATGAGGTGCTTCTCTGACTCCTTTTATTTGTTCTTCCTCCCTTTATGTAATCTGTTTTGTAGATTGTCTTAATGTCTCCTATCAATGACTGACTAATTGTATCTTTTATAATGACACACATTGTTTTATAAAGTTCTTTAACAAGTTGAAGAACAAGCAATGAAATCACTATAGCTGTTTTAGTGACAATTACATTGAAAACCATACTGGCTCATTTAACCATTCAATTTCTGACATCCAGCCCAGACTTAAAACAGGTTTAGATTAAAAATCAAGAAGACAGGGCTTCCCTGGTGGCGCAGTGGTTAAGAGTCCGCCTGCTGACGCAGGGGATACAGGTTCATGCCCCGGTCCGGGAAGATCCCACATGCCGCGGAGAGGCTGGGCCCGTGAGCCATGACCACTGAGCCTGCGCGTCCGGAGCCTGTGCTCCTGAACGGGAGAGGCCACAACAGTGAGAGGCCCGCGTACTGCAAAAAAAAAAAAAAAAAAAAAATCCAGAAGACAGCCTGGGATCCTAGCACCCACATAACAGCAGTCACACTGCATTTCTACTCACTTATTTAATAGCCTTCTCTTCATGTTTTGGTATTTGGTTTTAAATAACTTAAGAACAACCATTGTTTGGAGTCTTCACTCTTCCAAACAGTTATGCCTCAGGACAAAAATAAAGTGATTCAAGTGAGTGTTAGCTGAAGATGCTGTGCTAATTGCCCGCATCAGAAATTAGTCAATTGACTACATTAGAACAAAATCAGTCATATATTCTGTTTCCTCTTTGATATACTTCATCCTAATCATTCTAGCTTTGAGTTGGAATTCATACATGTTCACATATTTTCCTTTTGTACTACTATTTTATTTTATTTTATTTTTAAATAAAATAAAATGTGTTCAGTAGCTCATAGTCTCTCAACCACTGCACCACCAGGGAAGCCCTGTACTACTATTTTTTAACTTACCTGTAAATTTCATTTTCTGGCTTTGAGATATGGATTTTTATAAGCCATCTTAAGTAGTTTCTGAAAGAAAAGGCAATAAAAATAAGTAAATTTAGTCACTACCTTAGTCCAAAAGTGTCATTTGATGGTTGCTGAAAAGTATGAACGGAAGCGCTGCCTAAATGCCCAAAGACTAGTTCTATCATTTTCCCCCATATCAGTTCCTTTTGGGATTAGAAGGAAGAAATCTTGATTTATATTATTTTATTTATTATTCACACCTACTCTAGTAAGATAAAACCATAGTAAAGAATGTGTACCATGCAGATAGCACTGCTCTAGTCTAGAGTTTTTTTGTCACCTACTGTGTTGGTTGACTGTTTGTAAATTGTGAGCTCAATTGTCTTTGGTTTCTATATGTAGATTTTGCCCATTTTTGAGTGCTACATATATTGATTCTCTTCTATTTCTCATTGTCACCTTTTCTAGGTCTACAGCATCAAGACAAGAGTAAGGACTCACCATGGTACTGAAACACACAGTATTAGCAAGTTAGATTGAAGCGTGAATCCATGGGCCCACTGGGAAAAGAGGCTGCCAGGGTTTGTCATTCTGCAGTGGGACACAGTAGACATGGAAGGAAAAGAGGAAGTGTTATCCAGCTGACTTTGGTTTGGAGCCTTTTCTTGAGAAAGCAGAGTGGGTCATAGACATTGAAGAAAAGCATTTTTGTTTATTTTTTCCCTCATCTGAGCCTTTGCCAACTGTGCAACTCTCTTTTATTTTTTGTCTTGCTTTTAACAATACATGGTTTAATTTTTGTTTCAGTTCAACACTTTTTTTGAGTTTTTTTTTTTTTTTTTTGAACCAACCACCTTGTCAGGAAAAGATGAACCACAAAGAAAATGATCATTCTTTCAGGAATACAATTTTGTAGCTCTATGTGCATCTATTTTTGTAAAAATACAGAAAGTTTGATTTAGCATTGATGGGCTATTTTTGAGGGATGTGGGTTTTTTTTAATATTGTAACAATTGTTAAGTTCTGTTTAAAGAACTTGCTCTCAGAGAAGCACTGGCAAAAATGTTTAAAATGCTTGGCTTTAAGATGTCTGTGATGCGCTCTGTGCTTTCTAGCTTACCTCAGATGTTTGATAGTTTCTCCTTTTTACAAAAGTAGCACCATAGCCAAGCCAATATGGTATTATTTTACATTCAATCTCAGTGAAGATTTAATTCCATGCTAGCTCACTTAGCTCTGAGTTATATATAAAGCTTGAAAAGGAAGTTTTTAATGATCACACTAAAGAAAGGCTATTTCGTTACTTTGATTTCTCCCAAAGACTGCTTGGAGGTTGACGAAGAAGAAAGTTGGCATAAACTTTCAATCAGATGGAGAGTTTGCCTAGAGTATACAATTATCTTTCTAGTCCATCTGACTTTGAAAAATGGAATCAGAATTTCTATCCAACTACTGGAAAAAAAAAATAATAATCATGCTACCTTTGAGTGCCAGTGACTTATTTTTCTTGTTTATAATTATTCATTCATGGCAATTTTTTGCCATATTTTAAGTGAATTTTTTTTTCCTGAAGATAGTTTGAAGGGATAATATTTGGGAAGGTACTAGACACATCACAAAGCCTTTGATTCAATGGCTGTTTCTGAGAGTGTTACCCATCATTTTAAATTGAAAAATAATGTATTGCATATGTAATATTTTAAATCAGTTTTTGCGTCTTTTTTGTCTGTTTAACTCTGGTTTTAGTTGATTTAGTTCTTTTTAAGAAAAAAATGGGGGCAAGGTAAATTTAAATTGGGATTTATACTACAATTACTGAAATTAGGTTAATAAATTGACAACTTACCTGAAATTTATTACTGAGGACTCAGGATTCAACTTGACATGGCCCTCAGGATCTAAATAAGAAAAAGTTGGGATTATCATTAAAATGCTATTAGGAAAAGATTAGGTTTATAAAAGTAGCTGTTATTGGTATTTTAAGGACTTTCAATGTAAAGTCCATTCTTTCATTTGCTTCCAGAGATGGCTCATATCAAAAAGGTAGTATTATATAGAAGTTTTAGTTTGTTAAAAATGTTTCTCAATTTTTCCCATCTCTGTCTTCACCCATGTGAAATTAAATGCTTAGTGAAATACATTTTCCATCTTAAATAGTGTATCTCATATGTGTGAACATTTTAGATATAAGAGCAACATAGTCTCTGCTTAGCTAGGCAGAGTTCTCACAGATAATTTTCAAATATTTCCCTTAACTCTATTTTTATGCCATAATCTTCTTTCCTGGTGCATCTTATCAGTTATGAATCTATACACTCTCTTGTATTTTCATCACTATATTGCTTCTTAACCAGACTACTCTTAACACAGTATACACATTTAATCTAATGTGAGGTCCAAACATAAGGAATCTTCCACTTACTAATGACATGAACTTAGATTTCTAGGGAGTGGCTTGGTTAAATTATCTACATTTTGATCTACAATTTGATTTGATACAATTATTTGTAATTTGCCTAAATCTGTGTAGCACAAGGTTGAATGAATCTATAAAATTTGTTTTACTTTGTGTCCTCCTGAATTCTCAAAGGCCAGTGTTCAGTAGCTCCCATGGGATGACTCACTGGGGATATTTATTTTCCTCCTCTTCCCTTGGAACCTGTTAACTTCCTTTGCAGTTTCTCTTAGAGCAGTTTTGTACTCCAGCTCATTCAGATCATTCAATTGGATTTTCCCAATTATGAGAAGAACCGTATTGACTTTCTGCCCGTTTCCTTACTCTCCACTGAATTGAATGTAAGGCAAGAGAGCTGACAATTAGATAGCTTCACCCTGAATTTAGGGTGACACGTTGCCCTGTGTCACTCCTGGTAACTATCTGATAAAACATTCCTTGGCTCAGAGGACCCAAGAAAAGTTGGGGATCTGAATTCTGCTGTACACAGGAGAGATTTGTGAGTGAGATCCCCCATTGAGAACAGGCCCAGGTGTTGCTTGGCACATCGCAGGGACTGGATCCTTGCCTATACAAGGAGTGGATCAAAATGTGAGTCAAAAAAGATGAGTGCCTGTCTCTGTAATTGTCTCACATCCCATTGCTACAATCATATTACTATTACCACCGAAGTCATAAAAGAGGATGAGTTGTAATTTAGTATGATTCTGAGTTTAAGTTTAAAATGCTGTCACTCTCTGGGTTGGTTTTCTCGCACCAAAATGATACTGTTAATTTTGGAGGCTTCCAGACTGCTTTATTGAGGGCTACCATCTCCCTCCCCAATTTCATTTGCAACCACTCCATCTTTGGTTATTTTATAAATTAGGCTTTATTCAAGCTTTCTAAAGATCTGTGAGCTAGATCCTAGAAAATCATCTCATTGATTTGACATCTAATCTATGCTTCAACCACTAAACTATCATGAAATAAGAAACAAAAAAATAGTGATTAGGTAGATCTTTACAGGTTATTTGGTTTTTCACTGTTTATTTGAAAAGCACCTCTGAAGGTAAAAATCAATGCTTCATCTTAAGAAGGTTAACCGTCCCCTCCTAACTTTCCCCTTTAGCTTTTTTCCTCTCTCTTTCCTCTTAGAGTTATTTACATTACTATTTTAAGCAAAAATGACCGGGATTGCTCTACATTTTGCAAATGATAACAAGTGGTTTGCAAATAATTGAGAAATTAATTTCTTCAACGTTGTAAAAGCCTTTTTTAAAAAAAAATTCTAGGCACTGGCATAAACTGTGCCCTTGAGGAGCTCGTTATTCATTATACAAATGGCAATCAGAAACTATATTTTTAGAAACTGCATTCTATCCCTTACTGAGTGCCCCTTGGTTATGTAATGTTTGCCAAGTTAAGTCAATGGGGCAATGGTACTAAGAGGTAGAAAAGGCTAGTATTTATGTTACAGTTCGACTAGAGGATAAATAGAGAAGCAGAATGAATTAATGAAAAAAAAAAACCCAACAACATTGGCTTGGACATTAGGTCATTTTCTGAATTCTGGTTTAGCCATAATTAGATGTGTGTTTTGGTGTTTCATTTATTTATCTCATGAGTAAAGTGGGATAATAATACCTAACTGGCAGTCTGGAAATCGTATATATATACTCAATCATCTGGCTCATAGTAGACATTCAATAAATGACAGATACCACAAATACCTATCAGCTGAGTAAGTAAATCATAAAATTGAGCTCCCAAACATCACTTCTGTTTACTTTCCACACCCATTTCTGTAGCAATCAAATAGTTATGACTGTGCTTTTCTGTAAGAAATTGTTGCAAGAGAATCTTTGCCTTCTACTAGATGTTGAAGATAAAACATAAATTTCTAAATTATCTTTATTTTAGTGTGCTGTTTATGAAGGAAAATAAATTAACCTTTTAGTGGTATGTAGACCCAACTTTGAGTTTTCTTACATGTTCCAAACTTTTATTCATCCAGGACCCTGTGTATTATTGTCCCCAAAATTAAAGTGACAGTTTCATGAAATCACCAAAGTTTTAATTTTTTCATTATATTTTGGGCTTCCTTAGCACCTAGAATAAAAACATCTCTTTTGAAGTTATCCCATTTTTTTTTAACTTGGACAAAAAATTGCAAAATATGGTGGAAAAAATGTTCTGCATGAAAAGAGGAGGAAAAAAAACCCCAACACTTTATGATCTCAGTCAGCAGATTTATTCTACTTGAGAAAAAAAGAAACAACTTCATTGGAAGCAGATGTTGACACTGTGTCAGTTATTGAAGATGGAAAGGGTTCACTTGAGCCATTGTGGTTACAGAGGGGTATCGATGGCTGTTAAAATTCCTGTGATTGAGCATCTTCACAGCAGACAGGACAGCAGAAAAGCTGAAACTATGAGACCAAGACTGAAATCAGCCTGCCAATTTTAATGTACAGGACCCTAAGGACTCAGTTGTGTTTTTTTTTTTTCTCTCCTTCAGGATAAAAGACATATCTTTCAAAAAATTTAAGGTGGTTTGAGAGAGAAATTAATATGTATTCTCTAAAAACATAGCCCTAGAATCCTTTAAATCTATTATTAAGCATTAAAACTATTATTTAAGTCATTTTAGAAAAATCAGGGTAAAAATTTAGTTTAATAATATATGTTGAAGAAACAGACTCACAGACATAGAGAACAGAGTTGTGGTTGCTGAGGGAGAGGTGGGGTGGGAGGAGGAAGGATTGGAAGTTTGGGATTAGCAGATGCAAACTAGTATATATAGAGTGGATAAAAAACAAGGTCCTACTGTATAGCACAGGGAACTATATTCAATATCCTGTGATAAACCATAATGGAAAAGAACATGAAAAAGAATATATATATGTATAACTGAGTCACTTTGCTGTACCACTGAACCACAGAAATTAACACAACATTGTAAATCAACTATACTTCAATAAAATTAAAAAAAAATAATGTATGTTGAAGAAGGATATGTAAACTACACACAAATGGAGAGTGGGGAATGGGTGAGGCCTGCAAGGGAGCCTCAGTTCTAATAGCTTCAAAATGTTAATTAATTGGTAACTTGGTCATGGAGATTGGGCACAGAACAGACTTTCAGAATTTTCAGTAGGTTTTTTTCTTTTAGTGCTCGCTGGGAATTTCCCTCTATACACTTTCCAAAGTATAGAAATAGTCATTATAATTAAAATATCATAATTTTCTTATCCCTTTTATTGTCCATTGTGCTTTATTGTCTGTTTGAAAAATATTTTTATAGTTTCAGATAATTGATCAAACTAATGTTCTCTCGAAAATGCCAATTAATTTGATCCAATACAATTATCTAAATCTTTTAAAGTTTCAAGAAATGATAATTGAGTTAAGTGTAATTTACCAATTCTTTTGTGTAAATAAACAATGACACCTAGAAAATGCCGCGTCATCATCGATTAGCTTCCTTGTTAACAATTTCTGGACTACTAAATTTTGCCCTAAGAATAACTCTTTTAGAATACAAGATTCTTTAATTAGTTATTTTGGTATATGCATAAGATGTGAAGTTTTCTAATGATATCTCTTACTGGTAAGAGATACTGATAGAGGTGTACATTTTTTTCTAGGCTGTGGCTAGGGCAAAAATTAATGATTATTTACACACTTGATTTAATTTCTTGACTATTTACAATCTTGGATATTGTATCTGATTTAAAATTACTATTCCATACATTTTTCTGGATATGCAATATGGGGAAGGGTCTTCATGTGAATTCTTTGTATTTTAAAGTGCATATATTGAAAGGGAAAACATAGATTCAATTTGCTTTCATCACATAGTCTAGATAAGGTGAAAGCTTTTATAAACAAAAAATTCATAGTATGGTGAAGTTTATATTTGTCACTTGATTAAGTGAACTGAAAACTTGTAATATAAATGTTATCTTACAACCCTGAAATACAAAAAAATTCCAGATTTATTAGTTTTGTGGGCAATTTTATGCTATCTTCATTTTACATGTCCAGAAAGAGAAATTAACTAATCTTAGCTCTGTTGTCATTCTTAATTTACAAAATATATGTAATTCATAAAACTTTTCGCTTCACAAGCTAATTATAAAATCATATTTTTTGTTGTTGTTTTTCATGGGGTTGGAGGAAGAGACATTTTTGTATTTCTATTCAGTCTTCAAATGCAGGTCTCATAACTATATGTTGATGATATGAGATGATGGAGGACTTTGTAATAAAAACAAATGTCATCTTCAATTTTTTCAATAAATAACAATGTGAACTTAATGTTTATATTTTAATGTAGCAATTTGGTTTCGTCTGCATTTCTTGACAATTAACTAAAGCTGTCTCTTTTCTTCTTATTCAATTAAGCAAATTACAAATATCTTTAGAAATTGAACCACCGTAGTTTTTTTTAATGAAGTTAATTTCTACAGCCAAGGGATTTATATGTTATAGTGAGATTGTATGGTTACAAAACAAGTGTTTATAATAGAAGAGCAAGTGAAATGGGCTATATCAATTACATAATAGCAGGAGGCTTGTGAATTTTTTTAACACGATGCTTCTGAAGTTATCAATTAACTCTTTGGGAGAGGTGTACTTTGTTGTTTTGCTTTTACATTTGTTGATATGGAGCTTCTGTAAGTAGTGTGGAAGAAGAAACAAAACTTTCCTGACAATTCATTGAGATTGAAGAAGTGTATCTGGAAAGGAGAAGTCCAAGACCTTATTTTTAAAGGAAGCTGGAGTTTCTCTACAGGGGCCTTCTATTTTCTTATTAAATGAATTTGTAATGTGAAAATGCAAAGCCTGGAAATCAGCATTTCGATTAGTAGACCTTCATCATCACAGGTGAAATAATGTGGCACAGCCTTCTCAACTGTCTGCCATATTTAGACCAGACAAGTGTAATGAGTTTTCTATGTTGCTGTAAAAAGTTACCGCAATCTTAGTGGCTAAAAACAATACAAATTTACGATCTTATGGCTCTATAAATCAAATATCCAGCACCAGTCTTGGTGGGCTATAATCAAACTGTCAGCTGCATTCTTTCTGGATATAAGGGAGAATCTGTTCCTTTGGTGTTTCCAGCTTCTAAAGTCCTTGGCTAATGGCCTCCTTCCTCCATCTTCAAAGCCAACAACAGCTGGTCAAGTCCTTCTCACATGGGATCACTCTGACCCTCTCTTTTGCCTCTCTTCTACAAGTTTTAAGGACCTTTGTAATTACATTGGATAATCTCTCCATCTCAAGGTTCTTAATTTCAAAAAAGTTCTTAAATGTAAGGTAACATATTCACAGGTTCTGGGGATTAGGAAGTGAACATTTTGAGTGGGCATTATTTAACCTACCACAATTACTATCAGATTTCAGTTAATTTTTATCAGCCTTTTAATCTAAGAGGGTTTAATATATCACTGGAACTCGCAAGGCGTGTTCCATGTTTGCAATGGTCATCTGTGTAGGATTCATCTACATTCACTTAAATAATTGCATAAAAAGGAAATTCTTGTTGCTATTTCAAACATTTATGTGGTTATTACAGTGTCTTCGAATCCAAAGGGTTATGTTGTCTTTATGTCAGACAGGCACTCAGGGGGGTGGTGAGCACGACATCTGGTACAGATTCTTCCTAGCTGAAGTGTGTTTTCTCTGGGGACAATCAACTACCATTTAATTGTTTTGCTTCCTTTTTTGGGAATATATGCCCATCGTGTGATGTCCTAAGTCTCCAAGCATCTCATTTGACCTGCTTATACACATTTGACTAAATATCCATATATGACTACGTTGGTAAAGCTTTTACATTTCTGTCCAGATTGAATCCTTACATCTGTTATCAGTTAAGCAGGGGAAAAACTATTATGGAAAGCAAACATGTTTTGATACATTTAATGTGTAAAGTAGGTATCTAGACTCTAGAATGCTGTTGATCAATAAATGAACTAGAATCTCTTAGAAACAACACTTAAGCCCAACTGTTTTACTTTCCATACCAAGTTTGGCTGTGGCTGACTGAAGAACACCAGCATTGATCTTTGCTTTGCACTTGTACTAAAGGCTATTTGCAGGAAGCCAAATATAGCAACAGAGGATTTAATATCTTGCCAAAAAATACAAAATCTGTTCCCCTTTAAGCACAACACTCTATCCTTTTCTTGTGGATCTTGCTAAAAGGAAAATATAGCTTTCAACTACCCCATTCCTTCTGCTGGAAGTTCCCTAATCTTTTTCAAATGGGCTATGTGTGGTTTTGTGGAGTTTTATGTTTCCAAAAGAAAATGGCTATATGAGAAATCCATCCAGTGTTAGCATTTTTCATAAAAAAAAATCAACTCCTAAATCAAAGATGAGAGTCAGCAGTGACTAAGAAAATCACACTTTGGTGGGTTCAGGACTAACCAGGATCACTGGGTGATGTTTTGTCTTTCGTTTTGTATTGAACCAAAAGTAATAATAAAAAAATTGGCTTCAACCAACCAGGTGTTTTTTTTTGCCTTAGAATGTGGGTGTTTCACTCTGAATGTTGTCTCATGGGTAAATGGACTAGTCCAGATTTCTCTATAACGTGGGTAATGACAGTGACTCTTCTGTCTCTTATGTTGTATATACAGAATTTTGAAAGCAGTTTTGCAAACATCACCAAGAAAATAACTCTTTCACAGTGACAACTTTACCAGACATCTCTGTGTGGGATTTTAAAACAAACACAGGGCTGTTTGGAAATACCTGGTGTATGTAAATATGCAAAATATGCTGACCAGTGCTAACAGCTGTAAGGTGTACTCCCTCATTCCTTGAGCAGAATATTTTGGTGGCAGTAGTGGTTATTTTTTCCATCTTTACTTGTCATTTTCCCCTTTTGTCTCCACCCACTCACCCATCCACTATCTCCTCTGAAAACACCTACTTAACACCCTTCCCGCATTCCTCCACACTGCTTCCAAGAGAATCATTTCAGTAGATTCCCACTGGAAAAGGTGGGCGGTGCCTTGAAGGAATGTTTGAGTTGTACTATGTTGTAAAGGCTGAGCTTCGGGGGAACAGCTTGCACTTGCTCTGACACCAGCCCTGCACACAGCCCAGACACTCCTCAGGCCAGATTCCATTAAGGCTTGTCATTGCGAGGGGAGGGAAAGTCCTCTTGAGAGTGGCCATCCTGCCGTGAAGATTCCAAAGATCAGAGTAATCACTTTAAGTGTGTATTATCAGGTTCTTATCAAGGCATTCATCCATTTATGAAAATAAGCATATGCCTTTCTACCCAAAGCCTAAAAAGGAAGAGAGGACTCAAGAGAAGTTAAAATAAAAGTTACTTCTTACAGGATTTTGACAGGTTTTGAGAGGAGAAAAGATGGCAAACGTAAAAGGAGAAACCCTGGGTCCTAGGACCAGTTCCACGGGAAATTTGTTGATATCATTTAGTCCCAAATTTCCAAAGTTTCTCTGTTGGTCAGATGAAGATCAAGTGAAATAAAAAGATGCAAACTGCTTTGAGAAAACAAAAAGTAGATACAAAGAGACAGGAAGGGATATGTACTAAAAGTCCTCTATATACCATGAACAATACATGAATTTATCTCAAGGAATTTTCACAAATAACATGTGGATAGCATTATTTGGGAGGCTGTTAGCAATATTTAAAAAATGGGGATTTGAGTTTTAGTGATGTTACTTAGAAGTTGTATGTCCTTGGACAATTTCCTTAACCTTTTTAAATTTCATTGTGTTCATCCATAAGATGAAGATATTTAAAATAACTACTTCATAGAGTTATGAAGACTAGTAAAATATGTAAATAGTTTACCTCTAGGTAAATACTATGATTTTTTTATTAATCTTATTTTTCAGTAATTTGAGTAATTGAGTAAATGATCAGGGAAGCTCTTGCCTAAGGGCACTTGGCCACAAGTAAAAGCCAGGATTCAAGCCCCTAAATAGAATCTTAGAACACCACACTGTTCCCAAAAGTTTTTGCTATCGTCACATCTGAATGTATTTGCCCTGAACATATTTTAATAATCTCTTAGCCAACTAGAATAAAAGAGACAGTAGGAGGAACTAAAACTAGCCAGAAAGGGGAAGATTCTTTAGAACAAGCTAGAGTAAGGTGGCTTTTGCAAGCCAAATAGAGTTCAGACAGATTTTGCAACTGTAGAGCATTATTTGTAACTTGGGGATACAGAATCAGTTCATTCAACATATTCCTCTGGTCTGAAGGATCCTGGTTATTTTTCTACTCAGGCCAATCTCAAATCTCATTAAAATAGTGGATAATGGGTTGGAAGAATCATAGCTTCTTTCTGTTGACATCTTATCATAGTTTTCAACTGAAAATGTCAACTCACTAGCTCTTTAGGGACGAGCTCTCATTTTCTCTGCTGAAAGAATCAGTGTTACATTTTAAACCTGATTATTTTATAATTAGGTTAATGTTTATGAAGTATTCTCATTTCTCACACCGAGTGTGTGTTGGGACAGGACTAATGGTAATGGAATAAATCATTTAAAAACACACAATATCTTAACTTGCAGGTTCTCTGTCAGAAAGCTAAGAAATCGCAAGATTTGGTTTTGATCTTTTTACTCTCTAATTGTCAGTTGTTTGATGTGGGAAAAATTATTCTTCCTCATCAGTAAAAAAAGATATGGTAATCCCTGCATTGTAAAGTAGATATGTGGATTAAACGAGATAATGTATATATGCTTGTTGAACACTAGACTTTCCTGGGAAGAGTATGATTTCCTGTATCAATTACTAATGGCCCCAGTTTACTAGGCACTTGTAAGAAGGACACAACAGTCACTCCATTGAATCCTCACACAACTTTCCAAGGTGGGTTGTTTTGTTTTGTTTTTTTGCGGTACGTGGGCCTTTCACTGTTGTGGCCTCTCCCGTTGCGGAGCACAGTCTCCGGAAGCGCAGGCTCAGCGGCCATGGCTCACGGGCCCAGCTGCTCTGCCGCATGTGGGATCTTCCTGGACTGGGGCACGAACCCGTGTCCCCTGCATTGGCAGGCGGACTCTCAACCACTGCGCCACCAGGGAAGCCACAAGGTGGGTTTTTTAATTCCCACATTACAGATGAGAAAGCTGAGTTGTAGAGATTTTAGATCACTTGTCCAAAGCAGAATTAGGATTGAATGCTCAGTCTGTGTAACTTCAAAGCTCACTTCTTTTCCACTGCACCAGCTGGCTTCTCAATCTACTAAAAAATTAATATTGAGTGCCTACGGTTTGCTCATATTCACGTATAAAATATAAGTAAGAAAGAGTATAAATGCCCTACTCTGGGTGATGGGATGCCTGGCTTCTAAACTGCTTATACCACAGACTAGCTGTGGTCCCTGAACTAAATTACTGGGCAGCTAATTTCATGACTGATATACCATGATGAGTAATCAAAAAGTCTAGTCGAATTTCTGCATCAGAAATCAGATTAACGTAAACTTGTGCAAGAGGGAAATAGTTCCCATTTTCTTCTTCCTCCAAATCCCATAAAAACACAGCAGGAACTGTCGATGCTACTCTCACTTCACCACAGCTTCTTCCTCCCCCGCACCGTGTCCTCAAGTTCATTCTCGATGTCTATGTCTTTATTCCTGCCCTGCCACTAGGTTCATCAGTACCATTTTTCTTTCTTTTTTTTTTTTTTAGATCCCAGAAGCACAGCACAGGGAGATCAGCTCAGTGCTTTGCGATGACCTAGAGCAGTGGGATAGGAGGGTGGGAGGGAGGCTCAAGAGGGAGGGGATATGGGGACATACGTATGCATATGGCTGATTCACTTTGTTGTACAACAGAAACTAACACAGTATTGTGAAGCAATTATGCTCCAATAAAGATCTATTAAAAACAAAAACAAAAAACAGAGCAGGAGAAATCTCCCTCTCCCAGAACCCTAGAATTTGGATGTGTTTATGTGTACAACATAACATCTTTTCTTCTTCTCCATTTATGCTAAATGGAGGGTCAACCATATATGATAAAATACTCATACAAGGAAAACAAAGTGGTGATTTCAATGCATAGGGGCCGTGGTCTTGAAGTCATGTGTGTGTTAAATCTTTTTCCCTTGACAGTTGGCAGTGGACATAGTGTCTGTACTATTTGAAATAGGCCAAACTACCCTCCTATTCGGCAGTGCACATTCATGAAAACAAGTCTTAGGAATGCCAGGTTTTTCATAGAAATGTTCTTTGATGCAACCACTGCTCCTTGCTCTCTGTGGTACATCTGGGCCTGTGAAACTTCTGAACTCGTCCATTTCCTGGCCCCATGATGAGCCTCTTAGACTTGTCAACAGAATTCAACCCTTTCTGATGTTGATCTTTTTACTGCACTTCTCAAAGAGGTTTTGACTTCTTTGGTAGTTCATAATAGGTCTTTCCTACCCCTGCCTGGCTCAGTTCTGGCTCCTGGAATGAGCCAGGATCAGGCTGTCCTGAAGCCGAAAAGGATTCTCTCTGGGAAGTTATTCACCCAAGGGCTGATCTATGATTTGTGGGACCTGAGACATAAAAGTTTGGAGAATAGGGGACTTTTAAAGAAAAAGAAACAAAACAAATGCTAAATTATGTATGAAAGTGAATATTTATTTAGAATTAGAAATCACAGCTAACAGATTTTGAGAGACTGATGAATACTATAAACACAAAACTTAGAAAAATCATGTAAATTTGTATTAACTACCTGCTTAAGACACAAGTATGGTATAACATAGTACTCTTCAAACAACTTGCTTTTATTACCAGATTTCAAACATGTTCCTTTTCCAGTACCTTCTTCTTATACTTGGTAGTGGAACCTTCATAGGACCTGTTCATAAAGTAACATGCTCTCAGACCCTTTTGAAACAGCACAGTGAGGGGCTGAAGTATTCCTAGAAGCCATTACACTAGGATATGATTACTTATCTACCCCTGGAAATGTTTGAGAATGCTATAAATATATCCCACTCAATCCAAATCCAAACTGTGTATGTCTACCAACTAAACTTTCCCTTAGCTTAATCCCCACTACCCCATGCAGGGAAAGTGTAATAAGGACCATCTGAGTAAAAAAGAGAGTGCTCTGAAATGATTGTGGTTAAAATAGCTTATTTTTGAAATATTTGCAAAAACATATGTCAACATGAATGCTGGGATGCATCCCAGGGCTTGGGAAGGGGCCTTGAAGCTTTAGCCTAGTTCGCTTCAGGGCAAATCTGACTGTGTACATGCCACTTCAACGTGTCCCCGTGGTAAAGAGAAGTCCTACTTACAGGATATTGGTGTGTGGCTTTGCATTTTCTTCCAGTTATAATTTCCTTTGTTACTTAGCATGTATCATAGCTTCCTTTGTGCATCATTAAATGTGCACTCATGGCATCATTTGGAAGCATTTCTCTCCATTCTAAACATAAAATGCTAATCTATCCTCTATTGCTGTCTTTGGTTTATTTTCAGGCAAAGCTGTGATGTAAACACTTTCATGCCTCAGGTCTCCTGGGGATGGAGGCTCTGCTCACCTGTGGACAGGTGCTCACACCATGGATTGCCCTGTGAATCAAATGGGCCCTGAGGAGACAGGGGGCTAAAGGACTCGAGGCATTGGGTAGAATTCTGAGGGGAACCTTTTACACAACTCTGAAGCACCATGTGATTCTCTCCATGGCCACTGCCTGTGCTCTAGGTGACAACACAGCCACGCCGATTCCAGGATGAGCTCAGACGCTAGGAATTGGCTCAGGGGAGCCCGATGTTCGGGATGTTCCCTTCCCAAAGCTTCACAGCATGCAGAGGACTCAGGTGGGCTGTGTGACACCTCAAACTCAGTGCTGCTGAAAATGAGTCTGCTGGGCAGCATCAGCAACAAAATACTTGTTAAAGATGTCATTTCATGGGCCCCAGTGCAAACTTGCAGGAACATAACGTCTTAGATTGGGGCCCCTTATCCTTAAGGGATTTTGCACACACTTTAAAGCTTTAAAAGGAATGCTTAGCTAAGTGGTTCCCGTCCATTAGAATCACATGAGGAGTATTGAGAAATAACATCACCTGTGCCTCCACCTCAGAGTCGGTCTATTGATCTGGGTGGAAACATCAATGCTATTTTAATTAAGTGCTCCAGGTGATTCTAAGCTAAGGCCAGGATTAAGCACGGGGGCTACTGGGTATATCTGTGAGAGTTGCGTCCAGGCATTGGTTCAAGGGCGGGTAACAGAACATGCTCCGCACGTGTTTGGAAGGGGCAGGTCAGTGCAACCAACAGATTTCATGCTGTAGCAGAAATTTTGGGTGTCTGTGTAAGAGGAGAGCACATGCAGACAGGAAAGAAAACAAATCACAATTTGGTCTTCATATAGGAGCTCATTGTTCCTGAATTTCTCCTGAGACAAAAGACTGGAGAGGTTGGCATTTTCAGCATTTCAAGGTCCTTCTTTCTCTGGATGCAGTGGGAGCAGGTGAAGGAGTTGTGCTGATGCGTTTGAAGGTATGATCTCAAGATGCAGATGTGATTCCGCAACATAATCTTGCCCGAGGATACAATCCAAAGCATGAGGAGGAAACGGCAGGCTTTCAGGTAAATGCCCTCTCCCGAGTCAGAGGCTGTGTCTGTTTTTGCTCCTGAAATGCCACGGATTGAGAACTCGCAAACATTTAATTCTCTACTTCTCATGTTCCTGTGTAGCGGGGTGGTTTTCAACTGCTTATATTTTTTAATTGAAGTATAGTTGATGTACAGTATTATATGTTTCAGGTGTAGAATATAATGATTCACAATTTTTAAAGGCTATACTCCATTTATAGTTACTATAAAATATTGGCTATAGTGTCCCTGTTGTACAATATATTCTTGCAGCTTACTTTATACATGATCATTTGTATCTCTTAATCCCCTACTCCTGTGTGGCCAATCCCCCTTCCTTCTCCCCAGTGGTAACCACTAGTTTGTTCTCTATATCTGTGGGTCTATTTCTATTTTGTTATATTCACTATTTGTTGTATTTTTTAGATTCCACGTATAAGTGATATCATACAGTAGTTTTCTTTCTATTTCTGACTAATTTCACTTAGCATAATACCCTCCAAGTCCATCCTTGTTGTTGCACATAGCAAAATTTCATTCTTTTTTATGGCTGAGTAGTATTCCATTGTGTGTATTTACCACATTTTCTTTAACCATTCATCTGCTAAAGGACACTTAGGTTGCTTCCATATCTTGGCAATTGTAAATAATGCTGCTATGAACATTAGGGTGCATGTATCTTTTCTTTTTTAAAAAAAAAATCTACAAGTTTTTTTAATGTAAATTTATTTATTTTATTTATTTTTGGCTGTGTTGGGTCTTTGTTGCTGTGCGCAGGCTTTCTCTAAGTTGTGGTGACCAGGGCTACTCTTCATTGTGGTATGCGGGTTTCTCATTGTGGTAGCTTCTCTTGTTGCGAAGCATGGGCTCTAGACACACGGGCTTCAGTAGTTGTGGCTCGTGGGCTTCAGTAGTTGTGGCTCGCCGGCTTAGTTGCTCCATGGCATGTGGGATCTTCCCGGACCAAGGCTCAAACCCATGTCCCCTGCATTGGCAGGCGGATTCTTAACCCCTGTGCCACCAGGGAAGACCCCATGTATCTTTTCAAATTAGTGTTTTTGTTTTTTTCAGATATATACCCAGAAGTGGAATTTCTGGGTCATATTGTAGTCCTACTTTTAGTGTTTTTAGAATCCTCCATACTGTTTTCATAGTGGCTGTACCAATTTACATTCCCACCAACAGTGTACAAGGGTTCCCTTTTCTCCACATCCTTACCAAAATTTGTTGTTTGATATTTGGTGACAGCCATTCTGACAGGTATGAGGTGATATCTTATTGTGGTTTTGGTTGTGTTTCCCTGATGATTAGTGATATTGAGTCATTTAATGTGCCTGTTGTTCATCTGCATTTCCTCTTTGGAAAAATATCTATTCAGGTCTTCTGCCCTTTTTTTAACTGGTTTTTTTTTTTTTTTGATGTTGAATTGTATGAGCTGTTTATGTATTTTGGATATAAACCCCTTATTAGTCATGTCATTTGCAGATATGTTCTCCTGTTCAGTAGGAGAAAACTGATGGTTCCTTTTGTTGATGGTTTCCTTTGCTGTGCAAAAGCTTTTATGTTTAATTAGGTCCCATTTGTTTATTTTTGCTTTTAGTTCCCTCGCTTTAGGAGACAGATCCAAAAAAATATTGCTACGATTTATGTCAAAGAGTGTTCTGCCTATGTTTTCCTCTAGGAGTTTTAGGGTTTCCGGTCTTACATTTAGGTCTTTAATCCATTTTGAGTTTATTTTTGTGTATGGTGTCAGAGAATGTTCTAATTTTACTCTTTTACATGTAGCTGTCCAGTTTTCCCAGCACCACTTATTGGAGAGACTGTCTTTTCTCCATTGTATATTCATTCATGCCTCTTTTGTCATAGATTAATTGACTATAAGTATGTGCGTTTATTTCTGGGCTGTCTTGGCTTTGTATTTTTAACTTCCAGTTCTTGTCTGTTGTAGTACATTAAATTATAAATTCAAAGATGATAAGAGAGTTCCATCTTGAAGAGCCGACTTTAAAAAAGGCTTCAGGTTGAGAGAGGAAGGCAGAAGTGAAAGCTGAAAATTTTGGAAGGAATTCAACATAGACAAACAAGAGAAAAACAGTTTGTAAGATGACTCTGAACTGAAGAATTTATGTGCAAATAACCTGAAGCTGAGAATAGTGAGGAACGAGTTACGCCCTGGATAAGCCAGTCTTATTTTTCTTCAAGAATAAAAAAGTCTATGTGTTGTTTGCAACTCTTCATGATCACAAAGAAGAACCACATCACATGCTCTCCCCAAAATGAAGTCTTACCGTGCAATGAAATATTACCGAAAGAATGCTTTCTTAGATTATCTGAAAAAAGTGTATTCCTGACCTGACTGTCACTAAAAGCCTATGTGCTTCTGGAAGAATTACTGAATATCCTTGTTGTGTTTCCTCATCTATGAAATAGGGAAAACAAAACTAGAATACCTCTAAGACGTCTTCTAGCTCTAAAAGTTCTCTGATTCTACATGTATTTTTTAAAAATATACTGCTATAACCTATTTAGACATCAGCATTAATATTTTCCTGGGGCAAGAAAATTTTGGAAAGAATAATCTAATTGGAAAAGTTTATTTGACCACTTCTTCAGATGTCAGTGGAAGACTAGACTATAAAAATTCAGTAATGACAATGTTGCACACAGTGGAACAAAGGAAAATTCCAAATCTCTTTGTGACAAAGGCCATCGGTGTTTATGTAATCTTAACAGGAAAAAAGCAGGAGAGACACAATTCCCTTAGGAATTTGACATCCTGGAATTTATATTTTTATCATAGCTTGTCCTTCAAGGAGCCAATGTTCAAACCTGTGTATAATTTAGAATTTTTGTTCATCCCATGCATTCAGTGCGCAGGATTGAATTACTCAATGGTTGCAAAATAGAAATGTAGAGTTAAAAAAAATTTACAGCATTCCTATAAATAATTATATCCAATACAGAAGATAATGTTACAGACATACAGCACTAAAGACATAACAGGTTATCCAGCCGTGCCCCTACTTATTTAGTTCTATTTAGTTTTTTAAAAAAAATCTTTTATGGGGTGTCCAACCAAATTTTAACAATCCATGTTGGTTTCTATGACTTCCACTGGAAAATTAATAATAAAATAAATTTCAATAAACACATTTAAAATTATTTTATACTACAGCATAGCTGATTTACAATGTTGTGTTAATTTCAGGTGTACAGCGAAGTGATTTAGTTATACATATACATACATCTATTTTTTTTCAGATTCTTTTCCCATATAGGTTATTACCTATATGAGTAGAGTTCCCTGTGTTATACAGTAGGTCCTTGTTGGTTACCTATTTTATATATAGTAGTGTGTATATGTTAATCCCAGACTCTTCATTTATCCCTCTGCATCCTTCCCCTTTGGTAACCATAAGTTTGTTTTCTATGTCTTTGGGTCTATTTCTGTTTTGTAAATAAGTTCATTTGTACCTTTATTTTCAGATTCCACATATAAGGGATATCATACAATATTTGTCTTTCTCTGTCTGACTTACTTCACTTAGTATGGCAATCTCCAAGTCCATCCATGTTGCTGAAAATGGCATTATTTCATTCTTTTTAATGGCTGAGTAATATTTCTTTGTATATATGTTCTACATCTTTATCTATTCATCTATCGATAGATATTTAGGTTGCTTCCATGTCTTGGCTATTGTAAACAGTGCTGCTGTGAACACTGGGGTGCATGTATCCTTTCAAACCATGTTTTTCTCCAGATACATGCCCAGGAGTGGGATTGCTGGATCATATGGTAGCTCTATTTTAAGTTTTCTAAGGAACTTCTGTACTGTTCTCCATAGTGGTTATACCAGTTTACATTCCCATCAACAGTTTAGGAGGGTTCTCTTTTCTCCACACCCTCTCCATCATTTATTGTTTGTAGACTTTTTGATGATGGCCATTCTGACTGGTGTGAAGTGATAGCTCATTGTAGTTTTGATTTGCATTTCACTAATAATTAGTGATGTTGAGTATATTTTCATGTGTCTCTTGGCCATCTGTATGTCTTCTTTGGAGAAATGTCTATTTAGGTCTTCTTATTTTTTCATAGGGTTGTTGTTTTTTTTGATATTGAGTTACATGAGCTGTTTGTAAATTTTGGAGATTAATCCCTTGTTGGTCTCATCATTTGCAAATATTTTCCCCCATTATGTGGGTTGTCTTTTCGTCTTGTTTATGGATTCCTTTGCTGTGCAAAAGCTTTTGAGTTTAATTAGGTCCCATTTGTATATTTTTGTTTTTATTTTCATTACTCTAGGAGGTGGATTCAAAAAGATATTGCTGCAATTTATGTCAAAGAGTGTTTGCCTATGTTTTCCTCTAAGAGTCTTATAGTATCTGGTCTTTCATTTAGGTCATTAATCCATTTTAAGTTTATTTTTGTATATGGTTTTAAAGAATGTTCTAATTTCATTCTATTACATATAGCTGTCCAGTTTTCCCAGCACCATTTATTGAAGAGACTGTCTTTTCTTCATTGTATATTCTCACTTCCTTTGTCATAGATTTATGGACCATAGGTGTGTGGGTTTATTTCTGGGCTTTCTATTCTGTTTTACTGATCTATAAGTCTCACTTTGTACCTGTACCATACTGCTTTCACTACTGTAGCTTTATAGTATAGTATATGAAGTCAGGGAGACTCATCCCTCCATCTGTGTTTTTCTTTCTCAAGATTGCTTTGGCTATACGGCATCCTTCGTGTTTCCATACAAATTTTAAGATTTTTTGTTCTAGATCTGCAAAATCTGCCATTGGTAATTTGATAAGGATTGCATTGTATCTGTATATTACCTTGGATAATATAGTCATTTTGACAATATTAATTCTTCCAATCCAAGAACATGGTATATCTTTCCATCTGTTTGTGTCATCTTCAATTTCTTTCAGCAATGTCTTATGGTTTTCAGAGTATGGGTCTTTTGCCTCCTTAGGTAGGTTTATTCCTAGGTATTTTCTTTTTTTTGATGTGATAGTATATGGGATTGTTTCCTTAATTTCTCTTTCTGATCTTTTGTTGTTAGTGTATAGAAATGTAACAGATTTTTGTGTGTTAATTCTGTATCCTGCAAATTTATGAAATTCATTGCTGAGCTCTAGTAGTTTTCTGGTAGCATCTTTAGGGTTTTCTACGTATAGTATCATGTCATCTGCGAACAGTGACAGTTATACTTCTTTTTCAATTTGGATTCCTGTTATTTCTTTTTCTTCTCTGATTGCTGTGGCTAGAATTTCTAAAACTCTGTTGAATAATAGTGGTGAGAATGGACATTTTTGTCTTGTTCCTGATCTTAGAGGAAATGCTTTCAATTTTTCACCATTGAGTATGATACTTGCTGTGGGTTTGTCATATATGGCCTTTACTATGTTGAGGTAGGTTCCCTCTTTGCCCACTTTCTGGAGAGTTTTTATCATAAATTGGTGTTGAAATTTGTCAAAAGCTTTTTCTGCATGTATTGAGATGATCATATGGTTTTTATTCTTCAGTTTGTTGATGTGGTGTATCACATTGATTCATCTGTGGATACTGAAAACTCCTTGCATCCCTGGGATAAACCCCACCTGATCATAGCATATGATCCTTTAATGTGTTGTTGGATTCTGTTTGCTAGTATTTTGTTGAGGATTTTTGCATCTATGTTCATCAGTAATATTGACCTGTAATTTTCTTTTTTTTTTTTGGTATCTTTATCTGGTTTTAGTATCAAGGTGATGGTGGTCTCACAGAAGGAGTTTGGGAGTGTTTCTTCCTCTGCAGTTCTTTGGAATAGTTTGAGAAGGATAGGTATTAAGTATTCTCTAATTGTTTGATAGCACTCTCCTGTGAAGCCATCTGGTCCTGAACTTTTGTTTGTTCAAGTTTTTAAATCACAGTTTCAATTTCAGTGCTTGTGATTGGTCTGCATATTTCCTATTTCTTCCTGGTTCAGTTTTGGGAGATTGTACCTTTCTAAGAATTTGTGTATTTCTCTAGGTTGTCCATTTGATTGGCAAATAGTTGCTTGTAGTAGTCTCTTATGATCCATTGTATTTCTGCAGTGTCCATTGTAACTTCTCCTTTTTCATTTCTAATTTTATTGATTTGAGCCCTCTCTCTTTTTTTCTTGATGAGTGTGGCTAAAGGTTTATCAATTTTGTTTATCTTTTCAAAGAACCAGCTTTTAGTTTCCTTGATCTTTTATATTGTTTTATTCATCTCTATTTCATTTATTTCTGCTCTGACCTTTATGATTTCTTTCCTTCTGCTAACTTTGGGTTTTGTTTGTTCTCCTTTCTCTAGCTGCCTTAGGTGTAAGGTTTGGTTGTTTATTTTCTTAATTCCTGAAGTAAGATTATATTGCTATCAACTTCACTTTTAGAACTGCTTTTGCTGTGTGCCATAGGTTTTGGATCATTATGTTTTCATTTTCTTTTATCTCTAGGTATTTTTTGATTTCCTCTTTGATTTCTTCAGTGATCCATTGGTTGTTCAGTAGCATATTGTTTAGCCTCCACGTGTTTGTGTTTTTTAGTTTTTTTCTTGTAGTTGATTTCTAATCTTGTAGCTTGTGGTTGGAAAAGATGCCTGATATGATTTCAATTTTCTTAAATTTATCAAGGCTTGCTTTATAGCCCAGCATGTGATCTGTCCTGGAGAATGTTCCATGTGCACTTGAAAAGAATATGTTTTCTGCTGCTTTCAGATGGAATGCTCTATAAATATCAATTAAGTCCATATGATCTAATCTGTCATGTAAGGCCTGTGTTTCCTTATTGATTTTCTGTCTGTATAATCTGCCCATTGATATAAGTAGGGTGTTAAAGTCCCCCACTATTATTTTGTTACTGTCAGTTTCTCTTTTTACAGCTGTTAGCATTTGCCTTATATATTGAGGTGTTCCTATGCTGGGTGCATATATATTTAACAATTGTTTTATGTTGTTCTTGGATTGATCCTTTGATCATTGTGTAGTGTCCTTCCTTGACTCTGGTAACATTCTTTATTTTAAAATCTATTTTGTCTGATATGAGTGTTGCTACCCCAGCTTTCTTTTGATTTCCATTTGCATGGAATAACTTTTTCCATCCCCTCATTTTCAGTCTTTATGTGTCCCTAGATCTGGAGTGGGTCTCTTGTAGACAGCATATTATATCGGTCTCCTTTTTGTATCTATTCAGCCAGTCTGTGTCTTTGGTTGGAACAATTAATGCATTTACATTTAAGGTAATTACTGACATATATGTTCTTGTTGACATTTAAAAATCTTTTTTTTTTGTTTGTTTCTGTAGGTCTCTTTTCTTCCCTTCCTCTTTTGTTCTCTTCTTTTATGATTTGATGGCTATCTTTAGTGTTGTGTTTGGATTCCTTTTTCTTTTTTGTGTGTATATCTATTGTAGATTTTTGGTTTGTGGTTCCCAAGTGGTTTTGATATAGCAGTCTATATATACAAGATTGTTTTAAGTTGCTGGTCTCTTAACTTCAAATGAATTTCCAATATCCTTCATTTTTACTCTCTTCTTTTCATCAGTGCTGGTTATGATATCGTATTTGTGTGGGATGATTTCATACCTTCACTGTATGTTTGCTCTTACCAGTGAGCTTTCCCATTCGTAATTTTCTTGTTTCTAGTGGGGACCTTTTCTTTTCTGCCTAGAGAAGTTCCTTTAGCCTTTGTTGTAAAGCTGGTTTGGTGGTGCTGAATTCTCTTAGCTTTTGCTTGTCTGTAAAACTTTTGATTTCTCCATCAAATCTGAATGAGAGCCTTGCTGGGTAGTATATTCTTGGTTGTAGGTTTTTCCCTTTCATCACTTTAAATATATTGTGCCACTCCCTTCTGACCTGCAGAGTTTCTGCTGAAAAATCAGCTGATAACCATATAGGGATTCCCTTGTATATTATTTATTGTTTTTCCCTTGTTGTCTTTAATATTTTCTCTTTGTCTTTAATGTTTGTCAGTTTGATTAATATGTGTCTTGGTGTGTTCCTCCTTGGGTTTATCTTGCATGGGGCTCTCTTTGCTTCCTGGACTTGGGTGAATATTTCCTTTACCATTTTAGGGAAGTTTTCAGCTATTATCTCTTCAAATTTTTTCTCAGGTCCTTTCTCTCTCTCTTCTCCTTCTGGCACCCCTATAATGCAGATATGGGTGCATTTTATGTTGTCCCAGAGGTCCTTTAAACTTTCCTCATTTCTTTTCATCCTTTTTTCTTTATTCTGTTCCATGGCAGTGATTTCCACCATTCTGTCTTTCAGCTCACTTGTCTGTTCTTCTGACTCATTGATTTTGCTATTGATTCATTCTAGTGTATTTTTCATTTCAGTTATTGTATTGTTCATCTCTGTTTGTTTTTTATATATTCTCTTTGTTTAACATTTCTTGTATCTTCTCGATCTGTGCCTCCATTTTTTTTCTGAGATCTTGGGTCATTTTTACTATAATCACTCTGCATTCTTTTTCCAGATGATTGCTTATCTCCACTTCACTTAGTTGTTCTTCTGGGGTTTTAACTTGTTCCTTTGTCTAGAACATATTCCTCTGCCGTATTATCTTGTCTAACTTTCTGTGTTTTCAGTCCCATAGGCTGCAGGATTGTTGTTCCTCTTGCTCTGGTGTCTGCTCCCCTGGTGGTTGACACTGGTCTAATAGGGTTGTGCAGGCTTCCTGGTGGGAGGGACTGGTTCCTGCCCACTGGTGGGTGAACCTGGGTCTTTTCCCTGTAGTGGGCAGTGTCATGTAAAGGAGTGTATTTAGAGGTGGTTGTGGGTTCAGGACAACTTTAAGCAGCCTGTCTGTTGATGGGTGGGGCTGTATTCCTGCCCTGTTGGTTGTTTGGCCTGAGGCATCCCAGCACTGGAGCCTAAGGGCTGTTGGATGGGGTCAGGTCTTGGCATCAAAATGGCAGCATCCAGGACAGCTCACGACAATGAGTACTCCCTAGTACCTCTGCCACCACTGTCCTTTTCTGCTCAGTGAGCCACAGCCACCCTCCTCCACCACCTCCCTAGGAGACTCTCCAAGTCCAGAAGGTTGGTCTGGACCAGGCTCCTATGAAGTCACTGCTTTTTTCCCCTGGGTCTCAGTGTGCATAAGACCTTGTGTGTGCCCTCCAAGAGTGGTGTTTCTGTTTCCCCCAGTCCTATGGAATTCTTGTGATCAAGCCCCACTGGCATTCAAAGACAAATGCTCTGGGGACTCCTCTTCCTGATTCCAGACTCCTGGGGAGCCTGACATGGGGCTTAGGACTCTCACTCCTGTGGGATAACCTCTGCAGTATAATTATTTTCCAGTTTGTGGATTGCCTACCCGGCCCATATGAGAATTAATTGTATTGTTAATGCACCCCTCCCACTGTCTCACTGTGGCTTCCTTTTCTTTCGAAGTAGAATAACTTTTTTGGTAGGTTCCAGTCTTTTTCGCTAATGGTTGTTCATCAGTTTGTTGTGATTTTGGTGTTTTTGTGAGAGGAGGTGCACTCAGGTCCTTCTACTCCATCATCTTGTCCTCAGACCCCAGCCTCAATTAGTGTGTGTTGACCACTTAATTTCCTTGCATCCAAATTCCATGTAATTACCTACAGTCTTTCACCATTTCATCAGGAAGAACAATTATCACCATAATCTAAAAACACTTACTACCTCCTCACAATGCCATCTCTCATGTGGGATTAAAAAGCTAGTTAAATGGATACAGTTCCTGTGTTCTAAAAACATCCTCAACCTCCTTGGTCTGGCTGTACTGTGTGTTTGAGTCTCTATCACATTGTCTTTTATCAGCAGCTTGACCAAATCTTCTTTCCTTTATTTTTGAAAAGTAAATGCTTGTTTCTCCTCAATTTCTTTCTCCTGGTAAATGTCCTAATGCATAGTTGGTCCGTTTTCTTCTTGTAATAGCTTTATTCTAGGTAGATTATGCACATGGTGCCTGATGCTCTCCTCATTACACAGTGGTAGCTGCTCAATGTAACCAGAACAGTTCACTCCAAGGTGGAGAGGGAAATTGTTTCTCATCCTTAGTAAACCACTCTGTTCTGGAAAGAGCAACAACTTTTGTTTATTTGTAGATCCAGGGACTGTTTGCTCTCAGATCTCTCCCTAAACTTTCCAGTGTTTCCCTCAGTATCACAGGAGGATTGACTCCCAGCAATGGCAGGAGATTGAGGGATAAGACCAGGAGTCAGGGAGAAGCTGGGATATTTCTCCTTTTCTACTTTGAACAACATCTGTGGCAGCAGTTATATCTCCAGGGATGACTATGGCTTCTCTGTAGCCTCTATTCCTGCTATACTCCCAGCTAATGCTAGGTACCCTGGCCTCAGGCTCTCTTAATATGTGTCCTCACTTATAGGTGGAAGCAGCTTCCTGATGTTACTAATCTCTGGTTTACTTCACCATCCCCTTAGCTTTTCCATCACTGTGAAACTAATATCCTGCATTGAATTTGCTACTTTGAGTGTTCAGAGTGATTTCCATTTACCTGGTTGAAATGTGGCAGACACACTTTTGCCTATAAGGAATGGTCCTAGGAAAAAAATCCTCAAGAAATTATGTGGCATAGAGTTGCTCATATGTTAGAGCATGAATGTAGGAATGACCCCCTTGCAGGCAAAAAGGAGAATTTTAGTAATCCATGGTATGCAGTGTCAACAAATCCATTTGAAGTAGCAGGGCTCTAAGAACTAAGTAATCTGCTGAACTCGTCCACTGTGGCAGCAATAATTGTTATAAATATTGTAAGGGATAGAAGAGTATATGAAATGGCATCGAAAGCCTGTAAAAAAAAAGGTTAACTCAAAGTTTTGAACTTTTAGCTCAAAACTGGTAGAAAACCAGAGAACTTCATAACAGCATTTAATGGATTTTTTAATTCAATTGTAGACACAGCTGAAGATCAGAATCAAAGTCTTATGGTACAGTCTGGAGAATTTTAAAGCAAGTTGGACAGACAACTTTACCAATTTTCTTAATGAGGAAGGAATGATTCCCTTAGACGTGGGCAGAAATATTTGAGTGTTCTCAGAGGAAGCTGGAAAACCTGGGCCCCCATAATTAAATAAATCTCATAATTGAGTCTCAAAATTCACTTTCCAGTTCAAACAACTCCCTTCCTCTTTTGGAGGAAACTAACCGTCTTTCATAAAATACCCACATCATACTTCAAAAATGAGAGTCAGGTTCCAATAAGACCCAGGGGAGAATCACTAATTATCTTGGGAGAAGACAGCTTACACATCACAGAGATTGAAAGAACTTGCTCATATTTACCATTTGGAAGCTGAGAAGCATATACATGAATGGATCCTGAGCATGTTAGACTAAGGAGGTGGAATAGAAAGTTAGATAGGCTATATCTATTGGATACAGGATTTAATGGAGTAACTCAGTTGGCCTTCTTGAGGAGGGCCTTGTAACCATTATGTGTACAGACTGTAAATCATCCTCTAAACATCCCCTGATATGGTATATAGTCATTTTGCCAGTGACTCTGCACTGGAGAAAGGGAAAAATCCCAGACACTGACTGAGTTGACCTTAATCCCTGTGGACCTGAGATGCGACTATGGTTCACTGAAGCTTATGGAAGGTGGCTGGTAAATAGACTTTGGCCAAACCTCTATCTCAAAGTGGGCCTATTGAATCCATCCTTTGGTTATATTACCAGTTCCTGACTACATAGTTGGGTAAAGTAGATGAAGAAAATAACATAATTGGTCCAGTCCAAAATGGCAAATTAGGAAGATCTTGAACTAACCTCTCCTACAGACACACTGAACCTATACCTGCATATAGAGCAATTCATCCTGAAGAAGAACTGAGGGTTGGTTGAACAGCTTTTGCACATTAAGTGATAGAGGGACCACATAAAGAGGGGCAGATGAGTCACAGACACAGTATCTATGGAAATCCCACCCCTGATGTGGCAACGTGCAGTAGGAAGGGCTATCACTGAGAGACCCATGTGCAGACTTGCCCGACCTGGGGCACAGCAAATAAAATAAAATAACATAAATAAACAAAAAACAGTGGTTTAAAGGGCACCTAGTCTATGCATCAAGGATATTCATTTACTAACCTTAGAGCATCTGCTAAATGGGTGGGGAAATGATGAGACTATCTCTGAGGTAGGAGGTACCCAAAAGCACCACGACTTTTGACATTCCCCTTCCACCTTGATAGCTCAGGTGGGAATACAATCCAGGTGTTCTAACTGACCAGCTAAGGCAGTGCCAGTGTGCCCCCAGAATCCTGAACCTCACAAGACTACAGCCATCCCCCCAAGTGAGCACCAGTTTGGAATATCCTGGGCTCCCTGCCCATGCCCACTTCAACTCCAGCTCTCCTACTGGGGCAGCCCCATCACAGTGTGCCCCAGGACTCCATGGTCCACATGTGCCTGCTTCAGCTCTAGTTGGCCTGCCAAAACTGCCTCGTACACACAGTCTGCACAAGGGACACTCTGACACAAGCCATGCCTTCAAGATTGAGAGAGGTATCTGTTTTGTCCACAAGAAAACAAACACAGAAAGTCAAACAAAATGATGAGGCAGAGGAGTATATTCCAAATGAAAGAACAAAATAAAACCCCAGGAAAAATACCTAATGTGATGGAGATAAAAAAGTAATTTACCAGATATAGAGTTCACAATGGTTAAAATAGATGCTCACTGAATTTAGGAGAGGAATGAGGAAACACAGTGAGAACTTCAACAAGAGAAAACATAAGAAAGAACTAGTCAGAATATAAACACTGAAAGAAAAAATACAGTAGAGGGACTCAATAGCAGATTAGATGGTACAGAAGAATGGATCAGTGATCTGGCAGACAGAATAGTGGAAATTACCCAATCAAAATAGAAAACAAATTTCTTTTAAAATAAGGATTGTTTAAAGGACCTATGGGACAAATTTGCATTATATGGATCACAGAAGGACAAGAGAGAGAAAGAAAGGGGTAGAAAAATTATTTGAAGAAATAATGGCTGAAAAACTTCCTAACCTGGAGAAGAAAGCAAATATCCAGGTCTAGGGAACACAGAGACCCCCCCCAAACACAATGAACCTAAAGAGATCCACACCAAGACAAATTATAATTAAAATGTCAAAATTAAACATAAAGAGAGAATTTAAATACAGCTAGAGAAAAACAATTAGTCACATGCAGGGGAATCCACATAAGCCTATCAGCTGATATTTCAGCAAAATATTTGCAGGCCAGAGGGAGTGGCATGATATAATTAAAGTCCTAAATGAAAAAAAAAAAAAAAAAAACAACCAGTAATACTGTACCTAGCAAGGTTATTATTCAGAATTGAAGGAAAATAGTTTCCCAGACAGGCAAAAACTGAAGGAGTTCATAACACTGAACTGGCTTTACAAGAAATGTTAAAAGGTCTACATGAAGTAGAAAAGAAAAGGAAATTAAAGTATATAAATTCACTGAAAGTCAAACTTTAAAAACAAATGTATAAACAAACAAAATGTTAAAACACTCTTTTCAATCTGAATCACCTCATCAGGTTGTCTTAGTACAAATTATGTAGATAATTCAATATATTTTACTTAATATAATGGTGGTTTGGAGTCTCTGGTTATGTGGGAATGTCACTGATTATTCTTATTGAAGGCTAAGCATGGTGCATCATCATTTTAAACAGAATAGGAAAGTGAGGCTGAGATTACAATCATCAAATCTCAGAGGCTTCATGCAAGAAACTTCTATTTCACACTCACTGTAGAGGTTGACAAGAGACCTCTACTCCACCTAGCTGCTCTAGAACCCAGAATAAGGAAGGCTTTCTTTACATCTTGAAGCTGCAACGTCTGGAACACTTAGTCTTTTCAGCTTTTACTTTTTTTTAAAATGGATTCATTTTGGAAATTAAACATGTTCCTTCTTCTGTTTATATCTAATTGGCTCAAACTATTCACATGGTCCTATCAAGCTGCGAGAACACAGAGAAATGTGGGTAAGAAATGTTTGGTGAACATTTTCTCTACCACAGCTATGAACAGTAACAAATATTTATTGATTACTTTTACTTATGTTAATCACTGAGCAAAAAGCTGAACACATATTAAGATATTAATTCTCATTTGGCCCTAGGAAGCCTATAAGCCAACCATGGAAATATTTCTTCAGTAATAGTCATCCAGTTGAAATGATACAACTTCTCCAAAGGATTCCACAAATGAAGTATCCTTTCACATTTGGAAGAAAGAAAATATACAGTAAAAATTAATGAAAATACTATAGAGTATTTTTCCTATGGATAGGAACATAGTTACTTATTATTATATGTAATTTTTAAAATAAATTAGAATTTTAAAATGATGAACCTGTGATTCAGAGAGCTTATATGCCTTACTAAACACATACAGCCAATAAATACTGAGACAAGGCACAATTCATCTCTGAGTCTAGAGCCCAGACTACCTGCCTTTATGGTAGAACTTAGCAGTTTTTCCTCTGCAAAAGAATATTCCAACCACCACAATCCAAGGCAATAATCATATGGTCACAGTGATAGTTCTCTGTTGATCTCCATGTCACTTTTGTGCTTTCTGTCAAAGCATTGAGATGTATCTTCCTTTGAGCAGTCAATTTTTATGATACTTTATTAGATGGGTAAGTTGATGGTGTACTATTAGTCATCAGAGAAACAGAAGAAACAGAGAAACAGAAGCAATAAGATATGTATGTGTGTGTATTTTAATTCATTCATTCATTCATTGTGCAAGTCCAAAATCAGCAGAGTAGCCTGGCAGGTAGGAGACCCCAGGGAAGAGCTAATGTTGTGGACGGCAGGCAGAATTTTCTCTTCTTTGGGGGATGTCATTCTTTTTTCTTGTAATACCTATTTTTATTTTAGAAAGGAGAGGAAAATTAGGCTGTGATTACAATCATCCAACCTCAGTTGCTTAATGCAAGAAACATTTATTTCAACTGATTGCATGAGACCTACCCATATTAGGCTAATCTGCTTTACTCACGGTCTACTGATTTGAATGTTAAACTTACCTAAAAACTACCTTCACAGCAATGTCTAGACTAGTGTTTGACCAAATATCTGAGTATCATGGCCTATTCAAATTGACACATAAAATCATCATCACAGATCAGAAAGCTACTGATAAAATACTTAGAAAATTATTTAAAGGTAATAATATTTTAAATTATTTTTCTCACATATTAATGTAATCTGTACTTTTAACATAATGTTTTTAGAATAAATACATAACACTCAAATGTCTTTCCAGACTCATTTTACATTTAAATATGTTTTTAAAATATGCATAATTAAACCCAAGTCTACAGAATTTTTATTGACAATGTTGTCTTAACCCCTCCTCTTCCCAGAGAGAAGCTGTTCTCCAAGTGAAAACACTCAGTGCAACCCAGCAAGTATTCACAGAGCACCTGTTGAGAGCCAAGGAAAAGCCTTATTTTCTTCTGTATCTTCTGTGCCATTCATTTTCCCTCATATACAGACTTAGAGTCCTACAGTTTCACGTACCTAGACGTTGATTTCCCAAAATGATTTCCCCAAAGAATGACATGCTTCTTGACATAAGGAACCATGTCTTTTCTTTGTAGGCTCTACAACACTGTTCACAAAGCCAGTACCCTAAAATATGGCTTTAATATGTTAAAAATGAAATTCCTTCTATTTCAGAGACTTTTATTTGAAGATTAATGAAATAATTACAAAAATTGACTTATTTTTTTTTTATTGAAGTATAGTTGATTTACAATGTTGTGCCACTCTGCTGTACAGCCAAGTGACTCAGTTATACACATATGTGCATTCTTTTTTAATACTCTTTTCCATTATGGTTTGTCATAGGATATTGAAAGTAGTTCTCTGTGCTATACATCAGGAACTTGTTGTTTATCCATTTTAATGTAATAGTTTGCATCTACCAACCCTAAACTCCCAGTCCATCCCTCTCCCTCCCCAGCTCCCCCTTGGCAACCACAAGTCTGTTCTCTATGTCTATGAGTCAGTTTCTGTTTTGTAGATAAGTTCATTTGTGCCATATTTTAGATTCCACATATAAGTGATATCATATGGTATTTGTCTTACTCTTTCTGACTTACTTCACTTGGTATGATAATCTCTAGTCGCATCCATGTTGCTGCAAATGACATTATTTCATTCTTTTGTATGGCCGAGTAGTATTCCATTGTATATATGTATCACATCTCCTTTATCTGTTCATCTGAAAAATTGACTTATTTTAAAAGAATGACTTATGTGTGACTTATGTGTCAAAGGGACATCTCAGGAGAAATTTGGTGGAAGGAGTACAGAACTGGGCATCAGGAGAGGTGGCATCTCCTTCTGGCTCAGTGGTAAGCAAAATGAGTGGCTTAGGGCATGTCAACTCTCCCTGCACCTGAGTTCTCCACTTAGCAAAGGAGAGGCTTGGACCAGAGAACTTTAAGGTCATAGAGATTCTAAGAGTCTATAATTCTTTGAAATATTCTAGAACTTTGTTTACATTTTTATTTCTCCTAAATTATCTTGGTGATGTTATTCACACCAAGATAATCTCCTTAAAAAATTTTTAAAAAAATTTAAAATAATACCTTTAAATAGTTTTGCAATTTTTAGAAAAAAATCTTGTAGAAAGAAGAATTCTATAATTAATAAAGGAAATCCAGATGGCATATAATAAACAGAAACATTCTGGTGTTGTATCATCCTGTTGTAGTTGAAAGATATTTTGAAAAATAAAAGCAATTCTAATAGTTTTGAAAGGACTGACTTCCTTCAGCATTCTGGCTGACATTTCTGATTATTTTCTATGTTGTTATGATTGACAGTTTGAATAAATCTACACGAAATATTAGCAATCTATCCCCAAATAGTGTCAAAACCTCCAAGCTCAGAATGAGTGTCAAACTCCCAACATAATCTACAATTAGAAGACTCCTGCAAATCACAATCCTGTCTTTTTTTTTTTTTTTTTGATGTGAAATCTACAAGCATACTTCTTGGTAGGATACTTTTTTCTTTTTTTTCCTGAGGGGTCAAATTTAAACCATCTGCAGACAGATGGAAGGGAAAGTGGAATTAGGGCTGTTACCAAAATCTTCTGCAGCTGTCAGGATATGTCTGCGGCAATCCCAATGGTCCTAATAGGCAATGCTACATCCTGGGAGAAAGAAGCAGGGCCTCAGGGGAGAGGGACGTTCTTCTCCTGGCTGACTGTGTTGGCAAATATGAGTAAGTGATGATTGGACTCATCTTTGCAGAATACTGTTTCTATGGGCCTGGCCTGTAGATTTTACTCAAAGTCTTTGGTGTACTTTCTGGTCATCCAGCCACAGTGTGATTTCCAGTCATCCAAGGGAGAACCAACTCAGGCCCCAGGCACTTATTTCTCACAACTCCCACACCCACATTCTTCCTGTTATGATCCTCATCTGATCTCTCCTGTTTGTTTTAACTTTTGAAGAGAAAAAGAAAAATGATGAGTATATCACAGAGCTTGGCTATTTCATGAGATAGAACAAAGCTAGCCTGTGCAGCAGGAGCAGGGGTCTTCTGGAGACACTTACACCCATTTCACATAGGGTACACCAGCCAGGCTCTTCTCAGTTTCTGGATTCTTCAGGTGACAATCATTCTAGCTTGTTGCATGTTTGTTTTTCACTTTCTATTTATTTGTTCCATGTAAGCATAATAAACATGCTCTTGCTTGGTGTCTCATACAGCTTGCCAAAGTCAAATGGATTCTTGGAACATTAGGTCTCCATTAAAAAGGAAGGGGAAAGAAGAAAAACATACAAAAGGAATACTAGTTTACAGCAAGAATATTTGCCTAATAGCTATCATCCGTACCGTGTTTTTTGTTGATGTTTGGGTTCTTTTCCTCTTCTCTTATGAACTCTGTAGTTTTTACCAGATGGAAAAGTGATTCCATATTAAAATTTCTCACAGTGACCAAATCATCCTACTCTTATTTCTCAGACATGTCATGTGCCTTCCAGATTCCGCAATGTGTGCTCATTACGTATATCCTTTTGAGGATGCTCTGATACACTCACTTTTCTTGTCTCAATCTTACTCATTTTTTAAGACTCTTCAAACCCATTCTTTATTCTGCATGTAGCATTTATTACCTGTTGCAATTATAAGCCACACAGTAAATTTTACCTGGGTTCATAATCTTTTGGCACTTGTACAGTTTCCCCATATAGACTCTTAACCTCTCCGTGACCAAGATCCGTGTTACACTTTTCAGTGTTAACAATATCTTTGAAGCACCTTACTCAATAGGAGCTTACGAAAGGATGATGATGATGATGGTAATAAATTGAGGTCTCATTTGGAATGGTACGTTTGGGATGGAAAAATAGTTTAAAAAAAACTTGTGGAGATAATTGCATCATGTAATACTTTCAAGATGTCAGGGTAAAAATATGTTCAAAGATAAAGTCTTGTGGGCTTAAGTTTCACCATTTATCATGACTCAATAGTATTCAAGTTTGCCTTTTATTCAAGGGCAGAACACTTTTCCAGAAAGAGGGTGGAATGCAATGTTATTCTCAGAGCGAGAATGAGAGAGTAGTATAACCCTTACAACTTTGAAACTCAAGACAAGGGTCATTACTGGAAATGTAGTCAGAAAGAAGATTGGAACCCAAAGATGAAAGAAAGAGGTTGGAGGAAGAACACATGTGGTTGGCCTCAAATATACTGATAGTCCAGATCAACTTCTGTACTAAAGAAGCTATAGCAGAGGGGCTAAGTATGGTCGGACTTTCTCCATGGGGTCATTTGAGTTGAGAATGAGTTTGCAATGTTGTTGGATGTCCAAGACTATCGTGGAAGTACTTCAAGTGTCAGTCAGCCTCATGACTACTAAAACTTTGAAAAAGTAATTATTAATGTGAGAGTTGTTCATATCAATATATTGACACACTGATGTGTTAGCCTTTCATCTATTCCTGGAAGGAAGGGAAACAGGGAATGGCGGATAATCAAATTTGCATTCTTTTAGTGCCTATTTTTCTTGGCACTCTTTTGAGGGCTTTGTGTATATTGACTCTCTTAATTCTTATGTTAACTTTAAGAGGTGTGTGCTGTTATTTCCCTGGTTGTTCAGAAGGAAAAACAGAGGCATAGAGAGTTTAAGCAACAGGTTCAAGCTCATACATGGCTGGTGAGTGGAAGAAATGGGATTCAAACCCAGAGAGTCTGGATCCAAGGGGAAGGTCCATAACCACCGCACTAAACTACCTCACATGTCATTGGATATTTCAAGTAGCTTTGTGCCAAGAATTGCACAAGGATGGGACAGATTCTAAGTTTACAGTTGGTAATCCGAATAGAACATTTGGAATTTGAGAGCAGTTGATGAAGGCAGGCAACTAGTACATTGGTTATTCAATGGTTTCTTTCTGGTCCTGAATGAGGGTACCTCTGCATGAATACATTTTAATACATCCTTAGAGTCCTTGCTTGGTAATATGTCAGGTCCTTGGCTGTCAGCAAGCTGGGTGCTGGCAGTTGTGCTTGCCCAAGAACAATCCAGGAAGCCATAGTTTTCTCCACATCCCTGGCTTTAGCACAATTGTGATTCTGATGCTGATAGGAGGTCCTGTCCTATAGTGTGGTTCCTTCTTCAAGTCGGAGTTGCTATGTGTTGTCAGTAAAGATGCCCTGGAGTTTGTCTGCAGTTAGTGCCACTTGGTTGACTCACAGAGTAGAATAGAGCACTGAGTGAAGGTTGAGTCACACCCCCAGTCTAACAAATTTCATACCCACAGTGTTTGTAGAAACACCACATTTCTTATGCCTATAGGATGGTGAAAATACCCACTATATTCATGCATCACATCTTGGTATTTTGTTGAATGTTTAACACAGAACCTGAACTATTACATAACTCAAGCCAATTTATTTGGATTAAAATTTATCTCCTTAAATATTTTTCAACACTTGAAAATATTAAAAACCTAAATATTGACCACTGCAACTCCCATTACTCTCATGTTCTAAATTTATTTTCTCATTCGGCAGTTAGATTAAGAGAATCTCTATTGCTTAACGTATGGTCAGGCCACTCATTAAGTGAAGGTTGTTCTCTTGCTCTCTGTACATCCCCTGCCCAACCACTGCCTGCCCCACCTTTATCCTACTCATGTGACTGAGCTTCCTACATCCTTGCCCCAGGCCCCAGCTAGTGATTGTTCTTATCAGAAGCAGTGAGGGACGTGCCCCTCTGATGGCTTTCTGCTGGTTTCCTGGTAACTAATGAGCCCGCCTGCCGGGCACCGTACATGGTAGGGTGTAGCTCCAGGACCTTGCTACCGATGTGTAAGCTCCCCCATCCATTAAAGGAATGATGTCTCTGTTGCTGACTCCAGGCTCTTTCTTCAGTCTTGAAGCTGGGCAAGCACAGGCCTTGCAGGCTGGCGGAGTGAAGCCCAACACTTAATGTGTTGCCTTGTGTTTCTTTCTCATTCTACCATTCTTGTATAGGAGGTCAATTTAACTTTCATCTGAAGTGTAATTATTTTCTTTCAAATATTTCAGAGTTTGGTCCATTGACTACTAGGATGTCTCTCTCACAACTTTTTAAATTTTTTTTAAAAACATTTTATTGACTATTACTGACATTATCTGCCTTTTCAGTTGCCACTATTTCTCTTCCTAGAGATGCTTTTCTTTAGGTTTCCTTATCATTTCCTGCATCAATCACAGAAGATCTTTTACTATTTGTAAAGCAATATTAAACTAAAATAAAGGCTTATAGAACTTCCAGTTCAAGTTGTAACAGAGAGCACGTATATTTATTTCACTTTCTTTCTGAAAATTCAATGAAATTACATCACAAATGACAAAAACAGAGCTGAGTAAAGTGAAGCTATCATCAGAACAAATATTTAGTTAATTTCTGAATAATAAAATTCAGATGGACTTATTTGAAAGATAAATCAGATGAAGGGTACCTAAGTTTAAAGCCAATAAAGAAGAAATTATAAAATAAAAGTAAACTGCTATATATAAAAAGAGAAAAACAATCACCAATATAAAATGTTAAAAATAGACTTGAAGAAAAAAATCTAAGAAATTACCAGAATATACACAAAAAGAGAAAGAGATGAAAAAGTAAGAAATCAGTATTAGAGATATAGATAGTTATTCTGGGAAGGACATCATTTATGAAATAGGAATTCCAGAAATGCCGAATGAAGAAAATGGAGGGTGTGGTAGATAAAACAGTGGTTCCGAAAGATGTCTATGTCTTAATTCCCAAAACTGTGAATATGTTACATTACATAGCTAAAGAGAATTTGCAAATGGGATTAAATTAAGGATCTTAAAGTGGGAAAAGTATCCTGAATTATTCAGGGAGGCCCAATGTAGTCACAGGGGTCTTTATAAGAGGAAGGTAGGAAGGTCAGAGTCAGAGAAAGTGATGACAGTGGAAGTCTGAATGATTTAAGGAAGGAGCCGTGAGCCAAGGAAGACATGTAGCCTTTAGAAGCTGGAAAAGAAAAGGAAATGGATTCTATTTTAGAGCATCCAGGACAAATGCCTCTGATGACACCTTGATTTTGGGACTTCTGATCTCCAGAACTACAGATAAAAACTTTGTGTTGGGCTTCCCTGGTGGCGCAGTGGTTGAGAGTCCGCCTGCCGATGCAGGGGACGTGGGTTCGTGCCCCGGTCCGGGAGGATCCCACATGCCGCGGAGTGGCTGGGCCCGTGAGCCATGGCCGCTGAGCCTGCGCGTCCGGAGCCTGTGCTCTGCAATGGGAGAGGCCACAACAGTGAGAGGCCCACGTACCGCAAAAAAAAAAAAAAACAACTTTGTGTTGTTTTAAGCCACTAAGTTTGTGCCAATTTGTTACAGAAGCAGTGGGAAACTAAGAGAGAGAATGAAATAATCAAAGGGAAAATAAAGTGGAATTTCCTGAGGGCATAAAAAAGAACAGTGCATTCAAGATTGAATGAAGGCTTCCCTGGTGGCGCAGTGGTTGAGAGTCCACCTGCTGATGCAGGGGACACAGGTTCGTGCCCCGGTCCGGGAAGATCCCACATGCCATGGAGCGGCTAGGCCCGTGAGCCATGGCCGATAAGCCTGCGCATCTGGAGCCTGTGCTTTGCAACGGGAGAGGCCACAACAGTGAGAGACCCGCGTAACGCAAAAAAAAAAAAAAAAAAAAAAAAAAAAGATTGAATGAACCCCTCTAGTTCAAAACAACATTCAGTGGAAAAAAACAAAAAACACCACAACTAGACATATCACAAAATTTAGAACAAGAGAAGATCTTAAAAGTTGTTGGCAGGAGGACTTAAAATGAAAGTTAAAGCAATACTAAACTAAACAGCCATAAACAAAGGATCGGTTTTAAGATGGGCATCATAAATATTTTTCACAAGAATCATTGGATAGAAGATGATGGAACATTCCTTCAAATAGATGTCTAGAATAAATGGTTTTAAAAATTGATATCTATCCACAAGAAGACTATTAATCAAGGTGAGAAACAAAGGCATTTTGGAAATGTAAAAACTCAGATAGTTTACTACGTGTAAATTCTTCCTTAAAGAAATATATAAAAGTGTACTCTGGCAAAATAAAGCCTGAATCTGGGAAAAAGGAAAGTAAGGAATTTAAGAACCCACATACCAGATTCAGGAAACTAAAGAATAGAAATTTCTGGATAACAGGTAAGTAACAGTGTTGAAACCAAGCAAAAAAAAATTAAAATAGGAAGTCAATGAGTTTTGAGAAAAACTTGTGCGAGAAGAAAATGAATATACTGGGGCCAATGATGTAATGAGAAAGCTGGGTGGTCTTGGAGACAAGGTAAATGCAAATTAAAACATAAAATCTTGTAAAAAGTACACTACACCCTCACAATTATATCAGTTTTCAGTATTTCTTTGTTACTTGAACTTTTATCTTCCTATATATTTGAAGAATTCATTAAAAAAGTTATGGGTTTTGTCACATCAGGAAGCATAGATTAGTTGAAAAATCTTCTGCAAGGCAGAGGTAGCTTTGAACCCAGGCTCTGATTTCTAGTGAATATTGATTACGCTACTGTCCTTACTGAGTTTTGTTTTTATCATCTCAAAGCTGGACAATAAATTTCAATTCATACATAGGTTAAAGAATTACTTTAAGATACCATGTAAAAGCCTCTATCATAATGTAGGCATTTATCAATATTATATGTTTTTTGCCTTCCTATTCTACCCTTGGAAGTGTAAATTTGAACTCTTTTACTATTTACCAGCCTTCATAAAATCTTGGATTCTCACAATTTATAAGGACGTCCTCACTGTAATTTAGGGTTAAGGTTCTCTTTAGAGTCTCTTTAGAAGCAGCTCCTTTTCTAGGTGTCTACCTATAGCCAAAGTCTAAATTTCAAAAGCAAGCACTGATGAGATTTTTTACATTCTCAAGTAAGAGTATTTCTTTTCCTTATGGTAGTTAAATAAATGCTTGTTTAGGGAACAGGGAGGAAAATCTTAAACTGTTTCACAAACTTGTTCTTTTTTACACCTACTTCCTCTACTTATTGCCCAGGGAGTTTCAAAGAACATCCTGGGATGCCCGACAGTATAGTTGCAAAATCTGTAGCATTTGAAATGGTCCAACCATTTTTATAGACATCCGGCTTTCAGTTGAGACTTTTAAAGGTTTCAACATTATTTGCAATTCCTAGAAATATTTTTAAGAACACAATGAAGGAAACTGAATTACCACTAACCAATAATTCTTCAGTCTAACCTTGTTTAGCTGTTTGTAGTCCCCCATTATCTGATCCCCTAAGAAATATACACATTCTTTTGGCATTTCCTCCATCTTAAAGGCCCAATATAGATTTTTGCAACATACTTCTTCCATAGAAGGTATATTTAAAGTGGTTTGAGTTGTAACCATATCAGATTTTTTTGATCACATTTCTATCAGATGTTATTAGTATATGTATTTCAAATAGACATTTCTCTCCAAACAAATCCTGAGATCCCTTATTCTCTACCCTCAGCACTTCAGTTTGGTGCTGAGTCTGTGAAAGCTTATGAATGGCCAAGGAGGACAGCACTGACTCTACTGCAAGTCTCTGGGGCTACTGCCCCAGGGTTTCTTTCTCTTTATGCTCATGGATGGCCAGAGATCTCTTGCAGCTAGGGGAGGGATTCCAATTCCCAGCAAGAAGTCTCTCTTGCTATAATACATTCAAATTGCCTTCTCATTTTGGAGAGCCTGAAGAATGCTTTGTTGTTCTGATGTTCTTTGTTCTATCATCCACCAGCATGCATGCACAAATACAGTGATGCCTCTTTCTCTGAGACCTGCTAGCACACTGCAAAAGAACATGGGTGGACTTCTGGTTTCCAGTTCTGTGTGGAAGAAGATTGGAAGTCATCATTCAGTTCTAACAACAAGTAAAAAGCTGGACAGGATGAAAAACTCAACTCATCCTGAGAGAGGAATGCCCACAGGGCAAACTGCTGCCCCCAAGACTGGAGAGACAGTCAGGCAAATACAGGGAGTCTTGGCTTATAGGAGCAGAGACTCACCAGCAGAAACTGCTGCAGGAACCAGTGCTGGGGTAGAGAAACCTAAACTGTACTTGATACATTTCTGGAGGCTTTGCGTGGACAAATCTGAGAGTTAAAAATTCTAGAGGGACTCAGTCATAGGGGTGCCCCCACATTATTGTGAGATTTACTTCCAGGAGCTTGACCAGATTCTCACACTAAATGTGTGAGAAAAATCCCCTCAGGCTTCCCACAGGGGAAGGTGGAAAAGGAACTATTATGAAATACCCAAGAGTACAGGTTTCCCTCACTTTTTCAAAGTAAGGGAGTTCTTGAAATCTTTCATAAACTGAAATGATGTAAAGTGAAGAAGCAATTACCTTAGGATACATTTTGCCAGTGGATGCATAAAATAAATCGAGCTAAAGCACAGATGCTCACAGGCACAGTTCAAAGCCTTGGTGGCTTGATGCTGAGTGTAGTTCCTGGGGAAGGAGCTTGGTGGGGCCACCCTTATTGCTCTGGGTGCACGCTGCCTCTGTAATGACTCGCTGCAGAACAAACATGCAATGCTAATTTTGTTTTTTACCTTTTTTCATAAATGCCAAGATACTCTTCAGATTTCTTTTGGTTAGTGAAAACAGGTACTAAGGTAGGTCTTTCATAAAAGTGAAGTGGTGTAAAGCAGACTTCCAAAAAGCAGCGGATACCTATACTCTGTTTTTTTAATTTTTATTTTTATTTTATATTGGAGCATAGTGGATTAATAATGTGTTAGTTTCAGGTGTACAGCAAAGTGATTCTGTTATACATATACATGTATCTATTCTTTTTCAAATTCTTTCCCCATTTAGTTATTACAGAATGTTGAACGGCGTTCCCTGTGCTATACGGTAGGTCCCTGTTTGTTGTCTATTTCAAATATATCAGTGTGTACATGTCAATCCCAAACTTACTCTGTTTCTTTTAACAAGGCTTGTCATCAGGAGAAACTAGTTAACCAGACCCTAGACTTCTGGGGTTTTATCAGAGGTTAAATGACATGAGGAAAGGAAATACCCAACTCTAGCCTACTCTAGCCTTCCATGTGGCAGAAGGGAAATACAATTGACCCTTGAACAACATGGGTGTGAACTGCCTGGGTTCACTTATAGATGAAGTTTTTTGAATAAATACTACATGATCCCTGGCTGGTTGAATCTGCAGATTAAGAGCCATGGATACTAAGTGTTGACTATTGGACTTGAGCGTCCTGGAATTTTGGTATCTGCGGCAGGTCCTGGAACCAATCCCCACAGATACCAAGGTATGACTGTAGTTAACTCAAGCCCACTTTAGCATCTTTTCTCACCTAAGTGAGGAGAAAAAACCTGTGAAGTGCAGTCCAGAGGCATAGGGTCACTGAAAGACTGAGATCTAATCATAGGACTATAAAAAGTTTCCTTCACTCTTTACTTCACCACCACATCAATAAAGGCTTATTTACAACAGCTGCTTTTACTCAGTATTGCCATTGTTCAGCTCTCAAGAAAAATTTCTAGGCACACTAAAGGAAAAGACACAATTTGAAGCAACAGAACAGGTATCAGAACCAGGCATGGCAGGGATGTTGGAATTATCAGACTAGGAATTAAAAAATCTGTGGTTGATATGCCAAGGGCTCTAATGGATAAAGTAGACAGCCTGCAAGAACAGACAAGCAATGTAAGCAGAGATGGAAATCCTAAGAAAGAATAAAAAAGAAATGTTATAGATAAAAAATGCTGTAATATGAACGAACCTGAAGGATACATCAATAGAATCCTCAAAAACTAAAAAGGAAAGAGAACAAAGACCAAGAAAAACAGAAAAGAATATCCAAGAACTGTAAGAAAACAAAAGGGTGTGACATACACATATAGTAAACCCCAGAAGGTGGAAAAGAGAGAAAGGAACAGAAGAAATATCTGAAACAATAATGACTGAGAATTTCCCCAGAGTAATGTCAGACACCAAACCACAGTTCCAAGAAGCTCAGAAAACAACAAGCAGGATAAAAGCAAAAACAAACAAACAAAGTACATCTTGGGGTAATGTTTTTAAAATACAGAAAATCAAAGATAAAGGAAAAATCCTGGAAGAAGCCAGAGGGGGAAAAACCCATATCTACAGAGGAATAAAGATAAAAATTACATCCACTTCTTCTTAGAAAGCATTCAAGTAAGAAGAGAGTGGAACAACATATTTCAAGTATTGAGAGGAAAAAAAAAACAAACGTGAGAATTCTGTATGCTGTAAAATTATCCTTCAAAAGTGAAAGAGAAATAGAAACTTTCTTAGACAAGCAATAATTGAGGAAATTTCTTGCCACTAGACCTGCTTCACAACAAATATTAAAAAAACACAACCTCTTTTAAGAAAAGGAAAATAATGTAGATACTCAGATTTATATAAAGAAAGGGAATAAGTGAAGATAAAATCATTTTTTTTCTTAGTCTTCATTGTTCTAACAATTTTTTTTTCAAAATAGAAAAAAGAAAAAATAGAAAAAAGTTTTAATTGTGCTTATGTATGTATCTTATGTATATTTGTTATGTATGCTTATATATAAGTGAAATGAACGATGATAGTAATACAAAGGATAAGGGGAAGGAATTAGGATTATTTTGTTATTTTAAAGTACTCACACTACCCATGAAGTATTAATTGAAAGTGGACTTGGATGTAGTTTACAACACAGGAAATATACCCAACATTTTATAATGACTTTAAATGGAGTATAATCTATAAAAATATGAGATCACTATGCTGTACAGCAGAAACTCATATTGTAAATCAACTATATTTCAATTTAAAAATGCAAAATTGAAAACAAAGTAAGAAAGTGGTCTTGGAAGTATCACTGATATGCAAAGAAAGGAGACAAAATGGAGTCATATAAAATCTCAATTAAAACCACAAAAGGCACACACAAAAATGTAGAAGATAAAAATAGGCACAAAGAGCAATGACAACAGATAGAAACTGGGTTCAGCTATTTTTCGCCTTCTCTTACTTCACTTGCTAAGAAGTTGAATTTTCAGGATAGAGGAAGGGGCATGTCATTCATATATCTTCATGGTGGCTCTTAGTTTTGTCTTATTTTGGTTCAGCCTCCCTCTGTTTACTGCACATGCACTAACTGATATTTTTGCCATCAGTCTTGTCTACTTTGTAGTTAGGCCTCCTACATGCCCCTGAAACTAAAGTTTGCGATTTTGAACTTAGGGTTGTGACTGTCCTTCCAGGAGCATAGGCATCTCCCACCTGGTTAATTCAGCTGACCCTCAGTTTCATCTGGCAGAGACATGCAATTCTCCTCCATGCATCTGTCTGGTCTTGACCCAAGTTAACTCATCCCACTACAGTAGGGCTACTCACAGACCTGGTGACTTCCAACGTGGTCCCTCTTCTATAGAACTATGGCAGGACCAAGAGAGTGTCAACCGTGTCTCTTACCATGCTGCTCCACCTTCTTTTTTTTTTTTAAATTAATTTATTTCATTTATTTATTTTTGGCTGCGCTGGGTCTTTGTTGCTGCGTGCTGGCTTTCTCTAGTTGCAACAAGTGGGGGCTACTCTCCGTTGTGGTGCAAGTGCTTCTCATTGCAGTGGCTTCTCTTGTTGTGGAGCATGGGCTCTAGGCGTGTGGGCTCAGTAGTTGTGGCTCGTGGGCTCTAGAGCACAGGCTCAGTAGTTGTGGCGCATGGGCTTAGCTGCTCCGCGGCATGTGGGATCTTCGCAAACCAGGGATCGAAACTGTGTCCCCTGCATTGGCAGGCGGATTCTTAACCACTGCGCCACCAGAGCAGTCCTTGCTCCACCTTCTTGATCAGACTGGGGTACCTCACGTTAGCACAGTTTGAAGAGTGTCCTGTGTCCACCCAAATGATCTCAATGGAGGGAGTGAGTCACAAGTCCCTGAATTTGATACTCTCCTCAAATTGTCTAATAGACTTTCCTCACCTCCAGATCAACCACAGAGAGGGAATATTGAGTCACAAGGCAATCTCCTTCTCTCCCCCACCTCTATTTCCTGACCTTTCTTCAAGGTCAGGGTGAAGTATTATTTCACTTATCACATTGTCACCTTTCTTTCCATCTTGACCTCAGGGGAATGTGGCTGCTTTCTCTATTGGCAAACACCTAGTTTAGCCCTTCGTATATTAATAGAAACTAAAGAAATCAAGCTAATCTTTATTTTTCTCTACAGTGTTGGGATTTAAAATCACTGTCTTCTTGTAAAATATTATTGGTACTCTGTCATCATCTCTTTTTCTCTTTACATTGCTTCTGAAACAGACTTTAATTTTCTCATCCCCCAGTGACTGATGCCTATAGCCCTGGACCTCAGGTCAGTAGGCATGATGGTTATATATGCAGAAAAGTGAAGGCATAAAGTTCATTAATACTTTTCAAATAATTACCTTTTTTGCCATTTTTATCTATCGTCTCTTTAGAACTTAGATGTATATTTCAACGGCTCATCTAAAAGCTTCTGTTACCAGGAAGTCTGATAATCCGTACGAAGTCTTTTTGCAAAACCTGAATTCCTTATGTCCTCCTGTAACCCTCACATGCTCTTGTAAATCTCATTTAATGGTGTCATTTCTAACTCAGTGCCCTACTCCAGAAACCACAGTCACATTTGACTTTACCATATCCTCCCTCTAACCCTTCCCTCCAATTAAGATGTGACTCAAGTATACCACCTCCAGAGTTGTCATCCTTAAATCCTTAGGAAAATAACTGAAGTCTCTAAATGTATGCTTCCTTTTTTTTTTTTTCCAAACAAAAATATTGTTACATAAATCACAGGTTGTTGAAAGAATTAAGTGAGATGATGTATGATGGATGTAAATTTCTTTGTAAAGGGTAGCATTACTCTTGTTTTTCTCCTCATAAACTTCCACAAGCTTCTCCTTTCCTACTGGGTCCTTCTGTGTTACGCTCAAGCTTTTAGCAAAATATTCAGGATTCTTCACCATTTTCCACCATCTTTAGCACCTTGAACACTGAGTACTCAAGCCACTCTGAATTTTTTCTCCTTCAGCATCAGGCCTTGATTTTTCATAATTAAGCGTGCTCTCCACTGTTTATCTCACTGCTTAAAATGCCTTTCTGCCCCAGCTCGCTCTGCAGCTCTGCCATTAACTCTCCCAGTGACCTTGGGAAAATGTCAGAATCTCTCTCTGCCTCAGATTCCTAAATTCAAGGCTAAAGATAAAAATGAAGCTGTTTCTGTTTTGTATATAATTTCATTTGTTTCATTTTTTAAGATTCTACATATAAGTGATCATGTGATATCATGTGATATTTGTCTTTCTCTGTCTGACTTACTATACTTAGTATGGTAATCTCTAGGTCCGTCATAGAAAACAAATTTATGGTTATCAAAGGGGAAGGGGGAGGGTAAATGAAGAGCTTGGGGCTAACAGATACACACTACAACATAAAAAATAGATAAACAACAAGGTCTTACTCTACAGTACAGGGAACTCTATTCTATACCTTGTAATAATGTATAGTGGAAAAAGATCTGAAAAAGAATATATATATATATATATATATATATATATATACACTGAATCACTTTGCTGTATACCTGAAACTAACACAACATTGTAAATCAACTATACCTCAATAGAGAAACAAACAAAAAATGAAACCAAACTCATAAAGATTAAGCAAAATAATACATATTGATATTACAAATTGGCCTATCTTGAGGGGCAAGTAAATGTTACCCACTAACTAAAGATTGTATTATTAATTACTATTTATTATCATCATTATCAGCAGTAGCAGCAGCAACAACTTCCCAGAATGCTCTTACTTAACCTTCAAGAGCTAGTTAAAATATCATCTCATCTGAAAAGACTGCTCCAGGGAAATATATTCATTTATCCTGTTGTACTGTCCTTTCCATCTTGTATTCATTTCTTCCCAGTTTCTCAGCGTCTTGAAGGCAGAGACCATGACAGTCATCTTTATAGTTCTAGTGCCTGGTCAGTGACTGCATATAGCAGGTGCTCAATAAACAGTTGCTGAATGAAGGAAAACAAACCAAAAAAATAATAAAACTTATTGTGTTGTTAGCGTGTAACAAATTGTTTTAAGATCTCCTATGTATTAAGTCACTCAGTTCTCCAATAGCCCTGTCATTAGCTACTCCTATTATCATCCCATTGCAGGAGGGGGAAACTGAGAGATGGAAAAATGCATTAATTTGGTCACAGTCAGGACCGGAACCAAAATGACATAGGGTAAGTCCATGAAATGATTGGATCCATTGCAAGATAGGTTTAGGCCAGAAAACCATTTACTGCCTTGTAATAATATATTAGGGATTACGGTCACTTTAATTTCAGTATCAAGTAAGGCTCAGTTTTCAACGCCTCACGATAGATCTTGGGTATTCTTCCTCCTCAATATGCAGTTACTTTAAGGCCATAGGTTCTTTCAAGGAGAGATTGGCGAAACATTTATTATACATGCTTTTGTTGGCATGACAGAGTCTTTCCTCAAGAGAATTTATCTCCCTTTGGGTCACCAGGCCCTGTGTGTGAGGTTAGCTCAGATCTGGAAACTGGGCAAGGAATAGTGATTTTTCATTGCAGAAGCTAATAGAAGCCTTGGTTTATTTTCTCTTGAGGTTTTTTATTCATATCCGGCATCACCCTTGCTGGCTGCTCATTTATTTCACTCCTAGACATATCACAGTGTCTTATAATTGTCAAAGAACCCCGTAATTTAAGGACCCCTTGTTTATCATATTAGTATTGCTGTGCTTTATAGTAATTATACTGACTTTGCTCCTGATGGCTATGTGCCACCATCTGGTCTTTGCTATTCGGGAACCGTGTCATCTTCATTGACACGAGGGCCCTATCTCTCATGGCATCATCTCCTCCTGCTAATTCTGTCTTACAGAGGACAGCCACAATGAACTTCTCAAAGATACTAGTGTTCTTCTCACTAATGCATGCCTTCTTGGGTACAACAGCTATCACCATTCCAGACCTCAGGCTCCTGCTTACTCTATATCTTCACCATAACTTTAGCCTAGAAGACACTGAGGCCGAACTTTGTCTCCTTTGCAGTTTTTCTACATTTACTATTAAATCCTGTGCTTGAATTTCAGCAAAGGTTACCCCTAGCTGTAGGAAACAAAAGTTTTGAAAAATTTCCATGAAGGCCCTTTGGCTTTCCCAGCATTCCCTGAATTCATAGGTGGATAACTTCAGACTGTCATTCTCTTTCTGCAAGGTTTCCAATATAAACAAAAAAACAAACAAACACACAAACAAATTAAAAATTCGGCTTATTCCATGGTCTTTAAAATTGCCATTGTCCCCACATAGTTCAATATTGAAGTTACACCATAAGCCAATGTTTTCTCTCTCTCTGCTGCTGGTCATCCCATTCTAAAACAGGTGAAAGTATGAGAGATCACCGTGCTAAAAGCAGAACTTAAGACAAGGACTTATTAAAATGTAGCTTATTTAGAAGGTGATACCCAGAAACAGAAATGAAGAGATGAGGAAAGTGACACAGGAAAGGAAGCTATTTGTTCTCACTGTTAACAACTGGCACTTAATCCCACTGTGGGCTTCATTCTCTCTAAAGAACTGTGTTGAATGTACTTATTGAATGAAGAAGCAGAGCCTGGGACCTTGATTACTAATCCCTAGCTCCACTGATGGATGGATCCATCCAAGGGCATTCACTCTCTGAATTTCTGGGCTGCTTTGCTGATACTTCCTGAGTTGCTATAACAGAAAAGTAGAAAAATATGGCTATAGTTTCATATGGGATGTGATAAGTGTGATGAGCTCTGTCTATGAAAAATGCAGCTTAGATTACAGTAGGCTAAGGGGTTGTGTCATAGGGCACAAGAAGCAGCATTTCCCTTATATTCATGATCACATTTTTACTTATTATATCCATTTTACAGATGAGAAAATTTAGGTTCAGATTCTGAAATAATTTACCCAAGGTCACACAAAAAAAATAAGTGACAGAATATAATTAAAGCTCACAAGAAATGAAGAATCTCCAGTCCTACCCCAGACCTACTGAATCTGAATCTGCATTTAAATAGAATCTCTAGATATTATACATGCATATTTAGGTTTGCTAAGCACTGGCTTAAATTTTTTTTCTTAAATGCCTATAGTTATAAATCAAAAGAGAAAGTCATATATAGTATCAAGTAATACAAAAGGTATACTGTTCTTTTAATTAAACCAAAGAAATTCTCCTAAGTATTTTCTTTTATAAACCTTTAAATAATTAAAATATTTTGCTGGGAGGGACCCAGTGCAATTTTTTTAAAGAAGTTTCTATGAGTTAGAGTTGGGTTGGGAATTGATATAAAAGGAGTGTTACTGTCATAAGTAGTGTGCCAATCAGAGGTGAAGGCAATGACACACGTGGGTATAACTCAAGGACGACTTATTTGAGAGTGTATTAGTTTTCTATAGCTTCTGTAACCAATTACAAAAACTTAGCTTAAAATAACACAAATTTATTATCCTACAGTTCTGTTCGCTTGGCTATTTACTCTGCTCTGTTTCTCTTCTCTGCTCTGGAATAAAGATGTTGTTCAATTGGGCTTTTATCAAGAGGCCCTGGAAGAATTTTCTTCCAAACTCATTCAAGTTTTTGGAAGAATCCAGTTCTTTGTGATTCTAGGACTGAGGTCCACATTCTCTTGCTGGCTGTCTGCTGGGGGCTGTCATTAGCATCTAGTGGCTCTTAGGTCCTTCCCTGTGGGTCCCTGCCTCTCAGAGTCAGGAAGGGCACATCAAATGGGCTCCTGCTTGGAATCTCTCTGATTTTCCCTTCTGTCACATATATCTTGCTTTCCCTTCTGCCACATTTTTTTCTGCCTCCAGTCACAAAAGATTCTCTACCTTTAAGTGCTCATGTGATTATATTGAACATGCTGGATAATCCATATTATACTCCCTATTTTAAAGTCTGTAACCTTAATTTATATCTACAAACCTTCTTTTACTATGTAGCATAACATATCCATAGGTTCCAATGATTAGGGGATGGATATCTTTGGAGAGCCATTCTGCCTACCACAGAGTTTTGTGCTTCAAAATGTAGTAAGAGGTGGTTTGGGGATAGATTTTAGACAGCTATAAATGAGAGGAATACTTCCATTCTTTCAACAAATATTTACTGAGTAAACACTGTTCTCTAGTATTCTGGGCTAGGAGTTTAGCTTTTGAGCAATGGGGTGTTTTCAAAGATTATTAAGTAGAAAAGTGATAGAATAACCAGTATCAGCAAAGCAGCCCAGAAATGCAGAATAAGTGCTCAAACCCCAAGTTCCTGTCATCAGGCTATGGGTTCATACTTGAAGTGGAAGGGAGACTGATGATTTCTTCTTTTCTGTAACTGCAGGTTAGAGGTAGAGAGATAAGTGTCTCCTTTGGGAAGCTGGCCATGGAAAGAAAAAAGGAAGGATGACTTTGAGGAAAGGTACAAATTAATAACTGACAAAACTTTGTGCTTAGCATAAAAGGCATAAGGTTGATGAAGTATTGCATGATGATTGGGGGAATTTGAGGAATAACAAAATGATCATTACCATATCAATAATTCAAGAAGAACAAAGCAGTGATCCCAAATCACTGAAGTGCCATGCATGCTTGAATAGAAACACCAGGTGAGACTGCAGCAAACAACAAAAATAAAAACACGAACTTTTTTTGGTGTTCTTGCTTAATTGTTCTCTCCATTTGTTGCAGGCTGTGAAGTTGGACATTGCCTGGCATAATGGTGTGTTCCACAATCTTGACTTACCCACCAGTAAATCTCAAAATAACCCAGCTCTTCAAGTTTCAGTACAATTCTTGCCTATTTACAGGAAAAGAGTGTCATCATAGACAATGTGTTTCCAACAAATACATAGGCAGTAATTGGAGTAAAGCATGGACCAAAGTATTAAAAATGATGCAAATTGAGAATACACTAACTATTTGAAAAGTACAAGTTGAGGTTAAGTCGATCTTACCACTAGGGGAAGGTTGACAGTTTTTTTTACACATATTCAGATGTTGTCCCCTCTAATACATGAACCAGAAACATTATGAAGAAATAATGGAATAGACACAGAGTATGACACATGTGGTGGGCATTTGCTTCAACATCTCTAGATGGGAGATTATTAAAAAAAAAATCAATAAAATCCTTAAGAAGTTATTCATTCATATCCATACCTCGGTGTATATTTTATGGCTTCAGTTCTCCTACTGAAAAATAGTGTTTATTTTTAGGTTAATAGACAAACACAACAATGTTGAAGGTCATACTACAATCTAAAATTGTCTCAAATGTTTTTGGTTTGGCTTTACGGAAAATGCATTGTGCCAAACACTTTTTCTCCTTTATTTTTAAACGCTTGTGTATTTTTAAAGAAAATGTAATCCACATGTTTCTTATTCATTTACACTTAACTCATCAAATTCCTCTTGTGTAAGAGTGACTTGGAGACCAAAAGACTTTGGAAAATTATTTGTTTGCCTTTGAAGCTCTTTCTTTTTATTAGGAAAGTAATAGCATGTTCTTTGGTATAGTTCATGTTAGATACTCAGGTATTCAGTTTTTCAAGTATGTAAATAACATAATCTAGAATATTTATATTTGTCCTTATATATTGCTTTCCCTATTCTATTAATATAATGGTAATTTTCACCATTATATCCTTTGTTATACTATTACTATGTTATTATTACTATTAGTATTGTTGTTATAAACTTCATAATAACATTAGTGGTGTTACAAGAATATCTATATATTTGCAACATCTTCATTTACAAAGTGGTTTTATCTTACTCATCTTTCCTTAAAGACTTGTATGGAAAGAGAATTCCAGGCTTTGTAGCATACTCACCTATTTCATTTCCTCATAGAATGTCAGACAGAGAGAATTTGCCAACTGCTTTACATCCTCCAAAAATCTTATTTTCAGTTCATCTGTTTTATTTCTACTTTCGTGACTAAGTGTGCTATTCATCTCTCATAGCTATTTTTAACCTCTCTTCAAATCCTTGTACAATTGTCTGACTTTATAATCTGAATTAAAAGTCATTTCATTGTTGAGCTGAATGATTCTGTCCTACTGGTTCCATTTATGTATTCTTTATACTTATGGATAATACATTGTTCTAGTTTGCTTATCCTCTGAATTATAGCCTGTCACAGGTCTTTAAGTATTCTTAAATAATCTTGTGGATGTATACTCTGAAACTCAAGAGCACCCCAAGCACCTTTAAAAGTAGGGTCTACGTGTTTTTATTTCTTTCATGTCTTCTTATCATGCTTAGTTCTGATTGCTACAAATTTTAATCTTAGTAAATATGACTGGTGGGTTGCTAATTTTTAAAGTATTATGTGGCATGTGCTACTTGCTTTCTGCATGAAAATAATATAGTAAAATGCCAGATATAAGTGGATTCTGACTTGGTCTCTTTTTAAAATTAGATTGCATGCTTGTAATCTATTGTAAGGATTGGTCCTTTAACTATTTTCTTAAATTTAAACTAGGGTCTTGAAAACACAGTGCACATGAAAAGAACAAGTAGTGAACAAGACCTTAATCAAAATTGCCAGTTCATTTGCAAAACAGATACTGATGGCCCACAACCAACAGGGCCTTTCTTAGGCTTTGTGCTACATTTTGGCAATGAAGAGAGGAAAGACAACCTCTTCTCTCAGACAACTAACCATTTTGGGAGTCACGATTTCAACACTGTGTGCAGAGTGATAGGACAAAGGTCAAAGAGTAGAGGCAGGCATCTCAGTCTAGTTTCATAAAAATGCTTTTGGAGCGATCTCAAAGTTAAGCAGGGTGTACAAGCTAAGCATTATAACAGGCAACATGAAAGCCTCAATTTAAGACACATTTACATCACTTACTTGTGTGGGTTACTGTTCCAAGCTCCTTACAAATATGAACTCATTCAATCCTCATCACTATCCCATGGGTAAGCACTGTTACTAAACTAATTTTACAAGTGAGAAAACTGAAGTAACTACAAGTTAAGTGAATTGCCCAAGGTCAACAGCAGGTCAACAGCAGGCACAGCCAGGACTTAAATATAGGTATTGTGGGCCTCCATAGTCTCTACAGGAGACTTTTAATAGGGAATTTACATACTCATGGAGAGCAACACACAATCAAGGAAGAACAAGTGGGTTGGCATTTCCTGAGGGCAAGTTATAACTGGGACAATGTCAAGAGATGAAGGAAGCTAAAGAAGTGAATGAGAACGATGTTACACTGAAAAACCAGGGTTTTATCTTAAACGAATCATTGTAATCATTGGGATAACAGGATTTTGTCTCAATATTAGAAAGAAGATTCTCTAGCATCATGGATTATGGGATACAAGATGGCTGGGTTGGAGGTAGAAAGACCTGGTAAGGGGTACCTGCAATAGCACAAGTGAGAGAAACAGTGAAATATGGTTGGAGGGAAGTTGAAGCTCACATGAGTTATTCTAGGAGAGGATATGTGAGGGCTTAAGCTGTTGATGTTGGAAAAGGAGAGAAAGTTGTGTCTGGAGTGATTGCTCTGAGTTTCTGATTAAGGTAACAGTGTAGACAGTGGTGACTACTGGGATAAAGAAGAAAACAAGATAATTGAACATTAGAAAATGCTTATGATACCATGTAAAGAGAAAAAGAAAGTAGAGCTCAGAATTGTATATTCTGTATTGTCCTTTAAAAAATATGTGTGTAATATGCACGGAAAAGCTCTGGTGAAAACAAGAACAACTATTCATTGTAAATGGTAAAATTTCTCAGAACTTTTTATTTTTCCCTGTATCTTCTAAATTTTCTGCAATGAACATGAATTTGTTATTTTTCCATTAAACTAAAATTAAGTGTTACTGGAAGGATTTAGACAGTGATCTTACTTAAAGTTAACTTCTATGATCTTTCAGGAAAGCAAATAAAGTACTTAGCAAAAGTAGATGATTTATTAACTTTGGATCAGGAATTCCCCTCTTAGGAAGCTAAAGTAATACGTAGGTTCTCACGTGTTTATTTATAAATATATTTATTGTCATGCAGAAAAATTAGCATTAGCAATCAGGGTTGTTGAAAACAATTATAGCACAAGTGTGTGAATGCATATTATACATTCATTAGAACAGTTACTTATAAAAATACTTAATCATCAGGGAAAATACTTCTGATATATGAAAACAGCAGGGTATGAGTTCTTTGATGCTATTTGCATAGGATATCTCTGAGTGAAATATGATACTGATTTTCTTTGACTTGCATTTTTTAAGATCTGTAAAATATACCTACGTATTTACTTATAAAATATAATAAAACATAAAAATAAAGACATTTAGTTCGAAGTGTGAGCAGTATCACTGCTGTTTAATCATTTCAAATGGGCTTATGTTGGACTGTAAGTACACAGCCAAAGAGGAGTGGAAAAGTCACCTAGACTATGAGGCTGGCTGTGTCAGGGGAAGCAATTGGTCAAAAATCATGATTATAGTTGAGAATAAGTATGAAGGACCAATAATTACATTAAAAAGGATGTTTCTCAGGAGTATTTGAATATAAGAGGGATCATAGCTTTAAACTTAAAGAAGCACTAAATTTTGGAATTTCAGATACTAAGAAGATAAAAGGATATTTTTTGAGATATTATCATATTCTTGAGATTTCTAAAAACCAATGTTCAGAGCCTACACATAAATAGTGGACTTATTTGTGTTTTAGGCAAGTACTGCTTGTGTTATTATGTTTAGATATTTGGATACATTGACCAACATTCAGATATGGTAGTGCTATGACTTGACTTCCATGGAAAATGTGAAACTTAAGGTAGCCATGTTTTTCCTTTGTCCCATGAAAAGTAATAGAATCTTTAGAAAATTAATTCATCTTCATTTAACCTTTATCAGTTTTTGAAGAAACCATAAATATTTTAGATTCATTTGACAGAGCTAAAAATCCTAGGGTGTTAAAATAATTGAAACGATGGTATCCACATGTATATATCTTTAACTGCATGTTACTGGAACTTTTATGCTAATCTTTATATTAATTATTTATTGAATGACTACTATGTGCAAGTACTTTAAATGCATTATCTCATTTAATTCGCAGAAGAGATAAAACTTAGAAATAGATCAGAAACTGACTGGGAGCATTTAAATTGATTTTGTTATGTGACCACCAGGCTAGTAAGCAACAGATTCATTAGACAAGTAGGTAGTATAATCTACATTTGATAGGTGTTGGTATCAAGGCTGTGGCCCAAAGTCACATTACTGGAGCACAGTGTTGGAATCAAGATTCAAACAAAATTTGGTTGGAGCCTCTATGGCAACAATGTTTCCAGCATTTCTAGAAAATAGTATACCACTTACCATCCTTTAAAAACACTCTTGAGAATTTTCCATCTTAATAACTGATCTTCTCTTTTATAGGTACTTGTTAAATATTTCTCATAGTGCTTCCATACATTTTTTGTGGTCATATTTTTCATATACAGCTGTTGACAATTTATTTTATAAAGAGATAATTGATATACAACATGATATTAGTTTCAGGCACATAGCATAATGATTTGATATTTGTACATATTGAGAAATAATCACTACAGTAAATCTAGGAAGGATCTGTTATCATACACAGCTTCATAATTTTTTTTCTTGTGATGAGAACTTTTAAGATCTACTCTCTTAACTTTCAAATATGCAAGATAGTATTATTAACTATAGTCACCATGCTGTGCATTACATCCCTATGGCTTATTTATTTCATAAGTGGAAGTTTGTACCTTTTGACTCCTTTCATCCATTTGCAACCACCAATCTGCTGTTCTCTGTATCCATGAGCTTCTTTTTATTTTTTATTTTCGATTCCACATATAAGGGAGACCATACAGTATTTGTCATTTTTTGTCTGACTTATTTCACTTAGTATAATATGCTCAGGGTGAACCTATATTGTCACAAATGGAAAGATTTTATTCTTTTTTTTTTTGCTGAATAATAGTCCAGTGTATACAAATATGCACCACATCTTCTTTATTCTTTCATTCATTGATGGACAATTAGGTTGTTTCTGTATCTTGGTTATTGTACCTAATGCTGCAATGAACATGAGGGTGCATATATCTTTTTGAGTTAGTGTTTCTGCTTTCTTTAGGTAAATACCCAGAAGTGGAATTCCTGGATCATATGTTAGTTGTATTTTTAATTTTTTGAGGGACTTACATACTCTATAGTGGCTGCACCAATTTACATTCGCACAAACAGTATATAAGTGTTCCTTTTTCTCCACATCCTCGCTAGCATTTTTTTACCTTTTGTCGTTTTGATAATACTATTCTAACAGGTGTGAGGTGATATTGTGGTTTCAATTTGCATTTCCTGATGATTAATGACACTGAGCACATTTTCATGTACATGTAGGCCATCTGTATGTCTTCTTTGGACAAATGTCTATTCAGGCCCTGTGCCCAGTTTTAAATTGAATTGTTTTTGCTAATGAGTTGTATGAGTTCTTCGTATATTTTGGATATTAACCCCTCATTAGATATATGATTTGAAAATATTTTCTCCCATTTAGTAGGTTGTCTTTTCATTTTGTTGATGATTTCCTTTGCAGTATAGAAGTTTTTTAGTTTAATGTAGTCCCACTTTTGTTATTGTTTTTGTTGCCCTTGCTTTTGGTTTCAAATCCAAAAAAAAAAAAAAAAATCACAAAAACTATGCCAAGGAAATTACCTCCTATGTTTTCTTCTAGGACTTTTCTGGTTTCAGGTCTCATATTCAAGTCTTTAATCCATTTGAGTTAATTTTTGTGTATGGTGTAACACAGTGGTCCAGTTTCATTCTGTTGCATGTTGCTGTCCAGTTTTTCCAACACAATTTATTGATGAGCCTGTCCTTTCCTCATTGTATATTCTTGGCTCCTTTGTCATAAATTAATTGATCATATACATTGAGTTTATTTGGGAACTACCTATTTGTTCTATTGATCTATGTCTCTTTTTTTAGGCCAGTTCCATATTGTTTTGATGACTATAGCTTTGCAATATAGTTTGAAGTCAGGGAGTGTGTGATGATATAGTTTGAAGTCAGGGAGTATGATGCCTCCAGCTTTGTTCTTCTTTCTCAAGATTGCTTTGTCTACTTGGGGTCTTTTGTGGCTCCACACAGATTTTAGGATCTTTTATTTCTGTGGAAAAAATGCCATTGGAATTTTGATAGGGATTTCACTGAGTCTGTATATTGCTTTGTGTAATATGCACATTTTAACAATATTAATTCTTCCAATACATGAGCATGGAATATATTTCCATTTATTTGTGCCTTCTTTAATTTCTTTAATCTGTGTCTTATAGTTTTCAGAATACAGGTTTTTCACCTTGGTTAAATTTATCCCTGAGTATTTTATTCTTTTTATTTTTTTTATATTTTTTTATTTTATTCTTTTTGATGCAATTATAAAGGGAATGGTTTTCTTAATTTCTCTTTCTGAGAGTTTGTTGTTAGTGCATAGAAATACAGTAGATTTTTTATATTGATTTTGTATCCTCCAACTTTACTGAATTCATTTATTAGTTTTAACAGTTTTTTTGTAGAGACTTTAGGGTTTTCTACATATAATATTATGTCATATGCAAAGAGTGACAGTTTTACTTCTTCCTTTCCAATTTAGATGCCTTTATTTTTCTTGCCTACTTGCTCTGGCTAGGACTTCCAAAACTATTTTAAGTAGTATTTACCTGTTAAATATTTCTTATAGTGCTTATGTTTATTCCTTTTGTAGTCATACCTTTTATATATAGTTGTTGACAATTTAATTTTTATAGTATGTAACTTTCCATATGTTCTATATATCTCTGTACTGTCATGATTTAACTTAATCATTTTGGGTTAAGGAGAAAGAGTTCTCTTCTGGAATTAAAAATATATATTTCTTTTTTTCCCCACAGCCCTTTCTCTTTTCTTTTCTCCATGTCTTTCTACCTCTTCCTTCCTTCTTTCCAATCTTTTTTTTTTTTTTTTAAATAACTATTGTATTTAAACCTTGCAGTATTGGGAGAGGGGAGATTTGATATGGGGGTAGGTGTGATTTTTCATTCTATGTGATTTTTCATCTTACCAAGGACAGAAATATAATGGGAGAATTTTTTTCTTCAATGATTTTAAGAAAATATTGAATATTTATATTGGAACTCATTATTCCTTAGTTTTACTTGTTCTTATGAAGCAAGAATTGTTTTCTCTATTTTGCAGATAAGTCAACTGAATCTCAGAGAGATTAAATGATGCATCCAAAGCCATTCAGCAAGGAAGTTTTCTGAATGTGGGTTTGAACCCAGATCTGCCTGGTGTCAATGCTCATGATCTTTTTTATTCATATGCTCTCTTACTTTATTTTAAACATAGGATTATTAGACTTCAGAGATGAAAGAGCATTTGAGATTACTCATTCCAACAACTTCAATTCATGTTTTAGGGAACTGTAGCCTAGAGGAGTTAGACCACTTAGTTAAGTTCATGTAACCATAAAGTTATTGGGTTGGGCATAAAGTTCATTTGTTTTTTCCATAAGATGGCTCTAGTAGTGCTTAGTTGTCTAACTTCATTAGAAACAATTTTGTTAGATTGTATTGTGACAGCTATCATATCAGCGTGCATTAAAAAAAAACTTATCAAAACTGGTGAATTTTTGTGTAGCCATTTTAATATTGAAGATGGAAGAAAAAAGCAACATTTTCAGAATATTATGCTTTATTATTTCAAGAAAGGTAAGAATGCAACTGAAACGCAAAAAAAGGATTTATGCAGTGTATGGTGAAGGTGCTGTGACTGATTGAACATGTCAAAAGTGGTTTGTGAAGTTTTGTGCTGGAGATATCTCACTGGATGATGCTCCACGGTCGGGTAGACCAGTTGAAGTTTGATAGTGATCAAATCGAGACAATAACTGAGAGCAATCAACCTTATACACGTGGGAGATAGCCGACATACTCAAAATATCCAAATCAAGAGCTGAAAATCATTTGCACCAGCTTGATTATGTTAATCACTTTGATGTTTGGGTTCCACATAAGTTAAGCAAAAAAACTCTTGACTATATTTCCGCATACAATTCTCCACTTACACGTAAGGAAAACATTCTGTTTTTAAAACAAATTGTGACGGGTGATGAGAAGTGGATAGTGCACAATAATGTGGAACGGAAGAGATTGTGGGGCAATGAAGTGAACCACCATCAACCACACCAAAGGCCGTCTTCATCCAAAGAAAGTGATGTTGTGTATATGGTGGGGTTGGAAGGGAGTCCTCTATTATGAGCTCCTTCTGGAAAACCAAACGATTAATTCCAGCAAGTACTGCTCCCAGTTAGACTGACTGAAAGCAGCACTCGACAAAACACGTCCGGAAGTAGTCAAAAGAAAATGCATAATCTTCCATCAGGATAGCACAGGACTACATGTTTCTTTGAAGACCAGGCAAAAACTGTTACAGTTTGGCTGGGAAGTTCTGATTCATCTGCTGTATTCACCAGATATTGCACTTTCAGATTTCCATTGATTTCGGTCTTTACAAAATTCTCTTAATGGAAAAAAATTCAATTCCCTGGATGACTATAAAAGGCACCTGGAACAGTTCTTTGCTCAAAAAAATAAAAAAGTTTTGGGGAGATGGAATTATGAAGTTGCCTGGAAAATAGCAGAAGGTAGTGGAACAAAAGGGTGAATAAGTTGTTCAATAAAGTTCTTAGTGAAAATGAAAAATGTGTCTTATTTTTAACTTAAAATCTGAAGGAACTTTTTGGCCAACCCAATACTATAGCACCAGCATTAATTGTGGTTGCTTTCTTTCCATATTTCAGGAACTAACAAATTGTCCTAAATTCCTTGGCTTACTGGGTTTAAATTTAAAACATAGACTCCTACACTTTACTTTTCCTTGGCAAGAAGGTGGAGTAGGACTTGACTATTCACATTGCACACTTTTTGGATCGGCATCTAGTCTTTTCATTGCTTGAGTTTCTCTCTGTAAAGGAGATATATAATGAAAAACAATCATTACAAGGGAAATTGGATCTTCTTAGTGATAACAACATGGTAGCCTTTGCTATGTATGTATACCAAAACCTTTGTTCTGATGATATTCCTCATGCCTTGAGAGAAAAAAGAACCACTGTTGCTGTACAACTGAAACAGCTTCAGGCAGAAACAGAACCAATTGTGAAGATGTTTGAAGATCCAGAAACTACAAAGCAAATGCAGTCAAACAGGGATGGTCAGATGCGATTTGACTACCTGGCAGACAAGCATGGTTTTAGGCAGGAATGTTTAGAGACACTCTTGGTATGCAAAATTCCTATATAAATGTGGAAATTACTCTTGAGCTGCTGAATATCTTTACTTCTTTAGAGTGTTGGTTCCAGCAACGGATAGAAATGCTTTGAGTTCATTCTGGGGAAAACTGGTTTCTGAAATCTTAATGCAGAATTGGGATGCAGCCATGGAAGACCTTACATGGCTAAAAGAGACCATAGATACAATTCTGTGAGTTCTCCACTTCAGTCTCTTCAGCAGCGACCACGGCTCATTCATTAGTCTCTGTTTGTTTTCTTCAATAACCCCAAGGGCGTGATAATGTTATCGATCTCTTCCTTTACCATCCTCAGTATCTTAATGCAATTCAGACGATGTGTCCACATATTCTCCACTGTTTGACCACAACAGTCATAACAAAGAAAGATGTTTGAAAACGCCACAGGTGCTAAAATATCTGGTCCAAGTTATTCAACAGGAGTCTTAAACATGTAAAGATCCAATTACAGAGTTTGTTGAATGCTTATATGTTAACTTTCACTTTGATGGGGCTCAGAAAAAGCTGAGGGAATGTGAATCAGTGCTAGTGAATGATTTTTTCTTGGTGGCTTGTCTTGAGGACTTCATTAAAAATGTCTGTCTCTTCATATTTAAGACTTTTTGTCCATCCATCAGTGTATCAGCATTAACATGTTGGCAGATAAACTGAACATGTCTCCAGAAGAAGCTGAAAGGTGGGTTGTAAATTTGATTAGAAATACAAGACTGGATGCCAAGATTGATTCTAAATTATGTCATGTGCTTATGGGTAACAATGCAGTCTCACCCTTTCAGCAAGTGATTGAAAAGACCAAAAGCTTTTCATTTAAAAGCCAGGTGTTGGCCATGAATATTGAGAAGAAAACCAGAATAGTAGGTCAGAGGTTCCTAACTGTATAACTCAGGACTCTGGCTTCTACTGAAGAACTGTACAGAAAAAAAGAAAAATCTATAAAAGAAAGGTGAAATAAAACCATTTTACAAAGATGAAACATTATAGAAACAATTAACATGTTAAATATAAATTTTGGAGACTTTGAATAAAATTGGCTGTGCTTCATTAAAAAATAAAATAAAAAATAATAAAACATAGACTCCTGAAGTAGGGAGATGAAATAGAAAAAGATGTACCATTTGGACAAATGATGATTTTGTGCAATTAAAACTGTACCCCTGCCTCAATGTCAGGTATCTGGGTGCAAGGATTGGAGGTGGACTTTTAACTCCCCCTATCCACTTCAGCTGGATACCCTTGATCTATGTACCAATTCATGACCATTTGTAGTCACTCTTCAAATAGAGACTTCAAAAACCTTTCTTTTGTCTCTTCTTACACAGCATCTCCTTTAACTTTGTCACATGGTGTTGCTTTGCTCCTCTAGTCTCCATTTGGGGTGTATTGTTGATATGTTACTATAACATATCAACAAGCACTGATTGTTGCTTTAGTTATTGCTCTTAGGAGTGTCTTGGTCTTATGCCAATATCAACAGTGCTTTCATCTTTAGGGCTCTGAGCAGGCACTCTGTTATACAGTCATATGAACTGCAGACTCCACTGTAATAAATCTGTTCTCAATATACCCTTTAAGTTTATTTTCAATTACCCTTTCACTCATAGGATTTTAACATTAGGCTAAAATTGAACATCTTGTTCTACTAATTATAAGCAATAAAATTTTTTACATTCTGTAACTAACTTTAATTCAGAAGTAAAATTAGCAACTAATGGACCTCTAAACTAGTAGTTCTCAAAGTATGCTCCCTGATTCAGAAGTATTAACATCACCTTGTCACTTGTTAGAAATAAAAATCCTTGGGCCCACTCAGGAGTCACTACTGAGTGATTCTGATGTGCACTAAAGTTTGAGAGCAACAGATCTAAACCATTATGCTTTACTTGCTTTACTCCTAAAATATTTTATATTACAACCACACGTGATGACCCATTCATTTCCAATTATGCTACTAAATTTGCCTATGTTTCTCTTTCCCAAATAGCATGTGTAACTTAGGGAAACTTGAAAGCATGCTGGAAAAAAAAGTGGTATGATGGAGATCATACCAAATGCCCTTATTGGCTTCACAGTAAACACTGTTTGCCAATTTTATAGAAGAAAATACTGCAACATCTTTTTGTATATTTCTTACATATATTTCTTAAGTTTTACTTCATTGTTCCTAACATCAGAGAAAAAAATATATCAGAGGTTTTAGAATATAGGTTCAGTACTCAGTTATCATATTTGTTCATTGCATTGTGGTTTATTTTAAAACTAGACACTGTAAATGAAGTTTCTTGGGTTAAACGTGCTGATTAAAGAAAGGGTAATTAATTTATTTTTAGTCACAATTCTCCAAATAGGAAAGTAGTCACAACTCTCCAAATAGGTGTAGTTGAAACTGAACAACAGATTAATACTAAAATCAGTTTTACATTAGTTTACAAAAATATATGTATATTGTTCTAAAAAGTTTTAGACTAAGTTACTTTCATTTTCAAATCTCTAATTGTGCTAGTTTTGGGTATCTTGACCACTGAGCTATTAAACATAAAAAAATTTGCACCATTCCAACATAATTAGATAGCTGATTATAATAATACAATCACAGCTGCTGAAGCCCAGCACAACTTAAACACTGTCATTTTTTAGTTTCTTAATAAAGAGTACATATCTATGATGTCATCATAAATTAGTTCCTTGCCATTTGTATCTCTGAATTTTATTTTTATATTTCAAGACTGAATCTACTTTTGCAACAAAAGAAATAGTATATATTCTTTTAGTTAACTACTTGGAAAACAAAGTTATTTCTGTCTTGAATATACAACATTTTCTTTCTTTCTAGTAATCACAACATTCGTTTTATGATACTTAGATATTTTTGGTGGAGTGTTGTTACTCCAGCATCAAAACAGGTTTATGGTGTCTCTGCAACTGAAATATCAACTAGAGACAAAGTCAGATTGTGTGAAATTTCCCTACACTTTCTTGGGTAATTCTCAAATTCCATGGAGTACTTCACATTGTAACAACAGATGTGTGCTGTCCATTAGGTACTGCTGTCCCATTTTGTCTAATTGGGCTCAATATTGTAGCTGTCAGATATGCTTCCTCTTATTGTTATCTGATACCATCTACAAGAAGTATCATTCATCATTTCTACATGATAACATAAAATGTGTGTCTTTTCAATACTGGTCCTTTTGAACAAACTAGTTGTTTCTTCTGTATAATGTCTTCCAGCTCTGCTGTCCTGTGGGAAACATAAATCTATTTTTTTTGTGTGAGAGGTTTCCTCTAAGACGTAGAGTACTGGCTAAGAATAGTTCCAACATGTAGTGGATTATTCAGAAGTTGAAATTTTATATATTTTGTTGAAAGGATAATATATATTTATTATAAAGGCAAAAATTCACACAAGCCCAAAGAAGCTCGTGCACATAACACACATACACACAAGACTACTGCTGCTGGTTTGAGTACATGAGACCTAAGGCAATCTGAAATAATGGTTTTAGTTTAGTCATCTGATCTAATGACAGATGCTCACTTGCCTTGTTAATCGCTATGATCTGTAAACTCCTCAAGGAAAATTCCTATTTGCTATTCTTGGGGTAGACATGGAAAATTACGAAGGTTTAAAAAGAAACAGGCTACTGGGGTTTAGGGTTCCATCTAAATGAGGCAAATTCCAGATAATTTTTGATTTTATGTTAATAAGAAAAATCTATTATTAAGGCTCTTTGCAGTTTTTACAATGTTTTTATTTTTTGCAGAGTATCTTATATCTTTTGATAGTCACCACAAAGTTATGAGTCAAAGAAAGTTGTGATGGTCTCCATGATGAAATTGGGATCTAATGTGGTTAAATAAATGACAACAGGTCACACAGTATTGTATGGCAGAACCAACCAGCAATCAGGCCTCTGACTCCTAAATCAATAATTTTCAAATTATGCCAATGAACATCAATAATTAAAATAAGGAAAAGATTTTCTCTCTTAGGACCTATAATATTCAAATGGGCATCCATGGTCTCTCACTATGGTCTCACTGCCTCATTGATTTGGCTTTTCTCACGAACAGCTGAAGTAGGCTTAGTTCATTCATTTATTCTCTAATTTACTTCATAAATATGTAGATAGACTAAAGGATTGATTATCTGCATAAACAATCAGGGAAATCCATCCATATAAATTTATGAATTTTATTGACTTATAAATGTGACATATTGATTAAAGTGGTCAATTTATTTGTCCATCTAGACAGTCTAAAGCAAAAATATGGATATAAGAGTACTATAATAGAATTAGAGTTTTATATTAAGCTCCTAAATCAGTTGTTACATTTCTACAATAATAAAAATAACTTTTGATTTGTATAGTTATTTCTGTTGCATTGGATATAATAATCACCCTGATGAATATTCAACTTTGAAAATAGAAGCAGCTATAAAAATAATGAGAATGCAAACATGGCAGTACTTTGCCTCTCTTTTTATGGAGAATACGTTATAGTGCTGCTGCTTTTGATAAGAAACAGTCTGTTCTATGGTCATGATGTGGCTCTCTGCTACATAAGCAGCTAAGAGCATCCAAATGACATAATGGGAATAAAATTACGGCTCTCAGAGAGTCTGCTCCATCACTAGTCATATCTGAATTGTCCCAATTGAAGAAGTAATACGAGCACTTTTTTTGGTGATTTAAATACATGTGTTTTCTACTCATCTCTAAACAATAATGGTTTCGATTTGTTCCTTAATTCAGTATTTCTTGTACAGTTTTTAGTGGTATATTGACTTACATTAGTAAAAGAAAAGTATGAAAAAAAAAAAAGAAACTTTTCTTTGCCTGAAAAATACTAGAATATCATAAACAACTGTCTGTATCCAGGCAGGACTATGTAAGCATTTTGGGGAATCAGGAAAACAAAACAAATCAAAGACTTTAACATATGAAAAACAAATCTGGTGCTTCAAAGTAAAATTTGTTTTTATTCCTCAAGCTTTTATATCTCTGGACATATATGCTTAAGAATGTGGAAACCTAAAAGAAAATATGATAGATTTTCAAATATAAAAAATAAGTTATATTATTTGTATAAAATACTCTGAAAAATTGACATTTCCAGCCATGTACTTTTGATTCTAGACTTAAAGGTAAAGGAATGAATTTGCTAAAGCAAGGGCTCTAAATTGATTATACATAACTTAGGAACCAATTATTTAAAAAAATACATTAAAGCAATGAATGTGGTACATACATACACATACTACAATGCCAGCAAAAATAGCCTTGTCAAAGACCATAGTAACAATTTCAAATCTGACAAGTTTGGCCCCGTTAATAGTGGAACAAACTAGGTCAGATTCTTTAATAACTCTAGGCCTAGGTTAATAGGAATGATAATTATAATACCTACATCTTAGAGTTGTTGAGAAGTTTATGTAAAATAAAATAATGGTTACATGATATTCAATAGGTAGAATGTTTTAAGAAAAATTGCTTGTAACTGTCAGTCATCATGCATAAAAGCTGTTAATGATATGTAAACAATGGAAAATTCAACATGTGAATTAACATTTCTGCAAAGAGAACAATTGGAAAAACAAATTTAAGTTTTTTGAGATTTAACCAAAGACTTCCTTGATGCTTGTATTAAAAAGAGAACAGTGACTAAAACTTTTGGCACACTGGGGAACTAACATACCTATTAAAAATCCTTGGAGATTTGTGAAAAGAAAATATTTTCTGCTGTTTTCAATGAGTATATTCCTCACTCTAACAGTTTTAAAAATAACCTGTAAATGTTAAGCAGGAACAGTTTAGTACATTCAGCCATTCAGTCATTTTTCCATTCAACAAATACTTTCAACTGCCTACTATGTGTCAGAAAATGTGCTAGACTCAAGATGAAAAACATATGGTCGCAGCCTCAGGGACATTCTGATGTTCTCACAAAACATTGGCAAGATGAAGTCTCAAAATCTCCTGCTCTTTTATATCCACACCAAGCATTGAATGTTTTACAATAGCCATAGAAGTTATAACTCCTATATTTATTGATTCACTGACCAAATGCTAAAGCTAAACAACCTGGAAAAAAAGAAAAAACTGTTCACTTCTGAGGAGATCATAAGGAGGACCTATTTGGGGACCTAGTTATTATTCTTTCAAATAAAAATTTCTTGAATTTATACTTTAATAAGTCCAAACCTTAGGTAGTCAGAGCAGAAACACCACACTGTGTAATAGCAATTTAAGTAAAATGTGCTAGTCATCTCACACATGCTAAAAGTTAGCTAGCATATTTTGCTGATGTGTTAATTTTTTTTTAATTCCACAAGAAAGTCTTTGTTTAACAAATTTTAAGAAACAGCCAATTTGAAAAATGTTATCTTGCTATTTCTGTCGTTATATTTAAGAAATATTTCCATGGTCTATAATATAAAAACTAATTTTAAGATGATTTTAAAATCATCTTGAAAATTTCCTAAAGTAAATTTGGCTATATATCTAATACTATGTGTTTGACATATCCATAAGATCAAAATTCTCTTAAGTTCTATGATCAGTTGCAAATATAAAAAAAAGCAGGGCTTCCCTGGTGGCGCAGTGGTTGGGGGTCCGCCTGCCAATGGGGGGGGCGCGGGTTCGTGCCCCGGTCCGGGAGGATCCTGCGTGCCGCGGAGCGGCTGGGCCCGTGGGCCGTGGCCGCTGGGTCTGCGCGTCCGGAGCCTGTGCTCTGCGGCAGGAGAGGCCGCGGCGGTGAGAGGCCCGCGTATCACACACACACACAAAAAAACCAATTACTGTTTTGACATCAGATTTTTACTTTTTCTTAGCAATGCTTCAGTCACTTGAAAGTCCATGGTGTTGAACACCAAAATACATGAAATATTTCTAACTTTTAAAGATGTCCCCCGACCCCAGCCTTTCTGGAATATCTTCATGAGGTCACTGAGGGTAAAACATTAATTTAGGAAAAAGAAATTCTAAAATGTAATTTGACTTATTTTTTTTTTCCTTCTAGAAACTCCTCCAAACAAGGTAAACTTAAAAGGAAAATTATATTTTAAAATATAATAATCATAATAACATTTTCCTATTATATGCATATATATACATATATTTCTGTCCAAATGATTCTCGTATATTGTACATGGGAAATTATGAATAGGAGTGTCCATTGCCAAAAGAGGTTATGATTATATATTCCTACATGCTCTAAGGTATTGAGTTTAGCATAAACAAAGTTCATAGACCTGAAAACTTGAAAATTACATAATGACTCATATCAAGCAATTTTGAATATGTTGGTTCTATTATGAGTTATCCTAAGGCCACTGAATCTCTACAGATAGTTCTTCCTAAATCTAATATAGAGAGGAAGAACAATATTGCAGATAAGGACCAGGCAAGCTGAACAGGCTGACTTCAAATCCTGATTCTACCATTTACTGGCTTTGTGACCTTCTCTGGGTCAGAATCCCCATCTATATTTGGGGATGACTCCTTATTCCTCTTCAAAAAAGTATCTTCCTCATAGGGGTATCATGAAGATTAAATGAGTTAATACACAAAGAAGCACTTAGAGTAGCAACTCAATAAGGATTAACACTTATTTTTTAATGCTCATGGATCCACCACTATAAAAATTACCTTTGGGTTCTAGAAAATAAAATGGGTAAATCTAAAAGAACACTCAGTGCTATGAATGTTTCCTATAAATTGCTCAAAGCTATGAGTGCTTCCTATAAAAATCACTTGTTATCAAATCATCTCTAGATAGACTTACCTAATGCCAAAGCCCAGAAAAAAAGAGAATAACTTTGAAAAAAAATAAAACCCCAAAATTTCATTAGGCTTTCAAATATTCCCAAATATCTAGACCCAGATATTCCTGTAACTGTGAAATCAAGCCAGGCAGATATTATTTTCACCTTCAGGTGATTATATGACATTAAATGCTAGGCATTTAAATGTTGGGATATGATATTTTTTATCATGCTTTTCAAGAAAGGAATTAAAGTGGTTATTAATTAATCACAAGACTAATTTGAGTCTGGGAATGCCAGAAGAGAAGTTGGCTGGCAGACCCAGCCAGTTCAAAGAGAACAGACTGTGATTACGTTCTCTCAACTTCCTGGTCAAGATCAAACTTTATAACATGTTTTGAAGAGTAAATGAGACTGTTCCATAAGGCCAGCACAAGGAGAAAGAAAGTCATTTCCTTTTTAATTTATTCCAACTGGCATGAGTCTTGGGTCAGTTTCTGAATAATTTTTGTATGTTTAATGAGCAAAAATGCAAGTGGAACTTTTGTTTTCCAACTCATGCAGACATATGTCTTCCAGGTTCTTTACCTTAAAAATAAGTTAGGAGAAGTTGTCTTAAAAGATCCTATTAATATAGGCTCTAGTCACACCTAGTGTCAGAGGGACTTCACATGGAAAAAAATGAAAGAAAATGTCAAAAGCAAGTGTGTTGCATTCAGAATAGCACACGTAGCTATCTTCAGATTTTCCTAAATATAAAGAAATAGGAATCCCTGCTAAACCTCAAGTGATTTCAGGAAAAATATAAATCTTGCTGTCCAAACAGACCAGAATTTAGATAATTCAGAAAACTGTTATAGTGGAGCCAACACTGTTCTAGAATTTTACATTTTGTTATTTAATATATATGTTGAGAGTTTAGCTAAGCTACCCTATGGTATTGTTGCCTCTGCATCCATTTTGTTTTGTTAAGTAGCCTATGGGGGTATTAAACTGACACTAGCCCCTAATGAAAGTGCCCCAAATAACAGTCCGCAGAGTCACAAGCAAATTAAGTTTCTGATAATACTTCCCCAACAGCTCTTTTGATCAACAATCTTTCCCACCTCTCACTGCCTTCTCCGTGTGCTCCCTTTAGATAAGACCCCTGTAGAGCTTACCAAAACCCCACGCTTTTGAATTGAATTAACCAATCTTGCCTTAGCCTGGGAACCCCAAAGCACTTCTCCCAGGAACCCTAACAAAAGCATGTGCTCCAGGGCCTGCCTCTTTCTCTGCCTGCACTCTGTCTTGATCTCTCTATGTAACTTTTTTTAATTTAATTTTTTTAAATGGAAGTATAGTTGATTTACAATGGTGTGTTAGTTTCCGATGTACAGCAAACTGATTCAGTTATATATATATATATACACACACACACATATATATATTATTTTTCAGATTCTTTTCCCTATATATATATATATATATATATATACACACACATATATATATATATATATATAATTTTTCAGATTCTTTTCCCTTATACATTATTACAAGATATTGTGTATAGTTCCCTGTGCTATACAGTAGGTCACTGTTTACCTATTTTATATATAGTAGTGTGTTCATGTTAATCTCAAGCTCCTAATTTATCCTTCCCACCCTCTACTTTCCCCTTTCGTAAGCATAAATTTGTTTTCTATGTCTGTTGGTCTATTTCTGTTTTGTATATAAGTTCATTTGTATCATTTTTTTTAGATTTTACATATAAGCTGTATCATATGTTTGTCTTTCTCTCTCTAAGTTACTTCACTTAGTATGATAATCTCTAGGTCCATCCATATTACTGCAAATGGTATTATTTCATCCTTTTTTATGGCTGAGTAGTATTCCATTTTGTATATATACCACATGTTTATTCATTCAGCTGCCAATGGACATTTAGGTTGCTTCCATGTCTTGGCTGTTGTAAATAGTGCTGCAATAGCATATAATCCTGCAATCCCACTCCTGGGTATATATCTGGAGAAATCCATGTAACTTCTTGAGAGTGCCATGTACTTCCGCCAGGACCTGTGAGTAATAATCTTCTCTAGTTCAACTTTCTTGTGGTCTGTAGTTGAACCATAACTCACCATTCAGTACCCTGTGCTCCACTTAACAAATGTTAATTTAACAAAGATATAACAATATCACAGTAAAAGTTTGGCTATTTAAATATCTTAGATAAAGCATTTTTACATAGAAAATATTAATTTAAAAATATTAACTCATAACTACCATTAGGTCCCAATTATTATAAATCCTTAATCCCTAAATTAAGTACTTCCATGGATATTCTAAGTGATCTTATCTGTCCTATTAAAGTAGACCTAGTGAACGAACGTGAATAAAAAATGTACCACAGTTAGGGAAAATACTAGGATGATTTTATTGCTACCGTAGGTAAAATTGGTTGAGTGATTTGCTTGGAACTTAGAATTATCTATCAAAGAAGACACCAGAAGCAGAGACCATACTGACTGGATTGACAGCTCAGGGCTACCAAAACAATGGTTTGCAAATTAATTCTCAAGCAGATACGACACAGCCTTTAAGTCAAATATGGGCATCATGCTTACAATTTTTTTCAGTGGGAATTTAAAAATAAAGATCAGTATGTCACAATGAGTGGTCATTGTATCTTTTATATAAGAGTTGAAAGATCCTAAAATCAGCATTGAGGTGAAAATAAACCATCTATAAATCCCCTTTTATAAGACAAACACCAATAGTGCATTAATTTTTGCTGTATTTCGTAGATTCATGTCACTACACTCAATATATAATTAAATAATGTTTCTCTGACCGGATTTTAATTTATGGGTTCTAAAGTATACAACTGGGAAAATGCCATATTCTTATGACACCAATATCATTTTAGGTTTGGTTCAAATACTATACACACAAACATACACCCACACCAAATGCAACAAATCTATAGAGCTATCCAATCACTTTAGGTTCGTTTGCTTATTATCACTGTTTTTGAGTAAATTTTGTCATTTTTAAAACGGATATTATGGCAGATTAAATGTAGCCACAAACTCTTTGACTCTGCTTACATGAAGAATTGGAGCCTAGGAATCTGTGTGTGTACTGTGACCACTTTGATCAATAACATACAGCCACAATGATGCTGTGGGCAGGTGCTGGGTCTAGATCTTAGGAGGCTAGAAACATCTACCTACTGTTTCTTGGAACATTCTCTTGAGTAACCCTGAGCCACCACACAAGAATCCCGACAACCCTGGGCCTGCCATGCTAACTGGCACGTATAGTCACCCTCCTTGGCAGCCCCTGGCCAACCTCAGCCTTTTAGTCATCCATACCAAGGCTCCAGATGTGAATGAAGACACCTTAGACCTTCCAGATGAGCCTGTCTTCTGCTGAACACCAAGGTGGCCTTAGTTGAAACCACACAGGACAGAATAGCCCAGCTGAGCTCTTCCTGAATTCTTGATCCATAAGATCATAAGATATAATAACTCAAAAACCGGTTCCTAATATCTCCCACTGCTTCATTTAAATCATATTTTCTGTATAAGTGAAGTTAATAAAAACATTCTGTGAATCTCATCTATACATATACCCAAGTCATCTGACTTGGTTTCCTGTGATAGAACAGAATTCCTCTGTGTATATCTTACAATTTTCTGGCAGCTTTGGCTTCCCCTCAATTTCAGAATAATAAAAATATTAAATAATTCTGCAAAAAAAACCCACCAGAATCAAAGATGGGGCCCTGCTTAAATGTCACCTCTTCAGAGAGGACTTCCCTGACCAACCTGTGTGTACATGCTTTACCGATCTCCTTACTCTGCTTAATTTTCTTGTTACATTTATCACTGCTGACATTACAAATGTCCACCTTCACTTTTGCATATCACTTCCCTGAGTGTACTGTGTTTTGTTTACTGCATAGAACAGTGACTCTCACACAGTGCCTCAATAAATATTTGCTGAAGAATTAAAACTTTGTCTTTAGATATTTTACCTGAAAATTACAAATTTTGTTTTTAGAAATAAAACTATGTCACCCCAATATTTTAAAAGAGAAAGGTATTATGGCATTGTCTAATATAGACATTCATTTCAATATAGAAATATTCAGTTCTCAATAAAGACTAATAAAATGCATTTATTAATGTTTTGGTTTTAAGGGATAATTACCTCAAATATTTACTTGATATTCACTTGTATAATCAAAAGCCATTTAAAAATTAACTTGCTTTTGAATGTCATATTAAATCTTATAGCTCTCTGTGGAGTTGATAATCAACCAAAATTTTTTCTTTTTCTTCCCTTGATTTAATTCACATGACAGTAAATTGTATATGAAATACTAGCCTCCACACTTCATGTGATAATCTGTATAATTCATGATCCTGAGGGTGTCAAGACATTTATTTTAGCACATGTAAGTTTATAATGGCATTGAAACACTATGTTGATAAAATCAATCATCCTATTTGACAAAGGGTGGAAAAAAAGTCTAGAAGGCCTTTAAGTAAAAGTGAAATTGACTTTAAAATGGCAAAACATACAGTGGCTCCCCATTTGGTTTAAATGAACATGCTATTATCAATCTATTCAAAAAATCTCAGTGTGGTACCATTTCCCTATTAAAGCTTTATGCAGAAGGGGTGGAGCTATTTTGTATGCTTTTCCTTTGTTCTTCCACCACTTTCTCTTTCCCATGTTTACATTACAAGAAGAAAGTTAAGAAAATAAAAGAAGAAGCCAACTGAGAAAGGCCACAGAGAAGATTTGAAGCTTCAGGAGTGGGAGCAAGGAGCACAAATCCTCCAGGCATGTTGCTTGCATGGCTAACAATACATTTCACTTTAAAATTCAGTTAAACTGCATGAGAAGCTACATCATCATTTTCCTGAATTCATCTCTCTTTCCCATGCAACAGATGACTGTTCTTCTCATCAACCACTCTCATAATGGGCAATAAACAACCAACAACCTCAGCAACGTGTATTATTAAGATTCGTCCTTTTTCAGGCCAGCTGTCCCTGCAATTATATTTTACAAATACGATTCTACACAGCTCCTCTCAGTTGAACACCATAATGTAATTTTACTGAATGGCTCTGCAGAAGGCCTAATTATTTCTTGAAGCAGGGCTCCTGATGTTATTTTGCATTTAATTCACGACCACATGCTGAAGGTTATTATCTGTGCAGCAACCAATTGAAATGTTTCCTAAAGTATTTCACATACTTTTTAACCTGTGACTTTAAAAAACAATTGTACTTTGCATCTCAAACACACCTGAAGGACTCAGAGATAATAGAGAATTAAATTATAAAGCTTATATACATTGAATTAAATCCATTCTTAATTCAAAAATATGTACTAATTCTAGTGTTATTGAAAGTACACTTTGGTCAGCCAATCAGTTATCCATATATTTTATTTTAATAACAAAATAAACTTGTGAATCTGTTTCAGTGACTGGGAAGGATGTTATTCATTCATGGAGTCCTTTCAGAAAGCATCACTTAAAAATGATCTTCTCTTCTTGAAATACCTAGAGCCTGTTTAGATTTCCTTGTGATATTCATCATGATACTGCTTAAATTGTGGTAACTTTTTTTTTTTACAAAGACATATATATGCATATATCCTTATCTTCCGTTTAAAAGTACATTGATATGAAAAAATACCACAATAAATAGTTAATATAAAGCAATTGCTTACATAGTACTAGGACCTCATCCTTTTTGTATGTTATCTCCCTAAATCTTCACAGTGTTCCTGGGTAAAAACCCCATTGAACAGGTAAGAATTTCAAAAATTGGAAAAATTTAGTAGCTTACAAAAGGATAAACAGGTACTAAATGGAGAACACAGGATTCTAGTCAAGAATCTGCTGTCACAGATCTAACTCATAACAGTACATGCTGACACATATTTAGATTACATTTTCGGTTGCAGAGATATCATGTGTGTGTATGTGTGTTTGTGTAATTGTCAAGATGTGTAGATTTCTTTGGAAGGAATATAAGGTTAACATTAAAGTTTCCCACATGGACATTGGGTCTTTAAAAACTGACAAATACTACAGCAGTACTATTAACAAAGTACTAGTATTTTAAATTCTAGAATAGAGAATGTAATAAAACTTGTCTTTACTATATGACTTTACTTGGGGGAATTAAATATAGTGCTTTATGGCAATAAAAATGATTCACTCTCTGATATAGTACATAGTTACATTTGAGGGGAAAAAGTATCCTGCTGAAGACTGAAGATGAAAATAATATTTAGAGCTATAATAAAAGAAAAAAATGAAGTTACAAATAATAATAGTAAACTTAAAATATAAACATGATTTGTTAAAAAACAAACAAACAAACAAAAAAGATCTATTTCACTTTTCCAATAGTTCAGGCAGCCCAGTAAACCATCTCTACAATCTAGGCTTATTCTTGGTAGAGGTTCATTTGTTGAAATGACATTAAAATATACCTACAAACCTCACGAATTCTACCATGGAGGCTGGTCAGTAAGAATAGTTAGCTATTAGTGAGCCCTGCCTGCAAGAATATATCTATTTATATTACCTAGGAAGCGTTTAATTCACACTGAAAATGAGTTGTGACAAGTGTAATTCCAAACCAGAAGACAGAAAAATACCTATGTTAATGAAGTTCACAGAGAAAGCATTCTCGTGATCAAGAGAAATATCCTGAGTCATTTTCTTAGTTTCCAAATGATGAAGGTCAAATAGTTGTGACTTTGGTAATAATTCATACAGATATGTCATTTAATTTTTTTAACTTATCAATAAGAAACTTAGGAAACATGATTACTTAATTAATAGTTCCTGTGCTAAAGTATTAACAGAACTAAATAATACTCTTCTAATGAAAATTACAATAACAGTGTAAAAATATATCCTGAGGTCTATTCTGCAAAATGAGAGTCAAAAGACAGGATATGTGATTTCAAAAAACATGTTCAGACTGCAGTGCTATTAATGACATGATTAATATAGTTCTTTTATACTTTATATCCAGGTGGATAAAATGATTTGTACAATTGATGAAATCATAAAATCATGAATATTGAAGATGTGCTTTATCAAAAGAGATACCATTAAACATTAGATGCTGCATGTGTAGGAAGAGGCATCCTGTGAATAAAAGAACTGTCATTTTAGGTCTTCATACATTCAAAGAGTATTTCCTAAGTATTTTTAACTATTAGGGAGAGATAAATCAAATTCATATATAAAATTTTCTAACACCCAGAAGCAATATATAATTTAGGATTAGGGCACAGAGTGATTCTAGGTGTAAGAGATTGATATCTTTTCTATTCCACAATAATAAAGAAATCATAAAATGGTCTTTTAAGTTGTTTGTACGGCTTTACAGTGAATGGATTTTTCAGATTATATTTTCCCAAATACTAATTGTATAGTAACAGATTATTATTATTTTTTGTGTGTGGTACTGTTTTTTTTTTTGCGGTACGCGGTCCTCTCACTGTCGTGGCCTCTCCCATTGCGGAGCACAGGCTCCGGATGCGCAGGCTCAGCCACCATGGCTTACGGGCCCAGCCGCTCCGCGGCATGCGGGATCTTCCCAGACCGGGGCACGAACCCGTGTCCCCTGCAACGGAAGGCGGACTCTCAACCACTGTGCCGCCAGGGAAGCCCAGTAACAGATTATTAATTGGAATGAAAATATTGCATTTCTACAAGAGTTGTTGTTATATATCATTTCTCAACCATCAGTCTGTTGTAAAGATTTTGTTACATATTAAAAACTTTAGCCAATAAAGTAATTGGTGTAATACACTTAGAATAAAAGAAAATATTTGAGTAATCACTAGGTTAAATTGAAGGGGAAACATTAAACCTAGCAACTAAAAATTGAGAATACACCTTCATATAAAGGGTTCATGAAAAATTCTTCAAAAAATGTGAACTTTGATCACATCACAAATAAAACGTCAGTGTATTTCTCAAAGAAGAAGTTTTAGTTTCCATTTTTAATTAAATCATCAAAGTTAGATGTTAAAAAAAAACACCTCAAGTTGAAAATAAACACAGAAAAGGAACAAAGCAAAGCAAATCTCTGCTAGAAAGTACTGTATAAAATAGCAAATTATGATGACTGATTATTTAGCAGCCAACATCATGGTAAGCTGTATATGTCCAAAACTCTATTCAGAGGTACAAGCATAGTTTTGAAAATTTTCATATTTATAAATAGAGAATGAAAATAAATAAGTATTCATATTAATAGGCCATACAAAGAAGAGCAAAGTATACTAAAAAGAGATAGGAAAGAAATTCCAACACAACTGAGGCAAAAAATAATTGTCCAAGAAAAGTAGAATTAAGTTTTTAAAAGGCTTTTTTTGGACAAACGGAATATATGAAAACTCTTCCAGTCAAATCTGAATTTATATCCATCATGAAATATTGATTTCTAAGATATATTATAATCTTTCAAATATCTTCAGCTCTGCCGCTAGCCAACAGTCAGCAACAAAAGCCAAGTAAATGGTGCCACTTTGGAAGTAATTTTTCCAGTCAAAGTTGCTTTGTATGATGGATGTTGAAGCAGGAAAAGATATTCCCATCAAGCTCTACCTGAATTGCAGATGTATGAGTGAAAAATTAGCTGCTGTTTTTGAAGCCACTGAATTTTGTGGAATGAATTGCTTTATAGCAATAGCTTCTTCACTAAAATAATTTATTCCTTTGCAATTCCTTTGCAATTTCTTTTGTGATTTTAGATACCTTTCTTCTTTCAATTGGTTCTCAATTTTGATCCTTAAATTCAATAATTATTGAAATAGTATACATAATAAGTCAAAACATTTAAAACACTCCAACAATAGGGAAATATTTAAACCTATTGTTCATGTATTTATTTATGGATGGTCAGGCCACTCAAGATGGTTGTTCTCTTGCTCTCTGTACACCTTCTGCTCCACCAGACCCTGCTTCACTTACACCCTACTCACAGGACTATCCAATCCTCTTCATTGTTGGGCTTAATCAGTAACTGCCAACATGCTTGCCCCCTGCCCCAGCCACTGGTTTCTCAGGTAACTGATGAGCCAACCTGAGGTCAATTCCCTCTATAAATGGTAACCTCTTTCTCCCCCAAGTAAGCTTGCTATCGTGTCCTGCCTGCTGTCCTGCCGTCCTGCCATCCTGCCGTCCTGCCGTCCTGCTGTCCTGCCTGACTGCCTGCCTGCCATACATGATGGGCTGTTGCTGTAGGACCTTTTGCTTCAGACAGGTAGGATTCCCTACCCAATAAACCGTTGATGTCTCTGTCGCTGTCTCCCATCTCGAGGATGGGCTTACAGGTCTGTGGGGTGCAGCCCAACAATTTACAGACATTAAAACGTTTACAATGATATTTGATAACACAGAAAAGGCTTATGACTTAATGTTAAATGAGAACAATTGGATAAAAATCTTTTTTTTGTTTTGCTTTGTTTGCCACTTCATGGTCTAGTCAATAACCACCTAAATCCACAATTTCTCCTACTCTTTTCCTGTGCCCAATCAGATGAACATGAGCAGAGAAAACAACCACCCTGATTGTTCTCACCTGAAATTCATGAACATTAGCCTTGATCCTTCCAGACCTATCCCCTCCCATCCCTACTCCATTTCCTCAGTCGTCAAAAGGGATTATTGCAGACTGTCACTAATCATGACTAACCTCACCTGCCCTCACATATTCTGCCCTTCTGCCTATTTCCAGAACTCATTTTTTCATAGATCTGACTAAAGGATGTCCCATTTCCTTTCTTTCTCATGAGCATCACAATTCCCCCTTCTTTCTTACACCACATTTTTGCTTCCCTTTAGCTAACTTCAATTACTATTCAAACCATATATTATTTTTCTCATTTTAAAAGAAAAACTTATTTTGAACCCTTTCCCACCTTCTCCTGGAGTACCACTCACTTTTTTTTTTCTTCTTTTTTTAACTCTCCTTTCAGCAGAACTCCAGGAAAAAGTGGCCTATACACACTCACTCTAATTCTTCTCACATTATCCCTTCATTCCACTGGGGCCAAGTTTTCCTCCATAATACTCCATGGAAACTGTTCTCATCAAGATCACCTATGTCCTCCTCACTTTAAATCCAACAGTCACTTCTTACTTATTCTCATACTTGCCCTAGGAGCACTATCAGAGCCAAAACTCTCTCCTACTATATTAAACTTTTTTTTTTTTTTTTTTTTTGTGGCCTCTCCCGTTGCGGAGCGCAGGCTCCGGACGTGCAGGCTCAGCGGCCATGGCTCACGGACCCAGCCGCTCCGCGGCATGTGGGATCTTTCCAGACCGGGGCACAAACCCGTGTCCCCTGCATTAGCAGGCGGACTCCCAACCACTGCGCCACCAGGGAAGCCCCTATTAAACTTCTTTTATTTGGCTTCTAGACACCTCATTCCCTTGCTCTCCCTCCTCCCTCACTGGTTGCACCTTCTCTGTCACATTTCCTGGTTCTTCTTTTCTCCTCACCCTCTTAAGTGCTTCAGGGATCTGTCCTTGGTCTCTTCTCTACCCATTATAATGTGTTTGTTGCTTTATCTGGCCTTATGGTTTTAAATGCCTTCTACTCCCAAATGTTATACATCTTGACCAGACTTGTCTTTTGAACTGCACAGCTCTACATCCAACTGCCTGGTCAACTTTTCCATTTGAGTGTTTAATGCACATCTCAAACTTAGCATGTCCAGATCTGGATTCTCAGCCTTCTCTCCATCAACAAATTTTCCATTTCAGAATACAGAGTCATGGGTGGTATATTCTGTTGCTCTGGCACAGAGTGGTTGTTCAATACATATTTGCTAAATTAAAGAATAAATGCATACATGAATCAAATTTTCAGGCACAAACACATATAAACAAATAACAAATGAAAAATGTAATACATCAATATCTGAATAGTAGTGACCTATAGTGGTGGAGCGATTACAAATGCGACTATTTGTTTTATTTATTTAAATTTTCCATAATGGTTATGTTCAACTCTTATAGCTAGAGAAAGTATTGAAAGTACAACCATTCTAGATTTTAAGACACATAAAGAAAAAGACTTGATAAGTAAATTAATGAAAATACTGCTTTAGCAGAACTAAATAATTAGAATTTATGATTATGTTTATAGGGTCATCAAGTAAAGTTTCTTTTTGCTCTACTAAAAAGAAAAAAGACATTTCAATGAAAAGTAATGATATTAAATAAATTTTAGTGAACGTTTTCTCATATTTATGATAAATACAGAAAAGGAATTTTGCCTTTTTATTTTTAAGTTTTATTTATTTATTATTTATTTATTTATTTATTTATTTATTTATTTATTTATTTATGGCTGTGTTGGCTCTTCGTTTCTGTGCGAGGGCTTTCTCTAGTTGCGGCAAGTGGGGGCCACTCTTCATCGCGGTGCAGGGGCCTCTCACTATAGCGGCCTCTCTTGTTGCAGAGCACAGGCTCCAGACATGCAGGCTTAGTAATTGTGGCTCATGGGGCTAGTTGCTCCGTGGCATGTGGGATTTTCTCAGACCAGGGCTCGAACCTGTGTCCCCTGCATTGGCAGGCAGATTCTCAACCACTGCGCCACCAGGGAAGCCTGGAATTCTGCCTTTTTAATTGCTATGTCAGATCTAAGAAAGTGTCTGGCACCTGTAATAAGTATTTTTCATAACTTAAAATGCTATTTTAATTTTATTAGGTGAATTTTTTTATGAGTAATTGATGCTCAACATTTGTATCAATTTCTTATTTTATATCCCCTAGGGCCTCTCCATACCAATAGTTGATTAACAATAATTCAAATGATCAAACTAAGTTTCTGTTAAATTGATATATAATTCAGATATTTGATCTATTCAAATCCTTCCACCAAATTACTGTTGCAAAATGAAATACATTTTTTTCAAGTTAAAAATCTAAGCATTTTAACTAAGGGTCAGAAAATGTAGTCAGATTTTATTTCCTTCTGAGTTGTATCTACTTTTTATTTGTGCTCATGGAATTATCCAGTGGATACTTGGAGCTGATGGGGCTAAAGGACTCTAATATTATAGTCTAGGCTATGCTAAAAAGAACTCTTTGTGTTTTAAAAACCACATGTGTCATCTACATTCCTCATGAAAATGATCACTGAAAAGTTCTTATGAAAATAGAACTGATAACAAGTACTCATACATGTCCAAATACAGATTAAAGTCTATATGACTTTTCCTTCTTTCTTAACAAGGGCTCAGGGCTTCATGTTCTTTAATGAATAATGATGTACAATTTGTATACACACCCATAGAACTGAATGTTTGTTATGAGCATAGTGGTTATGAGGTTAGGCTCTGGTTTTAGGCAAACTCTGTGACCTTAGATTATTGAAAGCTGTGACTCAGTCTCCTCTTTGTAAAATAGACATTAAAATAGCACTTAACTCATTATTGCTATTTTGAGGATTAAATAAAAGAATATACATAAAGTTTTTGGAACATTTCCTGAGTCATGTTCCTAGAAACTATGACATACAGCAATGGACATATACCTACATTGGGCTACATTTCTTTTTCTCTATATGTGTATTGTATTGGTTTGCCAGGACTGTCACAACAAAATACCAGACAACAGAAATTTATTTTCCCACAGTTCTGCGGCTGGAAGTCTAATACTGAGGTGTCAGCTTCTCCTGAGGCTTTTCTCCTTGGCTTCAGGTGGCCACCATCTGGCCGTGTCCTCACATGCTCTTTCCTCTGTGTGCAGACATCCCTGGCATCTCTTTTGAGTGTCCAAATTGCCTCTTCCTATAAGGACACAATTCATATTGGATTAGGACCCACCCTAAAAGCCCCATTTTAACTTTATCTCCTCTTTAGAGGCCCTATCTGCAAACGCAGTCCTATGCTAAGGAACTGCGAGTTAGAACTTCAACATATGAATTTGGGGGGACACAGTTCAGCCCGTAACACTTGTGTACAAATTTCACAAGGTTCTCTAGACACTGTCCCCCATTATGCCAATCCCTATATTGTTTAATTATTACAATAGTCCTATGAAAGATGTATCATTTATTTATTTATGAAGATTCCAAGGCTGAAATAAAGGTTATCTTACTCAGAGGAACTAAAATGATGACAAGTTTAGAATCCAAGTTTTAAACCATGTCTGATTCAAAGGCTAAGTTTTTCCCACCACATTGCGATTTATCCTAAATTGATCAATTGTCTGTCATTGGTCAACTCACTTGCCAGATAAACCTTTCAAAGGACCACTTTTTTGTAGATGTTGTTTTAAATTTTTGTTTGCTTTTTAATCATCTCCATTGGCCAAGCTGTTTTATCAGTTTGTAAATAGATGTATCCTTGTAGAATTTCATTTTTGTTTTATTGGAGTGATCGCCTTTTTAAATTTTGAATTTATCAATGATTGTCAAAGTAAGAATCAATTAAGCTTTCTTACAACTTTTGCCATGTCTTCACTAGACTCACTGGAACGAGGATTGGGCCATTTTTGCCTATGTGGCCAATTTGGATGATGGTAAAATGAGATTAAGATTGTCAGGAATTCCTGGAAAATGAGAATAACTCATACGGGTTTATTGAAGATAAGGCTGAACAAGGCACAGAATTTTGGGTTCCTTTGCCCTATCTTTATCACTGCTATCTTCTATTTGTCCACATTCCTAAAGTAGACTAATAAATGGAATTAACAGTATGGCTTTTTTAAAAAGGGTTTATTTTGGGGATAAAAACAGGACTAAGAAATTAGACCAATTTTTTTTTCTAAGTGGATTGTAAAAGTACCACTGATTTTCAAAACAACACTGATTTCAACAAATAAATGTTGTGATCTCAACTGACTCATTTTAAAAGTGGTCTTATGTGCCAATCTGTGGCCTACTCTAAATGCATGCTCTTGTCAAAGTGCAGATTTTGAAATTTTCTTTTCATGCTATTAAGCCTTTTTCCTCCCCTGTGATATGATCCACGGAGCACAGTGAAAGACATATTATAATTTTTCACAATAACAGCATTTTTTAAAAAGGAGATACAAAAGTTCTTTCACTTCCATAGTTTTTTTCTTTCTTTTTTGCTAATAATCCCTCTTCAGAGACTATTTTTGCCATGAAAATAGATGTTTCTCTACTATATGGCTTTACCAGCAAGTTGCTTCAAGTTTCCAAAACCTGCGGCAATTTGCGATTTTGATAATATATGACTTTATATTATGCAACCATATACAAATTACCTAAAACAGTGAGAAAGAGCCCAGCTGACTACTTAGGATAAATATCTCAGTAAAACAGTATTTTCATTTAAATTTTATCATCTATGACTTGCTTAGTTATTATTAACATTATTTTATTATTATAAGTAATAACTAATATTGTTATTTGTATTAGTTATTATTATGATTGATGTGGGAAGGTAATATTGTACACTGTTGATTCATGTTTGGATTTATGGATTTATTGCTTTGTAAAGGAGTGATTTTATTTATCAGAGAAAAAAACATAAAACTCTTGTATATTCAGGTTTAGTAATAATTTATTAAAGGTGTAGGATAGTTTATTATTTATGAATTTGATACTTTTTAAGATAAATGAATCCAAATATTATTTGAAGAAATAAACATCCTTTTTCTTAGTTTTAAATAGTTTTATAATTTTATATTTAATTTGAGTTATGAGAAATTTTACATATCAAAATGAGAAAATATATTAATCCTTAATACAATTAAAAATATATGTAATTCTAAAAAGTATGGTTGAATTCCATTTATTGGGTTCAACACTGGATTTAAGGTGGGTTAAAATTCAGATTCCTCAATGCCAAATTTTGTATCAGATAAATTATTTTTGGAGAAGTACAAGGGAGATTTAATAATGCTGACATGAGTTAACATTTTTCTGTAAAATATACATTTCAATATTAGTAAAAACATTGATTTTTGAAATTAAAGTATCAAAGCATTTCTTAATATTTTATTCTTTCTATCAACGATCACTGTTAGAATATTTTAAAGACAATCTTTCATTCACTAGAGCATTTCCCTTAAAAAAACAAAAGAAATCAACTTTTGAAAATGGATTGAAAATGTACGTATAGTGAATCTAGCTTTGCATTTCACATTTTGGTACATCATGTAGTTTTTAATTATGTATATTTTATAAAATAATAATACTCCTTGGTTATGATGTTGAAATATGATCATCCAAGCAAATGAAATAACATTTGAACTTTATCAATTTGAGTTCTCAAAGCAAACTAGTAAAAAGCCTCCCAAGTAAAAAATTATCTAAAGTACATACAGTGCCTTAATTCTCTTAATTTTCCCTCAATTGAATGTAAAGAGTGATTAACTGAAGTGCCGATTATAAAATGATTTGCAGGGTACACAAATAGATTCAGTCATCTATTTAAGTCCACAAGTATTTTTCCAGTATAAAGTAGCCATGGGTACAAATTGTCCCCCAAAACCAAGGCAATTCATTTCCACTTTGAAAGATTAATATTCTTGAGGGGGGAAAAATTGCTAGTACTGCATGATTCACATTTCCAGAAATTCACATTAAATTTATAACTAGCACCCAAATTTCACTACACATGCCGTCATCATCATCACCTCCTATTTACATTATTGAGCAATATGTATAGAGTATTATGTACTAGGCTTTTGTTATCTATGGCATTGACATTTCTCAGATTGAAGCCAATTTCACAGATCTGAATTAATACAAGAATTTAGTATGCTTATTATAAATAAAAGTTCCCTTGCGGTCAAAAGACATAGAAAGCTTCCAGGTAAATATTCAAACTGCTATGTATTCAAAGAAAAAATAGACTGTTTAATAGGGTATGTAAAAATGCTTTCTATTTCCATTGTATTCAATTTTCTCTCTGAACTAAAATTCTATTAATGAATGTAATTAAAATGAAAATGGGTGAGCACTTTATATGGGTTGCATCTCTGGGCATAGTTATTCATATAGTTAAAATTATTGTCCTTAGAATTAGGTAAAATTGTAAGGCTTCTCAAACTTTGTATATAATATAAATTTGTGTTAAATACGTAGAAATTTTAAAAATATAAAATGCATTTCTGAGGCAAAATTGAAACTTGTAAAATCATGTGGTACTTCTACATGTCCTCTGTAAATGGGCCATATACATTTTCAAACTTCATGAAATCAAGCAAACTAGTGAACCAGATGTTAAGCAAAAATAACATGGTTATAACTTAAAAAAAAAAGAGAGTGGGGAATGTACCCCTCTCTCTTATTAGAAGGTATATGTTCTCAAAGCCAGGAAAACTATGAACAGCTGTTAGACACCATGCTTAAATTGGCTGTGAATATCTGAAATAGTTGTCCATAGTAATAGGAAATTCATGGTTATTTTACACCTTTAGAAAAGCTTTAGTTCCAGCCTATCAAAGCTCATTCTTTCCTGGAAGAAGCTCAGAATTACATGGTTTCCATATCTGTGGAGCATGTTGTGCTTCTCAATCATCTAACTGCAGTAAGACTGGCACAATAAGATCACTGTGTCTAGGCATTTTCTCAAGCCATGTTTGTTTTCAGCAGGATAGGGGCAGGGAGGGCAGAAAAAACAAAAGCAGACTCCCAGTCACAGGATGAGAGGCCAGTTTTCAGCCTACGTAAAACTGTTAGTGGAACCATGAACAAGAAACTGTCTTTGTTTTTACTTTCTTAAGTAGCTTGACCTATTAGAAAAAAAAGTTCTCTGCATTTTCCCTATCATAAAGACCTTCTTACTATTTTTTTTATAGTTATAGCTTCTTTAGATCTGTACTGGAGGGTAATACTATTCAGTGAGTAGCATGAAACACTGTTTTTATTATAAAATACCAATATCAGTCAAGCTTTACCAAAAAGAACCTTTTTTAGATAAAATTTTTACAAGCCTACTTATCTTTTTCTCTTTTGAATGTTTTTGATCTCAAAATGTTAGAAAATAATAAATGACACTTAAGAGATTTTATAGTATTCCTGAGAATATCTGCCTGAGTATAAAATGTGAAAGTTATTATATAAGAAAAATGATTAAAAGCCATTTTATTTTTTATTGAAGTATAGTCAATTTACAATGTATTAGTTTCTGCTGTACAGCAAAGTAATTCAGATATATATATATATTCTTTTTTATATTCTTTTCCATTATGGTTTATCATAGGGTATTCAATATAGTTCCCTGTGCTATACAGTAGAACCTTGTTTATCCATTCTAAATATAATAGTTTGCATCTGCTAATCCCAGTCCATCCCTCCCCTCCCCCCACCCCTTGGCAAACACAACTCTGTTTAAAAGGCATTTTAAAAGTATCTAAAAAGATAGTCATATATTCTGAGTTTTGGGATTTAAAAAAAATTTTACAGCGAGTTTTCATCCATTTATGATTTTAAAAAAAACGAATGAAAAGGACAATGCAAACTCTATCTTAAGGTACAAATAAACGTTGATTATTCTCCCAAACAAACCTTACTGAACTTTACTTCAGTAGTCACTGAAATTTTGTCTAGAAGACCAAATTCTTCTTTGGTTAATTGAACTTCATGAAGTGGAATGGGCAAGAAGAAACTGAAGGTATATTTGCTATTTTTGACATACCTATCACCAGTTCCACATGCTACTGGATCAGGATATGTTGCCAATTGGATAGACATGACTAACTCACACTTTATATGACTAACTGAATTTCGGTGGAAAAAAATGACCTTTGAAAACCAGCTGCAAAATTGACCAGAAAGGTTTCCTATATATCAAAAATTATTCTCCAAACATGTTTTATGAGCTATGCCCAGCATCAACTCATTTGTCTTTCATATGAGTTTTTGAGGATATTGGATAAATCAAACTTAGGATATTACAGAGAGGAAAATATACAGAAATTTACAGTGAAGCAAAAAGATAACAAAGACTAAAATTTATGTTTTAAGGCAAGAGAGCGCAATTCTTATTTAATAAATCACTGACAAATTTTCATTTATCTAATAGGAGTAATTCATCTTTTTTAGGATTCTGTCTACAGGATAGTCCCACCAGAAGGGGAGGGGGCAGAAACGTCTTTTGATGGTGATTTGATGATATTAAAAAACCTCAAAACAATTTCAGCAAAATCAGAATCTGCTCATGTTAAGATCGCCAATTCCACTGTTTATTATTTCTCTGAGAACTTTGGGCAAATGAGTTGGCTGATGGCAAAGAGATTAACTTGCAAAACAGGATGTAAAGATCAGTTCTTTTGCTTTGGCAGGCTTTTTTCTGTGTTAATCCTTTGTAGTTATACTTAGGGGTCTGTACCCTCTTGACTTCAGACATTGATCTGCAATCCATACACATTTTTATCCCTGCTTTGAGCTCATCAGGTCATTGCTTTTATTATTTCACTGATTAGTGACTGTTTTGGCCACATAAAACCTTAATTTTGACCACTTAGGCTGAGAACCAAACTAGAAAATATGTTTTCTGAAGGTAGGAATGATATTTTTTTTTCTCTAAAATTTATCATTTCATACTAGCTCAAGATTGGGCATAAAGTGTGTGGGACTCATAATTCTTACCTGATTGACGAGTTTTGACGTTAGATTGGCCAATAGGCTCTGATTTTTTTTTTAAACAACTTTATTAGAGTATAATTGCTTTACAATATTGTGTTAGTTTCTGCTGTATAACAAAGTGAATCAGCTATGCATATACATATATCCCCATATCTCCTCCCTCTTGCATCTCCCTCCCACCCTCCCTATCCCACCCCTCTTGGTGGTCACAAAGCACCTAGCTGATCTCCCTGTGCTATGTGGCTGTTTCCCACTAGCTATCTATTTTACATTTGGTAGTATATATATGTACATGCCACTCTGTCACTTTGTCCCAGCTTACCCTTCCCCCTCCCTGTGTCCTCAAGTCCATTCTCTACATCTGTGTTTTTATTCCTGTCCTGCCCCTAGGTTCTTCAGAACCATTTTTTATCTTTAGATTCTATATATATGTGTTAGCATATGGTATTTGTTTTTCTCTTAGGCTCTGATTTTGTGTGTTTCTCACAATTTCTTCCTTGTCACCCCGCCCCTGCCAACACACACCCCTCGTTAATTTTTCTCATATTTGGATCTTCATGTTTTCAGCCTTAGATTTATCAACTCAGCTCTTCTCCTGACCATTCTGTTGATTGGCTTTGCGGAGTGGATCCCTCAGTCCTTGGTTTCTGTGCCTTTATATCTTAGTCCTCTGCCCAATTTCCTGTCTTACAGAGGCTTTTGCATTTGTTTCCATCTTATTAAGAAAGTATTTGTTAAGATAATCAATGGAAGTAAGCATTATGAAAAATTCAAAGCCTGTAGATTAAAAAAACAACAATGACAGCATTTACTTTCTATAGACTACTTAGAGTCGGGGGGGAGGGTGGGAGAAGATGTTTTGATTTGAAAGAAAATCTTGTCCTGGAAACTGTTCATTTGCTGTAATACAGGTGAAAAGTCCCTGAAACTCTGTAGAAAATGTTTAGTGTTTGCAGCTCAAGTTATCAAAATCATTCATGTGTTAATTATTCTGTTCTAAACATATATTACTTATGGTAGACAGTTTAAACCACATCTGTATTAAATCTGCCATTCAATTAAAATGAAAACCTTTCTGACATTCACTGAAAGAACTGGGGAGATGTTCCATGATGCCCACCTGTACCACATGTTTGTAGGGGCAAGAAGTTAAGCTGTCTGACCTGTGGTCACAAATCTAAATAGCCCATCCCACGTAGGACTGATGAAATGACCAACCACATAGATCTGCATCATGGTTCCAATTTGCATATGTCAGCCACTTAGTTCAATCGGCCACAGAGACCTGTTAGGCAGTACAACCTTCTACATAGAGTTTCAAGAAAGCAATTGTTAGATTCTATGGATACTATATAACCTTGTTCAGTGGAAAGGGGCATTTTTTTCCTGCAATACCACCAGTTGAATAACACTTTACTTTAGTTTTTACGGGCTGCTGTAACAAAATACCATAAACTAGGTAGCTTATAAACAACACATTTATTTTCCCAGTTCTGGAGGCTGAAAAGTACAAAATAATGTGCTGGCAGTTTTGGTGTCTGGTGTCTAGACAGCCATTCTTTCAATGTAATCTCACATGGCATAAGGGGTTAGGGATCTCTTTGAGGCCTCTTTTATAACAGCACTCTCACTAATAAGAGCTCTGCCCTAGTGACCTAATCACTTCCCCAAGGCCCCACCTCCAAACAGCATCACGTTGGGGATTAGGTTTCAAGTATGAATTTTGGGAGGACACACACATTCAGTCTATAGAGCACTGTTTAATTTCTTTCATAAACTATTAAATTTTTGCCTGACACATACCAGATACTGCACTAGATGCTCTGGATTTAAAAGAGAATAAGACACGATTTCTGTCCTCCAAATCTCACAGATTGGTAGGCAAGACACGCACAAAAAATATAATTTATTTTCAGGGTAACAGAGGTATTTCTCTAATAGATTCCCTCTGTTAGTGTATAGATCTATTTAGTGTTAATGGAATTATTTTCAGTAATAGAAGTAAATCTAGAGTTAGCTCATAAGCTGGCCATGCCTGAAGAGTGATATATTCAGTGTACCAGAAATGATCCTATAGGGTTTCCAATTTATTCTGACCATGATCACAAAACACTGATGTATAAAACCAATATATATACATATATATATATATATAAATTCATTAATTTATGTTAAGAAATACAATTATAGGAAAATTAGACATTCATATTTATTTTCCAAGCATATCCTCTCCCTTTAGGCAATCTGTATTAAAAGCCAAATTATTAGGATATTGCTTTGTGAGCAGAGTATCACAGTAAGGGACTATTGCTGTTGGACCCTCATCTGTATGAGTATATTTTGTCCCTTTCCACAAAGCCTGGTGGACAAGATGCTGCTGTAGTTCTAGCAGGATATTTTGCATAGGACTCTATTGCTTGGCAAACTCCATCCAAAGCAGGGTGTTTATTGGCTCAGTATTCAGTCATGTCTAAGAAACCATTAGGACTAAATTTAACCATGAGTCACAAATTATATGCCAGCTACTTTTCCTACATTGTTCTTAGCTGAAATATAGCTCTTCCTTGAAGATACCACTGTCTGCATCTTTCAATTTTGAACTCACTTTCCTGATGGTCAGAAAGTAGGATTTTGTCATTTTTTTCTCTCGGTTGCAGTTCCATGATGATTAGTACCAAGCTTTTATAAATAAAATGTTTTTCTTAAGATTCACGGTGTTATGTTCAGTTATCTTTTGCCTCTCCTTTGTCTACTCTCTTCCTGATTCCTAGTTTAATCCTCCTCATTCACTGAAAAATTTGGCAGGGAGCGAATCACATTCCTTTTCACTCAAATTCCTCACTATTCTCACTCTGAACTAGTATCAACAATTCTATTAATGTGGAATTTCCATAGCCCAGAGATTATTCTGACTCCTTGTTGTGACTGTATATATTTCTGTAGCAATTCATTACACATTAATGTTGAAGTTTAAATCTTTTAGGCAAATCTTATTTTCATGATCTCTAGGTTCTTAGAGTCATTCCTCAATCTCTATGCCCTGCCTGTAAGTATCAGCTAAAGTGGTGGCAGAAAGTGATTGTCACAACCAACCTAGGGGCAGGACAGGAAGAAGGACACAGACATAGAGAATGGGCTTGAGGACTCTGGGAGGGGGAAGGGTAAATTGGGATGAAGTGAGAGAGTAGCATTGACATATAGACACTACCAAATGTAAAATAGATAGCTAATGGGAAGCAGCTGCATAGCACAGGGAGATCAGCTAGGTGCTTTGTGACCACCTAGAGGGGTGGGATAGGGAGGGTGGGAGGGAGATGCAAGAGAGAGGAGGTATGGGGATATATGTATACGCTGATTCACTTTGTTATACAGCAGAAACTAACACAATATTGTAAAGCAATTATACTCCAATAAAAATGTTTAAAAAATAAATAAGTCATGGGGGAAGAAAAAGAAAGAAAGTGATTGTCAGGTTTTGGGGGCAGAGAAGTAGTGGAAGAGTTAGTGAAGGCTTAATCAGAGCTCAGTTGTAAAAGGTCAGTAGGAGTTCACCGTGCTGGCCAGATGGCAAAAGCCTTCCTAGGAGGTGCTACCTCAACAAAGACGTAAAGTCATAAAATAGCATGATGAAGTACGTAGGGAGGAATGGTTAGAAATAAGGCTGGACATAAAGCCAAAGATTCCTGATCACTGTCTTCATGCTTGGTTTCGTCCACTCACCTGTATATGTAAAATAAGCCTTTGATACGGCCTTCATAAGTAATCAGTTTGTAGCCTTCTTATACTTCATCTGAGTTTTTGAACTTGATTTAATTCTGTCCCTTGAAATATCCATGTTTTTTTCCCTGCCACTCAGTCAACACAACTGCCACACCTCAGGCAGGTGTTGGGCTAGAATAAGGCAGTCGCCAGATAATGGAGAGCCTAGTATATGCAGATTTTTGCTTTATTATTTTGGCCAACAGAAAATGACTGAAGTGATTAGAAATCCACTTTTAAGGGGAACTGGGGAGCTTGAGTGACTGAGTAGATGGTGCTAACAGTAGCTTCACCATACTTCATTAATAACATGAAAAACATAGTTAACTTTAACCCTAGGTGATTCTCATTGTAGGTTAAACAAGTCTTTAAGAGAAAGCTATTCTGCAAGAATAGACAAGAATAAGAGAAAACTACCTTAGTAGACTTTTGCCATTCAAACAGCTGACAAGAGAAAATAAACCTTTGCCAGTTAAAAGGAACTTCTGCAAGGAAGTTTAGTCTTCTTCAGCTGATGTTTTGACATATATGCCTATTTTTTTTAATGTACTTGAATAATATATCCTGTTAAGGAGTCTATCAAAAACATGAGTCTTCTCTCCTAGTTTCTGACCAGTTGCCTAGGGATTAGTTCTCATCTTTAGTATCTGACTTGTTTCTTGACTATGAACCTATAGGGATTGACCTATTCATGGTTTGACAGATATAAAAAATAATGATCCATATGTTTCCTAAACAAGATGGATTTATGACTTTTGCTACTAGGAAGCTTGGTAGAGGAAATTTGCTGAATCATGGATGGTCAGTCTGTTATCCAGGCCTCTCCAAGTAATCTTTTCTTTGACATTGATAAACAGTTCTCCCAGGCTCTGCCCAACCTTAGAGAACCCAGAGACTCAGATTTACTGTTGAAGAAACGAACTGCCTTGCAGGCACCAACAGTATCAGTTGGTATCAGTTTTATAGTTTCTGTAAAATAAGGGCCACTACTCTAGTTGGTCCCTGGCCACCTGCTCAACTGAGCATGTTTTAACACAATCAACTGAAGCCCAGTAATTGGAACAATGGAATGATGATGATTGTATTTCATTTAAAAAAAAATGGAAAAAGACAAATATTTTTAAAGACTTCAATATATTGATGTATGTGAAATATGTAATGGATTGGACTTCATAATGTCTGTAGCTCTCAATAGCTCTCAAATTCTATGACATAAATTGTGTTTTAATGGTCTTTATTAAAAAAGAAAGACTCATGTCAATGTGAAATACAGACTCATCCAGGAAGAATGAATTTAAATAGTCATATGATCCAGTTGCTCACAAACCTATGGACCTCTAAGTGCTGAAGGAATTTGGAAATATCTCAGTGAGTCTGAGAACTCTTTTTGTATATGCTCCTCAGGCATTATTCAAAGAGTAAATAAAGTATCTATAGTATATAGAGGTTTTTTTTTTTATAAATCTATGAAGATTCTTTTTATTATTAAGAAATTCACTTAAATGTTTCCAGAAATAAATTTAGTAGCTTTCCTATCTATAAACACAATAAAAATTTTACAAAAAAGGTAAAGGGTAACCTAGGAATATTTCCAACACAAAGCACGATAGAACAATATAGAATAAATACAATTAAAACTCTGAAACCTATTATAGAACAGAAGATTACTAGACAGAGAAAATATATTTTGTTCTAGAATAGGAAAATACTGAAATTTGTCAACTTTCCTAAGTTAATCTATTAGTGCTATGCAATCAATCCTGGTCAAATTCTCAATGTATTTTTTTAACATGAAAAAAATGACTCTAAAGGACATCTGTAGGGATAAACATAAGGAAACAGGGAAATAATAGAAAAATATAAAGACATACTTTACTAACAGTAATTGTACTATAATGTTTCATAAATTAAAACATAGTATGGACATAGATCAATAGGTCATAGATCTAAATGGACTAGATTAGACTCAAGTATAATGGAAATTTAGTGTCATAAACGTCATTTAAAATTAGTAAAGACTAATTGGATCATTACATAAACGGTGTTAAAAATAAGTATGGACATTTCTTCACTACTTACACAAAATAAGTAATAGATTTAAATGTACAGTATGAAATCATGTATCTGCAAAATCCTGGGTATATAATCTGCAATCTTGGTGTAGAGAAAGCCTCTTAACCACAAATTAAACATAAAATGCAAATACATTTAATATCTTAATGTCCCCAACACAAGGTAGAAATTCTGTAAGCCTACACTTGCAACACATAGGTTAAAAGAGTAATATCAAATATATATTAAACTATTATAAATCAATGTGAAAATTGTGTTGAAAATTTCTCTCAATAGTAAGGAAAGAGTAGGATCATTTCCATTCTCTGTTTCTCGAACTATCCTCACGTTTCCGTGAACATGTGATGTTTGGCTAGGAGCATGCTGGGGGTTAGAGCAATCTCTTATATTTGACTCGAGTGGGCATGGGAGCATAGCTTCTTTACATATTTTCCCCACTACAGTTAATGCTATGCTTTCATGATCTTTTTTCCTATTTCTGTGTGTTGAGACACCCCTGTATGCTCTACTTGGTATGGACTCAGACCCCAAGTCTGCCATAAACATGAGAGGATACATTTGTGTGGAAATGCTGAGCTACCTCACTGTCAGGTTTTTACTCTTCTGGGTCATTGTGACCCAATCTTTTATAGTACAAGAGCTGGAGAGTCAGTCAGCAATTAGAAACAGACATCAGCATCTATTGCTGATCAAGCAGAGATTGAATGCAACTGCGGTACAGAAGCCATATAAATCTCCTCGGTCAGTCAACTTGTGCTTGCTCACCTAAGTCTAAGGAGGTTGATATGTGCTCCCTTGTCTTTTGACCCAGCACAGTAGATATGATTTTTCTGTAGGAGCTGTTTAGAGATTACATTTGATATTAGAAATCTAGAAAAAAAAATTTTCAAACTTTGGAAACATCTCAAAGTCCTTAGGGCAGCCTGATATAATTATTAGTATTAATATTTGATCATGGCATGATTTATTATCTGCCCTAGAGCATAAAAAATGGCAAGTATGTTCTTTAATAGATTAGAGATTGGATATTCTAATTTATACTGTAACAAATACAGCAAAAGAAGACATTACCCAACTTTTCTGCCACCTCTCTCTCAGGGATATTTTCCATGCACATGGGTTTATGTATCATGACATCCAGTGAATGAAAACTGGAAAAGGAAAACTGGTTAATAAATTATTTAGTGTCTACAATGCCAAATACCTCACCGGCCTACTTCACCAAACTTGCCCTTTCCTTACCAAAAAGATTAAACTGTCTGCTCATCTGCTTGTGATTAGAGTGTCTTAAAGACACAGACAACTTATTTCTCCACTAGAGTGAGCTAGTATTAACCTTCTCACACAAACAAATCTAACCACCTAAGAAAATATCTCATGCAAACACTTTAAAGATCATTGTTTTGACTTCCATAAAGTGTTTAAGTGAATGTGAAGATTTTATTAGCTAAGATAGTCATGCTGATTTTGTACTTCTCCAGAGTCAATTCATAGCAGGGGAGAAAACCTCTGCTTAATGCAGGACAATTATTTTCTTTCCTTTTTTTTCAGTTTAACAAATATGCATAACACTTAATAAGAGCCAAGTATCCTTATAAGGATTTTACATTTAATTTTCTGAGTGGCCAATCTTAGTTAGTTTGGGCTGTTATAACAATAAGATAGCCTGGGTAGGTTAAATAACAAATATTTATTTCTCACAGTTCTGGAGGCTGAGTCCAAGGCCAGGGTGTCAATATGGTCAAGTTCTGGTGAAAGTCTTCTTCCTGGTTTCCTCACATGGAAAACCAAGAAAGAGATCTGTCTCATCAAGAAAGGACATTAATCTCATTGTGAGGGTCTCATCCTCAGGACCTAATCTTACCCTAATTACTTCCCAAATGCCCCACTTCCAAATATCAGACGTTGGGGTTTAGGGTTTCAACCATGAATTTTGAGGGGACATAAACATTTAGACAATAGCACAGACTATAAAGAAGATTCTATTAATATTATTGTATGTGAGTAAATTGAGGAACAGAGAGATTAAGTGCCTTACCTAAAGTAACACAGCTTCTAATGGAAAGAACCAGGATTTAAATCCCAAGCAGTCTGACTTCAGTGTGAGCTTTGTCTCTACCTTATATTGCAAGTTACCAAAAAGTTATTTTTTAAATGTGATATAGAGCTTGGAAATTAAAATTTGCTTTTGTAACCTATTTGTGAGTCCTAATAATTTCTAAGGATATAGCATAAAAACAAAGCTCATAAAAATCTATTTTTATTACCCATTATATTTTTATTTATGCCATGCAAAATTATCTTTGCCAGCCTAATTTATTTCTAAGACATCAGCAACATATAATGTGAGCTTGTCACCTAAGTTGTAAACTATCTACTGTTAAACAGAATGTGGGTGCTGGCTATTGTGACCTGGGGAAAAAATATAAGTGCAATAATAGGGACAGTTATTGTGTGGGATTGTTAATTTTATGTATCAACTTGGAGGGTGTTTTTGGATGATATTAACATTTACATTGGTGAATTTGGGGTAAGCAGATTGCTCTCCATACTGCAGGTGGGCCTCATCTAATCAGCTGAAAGTCTGAGTTTAAAAAAAAAGACTACAACCTCCCTGAGCAAGGGGAACTCTCCAGAAAACTGCCACACTGCCTTGAACTTCATCTGCATCATTGGCTCTTCTGGGTAGTCTACAATGCAGTTTTTGGACTCACCAGTCTCCATAATCGAGCCAGTTCTTTATAATAAATAAATCTCTTTGTGTGTGTGCATGTGTGTATGTATCATACATATATAAATATACATACATAGGATATAAACACACATGGTGTATATATATATATATACACACACATACACAGGATACAATAGGTTATATATGAGTGTGTATGTATATATATATCTTACTTTGGAGAATAATGACTATTACATTATGCTTATTGAGATTTGGTTGGATGGATAAAAAAAGTCAAATATACCTAGAGAAAACCCAACATAATACCCAAAAGAGAAATATACAAATGAATTCAACATCACTCTGTCTATGGACTTCACACTTAATTGAAAGCTTGGTGTGACAGGTTGTGAAGATCAACAGAAGAATAGTGTTAATGGTTGTACATGGGAAGGAGAACACATGGAAGTGACTTAAAAATTTGAATCCAGCTGTATGTGAAGAGATATTCTCGATCAAATGGAGAACTGGGATTGTGAGGGACTATGAACTCTATCACAGCTTGGGGCAGGGGGTTCAATTCACAGAGTAACTTAGGGAAATGCTCCTCCCTAAATCTGTGGGATGCAATATAGCAATCACAGAGTCCAGACCATACTGGTTGAATCACAACCTGAAAATGAGTGTGTCCCAGCTCTGAGAGTGGAAAAGAAATGTTAAAGCTGAGAAAATGTGGTAAAGGAGGAAATGGTAAAATCTGACGATGTGAATGTGGGATGTATAGGATTAAGGATTCAAAAAATAATATTTAGTTTATGGGCATGAAGAACATGGAGTTTGGGGTTTGAACTTCCAAAGAATTCAGCTGGATTTTGAAACTCCCCCACAATTTCCTGGAAGAACTATAATTGATTTTTTGGAATGAATGGAATGGTTTGTATGTACTTGAAGCAAACCATAGTCCATTCTGCAATAACAAGTAGGCTGTCAGATTTATTATTGTATATAGGTGAAAAAATTTTACTAGGAACAAATGTTTAGATTTCCCCACTTTTTTATGTTAACATTTCAAGTTCTAAACCACAGTCAGCAAATATTAATTTTATATTTTCCCAGCCAGGTACTGAGTGTCCTGTTTTATAATTTTATTACAACTGCTTTTTAGGTTTGGCTGGTAGAAGTCTGCACTGCTACATTAATTTGAGGATTCATTAGGTTTGACTTTGAAAAGGGAAGTTTCTATATAAAAAGATATATAACCAAAAGTTGATGGGAACAGTCACTAATAAATGCTTAGTCTTAAATTATGGCTGGATTTATTAATTAAGATTAAATAGAAATGTTATTACATGAGGGATATACAGAGGAAGAGATATACTTTAGGATTTCTCCCAGAAGTTTATTTAAAAGAATAGTATGGTAATCCAGAGTATACTTACTGGCGGGGCTTTCTGGTAATTCTAGAATATTCTGGAACTGATAGTACTAAAAAACCCTCTACCCTGCTATATATAAACAGAAGCAGTGAGCTAGCAGACACCCTTTGGCAAAGATATTTCAATTAGATAGCAGATCTAACTGACACGGTAGGATTGTCAATTCTCATCTCTTCTGTGGCATTTTCCAGGATCCAAGACAACTATCTCCAATTTTTTTTTAAATTTTACTAATAATTCTTTGTGTTTATGGAGATGAAGTTGACATACAGATTTGGCTCCAAGCTGCATTCTCGATCCAGACAACATCATACAGCATTGATTTAAGAGCATGCTCTCTGGACCCAAACTGCCTGTATTTTTATCCTGGCCTGCTCTTTGCTAGATGTGCTAACTTGCATCAGTTACTTAAAATCCCATTATGCTTCAGTTTTCTTATCTGTACAATGGGCAAACTCATAGTACTTACCTCACAGGATTTTTATGAAAATTAAATGATCACCTTAGTCTAGGCCTTCTAGAAAATGGAGCAGGAGGGAAGATTTAAGAGGATAACCTTTTATTTTTGTGTTTCCATCCTAGGGTGGTAAGAGTGAGAGAAAAAGGAAACAGTTGTTAACAAAGTAGGTAAAATTATGCTATATGATGTTTATCAATCTGGGTTCTATTTCACAGCAAGCCACCTAGAGATAAAGCAGGTCTCTTGGTAGACATGTTTATTATGTACATGGGAATTACCTGGAAGAGATATAATGAGGAACAGCCACAGGAAAGAGAAAGGAGGGAGAAAGAGAAAGGAGTTATCCTCATGACTCATTATCTGTTGTTCCCATCAGTCAAAGTTTTTACCTCAATGTAGAGCTGGTTCTCATGCAATTTGAGGTTGTCATCCAGCCCTTGGTATTTTCTCAAGGAAACCTGTGGAGAGTTCATCTGACTCTGAAAGTAGAGAAGAGACCTAGCAAAGGGAGGACTTTGTGGGAGGGAGGCCATCAGAGAAATCTGAGAAGGTGTCCAGAGTGCTTAACACAATGAATTAATATTTGTAAAGCACTTAGAAAAGCACCCAATGATGGTAAATATGTGTGTTAGCTATTATTACTCTGAGACAGGCTGCAAAGAATGTAAAGTAAGAATGAGGCTTGTATTCCAACTGGTGGCAACTATTGGAGAATGTAGCTACAGTTCACTTGCTGCTTCAAACAAGTTTATGGCATTGTTGGTAACTTCCTCATGTGTTCATTTTTAAGAAGAACAAACCTACTGGAATGCTTTAATTGACTTCAAAATTATTCATGATATTAGGCAATATATAACCTCTTATTTTTCACACTAAGTTTTTCTACATATGTTCTAGGCCCACACAGACCCATTTATTTCCATTGAACAAGCAACCAAATAACCTAATTTAAAATATTACATACAGATTACTTTTGCTAATCTACATTTATGAAAACATTAATTTGTTTTTCGAAGGAATATCTTTACATGTGGTTACATTGTTCGCTAATTTGATTCTACGTTTTCATATATGAATGATGTGTTTTGCTCTTTATTTTCTATTTAGCATATTATATCTACCTACCTATTTATTTATCCATTTTATTCTTCACTCCTAAACTCACTTGATGTATCTTGAGAAAATAAAATTAAACTCATACAGCAATTTAAAAAAATGAGGCTTGTAAATAAAGGGTTGCACCCGATAGTGATTTTAATGAGATTCTAATTGTCCCAAGATTGTCTCTGATGTCTTGGGTTAAATTGACACATAATTACAATTTGTCTTAAAGATTAAAAACACAAAGAGGGAGCTAGAAATGGTCAATTCTTCTAAGTTTTTTTTTCCCAGCTAAGACACAGACAGTGATTTCAGAGCAGGCTCAGCTCTAATTTGGATGATGGCCAATGTACCCAGGGGTACTGACTGCAGAGGGGAGTAAACTAATTCCGCCATGGTTTTGGAGTGAATGCCAGAAGAATAAATGGGGAACGGTATTTGACTTTCTCTCTGGAAGTCTCCATTTAGTACTATCTCTTTGGCTCCAAGGCTTGTGAGTTGGGAGAAGGCATTCCCAAAAGAAGACTGGAGTCAGGGAATGTGTCATGAAGGACAAACAGCTACAACTTTGGGGAGCAAAGCTTAGAAGGTTTCTAGTAAATGTGGTTCTACCCAGAATCACAAGGATGGACCAGACCAGTGCCCCCTGGGGTGAGGATTATCTGGTGAAAGCTATGGGATACTTCAAGAAAAAAATAAAAGCACAAATATAAAAGCATAAAAATTATCTAGGTCCACCCACGGCACCTCTTCTTTTTTCCTATCCTTATCCTACATTCAAGTCCTCAAAGTTTTTTTTACCAAACTATTGCAGTATAGTATTGTCACACTTATCAAGATGTCAGATGGTGACATTCTGTAAATGTGCAATATAATTTTAAACTTACTATGTAAATCTGAGTCATCTAGATGCTGACATAACAAAATTTCTTTTCTAGAATTTTAAATGTTTTTCAAAAAAAAGATTAAAAATGAATACTGTTTTGTTTCATTCTAATTAATATCACTAAAATGGAAAGAAACCAAATGTATCAGGATTTACTGTTTGCATGTTAAGTGGGATTCCCTCCTTGAAGGAATTTTTGCAACGTCAAGGGATTAAACTGGCAGCTGTCGGGCTGTTCTCATGCAGACCACAGAATTTGCCCCTCCTTCTTCGTGTCTGATGGAGATTTATGCCAGATGCTCAGAAGAAAGGACAGGATTTCAAAATCTTAAAGTCAGCATTAGGGGGAGAGTGGGTTGCAGGAGAAAAAAAAGTGGATTGTTTCAGCATTCTGAAATACTTGAAAGCTTGGGAATGTTTGGTGTTAGCATATAAATTATCTAACACACCAGACATAGCTACCATCAAATTAAAGATTCAGAAAACTTATTTGCTCAGAGTGGGTTTTCTCCTAGTCACATTTTCTTCTTGACTTCAGGAAAATGTGGATAGATTTTGAGATGCTTGCCACAAAAACACCAAATTTTCTTTTATGATTGCTTTACTGAAATAAACATAGATGAGATTACCAAGAAATGATCATTACTCAAAGTTTAGGGTCTGTACTCTGAATGTATAATTCCTAATTTTTTTTATTCCTATTTTTTTTAAGATATAGATAATATAAAGGAAAACTGCTGTGAAGATTTTTTTCTTTTCACTGTTAGGTCTTTTAAGATCTAGAAATTGCTACTCATATTTTTGTCACTTAGCAAAGAACACTATGCGAATAAGATTGGTGAGTTTACATTTTACTGTCTGAAATCTATGATTTAGTATTCATATCTGGAATAATTAAAAATAAATTTGATCCTAAAAAGATCTTACTAACATTTTTTACTTTGCAGTCATACTCTTTGGAATATTTTATTAACTTAACCCGGTCTACATCTATTTTTGCTAAATTATAAAAGCTTTTCTCCACACCACTAGACCCTAGAGCTGAGGAGTAAACACATTGATTTTTAAAATATAAAGACTTACTCTTGAAATAATTAAACTTGAGATTAGATTCCAGGAATGATGGTTTGGCATGCCAGATTACTTGAACCAGCCATTTGATTCTGTCAATTATCTAAAATTTTACAGAATTCTCTGCTTCCTTGTTAACAATTATATTTCTTCAGATTCCATTTTATCCATTCTATTAACATTGTAAGCCCTAACTAAACAATATATTGTAGATTAACTTCATCACAGTAAAAGTTTAAATATAGATATATCTCCAAATAACAATTTTTTAAATATTGCAGAAACACATTACTAAATATTTGGAGAATATTAATAGCAATATTGAAAAAAAATATTTACACTGCTAAAGAGCTACAAAATTGCAATTTGTATTAAAGGAGAGAGCTGTAGGACTGCAACTATTAGACTGAATCTCTTCAAATATATATATTCACACTCACACTCACTTTTGATTTAAGATGAATAAAAAGGCTGCAAAGATCTTTTTATAAAAGTCACTATCGAAATATATTAGCATGATTAACTCAAGTCACTCCTCCCTCATCTCTTTTACAGTCATGTTTTGTTTCTGGTTTTGTTTTTTATCTTCACAGAAAAATAAAACACATAGTTTTATTTTTATTTTTTTGTTAACATCTTTATTGGAGTATAATTGCTTTAAATTGTGTGTTAGTTTCTGCTTTATAACAAAGTGAATCAGCTATACATGTACATATATCCCCATATCTCCTCCCTCTTGCATCTCCCTCCCAACCCCTCTATCCCACCACCCTAGGTGGTCAAAAAGCACCAAGTTGATCACCCGTGCTATGCAGCTGCTTCCCACTAGCTATCTATTTTATATTTGGTAGTACATATAAGCCCATGCCACTCTTTCACTTCGTCCCAGTGTATCCTTCTCTCTCCCCTTGTCCTCAAGTTCATTTTCTACGTCTGTGTCTTTTTCCTGTTCCACCCCTAGGTTCTTCAGAACAACTTTTTTTTTTTTTTTAGATTACATATATATGCATTAGCATATAGTATTTGTTTTTCTCTTTCTGACTTCACTCTATATGACAGACACTAGGTCCATCCACCTCACTACAAATAACTCAATTTCATTTCTTTTTATGGCTGAGTGATATTCCACTGTATATATGTGCCAAATCTTCTCTATCCACTCATCTGTCGATGGACACTTAGGTTGCTTCCATGTCCTGGCTATTGTAAATAGAGCTGCAATGAACACTGTGGTACATGACTCTTTTTGAATTACGGTTTTCTCAGGGTATAGGCCCAGTAGTAGGATTGCTGGGTCGTATGCTAGTTTTACTTTTAGTTTTTTAAGGAACCTCCATACTGTTCTCCATAGTGGCTGTAACAATTTACATTCCCACCAACAGTGCAAGAGGGTTCCCTTTACTCCACACCCACTCCAGCATTTATTGTTTGTAGATTTTTTGATGATGGCCATCTGACTGGTGTGAGGTGATACCTCATTGTAGTTTTGATGTGCATTTCTCTAATGATTAGTGATGATGACCATCCTTTCATGTGTTTGTTGGCAATATTTATATCTTCTTTGGAGATATGTCTATTTAGGTCTTCTGCCCGTTTTTGGATTAGGTTTTTTTTTTTTTTTTTAATATTGAGCAGCATGAGCTGCTTGTGAATTTTGGAGATTAATACTTAGTCAGTTGCTTCATTTGCAAATATTTTCTCCCATTCTGAGTGTAGTCTTTATGTCTTGTTTATGGTTTCCTTTGCTGTGCAAAAGCTTTTAAGTTTCATTAGATCCCATGTGTTTATTTTTGTTTTTATTTCCATCTCTCAGGGAGGTGGGTCAAAAAGGATCTCCCTGTGATTTATGTGATAGATGTTCTGCCTATGTTTTCCTCTGAGAGTTTGATAGTGTCTGGCCTTATATTTAGGTCTTTAACCCATTTTGAGTTTATTTTTGTATACGGTGTAAGGGAGTGTTCTAATTTCATTCTTGTATGTGTACCTGTCCAGTTTTCTCAGCACCACTTATTGAAGAGGCTGTCCTTTCTCCACTGTACATGACTGCCTACTTTATCAAAGATAAGGTGGCCATAGTGCGTGGGTTTCTCTCTGGGCTTTCTATCCTGTTCCATTGATCTATATTTCTGTTTTTTGTGCCAGTACCATACTGTCTTGATTACTGTAGCTTTGTAGTATAGTCTGAAGTCAGGGAGCCTGATTCCTCCAGCTCCGTTTTTCGCTCTCAAGATTACTTTGGCTATTCGGGGTCTTTTGTGTTTCCATACAAATTGTGAAATTTTTTGTTCTAGTTCTGTGGAAAATGCCAGTGGTAGTTTGATAGGGATTACATTGAATCTGTAGATTGCTTTGGGAAGTAGAGTCATTTTCACCATGTTGATTCTTCCAATCCAAGAACATGGTATAGCTCTCCATCTATTTGTATCATCTTTAATTTCTTTCATCAATGTCTTATAATTTTCTGCATACAGGTCTTTTGTCTCCTTAGGTAGGTTTATTCCTAGATATTCTATTCTTTTTGTTGCAATGGTAAATGGGAGTGTTTTCTTGATTTCACTTTCAGAGTTTTCATCATTAGTGTATAGGAAGGCCAGAGATTTCTGTGCATTAATTTTTTATCCTGCTACTTTACCAAATTCATTGATTAGCTCTAGTAGTTTTCTGGTAGCATCTTTAGGATTCTCTATGTATAGTATCATGTCATCTGCATACAGTGACAGCTTTACTTCTTCCTTTCTGATTTGGATTCCTTTTATTTCCTTTTCTTCTCTGATTGCTGTGATTAAAACTTCCAAAACTATATTGAATAAGAGTGGTGAAGGTGGGCAACCTTATCTTGTTCCTGATCTTAGTGGAAATGGTTTCAGTTTTTCACCATTGAGGATGATGTTGGCTGTGGGTTTGTCATATATGGCCTTTATTATGTTGAGGAAAGTGTCCTCTATGCCTACTTTCTGCAGGGTTTTTATCATAAATGGGTGTTGAATATTGTCAAAAGCTTTCTCTGCATCTATTGAGATGATCATATGGTTTTTCTCCTTCAATTTGTTAATATGGTTTATCACATTGATTGATTGGCCTATATTGAAGAATCCTTGCATTCCTGGAATAAACCCCACTTGATCATGGTGTATGATCCTTTTAATGTGCTGTTGGATTCTGTTTGCTAGTATTTTGTTGAGGATTTTTGCATCTATGTTCATCAGTGATATTGGCTTGTAGTTTTCTTTCTTTGTGACATCCTTATCTGGTTTTGGTGTCAAGGTGATGGTGGCCTCGTAGAATGTACTTGGGAGTATTCCTCTCTCTGCTATATTTTGGAAGAGTTTGAGAAGGATAGGTGATAGCTCTTCTCTAAATGTTTGATAGAATTCTCCTGTGAAGCCATCTGGTCCTGGGCTTTTGTTTTCTGGAAGATTTTTAATCACAGTTTCAATTTCAGTGCTTGTGATTGGTCTGTTCATGTTTTCTATTTCTTCCTGATTCAGTCTTGGCAGGTTGTGCATTTCTAAGAATTTGTCCATCTCTTCCAGGTTGTCCATTTCATTGGCATAGAGTTGCTTGTAGTAATCTCTCATGATCTTTTGTATTTCTGCAGTGTCAGTTGTTACTTCTCCTTTTTCATTTCTAATTCTATTGATTTGAGTCTTCTCCCTTTTTTTCTTGATGAGTCTGGCTAATGGTTTATCTATTTTGTTTATCTTCTCAAAGAACCAGCTTTTAGTTTTATTGATCTTTGCTATTGTTTCCTTCATTTTTTTCATTTGTTTCTGATCTGATTTTTATGATTTCTTTCCTTCTGCTAAGTTTGGGGTTTTTTTTTGTTCTTCTTTCTCTAATTGCTTTAGGTGCAATGTTAGGTTGTTTATTTGAGATGTTTCCTGTTTCTTAAGGTAGGCTTGTATTGTTATAAAATTCCCTCTTAGAACTGCTTTTGCTGCATCCCATAGGTTTTGGGTCATCGTGTCTCCACTGTCATATGTTTCTAGGTATTTTTTTTAATTTCCTCTTTGATTTCTTCAGTGATCACTTCATTATTAAGTAGTGTATTGTTTAGCCTCCATGTGTTTGTATTTTTTACAGATCTTTTCCTGTAATTGGTATCTAGTCTCATGGCATTGTGGTCGGAAAAGATACTTGATACAATTTCAATTTTCTTAAATTTACCAAGGCTTGATTTGTGACCCAAGATATGATCTATCCTGGAGAATGTTCCATGAGCACTTGAGAAAAATGTGTATTCTGTTGTTTTTGGATGGACTGTCCTATAAATATCAACTAAGTCCATCTTGTTTAATGTATCATTTAAAGCTTGTGTTTCTTTATTTATTTTCATTTTGGATGATCTGTCCATTGGTGAAAGTGGGTTGTTAAAGTCCCCTACTATGAATGTGTTACTGTCGATTTCCCCTTTTATGGCTCTTAGTATTTGCCTTATGTATTGAGGTGCTCCTATGTTGGGTGCATAAATATTTACAATTGTTATATCTTCTTCTTGGATTGATCTCTTGATCATTATGTAGTGTCCTTCTTTGTCTCTTCTAATAGTCTTTATTTTAAAGTCTATTTTGTCTGATATGAGAATTGCTACTCCAGCTTTCTTTTGGTTTCCATTTGCATGGAATATCTTTTTCCATTCCCTCACTTTCAGTCTGTATGTGTCTCTAGGTCTGAAGTGGGTCTCTTGTAGACAGCATATATATGGGTCTTGTTTATGTATCCATTCAGAAAATCTGTGTCTTTTGGTGGGAGCATTTAGTCCATTTACATGTAAGGTAATTATCGATATGTATGTTCCTATTCCCATTTTCTAAATTATTTTGGGTTCATTATTATAGGTCTTTTCCTTCTCTTGTGTTTCTTGCCTAGAGAAGTTCCTTTAGCATTTGTTGTAAAGCTGGTTTGGTGGTGCTGAACTCTCTCAGCTTTTGCTTGTCTGTAAAGGTTTTAATTTCTCCATCAAATGTGAATGAGATCCTTGCTGGGTAGAGTAATCTTGGTTGCAGGTTTTTCTCCTTCATCCCTTTCAGTATGTCCTGCCACTCCCTTCTGGCTTGCAGAGTTTCTGCTGAGAGATCAGCTGTTAACCTTATGGGGATTCCCTTGTGTGTTGTTTGTTGTTTTTCCCTTGCAGCTTTTAATATGCTTTCTTTGTATTTAATTTTTGACAGTTTGATTAATATGTATCTTGGTGTATTTCTCCTTGAATTTATCCTGTATGGGACTCTCTGTGCTTTCTGGACTTGATTAACTATTTCCTTTCCCATATTAGGGAAGTTTTCAACTATAATCTCTTCAAATATTTTCTCAGTCCCTTTCTTTTTCTCTTCTTCTTCTGGAAACCCTATAATTCGAATGTTGGTGCATTTAATGTTGTCCCAGAGGTCTCTGAGATTGCCCTCAGTTCTTTTCATTCTTTTTTCTTTATTCTGCTCTGCAGCAGTTATTTCCACTATTTTATCTTCCAGGTCACTTATCCGTTCTTCTGCCTCAGTTATTCTGCTATTGATCCCATCTAGAGTCTTTTTTATTTCATTCATTGTGTTCTTCATCATTGTTTGTTTCATCTTTAGTTCTTCTAGGTCCTTGTTAAATGTTTCTTGCATTTTGTCTATTCTATTTCCAAGATTTTGGATCATTTTTACTATCATTATTCTGAATTCTTTTTCAGTTAGACTGCCTATTTCCTCTTCATTTGTTAGGTCTGGTACGTTTTTATCTTGCTCCTTCATCTGCTATGTGTTTTTTGGTCTTCTCTTTTTGCTTATCTTACTGTGCTTGGCGTCTCCTTTTTGCAGTCTGCAGGTTCGTAGTACTCATTGTTTTTGATGTCTGTCCCTAGTGGCTAAGGTTGGTTCAGTGGGTTGTGTAGGCTTCCTGGTAGATGGGACTAGTGCCTGTGCCCTGGTGGATGAGGCTGGATCTTGTCTCTCTGGTGGGCAGGTCCACATCTGGTGGTGTGTTTTGGGGTGTCTATGGACTTATTATGATTTTAGGCAGCATCTCTTGTAATGGGTGGTGCTGTGTTCTTGTTTTGCTAGTTGTTTGGCATAGGGTGTCCAGCACTGTAGCTTGCTGGTCGTTGAGTGAAGCTGGGTGCTGGTGTTGAGATGGAGAGCTTTGGGAGATTTTCGCCATTTGATATTATGTGGAGCTGGGAGGTCTCTTGTGGACCAGTGTCCTGAAGTTGGCTCTCCCACCTCAGAGGCACAGCACTGACTCCTGCCTGCAGCACCAAGAGCCTTTCATCCACATGGCTCAGAATAAAAGGGAGAAAAATTAGAGAGAAAGAATTAGTAGAAGTAGGAAGGAAGGAAGGAAGGAAGGAAGGAAGGAAGGAAGGAAGAAAGAAAGAAAGAAAGAAAGAAAGAAAGAAAGGAGGGAAGGAAGGAAGAAAGAAAAAAGAAAGAAAGAAGAAAAGAAGGAAAGAAAGAAAGAAAGGAGGGAGGGAGGTATGGTGGGAGGAAGGAAGGAAGGAAGGCGGGAAGGAAGGAAAAAAAGAAAGAAGATAAAGTAAAATAAAACAATAAAATATAATAAAATTATTAAATTAAAAAATATTAAGAAAAAAAAAAAGACGGATAGAACCCTAGGACAAATGGTGGAAGCAAAGCTATACAGACAAAATCTCACACAGAATCATACACATACACACTCACCAAAAGAGGAAAAGGGGAAAAAATCATAAATGTTGCTCTCAAAGTCCACCTCCTCAATTTGGGATGATTCGTTGTCTATTCATGTATTCCACAGATGCAGAGTACATCAAATTGATTGTGGAGCTTTAATCCGCTGCTTCTGAGGCTGCTGGGAGAGATTTCCCTTTCTCTTCTTTGTTCTCACAGCTCCCAGGGGCTCAGCTTCGGATTTGGCCCCACCTCTGCGTGTAGGTCGCTGGAGGGCGTCTGTTTTTTGCTAAGACAGGACGGGGTTAAAGGAGCAGCTGATTCGGGGGCTCTGGCTCACTCAGGCCGGGGGAGGGAGGGGCACGGATGCTGGGCGAGCCTGCGGCAGCAGAGGCTGGCATGACGTTGCACCAGCCTGAGGCCCGCCGTGCGTTCTCCCGGGGAAGTTGTCCCTGGATCCTGGGAACCTGGCAGTGGCAGGCTGCACAGGCTCCCTGGAAGAGGGGTGTGGATAGTGACCTGTGCTTGCACACAGGCCCCTTGGTTGTGGCAACAGCAGCCTTAGCGTCTCCTGCCGTCTCTGGTGCCCGCGCTGATAGCCGCAGCTTGAGCCTGTCTCTGGAGCTCGTTTAGGCAGTGCTCTTAATCCCCTCTCCTCGCGCACCCCAAAACAATGGTCTCTTGCCTTTTAGGCAGTTCCAGACTTTTTCTCGGACTCCCTCCTGGCTAGCTGTGGCGTACTAGCCCCCTTCAGGCTGTGTTCACACAGCCAACCCCAGTCCTCTCCCTGGGATCTGACCTCCAAGCCTGAGTCTCAGCTCCCAGCCCTGCCCACCCCGCAGGTGAGCAGACAAGCCTCTCAGGCTGGTGAATGCTGGTCAGCACCGATCCTCTGTGTGGGAATCTCTCCACTTTGCCCTCTGCACCCGTTGCTGTGCTCTCCTCTGTGGCTCCAAAGCTTCCCCCCCCATCACCCCTGTCACACACACACACACACACACACACACACACACCCTGCCTCCGCCAGTGAAGGGGCTTCCTAATGTGTGGAAACTTTTCCTCTTTCACAGCTCCCTCCCAGAGGTGTATGTCCCATCCCTATTCTTTTGTTTCTGTTTTTTACTTTTTTCTTTTGCCCTATCCAGGTATGTGGGGAGTTTCTTGCCTTTTGGGAAGTCTGAGGTCTTCTTCCAGCATCCAGTAGGTGTTCTGTAGAAGTTGTTCCGCATGTAGATGTATTTCTGATGTATTTGTGGGGAGGAAGGTGATCTCCACGTCTTATTCTTCCATCATCTTAAAGCTCCCCAAATTTTAAAATTTCCTGTTAGAAAATAGTCCTAGAGCAAGTGCAATTCCCATGTGCAGGACACTGGATTTAGTTGTTTAGATCATCTCCAACCAAAATCAATCTATTTAACTGTGTGTGTGTGCACACAATATCATATTCTATTTAACAATAATCAAACTGTGGTAGACATTAAGTTTTTTACTAAGGATCTTAGCTTCTCCTTCTTCTGCACATATAGGAAGCTTGCCCCCTGAAATTAGGCAGGACTACATGAATTCCTTTAGCCAGTGCAATGTGAGCAGAAACATTTAAGAGCTGGGGTGCAATTTACCTTATCCCTCTTCCACACAGTGCATGCTGGGTCCCTGAATGAAAATGATATGGGAAGAGTCCTTCCATGGTTTATGATAGACATTTGGTATTAACCACTCCCCCAAATAAATTAATAAACCTGTCTTGTTCAAGCCACTAAGATTTGTTACCACAGCTGATATTAGACTTTCTTGATTCTATCTTTCTCTTCCTCATTTTTTTCCCTACTCAAATACTTACAGAGCATAAACAGTACAGTCAATCTTCTTTTCTAAATTAATAGTATAACATGGAACAAGAAGACAGTGGCTAATTGAAATCCAGTTAGAAAGACAAGAGTGGACTTTTTTCCTCTATATATCTGTCTCTTAATTAAAAAAAAAATTGAATACTAACCCTTGTAATTCTCCCCTCTAATACAATCAGTACTTCAGAAGCACCCACTTCCCAATGTTTTTCACCTGAGCTATTTAAATAGCTACTCATTGTAAAAAGCAGATCAAGGAAGAGGCACAAAGAATGAGTAACAGAGAAAACTTGTTATAGAAAAAGCCTGTAAAAATAACTTTAAATGGAGTGTAATCTATAAAAATATCAGATCACTGTGTTGTATACCTGAAACTAATATAATATTGTAAATCAACAATACTTCAATAAAAAAGAAAACGAATATGGGATTGTTACAAAAATGGTTCAAATGCTTATTGCTTTTGACTCAGTAATTTAAGAATTGAAATTCATAAAAAGAAGTTAGGAACCTTCATGGTACCTTAGATGATAGCCTTAAGGGCAGCTACTACTGATGCCATAAATTGTCCTTTGGCAATTTTATGGGTCTTTGTGAGTCTTTCCTTTGGTGTTACTCACAAAGGAAAGAAAAGAAAGAAAGAAAGAAAGAGAAAGTAAGAAAGAAAGAAAGAGAAAGGGAGGGAAAGAGGGAGGGAGAGTGGGAGGGAGAGAGGGAGGGAGGAAGAAAAGAAAGGAAGGAAGGAAGAAAGGAAAATACTGTAAAAGTATAAAATGGCTTTAGTCAGTATTGTTAGTCTGATATCAGTTTTGCTACTAAATAATAAGATGAATCAATAAATTATTTCTAATTTGTCATCATCTGTCAAAATTCATGATCCAGTCTGTATTTTCAGATTGGAGTTTCTAGTGTTGCATTTCTAGTTTATAATTTTCCTAGGCCACACTTAAAATCATTTGAATCAGAATCCCTCAGAGGGAGTCAGCCCAATTTTTTGGGGGGGTTGCTATTTAGATGCACACCCCAGGAACTAAAAACATATTTTGACATGATTCCCACTATAGCATTAGAAATGAGAATGATCAGTGGCAAACATGGACTTCAAATGCAAACATGTTTGAAGGGTTATACCATATCTTAATGATTCTTCCAAGAGCTGTTTTGGTTGCAGTTGTTATTTTGTAATTCCAAGTGGCTCTAGAAATACCTAGGTGCCCCAAATGAACTTACAAGTCAAGATGGATGACACAAAAGGGTCCATGGATTTTACTATAGAAATGCCATCCTTTGTTCACATAATAACTGGGAAAAGCATTTGAATGGCAGAGAAAATACTGTTTTAGTTTTTTGTTTTGAGGAGAGATCTTCTCCCCACCTTATCCCCTCTTGTCTTGCTTTTATTTTCTCTTTGTCTTCATTCCTAGATCCACTAACTGACATAAGCAATTTTAATTACTTCATTCTGAAAATGTCTTCTGAAGAGAACTGTATATTATCTTCTGTGTTATAGCAAAGTGCACTTATTTAGGAATAGCTGCTGCCTGCTTCAGGCGTGCTGAGAGTGTCAAGGTATACTACCCATTTGGATCTGAAGGTCACGGACTATAGGTCACAGAGTTCTTGCCATCAGGGTTTCACTTGCTTTTCTTTTGTTCAGATCACATTTCATCTTTACTCCTCCATTTTCCTCCTTGAAAGAGTGGAGATAACTTGTAGTTCCAATTTCTGTTGGCAAAAGCAGCATTCATTTTGATTGCAACATTTAATTCACTGTAGGGTTTTTTTCCCATTTTATTGATTTCCAGAGTTTATTTTCATGGAATTTTTACCCTCATAGGTAAAATTTTGTTATGTGTGTGTGCATTTAAGCATATTTTATAATTGATTTTTATAGGGTATATAATATATCTTCACTTTAATTACTTTGGATGATAATGAAGGCCACAGAATTGATTGTAACTAAGGGGGATTTAATTTTTTAAAGTATGAGTAACATTTAAAAAAATCATGTACTTAACTTATTTTAAATATAAAAGAATAAAGGATTAGGAAATTGTTTATCAGTTTCCCAGAAAACAGACTCTGAGTGGGTGTGGAGTATGCAGGCTGTTTATGATGGAGCACCCTCAGATCAACACCTGTGGAGAGGAGGGGAAGGAAGCAGGATTGGTCAGAGGAGGAAGCCAAGCTGCAGTGCAGATCCACCACATCTACACCTGTAGGAAAAAGGAACGGGAAGCAGGATTGGGCTGATGAAAAAGTCAAGCTGCAGTGCAGACCTAACACATCTCAGCTCACCCCTCAGGTTGTTTTGAAGCTTGAATGCCTTTCAGAGCTACCCTGAGTTGGGTCAAGACGACCAGACATTTATTCTCCTACATCTACCAGTCTCGGTGTCATATGGGCCACTCAGGAGCAGGAACGTGACTTTAGAGAAAGGTGACCTTAGGCAGCAGTGTTCTGCATCTGAGGTGGTCCTGAAGGCTGTTGTGAAGACTATCTGTTGACATACCACCAGGAGCCGGGGTATCAAGCCCTTCATTGAAGGACTATCTGGATGCTACATCACTGGGTAAGTATGTGTGTTTTCATATAGTATGTAGGTATAAATGTATGTTTATCTTGCTGAGTAGATGTGAATAAGGATGTCCTAATGCTTTTTAAAATGTTTCCAAAATTTATCTGAAATGTAATTATTCCCTTAATATCCAGTCATAGCCTCTTTAATATTCTATACTTGTAGGTTACTCAGTTTGCTATTTTGTCTTTTTATACAATTTCAAAAGTAACAACCATCATTTGTGAAATGAAAAATATCAGAATGAAAACAATTAGAAAAATATTTTACATGAGAAAGACAAACTACAGGCTAAAACAGAGTTATATAGAAATAACCACCTAAGATGTATTTTATTGAGTTAAAATGGTCCTGTCTAATGGCTAAATATTAGTCATTGGCTAATAAATAGAAACAAAAAGGCACAGTAACTATTAAAAACCAAGAAAATAATACAAATTCTGATTCAATGGCAAATATAAGTGTTATTGCTATATATCCAATATTTTTCACTGGAAAAAGTAAGAGGACATGAGATGAGAAGGAACTAAAATGGAATTTTGTACTCATTTAAACTTTAGATCTTAAAGAATATTTAGAAGAAATAGGTTACACAGAAGAGTCAAATAATGGTACATGGAAAGAGGAACAGAATATCAAGGTGTATTTTTAAATTGTTCCTTCTGAGTCATACTGCTCCAACTCTAAGCTCTGTGGGTTTCCTTTCCCGCTAGGGGAGGGGAAGAGTCAACAGAACTACTAGTCTAGGGAAAGGTAATGAGGAAGAAAGAAAAAAAAAGTACATAAGGGAGTAAAGGTATAGAAAAAAAACACCCAGAAAGAAAAGAGAAAAGGGAAATCACTCATCAACAAGAGTTTTAAAAAAGAAAGAGAAAGGAGAAAATGGGAGAAGAGAATGATATGTGACTTTACAGCATCTTCAGGGCAAACCTACGCAGATGCAAATCCTTCCATCAAAGAGCAGTTTGGCAAATCTCTCAACTCCTTTACTTTTCCTTTGTATTATTTTTGTGGATATAGCTTTTCCACTGGAGAAAACATGAGATATCTAAGGTAGGGCATGGTTAAAAAATGTTGAAACAGGTGTCACTAGGTCTTAATATTAAGTTTTCTGATCTTTTAGCATAACACAAATCTCTGACTCTAATTTCAATTCAGAAGTAAACTACAAGTACAATACTGGAGATGTCTATGGCATACAAATGTCAGATAATAACTAACTGTTGACTGTAAACCTAAGTATACAAAGAACCTTGAGAGACTCATATTTCATCCTTAGCATCTTCCTTAGAAATAGTTAAGCATGCAGTTACTGGAGATGATACTTAGGAGGGAATCAAGCTTCTTGACTTACTGGCTGCATGAATCATGATCGAGATTTTTAACTTTAATTACTTAACTCTCAGTTTCCCCATCAATTTAACTGGTATAGTAATCTTCATTCGTATGGTTATTTTGAGATTAAATCAGTTAATGCTTTTAATGAATTTAGCATAATGCCTGGCACATGATACTTTATCAATCCATTTTATCAGTTAAATTATTACCTTAGATATTTTTAAATAGATTTAAAAATCAAACATGAAACATTTGAGGAGTTTATTAATTCTAGGTACTGTCAATATTATCTATTCATTCTCAGTACTGGTCAGTAAAATGCTACCCTCAAGATATAGGCCAACTTGTCACTATGCTAACAATTCTAAAGGTGCTTTAAATATCTGACATTTGGGAATACTGTCTGTAAAAGTTGACTTTACAACTTCACACAAAATGAGGAAAGCTATGGATGATTATATCCCAGTGACTTTGGTTTTGCAAGGGAAGGCCCTCTGGAAAAATATGCAGAGAGCTCCACGTAGTGTCTACTGTAAATTATAGTTGAATGACAGTACAGATGCAGTGGATAGTGGAGGCATCTTCCAGGGATATTGTAGTCCAAATAGAGAATACACACTTAAACTTAGAGGCCAGACATTAAAAAAAAAAAAAAAAAAAGTCCCTGAATATGACTTGTTGATTTTTAAAACTTATAGTTCATGTTTCCACAAAATACATAGTAACAAGAGCATGTAAGAATTTCAGATTTCTCTATCATGGGAAAAAGCACTTGCTTGAATTGCCCTGGCTTAAGGCAACACTTAAGTTAAATATTTGTAAATTTTAAGTCCCCAGATGCACAGAAAGTACATTTTCTCTTTTAAGAATTTTCAAGGTCAACTTTTTAAAAAGTCCCTCTAATGCTTGCCAATATAATTTTAAAAGGGAAATACATACACCTATTAATATTCTACTCTCCCAAGGTGTGAATCCACCCATGTCCATTACATTGATTAAAAGTTACGATAATCAAATGAAATAATAGTGATAGTAACATTAAGTTCTGTTTCTTTATGAAATCACACCTTTTCCCTATCGTTTAATTCAACATTTATTATCACCTCCTGCTGTTTCCATCCTGAAATGCCTAATACATTTCAGGTGCCATTGTAGGCACTAAGAGGTATTAAATAATAAAATAAATTAAAATTTATGATACCTCCTTTCAAGGAACTTATAGTCCTACATACGAATTTATTTGTATGAATTTATTTTGACATCAGGCACCTATTTTTACCATGGTAAAATACACATAACATAAAATTTAGCATTTTAACCATTTTAAGTGTATGCTTCTGTGGCATTTAGTACATTCACATTGCTGTGACACTCTCACCATTATACATCTCCAGAAAGTCTTCACCTTCCCAAACTGAAATGCTGTACCCCTTAAACAGTAATTCCTCATTCTCCCTTCCCCTCACCTGGCAACCACTATTCCACTTTCTGTCTCTGTGAATTTGACTACTCTAGGAATGACTGGCTTATATCACTTAGCATAATATCTTCAGATTTTATCCATATTACAGCATCTGTCAAAATCTCCTTCCTTTTTAACACTAAATAATATTATACTGAACGCATGATATTAGGTGACTTTTATATTACATAATTGCCAGTGACTCCCTCTTAGAAAATTCTATCTATATTTTAAGATCTTTGCCATAAACCTTTTGTTTTAGAATAGTCTTAGATTTACAAAAAAAAAGTTGCAAAGAGAGTTTCTATATGCCTCACAGACAATTTTTCCTATTGTTAACCCCTTATATTAATTAGTATGGTTCATTTGCTACAACCAATAAGCTGACGTTGATACGTTATTATTGTCTAAAGGCTATATTTTATTTAGATTTCCTCAGTGTTTACCTTAAATTTCCTTATTCTGTTCAGGATCCCATCTAGGAAACCACATTACATTTAGTTGTAGTGTCTCCTTCGGCTCTTCTGGATTGTGATTTTTTTCTCAGGCTTTCCTTGATTTTTAAAAATCTTGGCAGGTTTTAGGAGTACTGTTCAGGTGTTTTGGATTTATCTGATGTTTCTCTCATGATTTAGGGGGAAAAGCCATAGGTGTAAACTGCCAATCTTACCACATCGTGTCAAGGGTACAAACTATCAGCAAATCTTATCATTGATGTTAATCATAATCACCTGCCTGGAAATGGTGTTTGTCAGGTTCCTCCACTGTAAAGCCACTTTCCCTCTCTTTCTGTACTATTGTCTTTGAAAGCAAGACTTAACCGGTACCAACATTTAGCAGGTAGAGAGTGATGCTCCCCTCCTGAAGGGAGAAATATCTATACAACTTATTTGGAATTCTTCTGTATAAGAGATTTATCTATTCTTCCACTTTTAAATATTTTTGTGATCATTTCTTTATATCAGTATGGATGAAACCATTTTTAAAAGGGAAGGAAATAACATCATTTAGTGCTGGCTATGCCACAGGACCTGTGTTAAGTATAGTACTCATTAATTCATGTAATCCTAGATATAACCAATTTGGGAGATATATATATATATATATAATATTCATATAAAAGTATAGACGTGTATCATTTCCTTCACATTATTGGTGAATAAACCAAATCTCAGCCTTAGTAACTTTAGTTTTGCAAGAAACGTATTGTTCATCTAACTGTTTTGGTCATAAAACTGAGATTTTAGGTTACTCTGTGACTCCAAGAAATGGATGAGATTTTGGAATTATTTTGTTTTCAGTAACTCCTATGATAACAGCTTTAAATATGAGCTTCATGGAATCCTTGAAAACAATCAGACAATGTATGGGTAATTGCAGTTTTGGACCTAAGTAGTTTTGCTAATCAGTACAACTAATAAGCGTCTGGTTCATGGTAATAGTGTAGGTCTGTCTGATCCCAACCACTGCCTTTTATAGCCAGTTTCTATTGATCTCTATGGTGATGGATCTATATCATTTATAGCTCATTTAAACACTGAGTTTATGAAGGAGAGGTTAAAACTGTAGGCTTGGGTTCCTTGGCTAGCTGAGAGCCTTGGGAAAATTGCATATCCATTCAAAAGTTCTGATTCTGGATCTATAAATTGGGGAGAGGGAGAAGTGATCATGATAGTAACAGGTATTGCAAGGACTAAGTAAAGTAATTGATGATTGATTAGAGTTCTTTTGCATGGTGCCTGGTACAGAGTAGTTACTTTGTGTTAGCTGTCATTATCAATACTATTGCTATTGTGTGCTTCTTCCATATTTCTGTATGTGAGATAGTCTCATCTTTAGTTTGGGTTTCCTGGAAGACAAGCCTGAGACAGATTCATCTGCAAATGATTAGGACTTGAGGCAGGCAGAGCAGGAAAGGGAAGAAGGTAAGCCAGGGTATGATCAGGTGAAGTCAAGCCTCAGCCTGATCCCATGGAGAGGTCTGGAGTATAAATTACTCTACCAAGATTTTCCACCTAATGGTTATAGAGCTGGACTTTTATATATTGCACCAGTTAGTCAATGGCTATGGGCTGTGGAGGGGAAGGTGGGGAAATGGTACTGGTATGAAATTTTAGGCACAACCAGGTAGTTCATGGACCATGCTCAGAATGTTTCCCAGGTGCAAGGCATCACCAGCAAAGTAGTGCAGAACTAGTAAGAGGCCGTGGAGGATATCAGGCAGGGCACCAGAAGTAGTCAATACAGTCTTTTCTCCCCAACTACATAGTAAACCTCCTATAGATAAGACGTTTAGTAGAATTACAGATACTTCTTAAACTCTGCAGATTTAGAGCAATAAGTTTGCAAATGGAAAATTGGGCATTATATGCCTGCTTTGGAACCTTTTAACAAAATAACCCAGTTTGTTGTGGATACTGTATTTTTCAAATGATTGTTTTGTTCATATTGGTCTGCACTAGAGATGGCTTAGTTCTCTTCCTGGAATCTAAAATATTTATCAAGAACTATTCATAGAAACATGTGGATGGAACTACTACCTCCAATAAAATATCACAAAGGTTATATAGCTGTAGTTCTCTAGCTCATGGTGCATTAATCCCCACTCCCTCCTTTGTTTAGTACCTCTCCTTTGTTCCCACCCACAGATACTCTGATTCATTTGGTACAGGGGTGAGGCCTGGGTTATAATTTGTTTTCAAAGCTTCCCAGCCAAGATTGAGAACAACCAGATTGCAGTAAAAATTAGCCAGTTGGAAAATTTTAAATTGCCTAACTCCTTCACAATGCAAGCAAAGAAATCTGCCTCATTTTGAAATGATTGTATTAAAAAATATCAAAAAGGTATATAGTGACATTTTAAATGGTAATTTTAAGAAAAATATAGATTATTTCAGAGTGCCACAAAGTGTTCATTCAAGATGATCCTGAAAATTTTATCATCTTTCCTACTCACTCCAAAACAGGAGTCAGGGGTCTAAAAGAATATAAATTAAACCGTTTTGAGTGAACTGACACATTAACTTGGGCATGCAGATAATGTGGTTAAAATATTAGGCCAGATATACATGTAAACACAACCAAAGTGAAATTTTAGTATGTATTCAAAAACTAAGCACTCAGAATTGGATACAAATGTCCAAGAGAAACTCAATCTGGTATTATTTAGTTGATATAGTTAAACCAGCTCTAACATAATTCTAGTTAGATGGAAAGGCAGTAAAATTCATATCACAATATTTTCCTTTCTGTAAAATTAACATTAAAACTTTCAATAGCGTATTTAAAAATGAAAGCAAGTGAAAGAGTTTTAATTACTTTTTTGGCTATTAAAGGAATGGCAATATTTTAAATTAGTTTGTAAATCATCGTCATTTTCCTCCCATGTATTCATCTGTCAACAATATTTCGTAAGTCATTTCTGTACTTATAAGAAATACAATTTATAGAATTATCAGAGATAAAAAATAATGTTATATAACCTATAATTATTATTATTTTTAAACATTGAGCTATAGTTTTTATCAGGGAAGAACATTAGTGATTGACAGTACTAGAAAAGAAAAGAATATTTGAATATAGAATCTCCTCCCCCCCAAAAAAATTTATGGCCCTCAATTAAAAAAAATTCTACTCTGATTTCCATTATAATTCTATGAAGATTACAGTTAGAAAACTCCAGTTTTGTTTTTCCTGGCTACAAAAAGTTAAAAAAAAAAAAATCTACCGTTAGGTTTCTGCTGCCTCTGTTGAGTTTGCCAGATAAATGTCTCAACTGAAAGCTGTAACTGTGATTTATTGGGCTTGAAATATGAAGCATATCTTTCCTGTAGGAGTTTTAAATATCTTATTAAGCAATGGTAAGTTCTACTCAGTATTAATCAAAACAACCACAAAACAAACTACAAAACAAGTATGTGTGGTACTTAGCCCTCTCTCAGGAACCACCAGCTAGTGGAGATGAAGAATATATTCTTATATTCTCAAACTCTTATTTCGCTTTCCAGCAATGTTTCCAAAACTACTCTCTGTCCAGATTTACACACCTAGCAAATATTTGGATGCATGTAAATACATATGTTTACAAAAATAACTTCTATTGCACAAGACCTATTTCATGAAATACCTGACAAAGTCGCCTATTATTGTCCTCAGTAAAATGAAGGGAGTGGGCCTGAATTATTTTGAAGGAGATGCCAAAATGCGGGTAGCATACGTTAACTCACTTTTCACTCATGTTTCAGAATACGTTTTTCAAATCTTATAAAAGGACAAATATTTGCATGCTTCTGCAAAAATCCTTCTTAGAGATTTTAGATGTTTGGAAAATATTGCTTTTTTTTTTTTTTTTAATGAAATCTAGTCTTTGAAAAATATACATTCTACTTCTGGTTTTTCCTTCATTTTTTTTTCCTCTGTGACAACAGTGGTGTTATAAGAGGTGAGGGGAAGTGCATTTTAAAGTGATGATATTTAGGCTTATAAATCTGTTGGAAGAAAATGGACAATGAAGGACACATGCTAGAAATATCATTATAATATTAACAAAAATAAGAACTTTTTGCTCTGCAACATACTGAAAAATGGGCAGGACTGAATAAAAGTGAGTTCAAAAATGCCATGAGCAATGCTAGAATGATAAGTACAGAATTATACTCAGATGTGAATTAAAGAGCTTAAATACAACTGGCTATTTAATTGGTCTGGTTGTAACACTGCTGTTGCCTCCCTCAGGAGGTGCAGAATTGGATAAATGGAAATACAGAGCTTTTATTAAATTTTAATTGTATTTTATTAAGGCACAGGAAAAAAAGACGTTGTTTGTGGTTTTATTATTATCATGGTAATTTGCCAAGAGAAGGATTTTAATGGGCTAAATACTAATTATTCAAAGATAGATTAAGCTCTACGAAAAGAAAAATGGTTGCTCAGAGAATTGGACATGCTGAGGAATAAAAGATAACATTTGATGTAACAACCCATGCTGATCCTTTAAAAAGGAAAACAGTTGGATTAAGAAAAATCTGCTTTTCATGAAAAGGCAAAGGAGTACATAAAACCATAAAAAAGGCAAATAAATATTCATTAATTCATTCAACAAATGTTTATTAATTGCCTGCTTTGTGTACCAGTAACTTTGAATCACTAGGTATACAAAGTCAAACTCTACATGGTCCTGCCCTTGAGGGGGTTTGTGGGAAGCAGAGAGAGATGTGAATCAATAATAATATAGGACAGTGCTGGGAAGGCTTGAAGTTCTGTAAAATTCCAAACAGAAGGACCTGTGAGAGCAAAGGAAGGAAAGGGAAGTTTCTCCAGAAACTTATATTTATACTGAATTTTAAGGCGGTAGAAAATAGTTCAATGTAAATAGGGCAAAGTCATTCCAGGTGCAATGTAGCAGAGCAGAGAAATAGCAGGAACTGGAGATGTAGGCAAGGCAGTAACAAAAGATCCTTCTCGCCAAGATAAAGAGTTTGAAATTTATCTGAAAACTTAGGAAGGAGCTTCTGGGGGATCCCCATCCCCCTTAAATTGAGGTAAAGTTTACATGTAGTGAAATACACTTACTGAAAGATTCTTAGTAGGCCAAGGATATAGTGAGTCTTTCATTTTAGAAAGATGTATTTGGCAGCAGTATGGGAAATAAACCATCTACCACCTTTATAGCAGTCTTTATAGCAGTCACCTTAAATATACCAGGTGTCTCAGAGATATTTGTTGCTCACCAAATGTCTATGTGTTCCCATACTTTCCCTACCTCCATTCAGTTAGGTAAGACCGTGTGATTAGTTCTGGCCAGTGAACTGTGTCAAAGGATACAGAGATTTGGCAAGGGCTCCTCCACCTTCCTTTCTTCCCTTTCGTGCAACCTGAGAGCCTGTGCTCTGTGTGGTGGTGCAGCCTCAACATGGAGAGCCTCTGTCAGTCTGACTCCTTGAATGACTATTGTGGAGTGGGGTCCGCTTAACCCCTCCTCCACCCTCTACCCCCCAACCTAGATGAGTTACAATGTGAATTGAAAACAAAATTTATTCTCATAACATAGTCTAATCTAACATGACTAATATCTTCCGGTCACTTCTTTTATTCTTTTTTTTTTTTTTTTTTTTAAATTTTATTTATTTATTTTTATTTTTGGCTGTGTTGGGTCCTCGTTTCTGTGCGAGGGCTTTCTCTAGTTGCGGCGAGCGGGGGCCACCCTTCATCGCGGTGCGCGGGCCCCCCACTGCCGCGGCCTCCCTTGTTGCGGAGCACAGGCTCCAGACACGCAGGCTCAGTAGTTGTGGCTCACGGGCCCAGTTGCTCTGCGGCATGTGGGATCCTCCCAGACCAGGGCTCGAGCCCCCGTCCCCTGCATTGGCAGGCAGACTCTCAACCACTGCGCCACCAGGGAAGCCCTTCTTTTATTCTTTGAAGAGCTCAGTTCCTGTCACATTCAACATTAGGCATGTCATAATTCTTAGCGATTTTAATATCTATGTTGATGGCGTTTTCAGTATTCCAGACATTCTGTTACCCGGCCTTCTCTTGCCAAATGGTCTTGTCTTCCACCCTACTTTAACTTTTAATCCCATGGTCATACACTAGTATTTTTATGATTATCAACAATTTCAATCTTGAGCATCTTCGTCTCTGGTCTTATCTCCTATCTTTCTAGCCAACTCCATGTAATATCTCAACTCGTATTATTCTTCAAGTTCATTGGGACTTTTAATGTATTTATCCAAGTTTTCACTATTCCTCACCTTCATATCCTCACTTTTTTATCTCTCTAGATCCTAGGGCCATCATTATGATCACTTCCTTGCAAATTCCACTAACACAATTGTCCTTTTTTGGTTTTCATTGCTCCCCTGGAAAAACTTCCAGTCTAGCTGAATTCAACTCTGTCATCCCTGCATCTAAACCATTGCAAATGAATATGGCTGGAAAAAAAGCAGCCTAGCATACTGACTACTCTCATTTTAAATTCATAACTTCTAAATATATGTTTCCTTTGCTACTAATTCTCCTACAAATTTTAATTAGTATTTTAAACCTTTTCCTCCTTCAATTTCCACCACAACATCCATAACTAAACTCACTCATAGGTGATTATGTTGCTTCCTATTCCTCTAGGAACATTGATTTACAATCAGAAAAGACTTTTCTCAAGCTACGACCACATGTACCATGTACATTCATGTTATATGCTCTTCTTCCAATCCTGTGGTTGCCTAAGCCATCTGTAATCCTTTCCGAGGCTAATCTCTCTACTTTTGTACTTGATTTCAACTCTCCTTACCTACTTATGAATATGGCTTCAGAAACTCAATTCTCTGCCATGATCAAATTTTCCCTCTTGAGTCATTCTTGCCAAATATGTAAAGATATTATGGCAACTTTAAACACTTTTTCTTTACCCTAGATTTCATTACTTTTACCCCCACCTCTGCTCTTCTTTACAACAATCTCCTCAAAAATTTGTCTATACTATTTCTCTCCTATTCCCCTCTTCCCATTCTTTGTTGAATTCAGTTCCATTACCTTTTCCCCCATCACTCTACTGAAACTTTTCTTGTCAATGTCTCCAAGAGATTCATGTTGCTAAACACAAAACAATTCTCAGGTCTCAGATTTCCTTACCACTTTCACTTCTTATATTTACTTCTACAGCCTGCATTGATTCCCTCAACTCCAGAGTTTTTAAATCAAGTTGTACTCTCGATTTTTTTTTTTCACACAGCACCGTAAGCATTTTTTTCTCTGCTTCTCTCCATTTCTATCATCATCTCTTACCGGATTGCTGAACCCCCTAACATCGCTTCCTAATTCAGTGCTTGCCCCCCTTTGGTCTATTCTTAAAATAGAAGGCAGAATGTTTCTTTGGAAACCCAAGTAAATCACGTCACTACCATCTTCAAAATCCTCCAGTGGGTATCTTTCTCAAAGTCCTTAAAATGATCTACAAAATTCTATGTTTTCTGGTCGCCAACATTTCTCTGATTTCAACCGTTTTTCCTCTTCATCACTCACTCTGCTCTAGCAATGCTCGTCTCCTTGTTGTCACTATAACATGCCAGGAAGGTGCCCTCTTCAGGGCTCTCATACTCACTACTCATTCTGTCTCCAATATCATTCCCCAGATATCTGTAGGTCTGGTTCACTCTTTGCCTTTGGATATCTGCTCAACTATAACTTTCTAAGTTAGGTCATCCCAAACCACCATAAATCAACCCTCTTATTCTCTTAGCAATCTTGTGAGTTAGGTATTATTTTTTTTATATTAAAGATGAGGGAAAATGTTCACAAGATATTATCCTCATATTAAAAAGGAGGAAACGAAAGCTCACAGAATCATGACTACAATGATGTTTTGTACGAGGGATTCTAAATTCTTTATATATATTAACCCACTTAATCATAATAAGAACTCTATTATTATCCACAAATATCAAATAAAATATCTAGAATCACAAAGTCACTAAGCTGCATAGATAAGCTGAGACAGCTTCTTTGAATTAATAATCTTTCCTTTCACTCTATGGGCTCCTGGTATTATCATTCAAATCATGCAAAATCACATTATTAGTGATACATAGGTGCTCAGGGATTGGTTTTACATATTTTCAGTTAAATCTCTCCTTTTATAATTCTATATTACTTTGACTATAATTTTTAAAGTAGTGAAATATTAAAACCCAGAGTAATTATAAATTTTGTATTGTTGGCATCTCCAAATGGGTTGTGTTGCTGTACTTTAGTCTATATGGTAAATTTTTATCACAGTCCTGGTCTCCCCAACAGATAGTTTCTCTTCTTAACATAGAATTGTTTTAGAAATGTCAAGACATAACTTCTAAAATGATGCCTCCTCAGAATTTTGCACTCACTCCTTTCCATCTCTGGATAATATGTGAAATATTATTTGTGCAACTAGTTCACTATCACAACATCAGTGGTGCCTGACTAACAATAGTTGGCATTGCACAAAGCAATAAAATATTTAAAACTGAAGAAATACAAAGATCCGCTTTAAAGCAGGGATTGGTGAATCTCTCTAACATGGATTATAGGGATAATTATAAAATTGACACAAACAGGTATATATTTAAAAATTTTGTTTCAAACTTGCAATAATTTTAAACATAATTTGGCTCCTCAAATTACATTTTGTTTGTAAATTATCTATTAAAATTTTCCTATGCTTCTGCCCATCGCTTATAAAAGTATTATTTTGTATGGTACACAGGAAGTTGAGTTAATGATACTTCTCATTAGTGTATGCAAACCTCATCTTTTGTTCTATTTCCCTTCACTCCTAATCTCTACTTTCCTTCCTGTCATGCAATTGAAACCCATTCTATTGTGTTTGATATGTTTTTAAACATTCATGTAATCATATAAAATTCTAGAATTATATGTAGGTTTTTAATTTTTAAATATGGTATTGGGCTAAAACTCTTATTCTGCTTTTTATCTTTTCTTTTAAACTCAAGTGCTTTTAAGTGCTATCTATGTTTTAATATGCACATCTAGTTGTTTCTAATTGGTGAATAAAATTTCACAGGTGTATGTCCACCTCGTTTTGCTCACCCACCCTTCCAGTTACCTGGAGCTTCCTGCCCTTACCAGAAAAGCCAAAATAAATATCTACCCTCTTGCTCTCATACAGGCCATGGGAGAATTTCTCTGAGATACGCATTCAGAACTGTGATCCCTGCTTCAAAGGGCATTCCTCCACTTAACTGTACTAAGTACTGCCAGTTACTTTCAGAATGCCCGTGCCAATCTAAACCCTCAACAGTAACTCATTTCTCTCATTTTTTAATCTGCTTTCCACTTCCACTCATTTTTTTTGCCTGGGCATCCCTACTTTTCCACACTTATATCTCATATCTCATGTATGTTCTTGTATTGGCACTTAATAACAGGATAATAGACATTTGGTTTAGATGAAAATGTCTCTCTTCTAATACTAGACTAATACAGAGTAAAAGTAATTTGTGAGATAAATCTGGACTTTTACCTGTAGCTATTTCTTTCTTGGTCTTATAGTTGTTTTACTTTACCTTAGAGTACATTTGTTTTAGGTCCTATATATGTAAACTTCTTAAAGATAGAGCTATGCCTTAGATATTCCAATATTCATCCATTCATTTATTTATTAAAAATATTAAGCACTTCTCTCATTATAGTAGTTTTCTAGGTATTACTAATACAGATATTAGTAAGACCCAGTTCCTATCTCAAGCAGTTCAAGTCAATAGTGGAGAAAAGCATGGAACTAAATTATCAAAATAACTGCTGCCATATAAGTATATATGCATATATGGGTCATCTCTTTCGTATTTTGTTTATGCTCCTCTGGCCTTGAGTCACGAGAAAGTAGAGCAAGATGAAAGTTTTTATTTTCCTTTTCTTTGTGTCTTTATCTACCTCATTCTTTGTTACTGAAGGGCAAGTACTATGATAAGAAAAACAACCTCTTAAACTTGAATGAGTCAGAATTGAACCGAAGAGTGTTTTCTTAGAATGTGTACCTAAATATTGACTTTGTAACCAAGTTTTAAAAAGTGAACTAATAATAGCTAAATACTTCTTATGAGAGGACCTGAGTGTTAATAAGCCAATGCAAAGTAAAATCCCACTTTTGATATAACATGTTTGGTGAAGATGGACCTTTGTGAATCACATCTTGCTTCTGATATGAGAGTTGGTCAGGAAACAGAACTTCCATAGTGCATGACAATTTGTAAAGAGAGTTTTTATCTTAAGTGTTAGCTTCTTAATTCTTTTGAAAGACACCAAGTAGATTCAAATCACAGTTTTATAAAAGTCTCCATGTGTTGCCCAGCCATATGCATGTCAAGGTGAAGAGTCCAGGAGAAGGAAATAAAGGTTAGTGACAGATACCACTTACAACTTGCTTCAGTGAACTTGGTAAAGAGGACTTTTTCTTATGTTCTCAATTTGATTGGCATGTGTAGTTAGGATAAGGTGATTAGAAATAAGTTGTTATAAATTCTGGAACATTAATAAACAATAGACTCAAAGAAGATAGATGAAAAAAACACTGTCAGAGTTCTGTCTTGTTACGTTTCTTAGAGGAAGAAATATTTGAGGAGAATCTTCAAAGGTGGCTCACCAGGTGGTTTCACCAGGTAAAAGAGGGAGAAAAGGACATTTTGGGTAGAGAAACTATTGCCTGCAATGACACAGAGACATGCAACAGCATACTTTGTTCAGGAAGTTAAAAATAGTCCATTAATGCTGGAGCACAGATGGGGTTAGAAGGCCAGGAAGGCAGAGTTGTGTGAAATAAGCCTGGAGAGGTAGGTCTCATGAGAAAAGATACATAGTTTATTTTAGAGCAATGGGAATACTCTGAAATTTTTCTTTTTTTAATTGGAAAACTATATTTATTATAGAAAATTTTGAAAATGAAGAAAAGTAAACAAGATCAAAACAAATTTCTTCACTATCCTATCATCCTGAGATAACTGTTAGTAAGATTCCTTTCTGTATCACGGTGAGCCCCATCTATATATCCATCTATTGGTATTTTAGTGTATTACTATTATTTTAGCTTACTATACATTTTGGTTTACATATTTTTAGTTTACTAAATAAGGACTGCAGTGTTTTGTAATCAGCATATTTACTTAATATACTGTATCATCCCAATGATTATGGTATTTCTATAGCACATCCTATTCAGAATAAATCCCATTTTAATTAAAGGTTAAATTAAAAAAATGAAACGATAAAATTCCATGTCAATGAGTTTATTTATTTTGAAAGGAGAGTCACAATAAACATATTGTGCACTAGTTATTTCTGGGTTGTGATAACATGGATAATATTTTTTTTCTTATTTCCTCCCAATGAATTCATCACAAGACTTTAGTGTAAACATTGTGTTAACTCTTTAGTCTTGCTATCCTACTTGCTACGACTGTCTTTTTTTTTTTTTTTTTTAACATCTTCATGGGAGTATAATTGCTTTACACTGGTGTGTTAGTTTCTGCTTTATAACAAAGTGAATCAGTTATACATATATTCCCATATCTCTTCCCTCTTGAGTCTCCCTCCCACCCTCCCGATCCCGACACTCTAGGTGGTCAAAAACCGAGTTGATCTCCCTGTGCTTTGTGGCTGCTTCCCACTAGCTATCTACCTTATGTTTGTTAGTGTATATATGTCCATGCCTCTCTCTCGCTTGGTCACAGCTCACCCTTCCCCCTCCCCATATCCTCAAGTCCGTTCTCCAGTAGGCCTGTGTCTTTATTCCTGTGTTACACCTAGGTTCTTCATAACATTTTTTCTTCTTAAATTCCATATATATGTGTTAGCATACGGTATTTGTCTTTCTCTTTCTGACTTACTTCACTCTGTATGACAGACTCTAGGTCTATCCACCTCATTACAAATAGCTCAATTTCGTTTCTTTTTATGGCTGAGTAATATTCCATTCTATATATGTGCCACATCATCTTTATCCATTCATCCGATGATGGAAACTTAGGTTGTTTCCATCTCCAGGCTATTGCAAATAGAGCTGCAATGAACATTTTGGTACATGACTCTTTTTGAATTATGGTTTTCTCAGGGTATGTGCCCAGTGGTGGGATTTCTGGGTCATATGGTAGTTCTATTTGTAGTTTATTAAGGAACCTCCATACTGTTCTCCATAGTGGCTGTACCAATTCACATTCCCACCAGCAGTGCAAGAGTGTTCCCTTTTCTCCACACCCTCTCCAGCATTTATTGTTTCTAGATTTTTTGATGATGGCCATTCTGACTGGTATGAGATGATATCTCATTGTAGTTTTGATTTGCATTTCTCTAATGATTAATGATGTTGAGCTTTCTTTCATGTGTTTGTTGGCAGTCTGTATATCTTCTTTGGAGAAATGTGTATTTAGGTCTTCTGCCCATTTTTGGATTGGGTTGTTTGCTTTTTGTTATTGAGCTGCATGAGCTGCTTGTAAGTTTTGGAGATTAATCCTTTGTCAGTTGCTTCATTTGCAAATATTTTCTCCCATTCTGAGGGTTGTCTTTATGTCTTGTTTATGGTTTCCTTTGCTGTGTAAAAGCTTCGAAGTTTCATTAGGTCCCATTTGTTTATTTTTGTTCTTATTTCCATTTCTCTAGGAGGTGGGTCAAAAAGGATCTTGCTGTGATTTATGTCATAGAGTGTTCTGCCTATGTTTTCCTCTAAGAGTTTGATAGTTTCTGGCCTTACATTTAGCTCTTTAATCCATTTTGAGCTTATTATTGTGTATGGTGTTAGGGAGTGATCTAATCTCATACTTTTACATGTACCTGTCCAGTTTTCCCAGCACCACTTATTAAAGAGGCTGTCCTTTCTCCACTGTACATTCCTGCCTCCTTTATCAAAGATAAGGTGACCATATGTGCGTGAGTTTATCTCTGGGCTTTCTATCCTATTCCATTGATCTATCTTTCTGTTTTTGTGCCAGTACCATACTGTCTTGATTACTGTAACTTTGTAGTATAGTCTGAAGTCAGGGAGCCTGATTCCTCCAGCTCCGTTTTTCATTCTCAAGATTGCTTTAGCTATTCGGGGTCTTTTGTGTTTCCATACAAATTGTGAAATTTTTTGTTCTACTTCTGTGAAAAATGCCAGTGGTAGTTTGATAGGGATTGCATTGAATCTGTAGATTGCTTTGGGTAGTAGAGTCATTTTCACCATGTTGATTCTTCCAATCCAACAACATGACATATCTCTCCATCTATTTGTATCATCTTTAATTTCTTTCATCAGTGTCTCATAATTTTCCGCATACAGGTCGTTTGTCTCCTTAGGTAAGTTTATACCTAGATATTTTATTCTTTTTGTTGCAATGGTAAATGAGAGTGTTTTCCTGATTTCCCTTTCAGATTTTTCATCATTAGTGTATAGGAATGCCAGAGATTTCTGTGCATTAATTTTGTATCCTGCTACTTTACCAAATTCATTGATTAGCTCTAGTAGTTTTCTGGTAGCATCTTTAGGATTCTCTATGTATAATACCATGTCATCTGCAAACAGTGACAGCTTTACTTCTTCCTTTCCGATTTGGATTCCTTTTATTTCCTTTTCTTCTCTGATTGCTGTGGCTAAAACTTCCAAAACTATGTTGAATAAGACTGGTGAGAGTGGGCAACCTTATATTTTTCCTGATCTTAGTGGAAATGCTTTCAGTTTTTCACCATTGAGGATGATGTTGGCTGTGGGTTTGTCATATATGGCCTTTATTATGTTGAGGAAAGTTTCCTCTATGCCTACTTTCTGCAGGGTTTTTATCATAAACAGGTGTTGAATTTTGTCAAAAGCTTTCTTTGCATCTATTGAGATGATCATATGGTTTTTCTCATTCAATTTGTTAATATGGTTTATCACATTGATTGATTGGCCTATATTGAAGAATCCTTGCATTCCTGGAATAAACCCTACTTGATCATGGTGTATGATCCTTTTAATGTGCTGTTGGATTGTGTTTGCTAGTATTTTATTGAGGATTTTTGCATCTATGTTCATCAGTGATATTGGCCTGTAGTTTTCTTTCTTTGTGACATCCTTGTCTGGTTTTGGTATCAAGGTGATGGTGGCCTTGTAGAATGAATTTGGGAGTGTTCCTGCTTCTGCTATATTTTGGAAGAGTTTGAGAAGGATAGGTCTTAGCTCTTCTCTAAATATTTGTTAGAATTCTCCTGTGAAGCCATCTGGTCCTGGGTTTTTGTTTGTTGGAAGATTTTTAATCACAGTTTCAATTTCAGTGCTTGTGATTGGTCTGTTCATGTTTTCTATTTCTTCCTGATTCAGTCTTGGCAGGTTGTGCATTTCTAAGAATTTGTCTATTTCTTCCAGATTGTCCATTTTATTGGCATGAGTTTCTTGTAGTAATCTCTCATGATCCTTTGTATTTCTGCAGTGTCAGTTTTTACTTCTCCTTTTTCATTTCTAATTCTATTGATTTGAGTCTTCTCCCTTTTTCTCTTGATGAGTCTGGCTAATGGTTTATCTATTTTGTTTATCTTCTCAAAGAACCAGCTTTTAGTTTTATTGATCTTTGCTATCTTTCCTTCATTTCTATTTCATTTATTTCTGATCTGATCTTTATGATTTCTTTCCTCCTGCTAAATTTCTGGGGTTTTTGTACTTCTTTTTCTTATTGATTTAGGTGCAAGGTTAGGTTGTTTATTTGAGTTGTTTCCTGTTTCTTAAGGTAAGATTGTATGGCTATAAAATTCTCTCTTAGAACTGCTTTTGCTGCATCCCATAGGTTTTGGATCGTGGTGTCTCCATTGTGATTTGTTTCTAGGTATTTTTTGATTTCCTCTTTGATTTCTTCAGTGATCACTTGGTTATTAAGTAGTGTATTGTTTAGCCTCCATGTGTTTGTATTTTTTACAGAGCTTTTCCTATAATTGATATCTAGTCTCATAGCATTGTGGTCAAAAAAGGTACTTATGCGATTTCCATTTTCTTAAATTTATCAAGGCTTGATTTGTGACCCAAGATATGATCTATCCTGGAGAATGTTCCATGAGCACTTGAGAAGAAAATATATTCTGTTGTTTTTTGATGGACTGTCCTATAAATATCAATTAAGTCCATCTTGTTTAGTATATCATTTAAAGCTTGTGTTTCCTTATTTATTTTCATTTTAGATGATCTGTCCTTTGGTGAATGTTGGGTGTTAATGTCCCCTACTATGATTGTGTTATTGTCAATTTCCCCTTTTAAGGCTGTTAGCATTTGCCTTATGTATTGAGGTGCTCCTACGTTGGGTGCATAAATATTTACAATTGTTATATCTTCTTCTTGGATCGATCTCTTGATCATTATGTAGTGTCCTTCTTTGTCTGTTGTCATAGTCTTTATTTTAAAGTCTATTTTTTTCTGATATGAGAATTGCTATGCCAGCTTTCTTTTGGTTTCCATTTGCATGAAATATCTTTTTTATCCCCTCACTTTCAGTCTGTATGTGTCCCTAGGTCCTAAGTGGGCCTCTTGTAGCAGCATATATATGGGTCTTGTTTTTGTATCCATTCAGCCAGTCTGTGTCTTTTGGTGGGAGAATTTAATCCATTTACATTTAAGGTAATTATTGATATGTATGTTCCTATTCCCATTTTCTTAATTGTTTTGGGTTTGTTATTTTAGGTCTTTTCCTTCTTTTGTGTTTCTTGCCTAAAGAAATTCCTTTAGCATTTGTTGTAAAGCTGGTTTGGTGGTGCTGAATTCTCTCAGCTTTTGCTTGTCTGTAAAGGTTTTAATTTCTCCATCAAATTTGAATGAGATCCTTGCTGGGTAGAATAATCTTGGTTGTAGGTTTTTCTCCTTCATCACTTTAAATATGTCCTGCCACTCCCTTCTGGCTTGCAGAGTTTCTGCTGAGAGATCAGCTGTTAACCTTATGGGGATTCCCTTGTGTGTTATTTGGTGTTTTTCCCTTGCTGCTTTTAATATGTTTTCTTTGTATTTAATTTTTGACAGTTTGATTAATATTTGTCTTGGTGTGTTTCTCCTTGGATTTATGTTGTATGGGACTCTCTGTGCTTCCTGGACTTGATTAACTATTTCCTTTCCCATATTAGGGAAATTTTCTACTATAATCTCTTAAAATATTTTCTTAGTCCCTTTCTTTTTCTCTTCTTCTTCTGGGACCCCTATAGTTCAAATGTTGGTGCGAAAAATGTTTTCCCAGAGTCTCTGAGACTGTCCTCAGTTCTTTTCATTCTTTTTTCTGTATTCTGCTCTGTACTAGTTATTTCCAATATTTTATCTTCCAGGTCACTTATCTGTTCTTCTGCCTCAGTTATTCTGCTATTGATCCCTTCTAGAGTATTTTTAATTTCATTTATTTTGTTGTTCATCATTGTTTGTTTCATCTTTAGTTCTTCTAGGTCCTTGTTAAATGTTTCTTGCATTTTCTCTATTTTATTTCCAAGATTTTGGATCATCTTTACTATCATTAGTCTGAATTCTATTTCAGGTAGACTGCCAATTTCCTCTTCACTTGTTAGGTCTGGTGGGTTTTTACCTTGCTCCTTCACCTGCTGTGTGTTTTTCTGTCTTCTAATTTTGCTTATCTTACTGTGTTTGGGGTCTCCTTTTCACAGGCTTCAGGTTCGTATTTCCCGTTGCTTTTGGTGTCTGTCCTTAGTGGCTAAGATTGGTTCAGTGGGTTCTGTTGGTTTCCTGGTTTAGGGTAGTAGTGCCTGTGTTCTGGTGGATGAGGTTGGATCTTGTCTTTCTGGTGGGAAGGTCCACGTCTGGTGGTGTGTTTTGGGATGTCTATGGCCTTATTATGATTTTAGGCAGCCTCTCTGCTAATGGATGGGCCTATGTTCCTGTCTTGCTAGTTGTTTGGCATAGGGTGTCAGCACTGTAGCTTGTTGGTCGTTGAGTGAAGCTGGGTCTTGATGTTGAGATGGCGATGTCTGGGAGATTTTAGCCGTTTGTATTATGTGGGCTTGGCAGGTCTCTTGTGGACCAGTGTCCTGGACTTTGCTCTCCCACCTCAGAGGTACAGCCCTGAGTCCTGGCTGGAGCACTAAGAGCCTTTCATCCACACGACTCAGAATAAAAGGGAGAAAAGGTAGAAAGAAAGAAAGAGGATAAAATAAAATAAGATAAAATAAAACAAAGTTGTTAAAATAAAAAATAATTATTAAGAAAAAAAAATTAAAAAGTAAAGAAAAAAGAAAAAAAGAACCGGACAGACAGAACCCTAGGACAAATGATGAAAGCAAAGCTATACAGACAAAATCTCACACAGAAGCATACACATACAAAAAGAGGAAAAGGGGAAAAAATCATAAATCTTGCTTTCAAAGTCCACCCCCACAATTTGGGATGATTTGTTGTCTATTCAGGTATTCCACAGATGCAGGGTACATCAAGTTCATTGTGGAGCTTTAATCCACTGCTTCTGAGGCTGCTGGGAGAGATTTCCCTTTCTCTTCTTTGTTCGCACAGCTCCTGGTGTTCAGCTTTGGATTTGGCCCCGCCTCTGTGTGTAGGTCGCCTGAGGGCATCTGTTCTTCGCTCAGATAGGACGGGGTTACAGGAGCAGCTGATTCAGGGGCTCTGGCTCACTCAGGCTAGGTGTAGGGAGGGGTACGGAAGCCACGGCGAGCCTGCAGCAACAGAGGCCATTGTGACGTTGCACCAGCCGGAGGCGCGCAGTGCGTTCTCCCAGGGAAGTTGTCCTTGCATCACGGGTCCCTGGCAGTGGCGGGCTGCACAGCCTCCCAGGCGGGGAGGTGTGGATAGTGACCTGTGCTTGCACACAGGCTTCTTGGTGGCTGCAGCAGCAGCCTTAGCATCTCATGCCCGTCTCTGGGGTCTGCGCTGATAGCCGTGGCTCACACCCGTCTCTGGAGCTTGTTTAGGTGGTGTTCTGTATCCCCTCTCTTCATGCACCCTGAAACTATGGTCTCTTGCCACTTCAGCAGCTCCAGACTTTTTCCTGGACGCCCTCCCTGCTAGCCATGGCGCACTAGCCCCTTCAGGCTGTGTTCACGCCGCCAACCCCAGTCCTCTCCCCGCATCCGACCGAAGCCTGAGCCTGAGCTCCCAGACCCCGCCCACCGCGGCGGGTGAGCAGACAAGCCTCTCGGGCTGGTGAGTGCCGGTCAGCACCAGTTCTCTATGCAGGAATCTGTCTGCTTTGCCCTCTGCATCCCTGTTGCTGCACTCTCCTCCACGGCTCCGAAGCTCCCCCCGCTCCGCCACCTGCAGTCTCCACCCGCAAAGGGGCTTCTAATGTGTGGAAACCTTCCCTCCTTCACAGCTCCCTCCCACTGGTGCAGGTCCCCTCCCTATTCTTTTGTCTCTGTTTTATCTTTTTTCTTTTGCCCTACCCAGGTACGTGGGGGAGTTTCTTGCCTTTTGGGAGGTCTGAGGTCTTCTGCCATCATTCAGTAGGTGTTCCGTAGGAGCTGTTCCACATGTAGATGTATTTCTGATGTATCTGTGGGTAGGAAGGTGATCTCCATGTCTTACTCTTCTGCCATCTTCTCGGAACCTCTGCTATGACTGTTTAATGGAAAAATTCCAAACAATGCCAATGATATTTTCCACATTGTCTTTTTGTTTTGCGGTATGCAGGCCTCTCACTGTTGTGGCCTCTCCCATTACAGAGCACAGGATCTGGACGCACAGGCTCAGTGGCCCTGGCTCACGGGCCCAGCCGCTCCGCAGCATGTGGGATCTTCCCGGACTGGGGCAGGAACCCATGTCCCGTGCATTGGCAGGCTGACTCTCAACCACTGCAACACCAGGGAAGCCCCACATTGTCTTTTGAAAGCACTCTAATTGTAACCCTCCCCTCAAAATGCATATGGAATTGCATTCTTGTCAAGATCTTTAATCATCTTCTTGTTGCTAAATGCAATTTAAATTCTTAGTCATCTTCATCCTTGACCTATGAGTCATTTGACATGGTTGATTAATTCTACCTTGTTGAAACAGTTTTGACTTGGCTACTGGGGCCCCTATTCTTATGATTTTCCTTTTACTTCACTGTCTGTGTCTTTTGAGTCTTGTTGGCTGATTCCTCATCACTTGGCTTCTAAACTTTGGAATAAACCAGGGCTCAGTCCTTGGATTTCTCTTCTATATGTGTGTGTGTATGTGTGTGTATACACACACATATATACACTACACTCATTTATAATAATTTATACATGTATATAAATATAAATCAACTATATACATACATATATTTATTTTTATTATATTTATAAATACCATATACACACATACATATACACATGCATACTATACATACTCATTCTCCGGGTGATTTCATTTAGTCTCTGACTTTATATGTCAACTATATAGTTTATATGATATATATAAACTCCCAATTTTGTTTACTGAGCCCAACCCTTTCCCATGAACTCCAGCCTTATAGCTTGTTTATGTTATATCTCTAACCACTTAGTGGGCATGTCTAACATAACATGTCCTAAATCAATTTCCTCATCTTAGCCAACCAACCTGCTCCTTACACAGCTGTCCAGTTTCAGTTAATGGCAACTGCATCCTTCTACTTGTTCAGCTAAAGAATCTTGGGGGATATACTTGGCACCCCACATACAGTCTGTCAGCAAATCTTCTCAGCTGTAGATTTGATAAAAAATATCCAGTATTGAATTGTTTCTCACCATTTCCTCTGCCATGACATTCAAGCCACCACTATCTCAGCCTAAAATATTGCAAGTCTAACTTGTCTCCCTCCTTCAGGTTTTGTGCTAATGCTCCAGTTTATTCATCACAAATTGACGGTTTAAAAACACACAGTAGATCATTTCATTTCTCTGTTCAAAACTCTCCAATGGCTCTCCATATCATTGAGAGTAATGTTTAAAGTCTACAGAATATTCCACAGACCCTTATATAACCTTACTTCCTTTGTATCTCTGACTTTAGTCTTTACTCCTCTTATCTTCCTTTTGATATTTCAGCTACACTCTCACTCTTCTGGAAATAAGCCAGATATCCTCTAGCCTCAGGGACTGTTATATCCTCTTCCCTCTGCTGGATACCCTTTCTATCTACATGGCTCAGTCTTATTTAATTCTGTTTATTATTATTATTTTTTAATGTTACCTTCTCAGAGAGGGCTTTCCTTATCACTCTATTTAAAGTTATTGCCTCCTTTTTATGCTTTATTTTACTTATTATCAAATAATCATACAACTTATTTATTTGTTAATTATTATTTCCTTGTAGTGCAGTGTAAGCTCCATGAGGGCAGGGATGCTGTCTTTTTGCTATATCCCCAGTAGTATAACACCACCATGTCATTATATTTTTGCTGAGTAAACAGATAATTGAATAAAAATATTTGCATTCAAAATGTTGGAAATTATAATTTAATTATAATATAATTTGAATGTCAAATTTAAAATAAAATACATATTATATATATTTATATTAATATATATATATAATCAATATGTATAGAATACAAAGAATAGTTTATGACGTGTAATTTTATAATTGTATTAAACTTATGCTTTCCCTGCATGGATGTGTTTTCTCTAAAATGAACAATGTTGGATTCCTTATTAAAGTAATAAGTCCCTTCAGTTTATAATGACAGAATCATAAAATTTACAGCTGGTATAGCATTAGAGATGATTCTTGTTTTATTTGGACAAAAACATAAGTTTCTTACTGATGATTTTTCATAGATTATTACACTTATAAGATGACACTCCACACTCTTGAATTTCTTGCTGTATTTCTTTTTTTTTATTAACATCTTTATTGGAGTATCATTGCTTTACAATGTTGTGTTAGTTTCTGCTTTATAACAAAATGAATCAGCTATATGTACACATATATCCCCATATCCCCTCCCTCTGGCATCTCCCTCCCACCCTCCCTATCCCACCCTTCTAAGTGGTCACAAAGCACTGAGCTGATCTCCCTGTGCTATGCAGCTGCTTCCCACTAGCTAGCTATTTTACATTTGGTAGTGTATGTATGTCTACGCTACTCTCTCACTTCATCCCAGCTTACCCTTCCCCCTCCCCATCTCCTCAAGTCCATTCTCTACATGTGTGTCTTTATTCCTGTCCTGCCCCTCGGTTCATGAGAACCTTTTTTTTTTTTTTAGATTCCATATATATGTGTTAATTGCTGTATTTCTTAATGTCAACCGTATTTTCTTTCAAGTCATGTGCAATTTAGAGGTGAAAAGGAAGGGAAGAAAAAAATCAAAGTTGTTTTGTAAAAATTCAAAATACTTCAAACTATTATATTGAAAGTGATGGGTTTCAGAACACGTTACCTCAAAATATGACATCTTGGCATATTGACTACTTTAAGCTGAAGGAATTTGAGAAATGGCAGGTGCAGGAAGGACTCTCTGACCTTCCCGTTTTTCCCTGAAAAAGGACATAAGACACTTGTGTGAGAGATGCCCTCCCTGTACGTGGAAGAAAGGAGCATCCTTATCTTCCAAGATGGTGGGGTGCCAAGAGGAATCTGAAGGCACAGTCATTACTGTTTCCCCCAGTTCACTACCCTTAGCTCATTCCCTTTTGTCTTCTAATGTTTTTCCATGACTTTTCACTCTTCATCAAACCTAATATAAAAATGTTCAGGCTTAACCTTTTCAAGTCTTCCTTTCCTCATGAACACTCCCATGTCTCATAAAACTTCTGTTAAATAAATGTGCATGCTTTTTTCTTATTAATCTGTCTTTTGACAATCTACTTTATAGGGTCCCAGCCAGGAAACCTAGGAGGGTAGTAGAAAAAAGAATTTTTTTCTCCCTTACAAAAGTATTCAAAGTTTTTCTTATCCTGGAGCAGAATAAGGTGTTTTATATAAATGTATTGTAAAATAACATGAAAGAAAATATTTTGCTTTATATGAATAATATATGTATATAAATATGTAACATGTGATTATATATTTAATTAAATATATTATATATAAAGGTAATTAGGAAGAAATAATATAGGTAGATGTACTAAATTTGAAACTCTTGATTTTTTTTAGCTGACTTGTATATTTCAAGGTTTTATATTCATTTAGCACATATTTCTGCATCTGAAGACACACTGATATTTTTTCCCCTCAGACTACACATAACTCAATCCTTTTTTTAAAGTTGGAAAGTTCAGTTCTGCTTTAGTCTTGGCTTTTAGTCTTGACTGTGAAACACAAGCTCTGAATCAAAGGGCTTAAAAGTCTCATCATCCTAAAGCCAGTAAGTGACAGAAAGGCTTTTCAATAGCTCTATGGAAACCACTTATGTTGAGTAAATTATATGCCACAGTCAAACATTTTTCAGAAAGTTTTAGACAACATAATGGGCATGGGAATTCCGTCAATTTTGTTTCTTCGTTCAGAAAAGTTCTGTAATATGTTTTCTGTGCGAATGTTTTACATAAGCCATAGATTTTATTACTCTATCAGATTTGGAGAGAAGCATAGAAAATAGTCAAGCAATAAATTATGGAATTCTGCATCACAGCAGTTATGCAGCAAACAGGTAAAAAAAGAAAAACAACAACTATTTGAAAATGTAAAACTAAAAGTGAATCTATCAGTTTACTGCTAGTGAAATGTTAATTCCACTCAGATTTTTAGCTATTTTAAGAAATATTAGCTGTAATAAAACAAATATTAGCTGTAATAAAATGTTTAAAGCAAAGCAGTTGGGACCAATTTAAAAAAAACTTAAATTAGGTCTCAGTCTATTGATAACATATTGAAACTATACAGTATTTAAGCTTTCTGCTTCATACAAAAAATAACTTAAGATGAAATATCTTGTCAAGAATGTAAGAATGTTTGTATTCTAAGAGCCAGACTATCACAGCCTTCCACTCTGCAGTGACCCTGATCCACTTCTTATTTCTCATATAATAATCACTTTGTAGCTCTACAGCTCCATGGCTCTGTGACATCTGCATTGGAAGGGTAGAAATTCTAGCTCTTCCACGAATGACAATAGTCAATGTGGGAAGGAATGGAGAAACTTCAAGGCAGTAAACAGATGTAAAAAATCTCCTTGTCCTGCTTCTCATCAGCTGTCAATCACAGGATATCCACAACAGGACACCCCTGAGAACAAAGTCAGCCATCCTTTGGTGCTTGTCATCTTCATAGAGGACTCACAGCAGGCAGGATAGCATGATTGGCTACCTGGGAAATCCAGGCTTGGGGGATGTATAACAATGAGAATGACATTAAACAAATGAACAAGGATGGTAGGCACTCTCTTCACTGGATGCCTGTTTAGCACACACGACTCCAGTGGCTAGGAGAACAATGCAGGTGCCAAGAGAATTAACAACCGGCTTGTGTCAAACCCTCAGTTTTGGCTAAAGCATGTACTCTTGGCTTTTCATTGTCAAAAACAGCTAAAAGCTGGGTGTTGTGCTCCACAGATTAAGACAAAGCTTTGTTCTTCCTTTTCACAAATAGGATTACAGTACTGTTTGCTTAAAAGACATTTTTTTTTTCTTTTTGGTTCTTGTTTTTATACTCAAACACTTGATTGACAATACCCTGGGAGATGTCATTGTTTCTGTAGCAATCATTATAGTATGCTTGAACACAGAGATGCCGTGAGTATTCTCTCCCAGGTGTTTCATCAATGTACCAGAAGGATGGCCTCTTGGAGGGCTCACCCATCTACTGCTTTAACATCAACCGATGTCTATTTGAAGAGCATATAAGAAAGAAGACATTAAATGGTGCAGGGCAGAAAAGAGGGAGACTAAGTTCATTAAGGGCCCCCATCTGAAAGCAGCATGTGCGGAATGTCAATTTAATAATAGAATTGACAGCTTTTCTCTGGTGTCACTCTGTCACAATGGCTCCTTTGACAATTTATAAAATGGACCCTTTGTAGATGTCAGTGAGTGGCACTGCATACATTTGTGAATACCCTGCATAACTAACATTCTCCGTGATGCTGCATTTTCAGGACCTGTCCCAAGAGTCTTTTCAAACTGACCCAGGGAACGGGAGTATGAAGACACAGTGAACTGACCCTACCCCAATACAGTATTTAATGTTGAAAGACCACAATCATCAGGTCATAAATCACAATGTTTAACTAGTTTGGAAAATAGTCTTAGGATAGAAGATACTTTTGGACTATGTTATGCTAACACTAATACAAAAATACATCTAATCACTTAACAACTTTGTGATGACCTTGCTATAAGCTGATTTCATTATTTCAGGCTTAATTTGGCCTTTCCATATATATATGGGTCATTCTCATAAACTGAGTCAATCAACAATGTGTTCATCCAGATGTGAAGTTTTTAAAGAACTTGAATGGCACTGACAGCAGAAAATGAAGGACAATGTGGAAGCAACAAAAATTTCTCAGCACTCAAGCTCTAGATTATATTACTTAGATTATTCTTTGTTGTTTAAACCCTTTTTTTGGGTGGGGGGGCATTAGTATTGAATTAGTCAGGAAAGCAAGGTAAGAAAAAAAATACAAATGAATTTGCCAAATTTCCAAGATCAAATTCCTATTTGAACTTCAGTGATTCACTCTATGTATAGGGAAACTTTATTGTATTTTCTTATTTTAGCAGTGTTTCACAAATTGTTATTCCTAAATGAGCAGATATATATAAAGCATTTGAATCAAGATGGCAGATATATAAATTTTATTATAGTCATCATGAAAAGTTGATTTGACAATTTTGTTCACTGCACTAAAACTAAAATTACAAAATACATAAATCGTGTCTTTATGATAAGAATAGTGAGCACTAGTTTCTGGTGACAGATGAGAGAAGCACATGCATATTACTTTTAGAGGAATATTAATTGACTCATTAATCCTTTTAACCACATTTGATTTCCTTGAAGAATACTTTTACAGTATCTCAAGTAGCTACATTATAATAACATATGAACTTTATATGGAAATAATAGACACAAATTAGAAAGTGTTTAGCTTATTTTATAACTAAATTATTGTTATGCTAATATTACCTATCTAATAATTTATAATATTTAACATTCTACTATGTATAGGATTAATTTAATTTAGGGTGGAAGGAAGAGAAGCATAAAGTAATTCTATAAATAATTTGTAAAGTTCTGGACCTGGAAGGAAACCTAAAGATCCATGAATCTAACTTCATCGTTTTACCTATGAGGATACTGAAGCCACAAAGTTTACTGACTTTCTGAGTTTTAGGACAAACTTTCACAATACAGAACATGTTAATCAGAAATTGTCAAATAATTTAAAGAATTTTTAAAATAAGAACTAGAAAGACAGTACAAATTATTTGACTGTGAAACATACCTGTTCTACATTGGTGATTTGGCCTATATTTGTGGACTGTTGGGCAGCTGGCAGCAAAATGGACATATATAGACCTGTTTTATGGAAATATTCAAAGTACATCAAATGTGAAATAGGTAACAATTATTTACTTTATTCTCAAAACTGATTTGTTTCAACAGTTAACTAATCTGATCAAAAGAAAGTATTACCTTAAGCATTTTTAAAGAGTTGAATATCTTTTAATTTGACTTAATTAATAAGGCAACCTATGAAATGGAAGAAAATATTTGCAAATTGTATATCTGATAAGAGGTTAATATCCAAAATATATATAAGGGACACATGACTCAATAGCAAAAACAAACAAGCAAACAATGTGAATAAAAAATAGAGGAAATTGGGAGACTGGGATTGACATATATACACTAATATGTATAAAATAGATAACTAATAAGAACCTGCTGTATAGCACAGGGAACTCCACTTCACTGTACAGTAGAAACTAACACAACACTGTAAAACAACTATACCCCAATAAAAAAAAGATTAACAAATTCTGGGTAACTAATATATAGTATGATGATTATAGCTAATAATACTGTTTTATAGACTTGAATGTTGCTGGGAGAGGAGATCTTAAATGCTTTCATCACAAAAAAAGAAATGGTATTAATAATTATATGATGGCATGGTAATTATGTGATGGTGATAATCTTCTTGCAATGTATAAATGTATCAAATCAACACGCTGTACATCTTAAACTTATACAATGTTATGTCTATTATATCTCAATAAAGTTGGAAACAAAAACCAAAAGAAATAGAGGAACTAAACATTTTTCCAAAGAAGACATACAAATGGCCAATGGGCTCATGAAAAGATACTCAACATCACCAATCATCAGGGAAAAACAAATCAAAACCACAAAGAAATATCACTTCAAATCTGTTAGAATGGATATCACTAAAAAGACAGGAGATAATAAGTGTTGGTAAAGGTGTAAAGAAGAGAGAACCCTTATGTACCTTCGGTGGGAATGTAAATTGTTGCAGCTACTATGGAAAACTATGGAGGTTTTTCGAAAAATTAAAAATAGAACTATCATATGATCTAGCAATTTCACTTCTGGATATTTATCCAAAGGAAATAAAATCAGGATCTGCATCCTTATATTCACTACATCATTATTAATAACAGCCAAGCTATGGAAACAACATTAGGTGTCTGTCTACATATGAATAAATAAAGATGAATGGAAGAAAATGATTCATTCTCTTGAATCAAATTATTTTAAAATATTTTTAAAATTTTAATATGAAATAGTACCAAGAAAATTTATGAATCTCTACATTCAGTAGCCTCCATAAAACGGACCCAACAAAGTAGATGAACAAATACTAACATTTTACAGTACTTCATGCATTATTACTTTAAATGGGTAATTCCTTCAACACTGTAATCAAGAGCAATTTGTAGATGGCCATTTCATGGAAATTTTATAGAGTAAGAATTCTAAGACCTTTCCTCAAAAGAAGGATGTTTGATTTATAGTAGTGATAATAGTGATATTAAAAATTGCATTTCCTGAGTCCCAGTTGAGTACCCTCTCCAAAATTTCAAAGACTTGTTATTTGAAGATAATAGTATCTAGTTGTCTACATCGTAAAGAGTGATCACACTTTGAGAAATTCTAATTCCCCAATAGATTTGTGTGTTTATAAAATTTTGTATGAAGACTATGCTTGCTCCATAATTGGTGACCATATTAAGACTGATAATCACACATTACATCCTTTGTACATTGCTTTTACTAGCAGCTAATTTGACTAGGTTATGTCAAAATATTAAATAATAAAATTGAAAGTGATGACTAGAATATGCTTGTAATCTTTGGGGGCAGCATAAATATAGCTTCTAAACATTTTAGTTTAGAATATGAAACATGAATCAATCACTGCTAAATGTTAATGATTATACTTATAATACAAATTTATTAGCATAGAAAACTAGATTTTTAGAAGCAAGAAATGGAAACTGATCTAGTTGATTTAAACTAAAAAAACAAAGAATTTATTGAGAGGACATGGAGTGGTCCCAAAAATCTCTGGGGAGCCCAGAGAACAAGGATGAAGGTTATCCACCCATCATTCAGAGATTGGAATGACACAAGTGACTGCCACTGGCTTTGGACACTGCCACTCACATTGACTGTTTGGCCTGTTATCACTACTGCCTTTGGAAATTGAATGTAGCTGCTGCCACTGCTGCCTCTGCTTCTCATCCTCAAGCAGGATCCTGTGTGACCCCTGAATCTTGTTGTTATTGTTTCAAGTTCAGAATCTGGAATGGAGGCATTTGATTGGCAAAATCTACATCAAGTGCCTGTATCTTCATTTGCAAGAGAGTCTGGGATAACCTTTTCTGACATCATTAAATTCTATTGTGAGGAGTGACTATCCTAATCCTAAAAATGGTTCAGAAGCTGGATGACAAAGTAAAAGATGTCTGTTATCATTATGAAATAAGAAATGCAAATTAAAAAATATGAATGAATCCATCTCAGAGAAAATATTTGATGATATTTATATTAACAGTACCAAGAATTAAAAGTGATTCTCCTACATGACAGTATGATCTCAAATGATTTACTAGCAGTGAGTATTAGATACGATTTAGAGGAGGATGCCCTGTTTTTGGTGTTAGTAGGGAATATAAACCCTACATGGTCCCAGATAGCCTCACACTGAAATCCTACAATTCATATGAAAAATAGTAACTATCATTACAAAATAAAAGCTTTGTAATCATGTACTTATCATAAATATATTATCACATGTATTTGTGATAAGTACAAGTCGATCTTACACTCTTCTTATACAAGTCTTTAGAGTATATTTGAATTTTTGCAGAATTCTTTCAACATTTCTGGCAGAATTCTTGAAGTTGTCATGTATACTTATGTGAGCAACAGACTATGGTTAGGTTCAGTCTGTGACTGTGGAATAATAGTGCAGCCAAGTTTGCTTTCCATAATGTTGTTTCAATTTATACATTCTTTACAAAATAGAAAGCTGCCCTTACGGAACTTACAATCTAGTAGAGCAAGATGGACTATAAAAAGTAAACAATTTTTTAATAGGGTATAGTGAAAAGTGCTATGAATTAAAAAGAATAGGGAAAAGAGGGTATTGGGAGTGTGAGGGGCTGCAGTGGGGAAGGTGGCAAGTTTAAATAGGATTATTTAGAACATGGAGAAGGTAATATTTGAACAGAGATGTGGAAAAGGAGATGAGGCTATTCACCATACCAGTGTCTGGGGAAAGAGCATTCAGGCAGAAAGAACAGCCGGTGGAAAGGCAGGACAATGCTTGTTGTGTTTAAGGAATAGCATGAAGGCCAGCATGGCGGGAGTGTAATGAACAAAAGAGTGAAGTCTAATAGGATGGGAGGTCAGAGTGGTAGAGGGGCCAGATTGAAGAGGACTTTGAAAAGCGGTTGTCCATGGACAGGCCATCCCTGAGTGAGCCACTGGATGATTTGGAACAGATGACTAACACTATCAGATTTATATCTCAAAAATGAGCTCTAGGGTTGTACTATTGAGATTAGGTTATAGAAAAATTATAGAAAAGTTAGGAAACCGTTGCCTTAATTAACTGAGTTGATTTATAATATCCTCTTTGTACTCCTTGCAGGGTCGTCTGTGGGTGATGGTAGAGTAAATGTTAGAGCCCCAAACTGGGATGTGGCCCCTGAGTTCCCAGTAGACCCTGCTGTGTACTAGCTTGGGCACAACACTTAACATCTCTAAACCTTTTAGTCCTCATCTATAAAATAAACAGGGCTTCCCTGGTGGCGCAGTGGTTGAGAGTCCGCCTGCCGATGCAGGGGACACTGGTTCGTGCCCCGGTCCAGGAAGATCCCACATGCCGCGGAGCGGCTGGGTCCGTGAGCCATGGCCGCTGAGCCTGCGTGTCCGGAGCCTGTGCTCCGCAATGGGAGAGTCCAAAAAAAAAGGGGACATAAACAAACAATAAACTGAGAAAACTCGTTAAACTTTCTTTGCAATCTTGTGTCTGCAAGAAGAAAATTTAAAAAACTAATATGAGAGAAGCTGTAAACTAATTGATTGTAATACATTACATTTAAAAGTTAGTGTAGCAAGGTAGATACATGTTCTTGGAATATAGAAGATGGAAAAAATAACCAGAATTAAATTTACACATTGTTGTTCAAGAAAGTGTTTTTTTATCTACCTTTAGGGTACTCTCGTGGAGGAGACGGAATGCCAAACTATCATATGTACTGATACTAAATGTTAAGGTAGGACATTCAACTTTGTTTTACAAATAGTTGAGAGCAATAGACACGGATTTAGACTAACCGATGTGTGATCCTGGACAATTCAACATACAAACATAAATGTTTCTAATTACTCATATCATCATCATGATCACAAGTCTGGATTTTAATAAATCTTCCTCCGAGAGAAAGGTCTTTGAAAAGCATACTAAATCCATGCTTTGCTCAGTGAATTAGCCATTAGAAGTCATTTAAATCAGTTTCAATGTCAAGCTCTTATAATAGTTCATTCTCATTCAACTCTTGACTAACTATGAATGGATTATTAACTTGATTATTTGAAAAAGGCAGCCACAACAAATATTTAATGCCAATGTTGTTTATTCAGCCCGTCCTTGATACTCTGGGTTCAATATCTTGCACTGTGAGTTTCTCCATGTGGGAGATTAAACAAGGAAAACCTCGAGGGGCCTTGCCAGTGAAAACGACTCAGCTGTGTTCACTAAAATAGCCTTCCCATGTTCATTAGATTCCCCTTCCAAGCATTCCATCCTTTGGAGATGAGAACCCCCCAACTAGTTAATTGCATTATTGCAGATTGGAAGACAGCACATTTCTCAGTGTGCATGAATTCGCTGACATCCTCATTTATAAATGAGTGGCCTGTGAATTTACTTACCATGAAATAATTCCACAAAGCATGAGCACTTTAGGTGAACTGAAAAAAAAAAAATGTGTTTTTGCAACACAAATGGCAAGTATGCCAATGGAATAACTAAACTCCCTTTAAATTGAGGCTACAGGCCATACCATAGTATTTCTAGTTAAAAAAATAAAATAAAATAAGTTATTAAATGATGGTTTTCTAAATCCATATAAATTTGCCAGGAGCGGTTGATGGTTCCACATGTTTTTGAATTTCATCAGTGTAAGGAGTAAATAAGAGGAATTTGAGTGGTATTTCAGTGTCCTGGAACAAACCCTTTTACGTGTTTGTTTATATTGCTGAAAATGTGGCATGTGAAATATTTAAGTTCACTTCATTATAGTCTCACAGCAGGATTGAAATGGATCAAGAACTATGTATAACCTGTGAGCCATCCAAGTCAAGCATATGTGAAGATAGAAAATCCTCCATAAATGCGATACACAACACTAACTATAAATGTAACTGTGGCCTCCCATTTCATTGACGATTTTCAATATCCTTCTCAAGTGTTATGTAATTATAATCCATCAAAAATTCAGACAGAAAAGCCAGATGACAGGTAAACTTTATTCATCAAAATCCTCACATGAGAGACACTGCTTTTCTAGAATTTAAAAACAGCTGCCCATTATATTAGAGAAGGCAGATTTAACTTAAAGACACTGACCAAGTAGCGAGCCATGCTACGCCACATGTCTTTATATCGTGTTACCACAAGAGATGATCAGTCTTGGTGCTTTTATGGAGACGGTGTGTATGATGTCAAAATCATTGCTTATTCATCCAATTTGATGAAAAGAAAAAAATAATAGCAAACCACTGTTAGTCATCAGGTGAATAAAATACTCATTTAATCAAATTTTTCAGTTCTCAGAAAGACACAATGTAAAAATTGCCCATGAAAGCACGACTTCAGCGTAGGATAGTACAAAAAATTTAGTCAAAATGAGCAATTAAAATAATAAACTCAGAGTGAATCAATGGTAATTATTTATAACCTTATTGTGATGTTTTCCTACGTGTCATTATAATAATACTTCCCATGTTATTTTTCTGATGCAATATCTGGATTCCACTCAAAATAGCAAGATGGAACTTTGAACATTACAGTTTCAACAGTAAGTTCAGAGGTTTCAGAAAAAAGAGAGCATATGCTAGTATTCTTGTTTTCATTGCTGCCGTAACCAATTACCACAAATTTAGTGGCTCAAAACAACTCACGTTGATTTTCTTTCAGTTTGGTCATTCAGAAGTTCGACAAAGGTCTCACTGTGCTAAAATCAAGGTGTGGACAGGGCTGTGTTCTTTCTAGAGGCTCTAGGGGAGAATCCATGTACTTCCTTTTTTCCAGCTCCTATAGCCTGCCTGCGTTCCTTGGCTTATGGCCCCCTTCCTTCACCTGAAGAGCCAGGAACATCACATCTCTCTGACTCTTTAGTTGTTGCATCTCTGTCTATCTGATGCAGTCTGGAAAGGTCCTTTGCTTTTGAGAACTCATGACTAGGTTGGGCCAACCAGGATAATGCAGGGTGATGCTCCCATGTCAAGGTCTTTAACCTTAATAGCATCTGCAGAGTCCCTTTTATTCTGTAAAGCAACATATTCACGGGTTTAGGGGGAATGCCTCCCACAAAGCAGAAATGCAGCTCGAGATTAGAGTGTATTAGACTGCAATTATAATTGATTGTGATTGGCATCCTTGCTCCAATTTTTGTCAGCATTATTTGTTGGGTCTCTACTTTCATGTCTATTCAGTTCATTCAAAAATTTGAAAATAATCTGAGGTCAAAAATCTGGCATCCACCACAGGGTGTGGTTATAGCCAGTTGCCCTTCATACTGTGAAAAGTCTGCAGAATTCTCGGGTTTGGTCTGTATAGCCAGAGGTTTGCAGATGCTCTCCAAAAGCTTTGCCAATTCTTACAACTAAGAGAATTCTGAAAACATTATTTTGCACTCAGACAAGTCTTTTTCCTTTTGAAATAACTTAAAAATTGTATATGGTATTTATTTTGAAGAGTAGTGACTATTTAATAAGAATACCTAGTTATGATGCTTTTATAGATTTCTGTGAAACCAAATAACTCAATCTCTCTCATGCTTTTTCTTCTCATTTATATCCATTCTTATCATATCTCATCATGTAGGGGTGAGGTGAAATGTACTGATGTTAGATTTGTAAGCAATTAGATGCTATACAAATGTTAGTTATAATTAATAATTTATTCTCTTAGCACACACTTAGAGTATTATTATGTTCATTTTAATTAAAACAGTAAATCACACACACACACACACACACACACACACTCACATGCACACAGAGAAAAAGACAAGTGACACGATTTACTAGATGGTTCCAGAAATAGTTCTAGAACTTCCACATTTGTTGTCTTTTTCTTTATATGGAAGCTCTTCTTTAAAAAATCGAAATCCTTTCTTGAAATGGGGCTGAGGCTTGGGGCAGGACCAAGTATTAAATGGCCCTAGGGTAGCATAAATTAAATTCCTGAGACCCTTTGGGTTGATAAATTAAGGCCCTCATTCCCCTTTTACTTTGGAAGAACTGTTTCAAAATAAAGTATCTCACAGCAAATTACAGGCACTCAAGAGAAGGGTCTACAGGCAAGAGACTGAACTTGTCTTTCCAGTTTGCTTCTAAGCAGAGAAGGGAGTAGGGAAGTGGGCTTAGCTAAGTGTCCATAGTCTCTTCTTGGTTGTGCTTATCTGTGCTCACTTTGGTTTATACTTTAATTATCAAAGTAATCTCTGCTAAGGCCTTGTGTGTACAGGAAATACAACTGAATTTTCATAAATTCTAGAAGAATTGCCATATGGTTGGATTTTCATAGCATCTTTTCTTGGAGGCTCAGGGCACCTGCTCCATTTCAGGTTCATATGAACACAGAAGCACATAATACCTTCCGAAAAATCCCTCTGCTGGGGGGCTAGCAATAAATCCCTCTGCAGCCAGACAAGTTGGCCTTTATTTTTTGTATTGCTCTGGGCATCTCACATGACATTCCCAAATAAGGTATTGTACTATAAGCCTGCTATGATCGCTAGTAATGACTTAACTGCAAAGGAATTATAACAGTATGAATAACAGTGGTTTGCACTGTGAAAGTCCTGCTACTCCAAAAATGCCAGAGCAACAAATATAAAACGCTTCTCATTCTCCAGTTTGAAAGGAGTAAAAGTCAGAAGACTACAACTGCTGCTAATCTGTAAACACTGATTGTTCATTCAACAGCAGGAAGCAAAACAAATGTAAAACGAGTGATGGCATTAGCCATTCTGCTGTGTGCAAAGGCAGTTACATTAGGGGAATGAAAATAAAATAAAAATTATATTCAAATACAAGACATTTGGGCGGAAAAAGGTTTTTGCTTCCAAACTTGTTAAACAGGAAATTCTTGTGCATTTTGACTCTGGTTTTTGTTAGAATCACATTACTATTGTTATGAGATATGTGTCTTTTCCCTTATATTCTATCTTGCATTATAGATCAATGGCAGAGAAGTACAAAATTAAATTTATGTTCTCAATTATATTGTATACCTCTTGCTTCCAAAGAGGATTTGAGTTACTTTTCACAAATAAATATAACATCATTTTTTAAAAGTACAGACATTTGTTAAAAAAAAAACATATTAAATGACATTATTTATTACGTGGCATGTGAGGATAAACATGAATTAAAGAGTTTACCCACTCACAGTTCAGTAAATATTTCTATGGCATATGTACAATTTCAAACAGTCATTTATTTACTGAACTGATTTTTAAACTCTAGAATTGTAGTCTACAGTTAAAGATTACAGATTGGATGCAACCTTTGTATAGCATTATAAATTAGGACAGTGAACTGAGCAGATGTTCATTTCATAGGAGATGGAAAACTGAGAGACTTCCCACTCTAGAGAAGGAATTAATGCTTCTTAGCTTTTAGAAATTTAAAATTGATAATATCATCAAATAGAAGACTTTTCATGCTGTGATGAGTAACCTTTAATTCATGATTATGAATAGATGCTATATTCCATTAAAAATTTTGCCCTGCCAACTTATTTTTAAGTATCTTTGGGTTCTAAGATAGAACAGATGTGTGAACTCTCTAAATTATTTCAAAAATCCACCTACTTGGACATTCTTTTTACCCAGGTACCCTTTCCACTCAAAATCATCCCAATCTGATTTAATTGCTTCCTTTCATGACCCCATGAATGTGTTCATTTGTCTAAACATCTATTCTACTTCTTATGATACTGTATGCCTCAACCCCAGCATCATGAAATCTTCACAAGCCAGATGCATGAAAGTAGGATGGTATCTCAGAATGGTAGGGACATCTTCCACAACTACAGGTACACATAGAGATTCACTGGCAACTCAACTATCAGATGAACCCTGGGTTTGGAGATTTATTTTTTCAGCAGTGACACTGTACTTCACCCACTCCTCTTGCTTTCTACATTTGAATACTCGGTTGCTCCCCCACGGGACAAGAAATGGCTTACACTTGGGATTCTTGAATGATTGCCAGAAAGGAATTGACTCTGAGAATTGCCATTTTCCAGGTTCCCATAGCATGCAGTAAACCCAGTTATCCAAGCTGAGAGTGAGAGACTGGCCTGATATGAACACAGGAGTAAAAATCTAGACAATAGTCATAACTAATTACGTAATTATCCTCTAAGGGGCGGGGGTAGAAGGATCTATCATACCTCGTTTTGGCACTCTTATAAGAAAATTAATACTCATACTCATATTAATAGCCCTAGGTCACTGAAATCACATAAAGACTATGCCACAAAACATACCACTCAATTTCATGTGTTAGTCCCAAATACTTCTTAAGTATTTTCTCATTTGTTAAACTAGGTCAGGGGTTGACAAACTACGGATGGCAGGCCAAATGGGACCTGCTATCTGTCTTTGGCGGTCCCACAAGCTAAAAATGAATCTGAAGTCATTGAAAACAACCCAAAGAAGAATCATATATCACAGCACGTAAAAATTATATGCAATACAAATTATAGCCTCCATACATAAATGTGCATCTGAACACAGCCACCCTCATTTATTGTATATATCGTTGATGACTGCTTTTATACTACAACTGAAGAGTTGAAGAGTTGCAGCAGGAACCGTATGGCCCATAAAGTCTCAAATAGTTACTCTCTGGCCATTTACAGAAAACCCCCCCCACCCCTGAACTGGATTATTTACTCCTTAGGGTTAGACACCATACTTTGTATATTTCTAACAGCCCTCCGATTGAAGAAAACACAGGATGTACTCAATGACAATTCCCTGTTACTCACTAAAATGTGACTGCCAAACTCAAACAGGCATAAGCTATATTTGTCATCAGAGGACATTGTGGCCTAGAGGGATTTTAAGACTTGTGAGTAGGATTCCTTGTGGTAGAACAGAGTGGTTGCACATTAAGCAAATGCTCTCTATAATTAATGACTTACTCTACCTTCATTCTTCATCTGGAGAGAGTTTAAACGTAAATTATTGGAGAGAGAATGGAAAGAAAAAGGGAAGTCTCCTTCTCTCTCTCTCACACACACACAGACACAGACAGCACAATAGAAAAAAAAATTAAAAAGACAAGGGAACAGTACTAATTTATAATGTAAAATGATCACCTATCATGTGTGTGGCAAGCACATATTTGGATTTCTTCATTTTTTTCCTTTAATGCTCACAAAAATCCTTTAAGGTTGTTTTATTATTATTACCATCTCAGTGTTGCAAAAACAGATTGATTGTGGTTAAGTAACTTCTACAGGTCTGAAAAGTTGGAGAAACTAGATTAGGATGCAGATCTGACTTTTCCTCAATAAGTATCTGTTATGGGGTTGAATTGTGTCCCCGCTCCCACCACCAAATTTAGATATTGAAGTCCTATCCCTCAGTGCCTCAGAATGTGACTCTATTTGGAGATGGAATCTTTAAAGAGGTAATTAAGTTAAAATTAGGTCATTTGGGTGGGTCCTAATCTAATGTGACTAGTATCCTTATAAAAATATGAAAGTCAGACACAGATGTGTACAGAGGGAGGACAATGTGAATGCACAAAGGGAAGATGACCATAGACAAGTCAAGGAGAGAGGCCTCAGAAGAAACCAAACCTGTTGACACTTGATAATAGACTGTTAGCTTCTAGAACTGTGAGAAAATAATTTCTATTGTTTAAACCTCCCTGTCTGAGGTGTTTTGTCATGGCGGGCCTAGGAAACTAATACCGTATCTAAAAACGTTCAAGAGAAATGTGATTTCCATTAAACCAAGTATCTGCCATTAAGAATATTAATAAAAATAATTTACATGATGGAACATTCATGTTCAAAAGTTACTTTTGAATTTTCACCTATATTTTTTGAGGGCCTATCATATGGACGGGATGGTTCCAGGCATGCTGGATGTATTGGTGAATAATGGAGACTAAGTTCCTTTCCTCATAAAGCTTACACCCCTGAGGAGGCAGTCAATAAGCATATGAAGAAATATATTTGAGGCAGAAATAGAAACTTCATGGAAGGTAATTTGAATATCATAATTGTGAAGAACTCTGAAGACATTTAAGCTAAACCTATGTGGTGAGAAGACATTTAAAATATTGAAGAAAAGTCTTCCGGAAAGAATGTAGAAGTTCTAATACAGGGCTGATTTGGGTATATACAAGTGAAGTTAGAAAGACCATTGTGGCTTAAGCACAATGAAAACGGGGGAGAAGTGTTTGAAATTGGAGAGGTAAGCAGGATGTAGGTTTTGTAGGTCTTTTACTTCACTTTCTTTCAGTGGGGAAAACTGGAGAGGTTTTAAGGGAGGGAACAAAATGATACTTTTTAAACTTTTAAAAGTTTGTTTCCCTCTTTAAACCAGGTGAGCAATGATAATTTGTATTAGCGTTTTAGCTGTAAAGATGTTGGAGACTGAAAAGATTCAATGTGTATGTTGAAGGTAATGTTAAGGGAAATGATGTGCTGGATGGAAAGTGTGAGGAAAACGGAAGAAACAGGGTGAGAACTTCAAAGGTGACAGCAGGAGAGAATTATCTTTGTCTTGTAGAGGGAAGATGACTAAAAATTGTTTGTGTTTTTGAAGTTTGTATATTAAATACACATGCCATGACATGAAATGGATAGTAGGACGTACAAATATGAGGTCAAAGCATAAGTTGAGATAGAGATAAGATGCAAGCTTATTTGAAGACATAGGTCTAAATAAGACGGTACAAGGAGAAATTGTAGGTTGAAAAGAAACAAATAAGGGCTTAATAGAAGCCTGGAGAAATCCAGCATTAGAGAAAAACAAATACCATATGCTAACACATATATATGGAATCTAAAACAGAAATGGTTATGAAGAACCTAGGGGCAGGATAGGAATAAAGATGCAGCCGTAGAGAATGGACTTGAGGACACGGGGAGGGGGAAGGGTAAGCTGGGACGAAGTGAGAGAGTGGCATGGACTTATATATACTACCAAATGTAAAATAGCTAGTGGAAAGCAGCCGCATAGCGCAGGGAGATCAGCTCGGTGCTTTGTGACCACCTAGAGGGGCGGGATAGGGAGGGTGGGAGGGAGACACAAGAGGCAGGACAAATGGGGATATATGTATATGTATAGCTGATTCACTTTGTTATAAAGCAGAAACTAACGCACCATTGTAAAGCAATTATACTCCAATAAACATGTTAAAAATTTTAAAAAAATAAATAAATAAAACCCAGCAAAGGTACTTGAGAAGAAGTAGCCAGTAAATTAAAAGGATGATCAGAGTATGGTGTCACAGGAGTTTAGAAAAATGGTATATCAAGTGGGAGGGAGCAGACAACTGTGTAAACGGTTTATTAAGATGACATATTACAACATGGAGATCACTAGAGACATTTTAAAGAACAATTTCAGTGAAATGGAAGGAGAGGACTATAGGTAGGAGAGAAGCTTCAATAAGTATGAAAGATTTCTGAGATAGTTTAACATTAAAATAGCAAAGAAAATATGGCTGGTGGGAAATGTGAAGTCTTTTTTCTTAAGATGGAGTGATATTAAGGCTTCATTGTTAATGTTTATTTTGCTGTTGGAAATAATTTAGGAATGAGATAAACTTGAGGATGCAGAGAGAAGGCGACTAATTGTGCATGCAATATTGAAAAGCAAAGCCATTAAATGAATGGGAGTGAATGGGAATCTTCAGACTATGAAGAAACTGGTCTTAGATAACAGTGGACATCACATTGCTCTCTTTGTAACTAGAGGAAAAAGACTATCTGAGGATAGACACAGATGAATGAGTGACTTTAGTTATAGGAAGATAAGATCTATTCTTATGGTAACAAATTACTTTCAATGACATTTGATGTGATGTCTTCAGTGTAGAGTGACAGAGGGTGGTGTAAGTGTTTGGAGAGAGAAGAAAAGGTGTGAAATTGGAACTTAAGAGCCTGGAGAAGTGTAGTGGAATTATAATGTGAGCTAAGTGCCCATTTGAGATCCATAAACATAAATTTAAAGTGAGATCAGTCCACAGAGTGGAGGGATTTTTTTTCTCCAGCCATACACAGCTGCTGAGGAGACCAGTAGTCGTTGAATAGATGGATTTAACCATGGTTGGGGGTTTGCCAGCAAGTAGGTCAGAAGAAAAGGAGGTCAAGGGCATTAGCTAGACATGGGTCATAGTGCTGCACAGTTATCCAAGGAATCTAAAGAATTTCAGTTGGGTAAAGAGAGCAGTGAGAACAGGGATGTGGAGGAAGGTAAAGAAAAAGATGGATTTTAAGAGTAAAAAAGTAGAGTCAAGTATTAGAGGTCTAGGAAAGGTTGAAAGTTAGCTGGAGTGCAACAAGAAAGCATGTGATTGTGAAAGGGGAAATTTAAAATGCAGGTTTTTGAGGTGGAATTGATAGAGATGAAAATAATATCCAGGAGGGAATAATCTTAGAAGTTGAAGAGATCAAAGATTTCGGATGAATCAACATTGAATTCCCAAGAATGATAACTACAGTAGCATAGGAGAAACCAGTGAACCAACAAACTAAAGATGGTTGTGAATGAGGAGAGCTGCTGTGTATTTTCACTCAAAATGCTAAAGTCTGGGCTTCCCTGGTGGCGCAGTGGTTGAGAGTCCGCCTGCCGATGCAGGGCACACGGGTTCGTGCCCCGGTCCGGGAAGATCCCACATGCTGCGGAGCGGCTGGGCCCGTGAGCCATGGCCGCTGAGCCTGCGCGTCCGGAGCCTGTGCTCCGCAACGGGAGAGGCCACAGCAGTGAGAGGCCCGTGTACAGCAAAAAAAAAAAAAAAAAAAAAAAAAAATGCTAAAGGCTGAGATACTCTTTACATCTTAATTAAGCACTGTCTTTCTCTGTCTTTCCAGAAACTGCAGGCTAATGACTTAGTTTTTTAGAGATAAGTAAATTTTCTGTTTATCCCATCACTACAGTACAGATGAGCTAATAATTTGGAGTGACTTTTTTTGGGATATCAGAACACCTGAAAGAATGCTTCTGATCAAACCTGAGAATTACTGGCACATATGTACATTTAGCGATCATTCCAATTGCTTTTTTCTATTTAACAAAAGGTTAGAGTATTTTTCAGAAATAATCTAAGATTTGCATGTTTTTTGGAAATTTTGTTTTCTAAATTTATAACAAAAGCTAAGGCAGAAGAGTTTTAAAAATTAAAATAATTTCAGTCTAGAATATAAAGCTCTCCTAAATAGAATTTTTTTTAAATGGACAGTAAGTTAAGAAATAGGTATCCAATAGAGTTGATTTAGTTATTTCAGGAAAGCTGAGAAAGCAGATTAGAACACATCTTAAAAGGGTAAATTCTAATCAATTAAAAGTTATTCTTTGGTCTAAAAATATATAGCAGAATAGCGTGAAGGTAGTCCAGAGATAAAGCTAGGAGTGATATGAAAAATTAAACTATGAAGAATCAAATATTCAGTACTAGATTGTATATGGCATTATACAGCATCCTCTCTCTAAAGGAATATAGAAAACTTGAGTAGAGCATATTCAGAAGGAAGTATTGATTTGACTTATGACATATTGCTATAATCATTGACAGGTGATTGATTTTTTTTTAAATGGCTAGTGAAGAAAATTACATAGTTCTTTTATAAAGCACAGCTTGTTTAAAAAGAATAGCATATTCTTAAAGTCCTAATAAATGGAGCTTTTCTGTAGGTAACCAGACTGTTAAATCATAAAGCTATAAGCAGGTAAGTGTGCCATCTATTGGTGAAACAAGCACAGTGTAAGAATACCTACAAAGCCGTGGTCTCAGGGCAAATTATATAGACTTCCTTTTATATGTCATATAAAGTGATGTTTCATTATATCCAAGTATCTTAATTTACCCACAGAAACATTGGGCTCGTTGCTGCTGTGCTAGTCGCCCAGCAACAGAAAGGACATAAGATCAGAAGTCAGGGCATCATGGTTCTTGCCCAGCTTTCCGCAATATGCAGTGTAAACTTGCATGTGTTGTTTCACTTCCCAAGACCCCACTTTTCTTTTATACAGAAGTAAATTACAAGATGATAAGGATCCATCAGTTCCTCTAAGTTCTAACGTTTTTCAAATTTTACAACTTTCGTATATGAGTAGATGCAGATGTTTCGTTTAAGTAAGTTTACCATTCTTTTACTTTTACTCTTAGAGATATACAGATTCCTCTGATGTAAGCCATAGAAGCCATCGCACATAAGGTCTCTTTTAGGTGCAGAGAATTTAACTTGATACGTTATAACTGAATACGTAAAGGAATAGGTAAACCACAAATTTTTTTTTTTTTAATTGAAGTACAGTTGACTCACAATACTATGTTAGTTTCTGGTGTCCATCTGAAGAAAACAAAAACACCAATTTGAAAATATATATGCACCCCAATATTCATAGCAGCATTATTTGCAAAAGCCAAAATATGGAAGCAACTTAAGTGTCCATCAGGAAATCAAAGGAGAAAGAAGATGTATATTATATATATAATATGATGGGATGTTTATGTATATATATAATATATATACATTCTATAGATTATATATAACATAGTGGAATATTACTTATCTGTAAAAAAAAAATGACATTTTGCCGTTTGCAACAACATGGATGGACCTGGAGGATACTATACTTAGAGAAATGTCAGACAGAGAAAGACAAACACTGTATATTTTCACTTACATATGGAATCTAAAAATAAAACAAATGAACGAATATAACAAAACAGAGATCAACCTACAGATACAAAAAATAAGATTTTTAAAAATTATAATTCTATACCTCCTTAAGCTGTGTAATCATTAACTTTCATTAACCTGTGGCACAGTGTTTACTGATTAATTATCTTGGGATCTTTCCTTTTTTCAGAAATATTAAAATGGAAATTAAGATTTATTTAAATTAAAGAAATTCAAGAAACCATTTATTTAAATTTTTATTTAAAGAAATTAAAGTAGTTAGAAGTATTTCTGGGTTCTGTTGTCATTTTTTGTTTTTAAGTGACAAAGATTTAGGTTTCTCTTTGAACGGTGTTGTAAACAAAATGTATTACCGTTTTTCCCAATCCATTTTAAAATTAGTATCTTTAAGAAGTGAGGGTGCCTTGTGATGAGGATTACGGGGAAGCTAGCTGATGCAGGGCAATTGGTACAACTTTTGGGGACATTATTAACATGCTTTAATTCAATAATTCTTCTTCTGATAATCTATCCTTAAGATATAGTCAGTAATTGATGGCAGGTATTTTATATATATATATGTATGTTCAGTGTTATTTATGATTTAATATGTATATACTAAACATTAAGTTAACAATAGGTATGTGGTTATTCAAGAATAGTTATATCTCCAAAGAATTTGGAAAAAATTGAGAAATTCAGATAACATGGTCATCATATTTATGTGGTACATTCATCAATCATCACAGTTGACATCCTCATTAGCAAAAAAAACCCCCCAAAACAAAAAAAGTAAATGTCAGTGCCTCATAGTAGAAATAAAAACGGGAAAGCTAAAAAAAAAATCTATAATTTCATATCAGAATAATCTTAATATAACATATTGTTATGCTTATACATTTTAATTAGGAATATAACATTCGTTAATATTTTATTACACTTTTGTCCAGAAGTGATCGTAAATCTTACACCTTGAGGTCTGCACTGGTCATGTACTGTTCTGAGAAGTGAGATTTCTCTAGGAAGTAATAGTACTCACTTATTAAAGTGAAATCATAGGCAAAGGGAAGGCATGCTGAACAGTTTTTCTTTTAAAGAAAAAGCCCAATATATCTTAAATAGAAAAAAAAAAAAAGAGAAAGAAAGGAAATCTATTATAGGGTTCTTTTCTTAACTTTAGCACTAATATTTTACTACATTAATGTTTTAGCCATCAATATGTTAACTGGTTAACAATGAGGGTCATTTGGACACATTTTTCTTAGAGGACAAGGAGTTGGCGTTTATGAGGTGGAGGTGACAACAGTTACAAGGCTCTTGAGTCCTCACACATGTTTCAGTCATCAAACTAAGCCTGAGGCATAAACAAGTTGAATCTTGTGTCTAATTTTCCCATTTATTCTTTTATGTGAAAATCATTTTGTCACAAAATTTGGACTGTATATCATGATATAAAATTAGAACTACAAGTATGTGTTTGTACTAGCAATTCGCATCCATTTTGTAATGAGAAGGAATAAGAGGTGAAAGAGCAATAATACAACCTTAGCTGGGTTTTTTTAAATTTAATTTTTATTGGGTTTTCCCCAAGACCCCACTTATGCTGCAGAAATACCTAGTCTGGAAATTCACTTATTTTTTTCAGTAAAAGCCATTTATTTGGCACCTATTTGCAACGTTAAGTTGTTTTATTTTCCACTCAGCTCACTATGTATATTGTTTCAGCATATGTGAACTTATTAAGGAATAGATGAGTCACAAATCAAAATCTATTTACACAATCAATGAAAATATCAGTATTTCCAGGTATTTGTATGGTGTGTCAGTTAAAGATATATGATTTCTTTGTGAAGTTATGCCAATTTTGTGATCTTTTGAAAATTTGAATTACTGGCACAACCAGAAACTCTTACTTCTTCCAGAGTGGTAGCTGGGCATGAAAATGTGAAAATGTCTACTGAGACATCAGATGTAGAATGCCCCATCTTCCTCAAAATAAATTAAGACAAAAGAAGTATTTTTTAAAACTCATCACAGGGAGGGACTTAAAATGTTTTCATTTTTGTCACTTAAGAAATATACTGGGGGGCTTCCCTGGTGGCGCGGTGGTTGAGAGTCCGCCTGCCGATGCAGGGGACACGGGTTCGTGCCCCGATCCGGGAAGATCCCACATGCTGCGGAGCGGCTGGGCCCGTGAGCCATGGCCGCTGAGCCTGCGCGTCCGGAGCCTGTGCTCCGCGGTGGGAGAGGCCACAACAGTGAGAGGCCCACGTACTGCAAGAAAAAAAAAAAAGAAAAAAAAGGAAAGAAAGAAATATACTGGGAAAATTATACCAAGGAGAGAATTGGAAAGGACATTTGCACAGATGACATATTTCAAAATGCTGTTTTGGAGGAATGAGAGTCTTATGCAGGTACAGAGATAAGAGAAATTTATGTCCATATATCTATTTATCTGAACAGAATTTATAATTAACTGGATATATCTTTGCTTTCTCATGTTTCCTTATCAGTTTCACATTTCTTGCAATGATACTCCAGATGTTTAAGAGGCATCTGCTATTTAAATTCCATGATTTCAAGTGCTCTATAACCTTTTGAATGAATTAACTTTTGAGTCAAAATTTATCATGCTATTCTCAGTCTGATTTTTTTTTAAGTTTGATAGAAGTAGTTTGGCTACCTTTCAGTTATTCAAGCATGAAAGAGCCATATTTTTCATACTTTCAGACATATTTGGAAAGATTTCCACCCTTGGTTAACTCAAGCTTATGTGCAGAATGACAATCTGATATCTGTCTTCTGGCTGCTCCAGCTGCCAATCTATTACTAGGGCCCACATTCATCTCAAGAGACTGAAGATGGAGGATGGAATGAGGGTAGTGTGAATGTGAATTAATGCTAGGAGAGAGAGGAAAAAAAGCAACAGGAGTAAGAAAACTTGGAATATATTAGGTGAGATTCCCTCCCAAACTCTCACTTTTTCCCTTTCACATGAGAAATTGAAAAGAAAAGGTGCTATTCCAAGTGAGGGATTCTGAGAGCAAATTATCAGGTTAATTTTCAAATACAGTTTTGGAGGAAAGGAATAGGAGTCAGTAGAAAGGGAGCATGGGTAAAATGGATAGAGTAGAAGTTAGGATTCCTAGAGCCAGGATTTTGATTCATTATAATCCTGAATAGAAAAGACAAAATTTGTAAAAATAGAAAAGTAGCACATGCAGCTTCCCTCTTTAGTAAATAACTTAAAATATATGATTCCAGCCTAGACAGTTTAACTTTGATTCCTTGGAAGATCCTAGACTCACTCAATAATCAATTTGATATTACCTAGGAAAAAGGATAAACACTATGACAATATAAACAGCCAGGCTGTGTGAAGAATAAATTTGGGTCCAATTAATTTTATTCTCTCTGTGGCAGAATGGCGACTTCAAGATAAGAAGAGAAACAACATAGTGATATCTTCAAATTTCACAAAAGATCTATTTTCCATCCCAGATGGCATTCTCTCACAGGTAAGACCTAAAAACAAACTTGTGAGACACATATGCCGTGTCCCAAGAGCTCCAATCTAGCGTCATTGTTACTTCATGAGTAGTCTGACTACCTTGCATGATATCTATTATTTTATGTTCAAATGTGTTTAAAGGAATTGATTACCTTAGTTGAGATTAGTGGGTCATTAGAAATAAAACATTTAAAAGAATATTTATGACAGTTCAGAGCACAACAGTTGTCAGACAGTGTCAGAAGTTTTGATTGCATTAATCACTGAGACTAAGGCTTAGGTGTGAAAGTTCTGCTCGGGCTTCATTTATTCCAATTAAAATGGAAGGGAGAACAAAGCAATTTTTTTTTTTCTGTGAAAAAACAAAGTTTCCACCAAGATGCTGTAGACTGAGAACTGAATGTGACACTGAAATAGTCCCAGTTTGAGAGATTAGGTTGGGTAAATGACTAACGAACATATTTGGAGGTATGCCTCTCTTTCACTTCTCACTAATTAGAAATGTTTCCATCATTTTATTAAAGTGAGCATGACCTTGAATACCTCTCTTCAGAAGTCCAGAATGCAAGTGTGACCACATCCACTGTTTAACTTATTTTAGATGCTTCTTTGGTAAAATAAAGGGAATGGACTATAATTATTTTCAAGATTCTTTGTATCTCTACAAAGGATATGATTCTCTTTCTAGATTACCCAGGCTTATTAAAGAATGAGCAATACTGAAGGTTTCATCTAAGCATCATAACAGTATTATTTAGAAACTTTATATTTGCTTGAAACTTACCTCTGCTTCACTTTGTGTATGTTTTAAATGTAGGAATTTATAATTTATACAGGACCACATTTTAATGTTAGTAGAAAAAGTCGTCCTAAGCATAACAGTAGTTTTCAGACCTGTAATGCTTCTTCCACCCCAAGAGGCTTTAGTAGAATTTTTGGGATGCTTTAGCGGTAACAATCACTGACAGGAGGGAGCTACTGGCATTTACTGCGTGTAGAACAGGGATGCTAACACTCTGTAATGCAACAGACAGCCCCTCACAACAAAGGATTGCCCTTCACAATATCCAGGATTGCCCTTGAAAAAGACGGAAGAGCTGTCCTAATTTTTCATCCTCAAAAATTTGAAGGCTTCTCCTTTTACCTTATGGCAAACATAAGATGAATTAATACAACAACCAGAACGTTTCTAGAAGGCTAGTTTTTCATGGCCAATCCAATTAGTAGCAGCAAATATAATCTGGTAAAAACCAGATACATTTACTTCATGTGTAAGAGAGATGCTGAGCTTGAGGTTGGCAATCCTTTCCATGCATTTCCTGGAGTGTTCTTCTCTGAATGGGAAGACAATCAAGAAACTGTTGACCAATGTGTCCAAGAGCTGTTCTCAGAGGGGCATATACTGATCTTCAGAAAACATTCTGCAGTGATTATGTAGCAAAAACTCCTTGGACAGAAGCCATAGAAACTCTCAACAGCTGAGGAAAACTTGGCAGGAAAAAGAGAAAGAGGGAGAAATAAATTTCCTCTGTTGGGATATTACATAGATGCTTGAACTCTAAGCTCCTCGTGGATGAGGACACTGGCCTCTAACTTCTTTATGTTCTGTCCAGCATCTGGAAGAATTGTAAGCAGATTGCTAATATTTCATAAGAGTTAACTAACTCCTAGATTGATAAATTCTCAGAATAGAATTAGATACTTAACCCATTTTGTTACTCTGTGTGTATGTGTTTGTGTGTGTATTTTAATAAGCAGATGATATCATTTGGTGAGCTTAGCTTTCAATGGAATTTAAAATTTCCTTGAAAGTCAAGAGATACAAAACATCAATGAATATACAAAATGTAATAAAGAAAAGAAAAATAAAATGTTCATATTTGCTGTATGCAATACAAGAGTACAGTGAGGTGCCAACTGTGGGACAATCGCTTAAGAATGACATTGGGAACATCCTGGGCCATAAGTAGTATATTTCTTAGCAATTGTCTGTGTTGCAAGGAAAGAAAATCTTAATAGGAAATGTGAAGGAAATATTTTAAAATGTGAAGGAAAATATTTCTTTCTCTTAAACATTGATTAGAGTTTTAGTAAGTCCTTGCATATAGTTTCATTCTTATTATAATCAAATGTGGAAAATTCAGAGAACATCAAATAAAACTTTATAGGTAGAACATGAGTTTAACTGATGCTAAGAATATACCTTTCTAATTTGATAGTTCTATCAATGCAAAATACAATGGGAAGTTTCTCAAATAGGAAACTTTTTTAAATGGTAGTTTATGGTTGTTTTTTTCTGACTTTAAGCACAACAACAAAAATAAATAAAAATTTTTAAAGGCACCTATTTAAAATTTAGCAGGACAGTAATATAAACTAGTGTCTTCTAGTTGGTGAATTTTCCTTTCTTCTTTCTTTAAATTTCTCAACATTCATTTTATCTGAGAGAAATGTAAAAAGTGTCCATAGAGGGTTGTGATTATTATTCTCATTAAAGTGACACCATGGATAGGTCATTTAGGGAAAGATTAACTAGATTGTATCTGTGCTTTTTTCCTCACTGAAAGATCTTCATCTGAGATGAGTGAGTGGGGAATTTTTCCAGCTGCTGGTAAATTGATATGTGGTGAGGATTAATTTTCCTAGGGTGATAATAGGAGCAATCTAAACACATTAAGGGAGCAAATCCTACATATTAAGGAAAAGTGGATTATATAGCAGAAGTTATTAAATCAAAGAAAATATGCCCCAATTAAAATGTGAGGTTTTCTGCTTTTCCTGCTTCAATGAGACTGAGACAGGGGCTACTTCTTTAGCCTAGAACCCAAATGAAAAATATTTGTGCAGCAGAAATGCAGACTATTTCACCCTGCAAGTGACATAGTGAGAAAAACGTTTGTTGTTAAGCTTTTCTGAGGTTCTTATTTTAGCAAAATCTAGCCAAAGCTTTTATATCCCTTCAAGGTCCTAGGACAGTGTTTGGCATATTATGAGATCAATTCATGTTGGCGAAGTTGCTGTCATCACCATTCTGTTGTTATTCATAATTGCTGGATTGTTATGTGTACTTGCATTCTGAAAAATGGAACTGTTGGACACTGGAACTCCACTTATGAATACTAAGATAGAAGTTACACAGATTTGGGAAACCTGTACTTAATATTGAATACTACCAGGCTGGATGCAATCCCGTAGGCGAGTTGAACAAGTTGACTGTCTAAAAAAGTAATCAAACGCAGTTTGGCAGGCATAAATAAATAATCTGGATCTTGTTTTTCATCTGGGGGGCTCTGTAAGAGAATTCCAAGTAAGCCTGGAAATCAGAGGCTACTGAAACTACCTATAGATGATCTTTTTTTTCTTTTTTTCATCTAAATGATCTCTCTTAGCCTAAGAATAAACACTAGAAGTTGCTGAAAGTCAAAATAGAAACCTCAGAATCTCTGGAAATCATGGAAAGGATTGAGGGTTGAAGTCAGGTGCCTCCAGTGGTCTCAGTATGACTCCAGGCTCTATTTCATGCTTATTCCTACACAGCTTCAAGTCAGAATGTGAACTGTTTATCTTTCTTAAATGCCATTTATGCAAAACTATACTTAGAGGACCAAAAGATAGTAGTGATGAGGTACAAAATACTAAGATATATATCTCTATATATAGACATATATCAAAATATATGTCTATATATAGAGATATATATCAAAATATATATATCAAATATATATATAGTATATATTAAAATATTTTGTATATATATGTATCTCCTTTTCAGATTCTTTTCCATTATAGGTTATTACAACATATTGAATATAGTTCCCTGTGCTATACAGTAGGTCCTTGTTTATTTTATATATAGTAGTGCGTATTTGTTAACTCCAAACTCCTAATTTATCCCCCCCCCTTCCCCCTTTGGCAACCATAAGTTTGTTTTCTATGCCTCTGAGTCTATTTCTGTTTTGTAAATAAGTTCATTTGTTTCACTTTTTTAGATCCCACATATAAGTGATATCATTTAATATTTGTCTTTCTCTGTCTGACTTACTTTACTTAGTATGATAATCTCTAGGTCCATCCATGTTGCTGCAAATGGCATTTTAAGTGCACTATATTTTAATGTATTGAGTATGTAATAGAAATTTTCTGATCTTTGTCTGCCATCTAGTGGTGTACTCAACAGTTTGTCTTTTTTAAAAGGCCAGGGTAAAACTTACTAAATTGGTCATCTAATAAGTTGTGAATAAACAGAAATAGAAATTCAGTATATGCATTATAGGATACTTGTACATCACCTGGTCAATTGCAAGGTTTTTCAAGGCTTCTATCTGGTTTCTTACAAAATGTGAAACTTCAGGGTTAGAATGAGCTGGATACGGCTGTTGCCCAAAAGTTACAGTCTCTCAAATGAAACCCGAAAGGAACTAAACGCAAAATAAGAGGTTTTAAAATTCTAAGTAGCTATTACATATTGTTTCAGTATTTATACTTGGGAAACACTTACCATGTGGCAGGTGTTATTTTAAGCACATGTACACACACTAGTTCTTTTATTTATGGTACATATCTTGAATAAAAATGTTTATGTCATCACTGAATGTCTGGTGTCTTAACACTAACTGTAGACATTATTTGTCTCTAAAATAGAAAAAAATGGAAGTGATTTAGGAGACTACAATATAGAAGGATAGAATGACTACTAAGCCTGTCTTCTTTAGTGAAGGGGAAGTCACAAAAGAAAGTAGTTATAAGTGGCATGAATAGGGAATGACATACATTTCTAAAATAAAACACACCAAAATGAAAAGTTCCGTAGCATGTACTACTTAAATTGTTTATCATATTAAGAGATGATATTGACAAGTTCATATACTTCCTTTGAAATATTTGACCAGTAAAAATAGCTTATTATCAACCGTCCCCACACAAGCCCCACCCAATACACTCTTCTGTGACCAAAGACTGTTGTATATGAAAAACTGACTGGGTCTTCACTGCAATCTGTAGAAAAGAGAAAGAACTTTTCTCAATATAAGGAGAATTAACGCATACAAATATTAAGATTTGCTGGAATGTGGAGGCAATTAATATCACATATTATACAAAAAAGTAATTAATTATAAAAAGAGCATAAACACATGGCTTATTTGTCTTAATATCAATAGAAAAGAGAAGTTATCCTATAAGGTTATTATGCATTTTCTTGAGAAAGGTCAGTTTGCTCATTTGAGCCCATTGGGTTCTCTAGTTTTAATTTGAAAAATGATTATTCTACTTATACACAATTTGTATTAATAATCTAATTTTTACACCATTATATGACATTCTGAAAGAAAAGCACAGTTTTTTATAAAACTATATACAAAAATGTATGAAATGCTCATTTTGATATGAGAAAATCTATTCAACATTTTCTGTGGAAAGCTCTTCTGGTGCTTATGAGAATTCCACAAGTGAAACTGCAGATGGCTTACTGAAAATTGTGCAGTTGTTTTCTAGGAACATAGCAAAAATTGTTATAATCACTAAAAATTCAAAATGAGAAATGAAGGCACTGATTTGCCACATTCCACTTCCTGCTTGAAGCATAGAATCTTGTTCATAGGCACCAGGTTAGGCTGCACCTATCTGAGTAGATATTGTGTCAGTATATTTTAATTTATATTGGAAAGTTCTAACATATTTTAGTAAGTATGCATAGAAATTAAGGCCATTTAATATGCCATATCTTTATTTGAAATGATAATTGTAAGTTACTTTAAATATAACAGGTATTTCCAAAGTATTTTACAGAGATGGCTTTCAAAATTGTATTTCTAATTTGAATATGTACTTAGTATCTTACTGATTTTCATGATATCTTTATTTCAAAGTTGTTAGCAACTATGAAATAATTTGAAAAGTAATAAAGAATTCTATATATAGAATTTTTCTACATATGACAAAATTTAGTTGTTAACAAGTATGGGGTTGTTAGGCATAGTGCAAAGAGAAAACAAGTGATGTTTTTTTCCCTAAGAAGACACGTATATGTCTATTTTCAAACCCAATGAAGCAAAATATCATCTTGTCAGACATCAGTGTAGTTAGTGAACGCCCCAACCAATGTCACCTACTACTCAGGAAGTAAGCACGTAAGCATTCTTGCAATAGTGGTCTCTTTTATAAATATGTTTTGCCGAGACAAAGTCACCAGTTTTAACCTTTTGGGTAAAGAGCTGAATTATTTTATGTGATGCGCTTTCTAGCAACAAGATTTCTAAATTGAAAAATATATGTATATACCTATCAATACTAATCTCTTAAATTTAAAGCACATAATTTGCCGCATTACACAAAGTGTACAATTATTTAAAAGTACACTTAGCTTTAAAGATAGAGTGATGACTTGTAAAGCTATGGAGAATGACATTTTCACTCAAGGCTAGTGTAAATGAAATCGATAAACTTGTATTTGTATATTCTGATTACAGCATCTATTTTTGACATGTAAATACACATATACAAAGACTTACAAATAACATTTAGAGTACATGAACTTCTATCAAGCCTATATGTATATATAATATATATTTGTATGTATTTAAACCATATAATATATGTAGTCATATATATATAACCATATATATAATAACCAAGTTCTAAATCTAACACTCTATCAAAAACAATTTTATATCTTTTTTTAATTTCAAGAGTATTTTATAGGCTATAAAATATTATATTGTTCTATTTCTAAATTTTAGGTAACCATTTCTTAATGTTAAATTTTCCTTATTAAAATCAATAAATAGCTCCAAGTATTTTAGCCTATTCAATTATTAATTTTATTATAAATGCATAATAGTCAAGTTAAATAAGAAGGGAATTTTAAGATTCTGGTATGTATTTTCATATTGCTATCCAGAAAGCCAATAAAAACTCTGAGAAACAATTTACAAGTTAGTATCAAAAGCCTTAATATTTTACGCCCCTTGACTACATATTTCCTCTCCTATAAATTTGCACAAAGGAAACGATACAGAGTTTATGCAGTGCTTTAAGCCTGAAATTCATTTCAGTGTCATTTATTACTTTGAAATATTGGAAACCATGTAAATACTTAAAAATGCAATAATGCTTAAGCAAACTATGATAAAAAGAACATTCTTTATGAGATGTTATATAGTCATTATCATTATAATAACAAAGAATCTATAATATTATGGAAAATATAGACAATATATTACAAAGTAAAAAAAATACTTATAGTATGTTAATACCCAAAAGAAAAAAATACAAGAATACTAGAAAATCCACCCAAATAACACTCGTCAATATTGAATAATGGGAATAGAGGCCACCTTTAATTTTTTCTGCATTTTTTCTACTTATACATTTTATAAATAAGCAAGTATTGCTATATCAAGGAAAATATATCATTAATTTTAATTTATGACATTACTGATGCAAATCTACCTTTACCACAATGGAATCATTTGATTTCGGAATTATTTACTTAAGGTGGCAAAATAGAGTTCTAGAAATTGAAGTTTGCAATTGATAACCACTGACTCTGTTTTCCCGATTATTTCTCCAAGTTTAAGAGTACTCACTGATGAACACGTACCAGAACATGTTTCTTTCTTTCTGTTATATGAACATTTCATGGCTATGACTAGTTATAGATATTAAGAAAGGGTAAATATTATTATATGGTGCAGAGTAAGCATGAAAATGACTTACAATTTGCAGCAGTAGCTCCTAAACTACAAGCTGAAGAACTCCAGAGAGAGAGTTTTTGCAAAGGTTCATGGATCCATAGTTGTACCAAATATCTATGGATAAAAATGTGTATTTCATATACTTATGTAATTGAAAACTCAGTACCAGCATTATAGTTGTATGAATAAATGGATAAATGAAATGGCAAATTAACATTAAAAGTTTAATTGAAAGTATATATTCATTATGTACTTTTTCAATTAATGAATGGTAGAATTGCAGCTGTTATCACTTATATGTCCAATATTTATATTTAATATCACAATGCAGTCTTATAGTAAAAACCATGATTCTCGATTCTCAAAACATAGTGTCCATAGGGATCATGTGGGGTAGTTATAATAAGGATTTCTGCCTAATCTCAGAGATAGTGATAGGGAAGTTTGGGGGAAAACGCATTTGTATTAAGCATTCTAGAGGATTCTGATGAGTTTGATCTTTGGACCTTGGTTTTAAGAACAGCACTTAAATGCCGGGAACAACTAGACACTTAGGAGATACAATGAGGTTCTTGTCTAAAGAAGGGACAGCACCACTGTAGCCCAATGATAAGCATCTCCAGCCTATCAGTAAGATGATATTCAAAACAGGAAGTTGTCACTCAAAACTACAAAAAGTCTAATCTAATTTAGCAATAAGAGCTAGTGTCCAGAGAGCTAATTTCATGTATAAAAACAAGCTCTGTGTGTATGTGTGCACATGTGTACACACGTGTATGTGAATGCACATGCATGCATAATAAATTACCCTATGGAGTTTTTGAAAATAAATTATTACAATTGCTTCTGTTTTTTGCTTGTTATATTGTCAACAGGAGGGCACTAACCACATTGTGTATTTCCTTTTGGTGTTCTTATCCTTAAGTTACTATGAGAGCTAAATAAGTATTGAAAGCTGAGTGATTAGTGTTTTAGAGAATTCTTGAAATTTTAAACTATAGCCATTTCTACAAAACTGCTCAAACCAAATCTTAGACAAATAAAGGATCAGTAAGTAAATGCCAGCAACTTCTCCAGTGAGATGGAATTTAAATGCTGTAAACACATAACACCTTTTTTATAGTTATTATCCTTGAGATTTCTGTTGTTTATTTTCTGCCCTCATATCTTCTCTGTTTTCTTCTCCTACTGACTTGCAGCTAGCAGGAGACACTCTCAAGCAGTGATGTGATTTTGCCCCTGACCCTTGCTGTGACTGTAGATTTGTAATCTAAGTCAATTTCACTCACAGCAGGGCCATTGGTAAAGTATTTCAGTTCTGAACAGCAAATTGGTTAAACTCTTTAGTTTTGGGTGGTGTCCAAGGAATATCCATGGGCAACTGACTTCTGTAAACCCAAACAAAAGGCTTCTCGTCCCAGTGTGACAAATATGTACATACTTTATATGCGCAACTGAGATATAGTGATACTTAACAATCATCGTACTCAAATACATTCAGATCTTGGTTATATGATCACTTTTATTATTATCTGTAATCCGAGCAGTGCTTTACAGGAATATAAACTAACCATTCTCAAAGAAGCTAATTTGTGGCACACCATAAAGCATGGGGCAAGATGTTGTACAAATTTCGAATTTATGGCATTGCAAACAGCGATCAGGTAGACAAAGCAAGTATAAGCCAGCTCATGTCTAAATGAAACTCAGAAGCAACCTTAATCTAAATTCCTGGATAAAAAGAGCTTCTCAGATTTCACAGAACAGTATTTCAAATAAGAAGTAGAATAGTTTATTCTAGAAATGTAAATGAAATAAAATACAAACATCCAAAAAAAAAAAAAAAAGAAGTAGAATAGTTTATGTAGAGCGTGAGCCAGAAACTCAAGAGGTTGATAAAGAACATAATTGTATGAATTGGGCTGTATGTAGGACAACAAGAGATGATGGAGCCAGTGACAAATTGGTTAATGCATGATCCTCCTAAAAGAATTTGAACTAAAAAATAATTAACACACGTATAACAACATTGTGATTACAAAGAAAACATATTTGTGGGCTTAATTTGGTCTATAAGATAGACCCTTAGATATTCTATCATTAAAGTTCCATTCAGGAACTACTCCCCCCTCCCTGAATTTTCCCCCTTTCTGAAAGCCTTGGTTGACTATTCAGTATTCCAACACAGGGGCCCTGTATGCAGCTCTGTAACCCTTTTCAGCTAAGTATGTTATTCTGATCAGAAACTGTTGTCCAACACATAATATTACATTTGAATGATTTAAATTCAGAAAGACAGTGAATGAATATTCCTTGATTCCTGATATATTAGAAGGCACCGGATAAGATGCAGATCCTTTTATTAATGCTTTAAGAAAAATATGATTTCTCCTCATTATAATAAACAGTTAGTATGGTTTTTCTCATAATAAGGCTCTGATATTCTGGGTTCAACCATCTGTGCATCCCTGCCTGAGAGGGTTCTGCAGAGTGTTGCCCACCATGTTTTTAGAGTTCTTACAAAGTCAGTTATACAAGAATACACTGTAACATGAAACTAAATTCTTAGTGAACAAAATGAGAGATGAGAGTTCTGATGGAACTGAGCTTTGAAAGCTAGTTGCAGTATATGTGTGTGGAACTTAGTCCATTCTTTGAATATGCCATGAAGCTTAGCCTCCTAGAATCTACACTTTATTTCATGATTACATGAGACAAATTCCACACATGAAAATTTAAGAGAAAAATTGTATTACTCTTAAGTTAAAGTAGACCTTAATAAATAGGGTTTTCAGGAAAGAAATTATTTTGATATTGAATTTGAATTGCTATGAAAGTTGAAGCCCATTGAAATGAATTAATCACACAGAAACATAGAATTTTTTGTTTGATCTACATTGCTTAATTTGTTATAGCTATGGAAAAAATAAAATACCTGTTGGTGCATTCAAACCATGTTCATATACTTTAAGAACAGGCACTGAAATGGCCTTATCAGCTGGAAGGGAATATTAGTAACTAGAACTGATAGTTCCTTATGACCACTCTATGAATTTGGAGGATAAAAGGACTCAAAATCATAAGCAGAAGTATGAATTCTCTATATCTAAAGACAAAACTCTCCTTTTCATAGGAGTGAAGTACATTTTTCCCCAAAAGGCTGAAAATATTTTTGGCTATTTTCAATATTAAAAAAGTTCTATTCACAGAAGCTTCTTTCTGGCTTGTATATTTGAAACATATAATTCAAAGAGATTGTTCTATCTTGTCTCTTCCTCATCCAGTTTCTATTTTATCCTCCCTGTAGCTTTCAAATTAGGAATTCCCAGTCCCCAGGTAGGATAGCTTTAGGCATCATGGCTGTTTTTTCACCATTATAACCAGCACAGAGTACCTGGCACATAGTCATTGCTCAACAAATGTGTGTCGAATGAGTTGGGAAAGACACATCCCTCCACACCAGCACCAGAAGTAGAGGTAAATGCTCAACAAAATCGGTCAAGTGTATTGACTTATTTTCCCTGAAAATGTCCCAGAAAGGAGACTTGAAAAGTGTTTAACAATTGGTCTAATATATTTGGATCTGTTGGTCGGGTGCCAGGTAGGGAGAACATACATGATTTTCTTACATAAAAACCATTATCCATTTTATGTGCAGTTAAACAAAAAGTGTGACTTTTGAAAAGTAGATCAAGTGAAGACTTTGGAATTATTCTCTGGTTTGTTGGTAATTTCTCCACTTAAGAGAGAGAATAAATAGCTGAGTCATATGTAGGTCTAGAAGAATTTATATATTTTAAATTTGTGAACATACTTGTTAAAATTTTCTTGAAATGCTTTCTAACTAAACATTACAATGGTTAAAGATTTTAATGAAGAATATTATATTATTGTCTTCATAGAGGGTGGTAAATTATTAATGTATTTTTTTCTCAGCTATCTGTGGGTTAAGAAAAGCCTATAATATTTTACAAGGTTATATCCATTTTGAATATATGGTTGATTTCTTATTCACATAAAATAAATCAAGGGAATGCAGAAAATATGCTGATGTCTCTTTTATGGATGTTCATGTTACTGAATATTAATAAAATTATTTGATCTGGAGGTCAAAAACATTTTTTTTATTTCCCAAACTTCCTAGAGCTGTCCGCATTTTTCATTTGGAAAAAGAAACAATCTATGGAAAATATTTAGCTGTTTGGGAAAAACAACTGCCACATAATACATCAGTTACCACACAATTGTCATATAATACACTGAAGTGGTTACGAACACAACATGGTTTAATTTTGTTTGTTGTATGTACATAAATATTTTCCACATGAATAATGTCAAAATATCTTCTGATTCATGCAGAAACTCACAAATACCACTTTTTTCTTTTCCATAAAAATCTTAACACGTAAGATTTACTTAGAAGTTCTTGCTGAAACATGAAAGTTAAGGGAAAGCCTATTAAATCATTTGCTCAGGTAAAATATCATAATTCACAACAGTGTGACAACTGCAAAAAAAAAAAAAAAAGCACAATGTAAAAGCTGTGAGTCAAGTTTATTCAGTGTCTTACTGAGGACTGTATTCCTGGAAACAGCCTCTCAGATAGCTCTGAGGAACTCTTCTGAAGAGGTGGGGAGAGGTCAGTATACATGTGATTTAGATGAAGGGGTTGCATGCTACCAAGAGCACATTTCAGTAGAAAGTTGCCGCTAGTCAAGAGGAGGTAATAATTTTAGTGCCTTTCTAGGAATGGGAAGATGCACAAAATTTCTCCTGAAAATATCTAAATATTTCATGGCCTCTTCTGCCAGTTTTCCCAGAGCACAGAGTGCCTCATTCCACCCCGAATTCCTTTCAGGGTACGTTGAAGGTCAGCGGCTGCAGTGGCTAGTGACCTAATTCTTGTAGAGCAGATGGCAAGTAACATTCTTCAGTTGGCAACTACATTTACAATATTCCCTCCTAGGAATAATTTTGTTCGAGGATATATGAGTATAAACTGAACAGGAGTTACAGGATTCTAGAGTTTGGGGAGGCAACTGAGAAAACTCTGGGTTCTCAATACAATAATCTTAACTAAGAAATAATCTACATGTGTTTAGAAAATTATTTCTGCCCTTCTTATTTAAAGATAATCCACTGTCACCATGCATGTTAAGACGTTTCTGAGATTGGTTACTCCCTAGATTTTCACAATCTTCTCTCTTTTTCTCAAACACCAACTGCCACCCCTTTTTGTGTGCCGGAGGTGGCTGGTGAGAATTTGTGATTCATATCATAATTTTCAGAATCAAGGTTTGGTGTCATTAGAACCATATTTTAGCAAATTGAAATGTAACAAATGTAAAGATCAATAGAATCTTTTAATGGTTATGAAATCAACTTCTTGATTTTCTTTTGTTAACTTGTGGCTCAGTTTTGAAGTTAAAGGATTACACATCTCTTGACAAAATAGAAATGTATTTATAAACATCTTTTATTATATGTTGGCCTCATGTCAACTCTTTATATAACAAGTGCTCCTTTGCAACATCATTGGGATCTGAAAAGTTTATTTAGAATATATTTTCATTCATGTGGCAGCTTTTCTATAAGAAAGCAATAGTTGATATATTATAGATAATACTAAAGGCAGAAGAAAAGCTGCAGTTGTTTCTAAAATTCTTAGCAGAAAATGACAGGAGTGTTTTTTTAAATGAACCTCTGAATTGTTTCACATCCAGAACTTGGTATGGAAGATCCCCCTCTGTGTCAAGAGGAATAATAAAGGCAGTATTTGCAACAGAAACAAAAGTAATCATTTTTAGTCTAAATTAGAACTGCAGCATCAAGACTTTAATAAGTATATAGTCTCTCTTGTCCTCATGCAACGTAACTTCTGGGGTTTGATGTAAACATTTAAACTCCTGTATTTTTCCACATGTAACTAAACATCAAAACAAGATCAAAAGATCATTTCTCATTAAAGATTTGCCTGCTGGTCTTTTAAGTATATAACTTATCGACACGTATAAATTTATAATACGTAAAATGAGAAATGTAAATAGTATATGCTCATCTCTGTTCCTAGGGAGTTCTGTGAATAAATTTCCATTAATCTGGTGGCAAATACACCATAAAGTTGTATAATTCATGCCCTTTCTGGATGAGTTTAATAAGAAATAATCTGTTATTTTTCATTTCCTTTCCTCTCCCTACTTCAATTGCACTTCTATAGAAGTCTTAAATGTTTATGTATGTATCCGGTTATGCATATTGTAAACATCTGTCAACTCAGTAAAACTCATTGCAGGGTAGTCATTATTTTGAAGGGAAACTGAGCTCATCTCAATGAAACTAAATTTAAAGAAATACGGAATCAGAAATTTTGGTTTTACTTCACTGATTTGACCAGGATACCACTAGAGAAAAATAATGTATATGCTTTTACTCTCACACATGTCTTTAAAATATGTTGTGTATAAATATTTCTAAATATCTGTGTTTGGGTGTAGAAAGGACATCATCAATAAATGTCATAGCTGGATTCTGGGGGATAACTGGATGTGGTGAAGGTATAGTCCACATAGTTTATGTATGATGTCTGTTGTACTAGGTATCATGGGTTGCCAGGTAAAGGTGTACTGTTACCCTTCAAAGACGAAAGCAAATTGTAACTGAGAGGCTGTTGAAAGAGGCACTGAGCAGAGCAGGTTACCCAAATATCACAACAAAGTATTTTCTAATGGTCAGTTGAATAGAATTTGTTATTTTTAATAATGTGTGGGATTAAACGTTTATAGGAAGTGCCGTTGAACTATGATAATTCATAGTCAGGTATCATTTATTTTTATTTTGTCTCACTTGGACTACTGAAGGGGAAAGTCATTGGACTAATTATCCTTTCCTTTAGGAGGTTTTATAGCCTGTATTATAATTTGTTAACTTGTATTAGTTGATATTGTTGGGTTGCAATGGGAAATTTAAAGACTCCCATTTAGTAAGATATACCCTTAGGGCTAAAAATTTAATTATAAATAATTTATTGTATCTTGTTTTAAGCTTAGATATAAAGCCAATTATTCCCTTTTCCTTTATTACGCAAACATTGCAAACATTGAATTTCACCCTAAGATTTTTATTGGCAAAACCAAATTTTGTTCATTATCACAATTTTTTTCCTTATAGCAATATTATTCATACCTTTATAATTTAGTATATTTTAGGAGAATTTTTATTGTAATTTTTTTCTTCTTTGGGAAATCCCAATGTAGATCAAAATTTTGTGAAATAAGGTGGAGAGAAAGCCCAACACTTGACCTTGTCAGTCCATACCATCAGGGTCTGAATGCCACACAGTAACTAGTGACCACCTAGGAGATCCACTCATCCTTAATGTACAGTATTCTGGAAATACAGGAATCAGTGCCTGGTCAGACACATCACAATGGCCTTATGCTGTCTAAGCAACTCAGTCTCTATTCCTTTCTTGCTTTCCCCAACTCTACCCAAGGTCAAGCTGTTTGCCACTTTTCCTCACTCATAAGGGCCAGGTCAGGTTGGATAAATTTAAGATTCCTAAAACCTAGCTAAGCCAACCTAAAGAGGCACAGTCCAAATGCAAGCACACAAGCTCAACAATTGGTTGATCCCATTCAGGCCCACTGAACTGTGTGTAATAGACTCAGTTTGTGAGTCAAGAGGTCGAGATTGAAGATACCTCACACTGACGCTCATTGCCACAGTGTCCTGCTCACAGTGCCAATTGTTTTATTAGAGCACTTAGCAACCTCTGCTGTATGCTGGGCAGCGTGTCTCTCCAAAACTTATGGAAGTTAGGACAAATGAAACATAAGCACCAATGGACAGCAAATAGAAACATCGCAAACAACCAAAGAATTCTCTGAGAAAGGCTCACATTTGGTCTGCAGTGAACAAAGCAGGTAGGGAGGATAGACTTGCAGCCCAGTTGGCTCTGGTTTTTATTGAGGTTAAAAGGTAAGGTCCAGAGGGAGAGTTTGCATGATTTGAATTGCCCCTGCAGCCAAGGGAGGCTTTCTTATTACCTTGCCCACATGTGGGGGTGAGGGGAAGGAAAGGAAGGGTATATATGGAAGATGTCAGAGGTCAAACAACAGAAATGGAGTCAGACTTCTTTTTCTGATCATGCCACATGACTTGTGGGATCTTAGTTCCCTGACCAGGGATTGAACCCTGGCCCTGGTAGTGAAAGTTCAGAGTCCTCACCACTGGACCGCCAGGGAATTCCTGGAGTCAGACTCTTAATTATACTCTCTAGCCTTAAAATTTTGAAATTATATTGCAAAAAATTACATCTATTAAATAGTCAGGAATTATCAAAACTATAATCGTGAAGTACTATAGAAACTTCTGAAATGATCATTACTAATAGAATCTAAGCTTCAAGAAGGAAGAAAACAGTATATTTCCACCTATTCATAGCGCTTGACACAGAGAAAAAAGTCAATCAATATTTTGGAATGAATGAATGATAGTTTGGGGAGGCTTCTCCCAGGAAGTGATATTTGAGCTGATACCTGCAGTTATTTGAAGAGCAGGACAATATTCAGACAGGCGAGAAGGAAATAGAAAGGCTTTAGGCAGAAAGGGCTTGGAATTTTGGAGGAGCAGAAAAGAGGCCGTCATGGTTAGAGCTTGTGGACTAAGGGAGAGAGGTTAGTGAAATCAAAATGGGAAGGTAAATAAGAACCAGGGCAGGACTATCAGGCATGATGAGCAGATTACATTATATTCTAAAAGCAAAGCAAAATCATTTGAAGGAGTTTAAGCCAGGGAGTGACCTAATGTACTGGAAGAGAATATTCTGTCTTCTTTATGATGTGCAAAATGGAATGCAGGGAGTAAGGTAGAAGTGGGAAGATATTACATGAGTGGAGAAAAGAGGTGTGAGTTGAGTGATCACAGTGAAGATGGAGGAAGTAATAGCAATGGAGATGGGGAGAAGTGGGAAGATATAATGTGTATTTTGGAGATAAACCTTAAGGTACTCAGTGATGGACTGGTTTTGGGAAAAGAGAAAATGGCATGGTTTCTAGGTCTGTTGGCTTGAACCACTGGATATATGGAGTGCTATTTATGGGAATGGGGAAAACTGGGGATGGTGAAGGAATACACTGGTTTGGGGTGGGGTAAACAGCTCCATTTAGAAATATTAATGTTGAAATATCTTAGTGTGTAGATATTAAGAAGGCAGTTGATAATATGAGTCTTGAGCTACTTTTTGAAACATCAACGTGTTGATATTATTTAAAGTTTTGTCAAAGTTTAAAGCCTTCATGAAAGCACCTGAGCTAAACTAGTAGAGAAGAGAGGCTAAGACTGAGTTGTGAGTGTTCAAAGTTTAAATTAATAGAGGAATAGATAACAAAAGAGAATGAAGCAGGAAAGGCCAGTGTAGTAGAATAAAAACTTGAAGAATAAGATGCAATAAAAACCAAGACAGGAGAGGAATATGGGCACTAAGGAATTAAGAAAGGCATTCATCATATAAATCAGGCAATGTATGTAATCAGATAATGTAAGTATGGAGACAATCAATCTGGAAAATGAGAGCTTGATAGAGTGGAGAGTGGTTTTTAGATAGAGTTGTTCTGGAAGATCTCTCCAAGGAGATGATGTCAGCAGAGACCTTGATGATGGGAAAGTGTGAGGCATGTGAAGATCTAGAAGGAATACTCTCCAGATTAATGAGAAAGATGCCATGAAAGCTGGTAAGGGCACAAGCTTGAGATGTTGATGGAACTCCAGCATGTCTAGTGCATCTAGAGCTAAAGGCAAGATGATCCTAGAGGTAAACAAGGCCAGTTCAGGCAGGACATTGTATCCATGGCAAAGAGTTGGCTTTAATCAATGGTGCTTTTTAGGATCATATAAAACAATGAGTTAAATAGTATTGGAGGATTTTCCAAAAGTGTATAAAATTAAGAGTAATTCTTCAGATATTTCTAACAGAGTCGACCCTTAGTGTTCTTAGAATAAAAATCAATGCTTAGTGGGCTAATATGCTTTGTATTAGATTTATTGACTAGTGTATTTTCAATTTTGTAATACTAAGAAAAGTGCTGTGTTCATGGACAAAGCACAATACATGTTTATTTCATGCAATAAAATATTGCAAAAAGGACTTGAAAATATTAGTGTTCTGCTACTGTGTTAAAATATTTCAAGAAACAAATTTTAAAACATCAAAGGTCTTGAAGAAAATTTTTCAATTTTCATTTTTAATTCTGTAAAAAAAAAACAAAAAAACTAACAAAAACCAAAATCTGTTTATAAGCCCTAACCATAAATATATGTGCTTATATTGCTAATGGTGATTTCAAAATAAAATTAATATGCTATTTCTACCACTAATGATAAATAGTAGAGCAACCTAATCGAATAAAATAGGTATGTAAGAAAATGTATGTAAGAAAATATAAAATTGGATGATATTTTCTGTGAAATATCATTTCTAGCTATGTGTTTCACATGTATGTTTCATATGTCTATATCTCTTTAAGTCTTCTAGCTCTCTTTGAAGTAAACATGGTAAAATGAAGACACTGTGTTTTATTCTAAAAATTCTTAAGAGTCAAATCTGTTAGAAGTATCAGAAGAATTCCTCTTGATTTTATACACTTTTAGAAAAATATCCAAAGCTATTTGTTTTATCCAGTCCTAAAAAGCATCATTTATTAATATAACATGTTTTACACTTTGGTCTATAAATAACTAAAAACAAATGACTGTCTTAATCTAGGATTAAATAAGTGGAATACTATCCTCTAAATCTTTCCCTGGTCCTAAAATATAGAAGAATCAGAAAGTATAGAAGAGTAAAGGGTCTGTCCTCTTAAAGATATGGAGGCTGAAGATCTAGGAAAAGATGAGGTGTCTTCCTGATATTAACCACTGTATGGATATACAAGTAACTAACTGTGGCTAACCATTGATAAAATATAAAACATATGATGTTTTATGATAAAAATACATGATCTCATCATATTTTTTTCAAAATAACTTGTACACAATAAATACCAATTTTTATTAGATATTCTCTCCCTATTTCCCTATTTTTCACTCTGCTTCTCTTTTCCAAATCTTTAAAACCACAAGTGAACCCAACACAATTTTAAGGCTGCTCCAGGAGGCATATCAATTGTCTTCTTCCGTGTACCTTTGGTAAGGTTTGGAATTTTCATGTTTCCTGAAATAACAACTAGAACCTCTTGTTTTCCCCCCAAAAATATCAGCTGTCAATCACATCTGGAAATGACTAACTCAGGAACAAATACTGTGCAATGAAGGGACCGACAAGCCTAAAAACTACTTACTTCTCTCTTTTCTTCTCCTGTATTGACCTAGCCTCTCTACTTGTGTTTCTTTGTACTTTCTCATTTTTATTTCCTATTGATTTTCCTACATCCTTAGTCTCTGCCTTTGATCTCCCAAGAGAATGCCTCCCTGTATCTGCCTGCCTTACTTTTGTTAGTCCCCTTTCTCTGTATCTTGGAAGAGTCTCTTCTTTAAATCTAAGCCAGGCATAATGACGTGTAAATATTTATATACAAAATACTCATTTTACATGTAAGTATGTTAGTATCCACCTCAGTAGACATTAGTGAGTAAAAGAAAGTGTGTAGTTAGAGTATTTGAAAAGAGAGAAAGTGTTAAGGTTTTAAGCCATAGAAGGAACAATATTAACAAAATTTAAACAATATTAAGAAAATTTAAAAAAATTAAGTTATGTATAACGTATAAATGGAATAGCTCCCTAGTGTATGCCAGCTCCCCTCTCTATCACCAATCCTTAAATTGGTACGTTTTAATCGATTTTCCATTTTTTGTCAACAGCACCATGGAATATTAGATTAAAGCAATTGGAGCTGCTTTTGCTTCATGCTGCATCTTTATTCTTTATCCCCAGGAACCTCTACACAATGGCAATTTTTCATTTGGAAAGGTTCTTTTATCCACTATTTTCCTACTATTTTAGGATTTCATTATTTAATACTACCTTAACTATCATTATTAGCCTTTTCCTTTTTTTCATTATACACTCTGCCTCCTATATTAAACTGTATTCTGAGAGAAGATGAGACTGAATTTACTACTAATTAATTCTAAGCACATTAATCCCAAGATAAAATAAGAAATATTTCTATTATTTTTGAAATAACCTTATTGAAATTCATAAGCCATACACTCACCCAGTTAAGATGGACAAGTCAAGTTTTTAGTATACTCACAGTGTTTTGCAACCATCATCGCCACAATCAATATTAGAACATTTTCATCACCCAAAAAAGAAACCTGATACCCATTGGTAGTCATCTAATTTCCTCCAACTTTCCCCATCCTTAGGCAACCACTTTCTGCCTCTATAAATTTGCCTCTTCTGAATATTTCCTATATCAGAATCCTACGATATGTGTTCTTTTGTATCTTGTTTCTTTTAAATTAATATATGTTTATAAGATTCATCCATACTGTAACATGTATCAGTACTTTAGTTTTCTTATAACCAAATAATATTCCATTGTATAGACATAGCACATTTTATTTATTCATTTATCAGTTGATGGACATTTGGATTTTTCCACATTCTGACTATTATAAATAGCAATGAACATTTGTGTATGAATTTTTATATGAACAGATGTTTTCATTTCTCTTGAGTATATATCCAAGAATGGAATTACAGGGTCAGTGATACCCCTTTGTTTAAGCTTTTGAGGGACTGCTATACTGTTTTCCTAACTCTGCACTATTTTATATCTTAAACCACATTGCATGAGGGTTTCAATGTCTCTATATCCTCTCCAGTGCTTGTTATCATCTGCCTTTTTTTATTAGATTAATCCTAGTAGGTGTGAAGTGGTTTTGATTTGCATTTTCCTGACTGCTATCCAATGATTTGAATGATCTCAAATTATACTGCATACCTAGGAGGACTTACAAAGTGCCATGTTTTAGTCAGATGTTGACTTTATATCAAACATCATTTAAAATACTAAACTTGAGAAATAATGGACAATATCAAAATGCAGATAGGAAAGCAGCTGTACATGCAGGATACTTTTGATGGCTTATTCCTACTTATGATTTCTCTGTAGGCCTTCTGCTTATGGCAGTGTCTACCAAAGGTGGTAGAATGAGAGGTGACTGGGGTACTCACTATGTGTCATTTGTTTTTTCCAATTAGGTGGCCCCATAACAGTAGCACAAATGGTATTTCTAAATAGTTATAATGGTTCCTATCCTTCCTCATGTATCATTCTAATGAAGTACTGTAGATTGGTTTTACAAGAGATTAACTAGAATTTACAAAAAAGTCAGAAACTTCTATTATATCACTATATTCTCTTCCCCAGATGCTCCTAAACCATCTTAAATAAATGTATTTAACAGATGGTTGGCTCTCAGAGAAATCCACAGCTCTTTTGGGGGAAGAATATTTTAGTGTATTAATAACAATGGCAATTTATATAACATGAGAAACAGGTGTTATCCAGGAAAAAAATACATTTACTTGATAACTCAAAGCAAATTCAAATAGATTGCTTTGGCTTTTAGTCTTGTTTTGCCTTTTTTGTGTGTATGTGGGCACACTGTTGAGTTCTTTAAATGAATCTGCTATTTGGTCTTTAGTTACTAAGTATGATATGATTCTTGAATAAGTAATTTGTGCAAGGACATTAAAAAGTCTATTAATATTATGGTTTAGAAATTAATAACTTAAAAAAAAATTTAAGCACAAAGTTTTTGGAAGTTGTGTGTTTGTTGAATAAGTAGATTTTTAGATGTGTAATTCTGTCAAAATTGCACTTCCATATGGCTATAACAATAATTCATAACTATATAAATTTCAGGATTATCCTACGGTGCTGGAGGTTCTAAATACAAGCAAGAATGATGGGGTATAATTAAGTGTATTTGTCTATGCCATCTGGAAGCCTTTTACAGTCCATTAATTACTAAGATTATTATAATATTCTCAGTTAATGGATTCTGTCAGTTTCAAGCTCTAGATTTGTTTGTGGTTGAAGGGCTGTTTGTGTGTTTGAATTAAGTGCTTGGTTATTTCAGTGATGTGTGTGGCTCTTACTAAATGCTACTTATTCATTCCTTTATATCTTATTGTATTAATAGATTGAAACACAGGAAACTTACTGAGGTTTTTGCAATTTTGGACAAAGTACATATTGTGTGCATAATTGCACATGGTCCATAAAGCAGTACTCAACCTTTATTTAGGGCTACTGTGGGCCAAATTGTTTGTCTTCTTGGTGTAGTAGGTTTTGGGGGCAAGAGAAAATTTCCCCTTAATTCAACATGTACACCTTTGTTGGAGAAAATAGAATGTGTCTGTTCATGTTCTCTGTTCATGGTTTCTAAGAGGGAACTGCTAAACCTTTGTGATTTCCTGAGAGAGAGGAGTGTCATTTATCCATGATGGGCCCTTGGACCATAGCTAAATTTATGCTAAAGAAATGACTCAGGCTGGGAAGTGGTCATGCCAGAAAGACTAACCACATGGTTAGAGGTTTGGGGCTTTGAGCCACATGATATAAGCTAGACCTCCTTACATCTGGGGAGGAGAGAGAGGCTAGAGATTGAGTTCAGTCATGTGTCCAAGGAGTCAATCAATCATGCTTACATAATGAAACCTCACTAAAAACTCTGGACACTGAGAATGAGGTGAGCTTCCTGGCTGATGAACACATTGATATGCCAGGAGGGTGACACATCTAAATCCCACAGGTAGAGGACATGAAAGTTCTGTACTCAGGACCCTCTCAAACCTTACCTGATGTGTCTGTTTATGTGACTGGTCCTGAATTGTATCTTTTATAATAAAACTGTAATCATTAACATATGGCTGTATTGGATTTTGTGTGTCATTCTACTGAATTATAAAACCTGAGGGGGTCACAGGAAACCTTGAATATGTAGTCAGTGATTAGAAGTGCAGGTGAACTGGAGATCCCAAACTTGCAGGTAACTTCTGAAGTGAGGGCAGTCTTGTTGGGACCATGACCTTAACTTGCGGAATCTGCATTAACTTTGGATGGTCAGTGTCAGAATTGCATCACAGTATTGCAACATTCCAATCTGTTTATACCTAGAGCTTTCCATTTCACCCTGGAAGTTTTGCCTACAAGCCTCTAAATGGCCGTATTCTAAGTTTCGCAAAATGGTGTTACTTGGCAGCTAAATACTGGATCTAAACCAACCACAGACAGTGCTTTATGGAAATTATAATTTTATGGAGAGGTAACATGGCTTTGAGAAAACAAGATGAGACTTGGTTTTAAGTTAGGCATTCTCTATCACTAACAAGAATTATGACCTTGAAGATAATTGGTTATTCACTCTGGACCTGTTTCATCATCCAAAAGATAAGATATTTGACTAATAAACTTTAAAGTCTCTGGGAGTTCTTAGGTAGTAAGATTCTTTGAATTTTAATGCCTCAGTTTTCCTGTCAGCAAATGGGAGTCAATTTGACTGAATCTCATTCAACTATGATGAGAAATAACTGAACCATTTCTACCTGTAGAAAAGGAATAGACTCTATTCATTCTAAATACATTACAACTCTGTTAAGATTTCCACAGAAAACTGAGAAAACAAACAAAAAGAGGTAAGGCTTCTAATAGAAGTTTTCCATAAGTATCCATCAATGAGTAAAATGTAGAGGTTTATATGGCAAGAAGCAGATATGGAAATATTATTGTATTTGATTTCTACTTGCATATAATGTTAAAATTAATATAAAATGGAAATATTCATTAAAATATGTTTGTAATAAGTGACACAATATCTGCTTACTGCTTAAATGTCTGTGTTTAATGTTTCTTCCTCTCTCTCTCTCTCTCTTTCTTTCTTTATTCTATTTGTTTAGTGTCCTCCACCTGACTCTTATTTTTGAGGGAAATTACTCATATCAGTGCACAAGCCAAAGTATAAGTCAGGAGGCTCAGTCACACATTAGCTCATGTGTCATTGAACATGATGGCAAAGGAGCTATGTAATTATAATGCAACAGAAGTTCACATTATAATCAAATTATAAAAGAAACATGGAATTTGGAGTCAAGCAGGGCCTGATTTGAGACCTAGCTGCCCTGTACACCAGCTATGTGACCCTAGACAGCTTACATTAACTTTAAAGAACCTGTTTTCTCTTCTGCAAAATTCCTATTTTATAGGGCTGTGTTTAGTGTTTAGCATAGTGGCTAGTATATAATAAATGATCAATAAAATGGTAACTATTCTTGAGGGAATCATGAGATCCCATTTTCCTCTTTTGACTTCAGGTTCTATATCTTTAAAATGAGCAGGTTGGACTACATAATCACTAAAGACACTTCCATCTTTAATATTCTGATTCTTAATTATTTTTTTCATTGATGTTTTGTGACCACATCACCCCATCAGTATAATTTACAACACCACATTATACAATTTTAGGCTTCTATTATTTCATAAAAGGCAAATAAGTAAATTCAAATTATTTATAATGTCCCTGGTATTTTACAATAACTCTCGGAGAGTGTAGATTAGGTGTTTGAGTTTATTTTCTTACCACTATCCCCTTCCCTCATGGATGTTTAAAGTCAAGAACATTCTCTGTGGAGGTAGTTAAAACCACAGGTACATTATTTGGTGGTAGAACAATATTAATTTTGAATAAACTATCTCAGTCTAATTAGTGTACAGAATATTTGGTCAAGAACCCCTGCCTGAAGAGGAAGGGGCATTACAACATCTCTATGGCATACCAGTTAAATAGACACCCCAACTTCAGGACCTCCATTTAACACTGCATTAAGTAAATTGTTTATGCAAAAATTCAGTTTCTTCTCATAAATTAACTGGGGCATAACTATGGGTTTTAAAAATGAATGCAAATATGAAATTTATTTAAATAGCATTTGCCTTTTTGTGATTTTGTGGATTCACCCTCAACATTTTTGGAGATATATGTATAACATAAGTAATTCGACCTCTAGTCTATTTTGCAGATGTTGAACTTTGGATATTTTCATTCTTAATGCAGAGACAGGTCACAAAAACTGAAGGGCTGAAAAATAAGAATGGTATTTTTAAATTAACAGTCAGTTATATTACACACTGCAAAGCTTTGGGATCTAACTAGAGTTATCTGCTTTTTTAGAAACAACTGGTATTTTTTTTTCCTTTAAAATCTGTGCTTCATATCGTGATTATTACGCAAGTAAAAATAAAAGTCCTTGTCCTTAAATGGTTGAGGAGAGTGACAAAGTGGAGCAAAGTCATTTATTTAAACAGTTCATTTTAGATTAGTGTTAAAAAAAACACAATAAGCATTTCCTTTTTGCTGATAGAACTGTCAGACAAGGATGTAACTTTAAAAAGTAAGTTAAAAGGCTTTCCAAGTGTTCCAGCTCTAAATTTTTTGTGTAGAGCAATTTACAAGACTATCTTCATCTACTCACAACAGATTTGATTGTTATGAGCTTCAAATTTTCTTTGTATTGAACTTCTGTCACATTATAATCACAAAATAAGATTTATTATAGTACAACTTTTTGGTAAGTGGAGGGCTGAGCCTGCAAAATGACTTTTGAAAGCACATTTGAAGAGTGGCAAACTTTTAGACAGATAAATTTTTTTGATATCAGTTTCTAAAAATCCTAACAAGGAAGTTTCCCTTACAGTTAATAATTCAATAGCCAATGAAAGCTGTATGGGGAAAGGATGAATTGATATAACAAAATGAAAAATTTGAGGAAAATGCTGTGTATTTTGCCCTATCCCCCAAATGTTATTATTTCTAATAAAAAATGTAAAAAACATATAACATTAGATTTATTTTTTAGGTTATGATAAATACCTTACAAATAGGCCATATTTAACATCACTTGTAACTTACTGGGTATGTATCATAAAGTCACATAGTGCAACTAATTCCAATTGATCTGCATGTATATCTATTTCCCAGGTGGAGTGTTGAACAATTTATCAACTGTCAGATTATAGAGCTTTATTTTCTTTTTTTAAAAATTCATTTATTTTCATGAATTATCCAGGATAATCGATTAGGTCCCCAGCACATATTCTTTAGGTACAGAAACAGGCTGTGAATCTTCCTAGAAGGCAGGTGGTCTCATTTCTGGATAACTTAAATCATATTTTTCTTACTGGATTTCTCATAGTCTCTGTTTCCTTAGGTGCTAACAAATCATACCAGATGTCTGTGTCTCGCCCTCACTTTTCTTTCTGGCCCTGGTGTTATTAGTTAGGAAGACTTCCAACTATGTAACAAACAATGTAAATGAATGAATCAGAGGGAAAAAAAAATCTTCCAACATTCTCTGGTCAAAGATGTAAGGAGGGTTAATCCTGACTCCACAGCTGTTACTCAAGTGAATCTTACAAGTTATATCCAAGTAGTATCTTTATTTTAAATATTTTAATTATGCTATTCAGTAATATAGGGCTGGTATTAAACTCGGGGGATTAAGACACAATGAGTCAAAAGTCATATAAGTCCTCATTATAAAACACAGGGAAGAGGCAAGATGAGATTCATAGGTATAAAATTGCATGCGAAATCACTAATTTCTTTATATAAATGTATGTAGGAAGAGATGAAGAAATAAGCAGCATATAATTTATCATTCAACATCCGGGAGATATACTAAAGGCAGGCTACCAAAATACAAAATGATGTATCTTGGGTGGTGTTATCCAAACCAGTAGTACTTTTACCATATATGGATTAAAAAACAGTCACATTGCTCTGTTTAATCTAGCTCATAAAAGTCATCACTGAATGAAATATCATAAAATTTCCTTTATGTTTACTGTCTGTATCCTTTTCTGTATACCTTTTCCTGTTAGTTTAAGCTTCTTGATGAAAGGCTCTGCCTGCCTTAGTCATCGCTGTATTCCCAGCTGTTGAAGCAGTACCCGGCCCACTGTAAGCACTCAGTTAATATTGGGGGCTGACTGATAGTAACTTCCTGTTATACCCTAACTCTAATGGGACACCATTGATGCTGATTTTCATTTGTGTAGCCCTTCACAAAAACTTTTCATACATTATATTTTTAAAACCTCTATCAACTATGTTCTTTCACATATACTATGGTTTTAGGAGGTTCCAGCTTTTAAGGGTTTAGTTTCTATTTTATAATGCACTAAGTGCATTACATAGGACAAACCAGATGATAACAAATCAGATGTGAAACTACAACCTAATAATTGTCATTGGTTTGATAGCTAATGCAGTATGTGATAGTATCACAAAAACAAGGTGTTAAATTCTTCTGGGAAGTTATCATCAATAGTATTTGAAAAACCAACTTTGAAGTAACATCAAGATATAGTCATATAAAAATTCTCATTTATAACTAAGTATTTTTTATGCACTATTAAGCCATTGTTTAGAACTCAAAGAATTCAGTCTAACTTAAAAACATTTTTGTTTTCTGCACAAACAAATAACTGGAAGTTAATGATAAGCGAAATGTTTAATCAAACCTACGGGGAACTATTTTTAACTCCAATGTTTAATAGAAATTCATAACAAAGCCTCATGCACTGTTGATGGAAATGTCAATTGGTGTGGCCACTATGAAAAACATCACGGAGTTTCTGCAAAAATTTAAAAATACCACTGTAGGCTCCAGAAATTCCACTGCTAGGTATTTACCTGAATAAAACAAAAACACTACTTCAGGGCTTCCCTGGTGGTACAGTGGTTAAGAATCTGCCTGCCAATGCAGGGGACACAGATTCGAGCTCTGTTCCGGGAAGATCCCACATGCTGCGGAGCAACTAAGCCTGTGTGCCACAACTACTGAGCCTGTGCACCACAACTAGTGAGCCTGCGTGCCACAACTGCTGAGGCCCACGTGCCTAGAGCCTGTGCTCCACAACAAGAGAAGCCACCACAATGAGAAGCCTGTACACTGCAACAAAGAGCAGCCCCTGCTCACCACAACTAGAGAAAGCCTGCACATAGCAACGAAAACTCCACACAGCCAAAAATAAATAAATAAAAATTTTAAAAAACATTAGGAAAAAGAAATGAAGTTTAAAAAAACAAAAAAAACACTACTTCAAAAAGATGCATGCACCCCAATGTTTGTTGCAGAATTATTTACAATAGCCAAGACGTGGAAGCAATCTAAGTATCCACCAACAGATGAATGGATAAAGAAAATGTTTTATGTATATTAGATATATATACATGTACACACACAGACACAAACACAATGGAATATTACTCAGCCATAATAAAGAATAAAATCTTGTCTTTTGTGACAACATGAATGGACCTAGAGGCTATTATGCTAAATAAGTCAGATGGAGAAAGACAAATACTGTATGCTTTCATTTACATGTGAAATTTAAAAAACAAAACAAATCAACAAAAAACCAGAAATAGCCTCACAGATGCAGAGAATAAACTGCTGGTTGCCAGAGGGGAGAGGGTAGGGAGGATGGGCAAAATAGGTAAAGGGAATTAAGAGGTACAAACTATCAGAGATAAAAAAAAATATGTCACAGGGATGTAATGTACAGCACAGGGAATATAGTCAATCACATTATAATAGCTTCGTATGATGTGTAATATATAAAAATATCAAATAACTATGTTGTACACCTGAAAATAATATAATATTGTAAGTCAACTACACGTCAATAAAGAAAATCAGAACCAAAAACCAAATTATGATTCCAAATTGAAAATTTTCTTTCCTATATGCTGATTCAACTGTGTATGTGTTTTGCTTGGCAGGCCAGCAGGGGCAGAGGTAGAGTAGGAGAATTTGAAAATATGAAAACAAAGCAGTTCGTCTGTGGATTTTATATGAGATACAATGTTCTGATTCCAAAATTATAAGTAATATCAAGGATCTACTATTTCATATGTTAAAAAACAATAATGTACTGTTTGTGTCACTGGTTTATGGGAGATTTACTGGCATACAATTTTACTATTCTTCTGTGCATATACTGTCACAATGGCTGCAAAGTTAAATAATAAGCTTATAAACAATAATATTTATCTTTTCTTTTCTCCCTGAATTTATCTATTACTTTACCTTACTATGAAAAACTTTTATTAATAAAATATGCTATTATTATTAAATTATGATTTAATTAGAAGTAAATGCACAAAATTACTATTAGAAAAAGAATATTTTTATTCATTTCTTATAAAACTATTGAAAGTTTATATTTTCTATCGCTCCAAATTTAAAAATCAATCTCAGTTTGATCTTGTTTTAAAATTTATGTAATTAAAATGCATCTATTTCTTTCAAAAAAAAAGAAAAATTAATTGAACTACTCTCTACACCTTGAACATAGTGCAGAATAAAACTATAAACATGCTCTGTTAACATTTTGAGAGGCATCTAAATATTTTCAAATAGAAATCATATCTTTGTAATCTAAATTTAGAGCCTAGATAAAAAAATAAAGTCTTAGTAATTCAAGACTAGAATGTCTTGTGTTTGTATATGGACTATTTGTGCTCATATAAAGTTTTTATTAAGTTTTGTTACTCACTTTTATTTTTCTACTTCAAAATTTGGCACTTTCTTTCATATTCTATTATTTATTCCAAAACACCAAGCAGGGATGGTTTCATGGGAAGACAACTGGGTAGTTTTTTAAGCGTTATAATTGACACCTGTTAAGATTTATCTGAACTTCTATCGAAATTCATCTTCACTAATTCTTCTTGACTCACTTTATTTTGTTTTCTAATATCCTGAGGAGGGAAGGACATTAAAAAGTAATTTAGTTCAAAGGACTTATTACCCATACTGATGAGAAAGATCATTTGTGCAAAGAAAAATCTGTCCTGTATTTTTTTCTAAATCATACACTTCAGGAGATTATTTATTCACCTTTTTCAATCCAATTGCTTTTCTCCTGACTCACTGAGAAATATTTTGAGAACATGAACATTTTAATGGGGATCGTGAGTAAACAAGGGAAGAAAAGAAAGGAGCAGTCCTTTCAGATAATGGAGCACATCACTGGAAATTAGACCTGTAGGAGAAGCCGTTGAACTCTTTAAGGAAATGTTTAACTAATTACTAAAATGGGTGCCAGAAAAAGAGCAAGGCGAGGGAGAGAAAAGCTTTACGTTTATCAAAAATTTTGCTGAAGTCTGCCCGTAGGCGATTTTCTGATTTCAGGACTCAGCCCAATTCAAAACTGTTTTAAAAATGAGGAGTGAACTGTAGTATAAGAAGCTTAAAGGATTTTTCCCCTACACACCAGTAAACAAAAGTAAGTAGGTTACCTTAAGTATTTTAGACATAGTCGAACAGATTTTATCCGTAGTGGTAATAGCCTGTGTGGACTGAGGAAACTAAAAATATACAGTCAATTCCTCCTGACCTCATAAAATGTTCTAATACTTTAAATAGGCTTTAGCAATGTTTCCAGAGAAAAGGAATCTGGTTCTGCCAGTGGGTTTAATTAGCATAAAATAGTATCCACATAATATTCACCAGCTGTGTATCAGAAAATAATTTGTTTCTTTGAATTGATAAAATCAATCTTTTTTTTTCCATATTTTTGGACCAACACTTCTATTTGATTGTATTTTAATACATTGTGTCTGTTTTCCAAATAGTCATATATTCTGTACCTTTCAGGATAAACTTTATTCCTGTCATAGTAAAGAGAGAAAGAAATGAATGATGGTTGAAATTTGAGTGATAAACACTATCTGAAAGGCCTGAGTATGGGTCTAAGTGTCATGATCCGTAGCTCAGAGCTCAACCCTAACCACACAACCATGATCAGCTCTTTGCAGGTATGTTGTAGAAGTAGTAATTCAACCACATTGATTTTCATTTAAATCACTGATTTTCGTTTAAACGTCTTGTGCATTCAAGTAAAAATTTCTGTGACATGAAAAGAATATACTTTCGATGACTGGATTTTATAGCAGCAGGCTCTGGCCAGATAAATTGTAGTTCCTTACACTTTAGACTCTAAATAACAGACCTGTGTATCACAAGTTTCCACTGCCCAAGTCATAGGTTGTTTGCTCTTCTGAAATACTTATTTAAAGGATGAAGAGCCCTTAACTAACACAGTACTCAGTATTTATACAAACAAATATTAAGAGGAGTACAGAAAATATGTGTAGAGCTTTCTGACTGTGTTTGTTTCTGAGTCCTAAACTACTCCTAAACACTGTCTGTTACAAGTACACAAAACAGAAAGAATGAGGTAGACTTATTTCTGTGAATTTTCTTTTGAAATTGTTTTACATTTACAGAAATATTTGACAAAACATGACCTTAAATGTGGGTTCTCAATTAACTCAACGTGATGTTTGTAACATCTAATTTAAAACTCTGTAACTTTGTTTTCCAACAGAAATTACCCCAAGTGAACTCTGCATATAATCAATCAAATTCAATAATTCTGAGGAAGATCCCCTAGGGCTTGTACAATGCTCATGCATTTATTAAACACTTAAGTCACACACTTCTATACTATTAGTTTGGCCAGCGGTATAGCTGTTTATCCTCTTGTACTGAATTCCTGAGAGAACAAGAATATTCTTGCTGACATCCTTTAAACTTCTGCTGCCCCACAAGGGTGCAAAGCAATGAAGCGAGAAATTGAGTTGAGGGAGTGGAGGGGACTCCTGCCAATATCAGCACACTGTTTTGTGCTAATCATCAGACATGGCGTTGGAGGATTCCGGGTCCTACCTATGCCCTTTTTATGGCTCTGTTAACCTGATGGACATGATAGATCGTGTCCATCCAAATCCACAACTGTCAATTAAAAAATAGTGGGAAGCAGCTGCATAGCACAGGGAAATCAGCTCGGTGCTTTGTGACCACCTAGAGGGGTGGGATAGGGAGGGTGGGAGGGAGGCACAAGAGGGAGGGGATATGAGGATATATGTATACATATAGCTGATTCACTTTGTTATACAACAGAAACTAACACAACATTGTAAAGCAGTTATACTGCAATAAAGATGTTAAAAAAAAAGTGGTGGGAAAAAAATTAAACATTTATTTCTATGTTGCATGTACAGCATAACAAATAAGCACTTTGACTCTTCAATAACCCAATTGGCTGAAAATCAAGTAAACATAGATGTGTTCAGAATGGAAGTATTGTCTTCCAAAACGAGCATCCTAGAATGTAAAACCAAATAAATGAATAGTAGGCAGCCTTATATATAAACACGTAAGAACACATGTACACCATTACAATGCCAAAAAACTTATTTATATTTATTTATTTTATCTAATTACTTATTTGTTCTACCAAGAAAACAGAACTATGTGATAATATTGTACATAAACTATGCTTCAATAAAAAAGAAGAAAAATAAAAAAACTATGTGATACATTCTCTGCTAGATTCTTTAAGATACAATGGTTGGTAAATTAAGATTCCCGACTTCATGGAGCTTATAATCAAATGAAGTAATAAGGCACTAAAAGTAATAAATGCTGAATACATGAAGAGTACAAACAACACTGATTGGAGTCACTGAAGAATCAAGACAATCTCCTTGATTTAAATTAACAGGGCCTATACCTTTAAAATCAGTCTGTCCCTATGAAAGGTACATAAAGGGGTATATGTGTTTTACTTCTCAATAGTTTTAATTTTAAAAAAGCAAAACACCTTAGTGTATTAGTATATGAAAACAAGGTTGTCTATTTTCCCAAGTGGGAGCATCATTGAAAGCAAATAGGGAAGCCTGTTTCAAATCTCTAATCTCTTTTCTTTGCCATATTTTCAGAATGGCCTAAGATTCATTGTAGAAAGATAAGTCACTGATATAAGAAATAATTTATAGAGTGTAGACAGATGTCTTTACAATGGTTATCTTTCTGGATACATCTGTGTGTTTCTTACATTTCCAACAAAAAGGTGGCATTTGGGGCTGTAATTCTGTCATCTAATCACACGGAAACCTGTCAATTCATATTAACATCTTGATATCTTATTGCCATAAACTTATTATAAATTCTTCTAATGTAAGATGGATTTAAATTCATGGAGTTGAGCTTTTTGTTGTGTATCCATTAAATGCCTGATCCTTTGCTCCTTGTATCAACGACACTTTCAGTCAAGTAAATCGACTGTTGGCCAGAATACGAATTATAGATTAGGCCCTGAAAGGTTAACAGTTTGCTGTTTGGGATGCAATTGAAAAGCTAGAGAAAACAAAAAGAATAAATGTGAGTTAAAGTCTTTCATATTAACTTGTACACCAGGTAACTGACATGTCAAGCTCCTTATATTTAGATATTACCCCGCAGTGGTGCAATGGATTCTTATTACCATTATACAGTTCTTCTGTTGTTTAACAGAAGGTGTTAACCTTTCAATTGCTACAAAATTAAAGGTTTAACCTGGAAACCTATTTCCAGATGAAAATAAAAACCATTATCTGAGGCTATAACAAGGCTCATCAAAAGGCTGGAAATGCTCCACAGATGCTCTCAGGTGCATCAGGATATAGCATGAGGAAAATGTCACCATGATATTTTATCCGTGTTAAAAATGATTAGAGAACTATGAACTTAGTCCTAATGCAACATGTAATAGACACATTGAACGCACATCAAAGAATGTATAACATGAGGCTCCCTACCTAAAGGGTCATCAAAACCTTCTCTAGAAAGGATTATAATTTCTCAACAATTTGTAGTAATGTTCACTTGGATAATTTAAAATAATATACTAAAAGTGTAATACATCACCCTTATTTTTACTGTTATGTATTTGTGTCAAAGACAAAATTAAGTTAGGGAAAATTAACAAATTCTACTTATTCATAAATCATGGCAAGGGAACCCAACTGCTGTGAGGGTTCAGAGGTATTAAGAGAGTACATTGAGTACATTTTATAAAGTTAAAGGAAATATGTATAAAGCCTCTGGTTGTAGCAATTGTTCTAGTAAGGGGGGATTTTTAGAAGTGGAGTTTGGAGGGATTTCAAACTAGTCTTCAGGTATATTTGCACCCCTTGGTTGGATTCATGGGAGTGGTTTGGAGACATTTCAAAAGAGGAAGTCTTGTTCATTGTGGTGGAGGAGGGTTTTCTGTGGCCAGCCATTTTGTGGACCAAGTTGGGGTCAATGGGGTGCTTTTTTGAGGTCAAACACTCATAATGGTTCCTATGGGGGGTGTGACTGCAATGTCAGGCAATTTCTTACTTGTTAAATTTGTTAAACTCCTTTTTTTGTTGAGTCTGCATTTCTTGAACATTCAGTGAATGATTTGAAGTTAGAAATTGATGGCCATGTCTCTCCAAACCTGTTGATGACAAGGAAAAACACCTGGCAATTAAGTCAGACACAGAATCCTTTTAAAGTATACATAAAACTGAAAAGTGTTATACATATTATGGTGATTAGAAGGAAAAGAAAAATCGTGATTTTAACATGTCTAACTCTATTTTTTATTGCTCTAAGCTGAAAAGGGTAAATGTATTTTGTCATATAAAACCACTTTGTTTCTATTCATCATTAACATAAGAAATGCCTACCATTTGAATCACTATAAGAAAAATAAAATACAATAAACTTGTTACTTACAAACAGCCCTTTCAAGGTCGCACATCCTCCTCTTTTCACCTCAGCAAGTAAAAATTGTTTTTCTAAGTAAGAAAATTAATCAGTGAATTAACATGTAGTTAATAGTAAGGCACTTTGTTAGGTGATGTGAAAAATGGGAGTGGTCCCTGCCATCTAGGTACATACAGTCTACCTAAAGACAAGACAAACAAGCACACAAAAAAATAAGAAATGCTAAAAAAAAAAAAAAAAAAAGGAATGGAGTTGTGTTTATTGAGTTTTACAGCAAGTATAAATGAGTTAGGAGTCAACAGTAACCCTAAAGCATGAGTTACTGTGAGGTTGAAAGAAGCATTACTGAGTTCAAGGTGCTTGCAGGAAAGGTATAAACTGGGCTATAAACAGCCTAATGATATTGCTATGGAATGCCCTCCATAAGATTCCACTTAGTAAATGGAAATCTAAATAAAAATGTGAATAATAAATGAATTGCTGCCTGGGATAATGGCAGAATTTTAAGAGGACAGAGCAGAATGATGAAGCAAGGGTTAAGAATATGACATTTTTGTTTGAGACAGATTAATCTGGTTTATATTGCATCTTTGTATGAAAACTAGTGAGATGAAGTTGGAAAACTGATTGGGGCATTACTAGGTGAGACTTTCACCAGGAGTTAAGGTTTATCTGTAGAATGATAGTGTCCCTCAGACTAGCCTCCTGTCTCTCACTACTACTCTTCCTTGCTGATCTCTACCATTGCCCAAAGTTCAAATATTGGTTATTCTGTATGCTCGCAGGCTCACACACACATCCCTGGCTGGTAACATTCTCTTAATACTTGGATCTATATGTCAAAGTATATATTAGACAGTTCCATCTGAATGTCCTATGCATATTTCAAACCCAACATATCTAAAGTATACATATTGCATTTCCCTGTATACTTGTTTCTTCTCCTTTGTTTCCTGTTTCAGTAAATGACACCACCTGGTATTTGCTCTAGACTTTTGCTTTGTCCTCACTCTCCAACCTAATGCATTACCATATTCCCATCAATTCTATCTCCAACATATGTTTCAAATGCATTAACTTTTCTCCAATCCCTCTGCCACAAATTTAGACAAGGCTCTATTCATCTCTTGTGTTGTTGACTGTAGTAGACTCTCAGCCTCTGAATTGGTCCCTCTGCCTTAAATCTTGTCCCCTTCCTGAATTTTCTTCACACAACTAGGATGATCTCCAAGAATGCATAACTCATATCATATGCATAAATTAATTTCAGAAATATTAAATATGGAATGTAAAATTTCCATAAATAAATTAAGCTTGAATAAAGTTAAGCATGGCTGTACAGAATTCCCTCAAATAGCCAGAATGAATATAGACTTTTCACTGCCCTTTAAGCCTTCCTTCCTTCACACTTGTTCTATTTTCTTTACCTGTAATGCCTTTTTCTACCAAATTACTTGTCAAATACTCTCTTCTTCCACTGCAGTTTTTAATAATAGTAACAACATTTGAAAACACACAATAACAGCATCACCTTAAATTTTATATGTTAATTTACAATTCCCAAATGCTTCCTCAGAAATATAACCTGAATTAGTTAGAGAAGACAGCATGAGTGATGCTTATAGATGATTTCACATCTCAGAGAAATTAAGTTTCCTGTACAAGGTCACACAGCTATTAAATGGTCACCATGAGGTTTCTCTCTGAAGCGCTCTCATCCCAAAGCTCCTGGCATTTTGTTTCTAAACTTTTAAGGACTTCCTAACAAAAACCCCTTATATTTTAGACAGTGCTTTCCTGTCTGCAAAACAATTTTCTTATGCTAAATTCTCATTTCTCTTTTTAATACTTATTTTATGTTAAAATAGTTTTAGATTTACAGAAAAATTGCAAAGACAATATGCACCACCCTTGGTTCCATTTATTATTAATATCTTACATTAATATGGTACAGTTTTCACAATATATGAACCAGTATTGGTACATTATTATTTCAACTAAAGCTATGCTTTACTCAGGTTTCCTTACATATATTTTTTTTAATCCCTTAGTTTTTAACCTCATGGCCTTTCTGGGTTCCATGAGCTGATCCAGGGTACCACATGCTACTTAGTCCTCATTTCTCTTTAGGCTCCTTTTAGCTGCAATAGTTTCCCAGTCTTCCCTTTATGAAGATCTTGCTGGGTTTTGTTTTATTTTTTGCGGTACGCGGGCCTCTTACTGTTGTGCCCTCTCCCGTTGCGGAGCACAGGCTCCGGACGCGCAGGCTCAGCGGCCATGGCTCACGGGCCCAGCCACTCCGCGGCATGTGGGATTTTCCCAGACCAGGGCACGAACCCGTGTCCCCTGCATCGGCAGGTGGACTCTCAACCACCGCACCGCCAGGGAAGCCCGAAGATCTTGCTGGTTTTGAGGAATACTGATGTGGTATTTCATAGAAGATCCTTCAGCTGTAATTGTTTCTGATGTTTTCCTCATGATTATTCTTGGGTTATAGCTTTTGGAAGAAGACCACTGACATAAAGTTTCATCCTCATTCATATCATAGCAAGAGTATATACTATCAATATGACTTATTGTTGATGTTAATCTCGACCACTTGGCTGAGTTTTTGTCATTGTCAAGTCTCTGTAAAATTACTCTTTTCCCCTTGCTGCTCTGTCTTCTTTGGATGGAAGTCACTATGCACAGCCCACACTGAAGAAGTAGGGAGTCATGTTCACCCTGCTTGAGGTCAGAGTATCTACATAAATTATTTGGAATTCCTCTGCATTTGTCTCTTGTCCCCCTTTGGCTTATTTATTCATTCAATCATGTATTTATATCAGTATGGACTCATGGATATTTAGTGTACACTTTGGATTATAATTCATACTATATTTTGTCCTTCAAATTGTTCCATTTTTGGCCTTGGGAACTCTTTCAGTTGGCTCTCATTTCTCTTTCATTCTTACAAGTTCTGGCAGAAACTACATCATTCTTTCCTTCCTTTAGGATACTGTTTCTTCTCCTTTATTTTGTGTAATGTATAAAAGTATAAACTACCTAACAAGTTAAAACACCTTCATCCCCTAATCTGACCTCTCCTGTGTCAGTCTCCAAATACAAAGGAAACTAATATGAACTGATCCTGTGCAGCTCAGGTGTTGCATTAGTTTTTATAATATTTTTTCATTTTTCCTCCTTTTTGTATTAGTAAATCTTTGCCCTTGGACTTTGCAGTATTTTATATGTTTTGTTATTCCCCATAAACTCCCTTAGTATGTAATATGCTTTTAAACCCCTGTAAACATTTATCAATGTATGAGGAAAGAGAAGTGGTGATACTGATAAAAAAATAAGACCCATTATGAATTTTGCTGCGTTGAACTCATTTAGCGATCATATCAACCCATTCCTCAGCAAGATAGAGTAAATCACTGGGTTCTCAAAGTTTACTGTATGTCAGAATCATCTGGAAATCTTGATAAAATAAAAATAGCTGGACTCTACCTTTAGAGTTTCTGATTCTGTAGGTTTTGCATAGGCCCAAGAATTTGCATTTCCAGGTGTATTCGTTTTCCAGGGCTCTCATGAATAAACACCACAGACTGGGTGGCTTCAACAACAGAAATTTGTTTTCTCACAATTTTGGAGACTAGAAGTCCAAGATCAAGCTGTTGGTAGGGTTAGCTTCTTGAGGCCTTTCTCCTTAGCTTGCAGATGATCACCTTCTTGCTGTTCCCTCAGTGGTCTTTCTTCTGCGCACACAGCTGTTTGATGTCTCTCATTTCCATTTCTTATAAGGACACCAAACAGATTGGATGAAGGACCACTCTATTGGCCTCATTTTAATTTAATCACCTCTTGAAAGACTTAATCTTCAAGACAGTCACATTCTAAGGATTGTGGATTGAGGATTAAGGCTTCAATAAATGAATTAGGGGGGTATGTAATTCGACCTATAACAAGATTATATGAGTTTTGAGAATTACTGGCTTAAATCATTGAGTCAAGCCAAGGATCTGCTAACAGAAACTGAAAATGATCTAGATAAGTTATGATGAAACACCAGCAAGAAGAGAGAACATGACTTTGGGATAGGAAGGCTCCTCTCTTCCAAGAGTGACTCAGAATGACAGTTACACACCAGGGAGGTTGGGGGGAAAAAGCTGAATTGATGTAGGGAAAATGCTTTGTCCCTCACCTTTCATGGACTCAGAATCAATAGAAGGAGTATATCCACCTGAGGATGTTCAAAGACACAAGAAACTCTCAGCCTTCATAAGTAATTTACTAGTTCACTGCTTAATGTGTTGTTTTCTGCTTTTTTTCTGTAGATTCCTCTTTCTGTAGATCCTTCTTTCTGTAAGATTGCTCTTCAGGGTGTTTATGAGTGGAGGACACTGGCCTTTCCAGACATAATCACTATGGCATTTGAGTTGGGAGGATTATAGGTATTATGCCAACTGAGGAGTGCTTCATTCCATAGAGTTTTTCAGCATAGCTGTGGCAGAGGTTTCTTCAAAGAGGTAAGCAAGTATCTCTGCCAGTTCTTAATGGGGTCAACATTGTTTTTTCAGTTCACCCCCTGAAGTTATTGGCCCTTGAGAATACCTGCCAAATGTAAGGGTCTACAATTTAGCATTCTACCTGGCTTAGGGTTCAAGTTTTGTAAACTTTCGCAAATGAGCAGGGCTATACCCATTAAAAGCCAGTCTCTAGGGCACTTAGAATCAACATGTCAATATTGGAAATTCTGGATTTTGTTCTGATCTCTAACGATTTCTTTTAATTTCTCAGATGCTTTATTATACAGTTAGAGAAGATAGTTGTGTGTATGTGTGTTTATTTTCTATTACTTTATCATGGCCAAGTTTTTTGAAAGTAGTGTCTATGTTTGCTGCCCCCTCTTTATCATCTTTGATTTGATTCAATATTAAATAAGTGTTGAAGGAACCTTAGTGGTTACATTTCAAGCTACCTGTGGTAAGAGTCAGAGATTGATGGAAAACCCAGCATCACTGAGGCCAGGGGAGAAAAGTATTCCAGAAGGAGTGATTGAAAAACTTTTACAAGTGTCAAAGAGAAATCAATGAAAACTAATTTTATTATCTTCTCTAATCTTATTTCAGACATGTACTTGTGTGCATGTATATGCATGTGTGTGAGTGGATGGAAGGTGAGGAGTAATTTATCACCTAAATAGGAAACCTCAGAGGCACAGCAGACTCTTCCTTCATTTCCATGCTCAATCAATCACAGAATGTTAAAATTCAAACTTCTAATAGATTCTGAATCCAATCTGATTCTTTGCCATCATTACAATGATCTCTTCAGCAATTATTACCTTATTTCAGACTTTTAGCTTTATCTTTTCGCTCAAGTGTCAGCATCATATCCTTAGTTTGCTCTTTTTTCCCACAAAGCTTAAAATATTTACTATCTGGCCCTGTAGAAAAATGTTTGCAGACATCTGCCCTAGATTAATAAAGTGGTTCCTTAAACTGTTACTTTGGTCTCCTGTTCTCTCCACTCTCAACTATGCGATTTGTTGCCTACTACCTAAACACTGGATTCCCAGCTCTCTCTGGCCCAAGACACCATCATTTCTAGCCATCCCCATTTGCAGCTGCATATTATACTTTTCTGCTTATTCTATTAGCTTTGTAATCCCAAACAATTTGGAGTTCTGGGAATATACCATTTTCTCCCCTATTCACACTAAGTCCTCAGCCTAAAATGAGCTTCATCTTTTGTTCAGCCTGAAACAGTGTTAATCATCTTTCAACAATCATCTCAAGCATTGTGTCCTCTCTAAAGTCTTCAAAGTTTTCTAGAAAGACAGTAAAGTGAAGTGGTCGAGAATGTGGATTTAGGAACCAAAACGCCTGAGCTTCACTATTCACTCACTGTGTTACTTTGGGCAAGTAATTTAAAACATGTAGTCCACTGACTCCTTTTTCCCAAAATAAGGGTGCTCAAGAAAAGGCTAATTAAGAAGAGAGGCATTTGGTTTTAATTTGCCCTTCCTCTTTGCTGTCAAATTAAACTGAGATATAGAAAATGAAGCCACTGCATTGAGAAAACTACATGAAAAAAATAAATGTATCTATCTTTGCAAAAATACAATAAGGATTAAGATAAGAAAAAAAGAAGCACAAAAATACATAAAAGAAGAAGTTTCAAAATGTGACAATCTATCAGGTAGATTCAAGTCACATCGAGAAGTCTTCAATTACAAGTGAAATATCTGTCTGAAGCTTTACTTCCTCCCATAGATGTGCTCTCAATTTTCCATTTGAAAGTTGACCTTTCATTAACTTTAGAGCCTTGTACTATGTTTATACTGCTATCTTCTCACATCATTTCTGACTGCTTTTAGACTCAAAATTTTCACAATCAGATGATGGGTTTAGTAGACAGTTGAATTGTTTTAGCTCCGGCATCTTAACCAACCTAAATTACTAAGTATTTGTTTATAGTAAAATAAGTAAGGGATTGCTCACGAGTTGGATTCAGGTTTACAGATTATCTATCTATCTATCATCTATCTTCATCATCATTTGTGTATGTGTTTGTATATATGTGGTATATATTCTGATAATAAGAATTCAAATTGTTTATTTTGTTAATATTTCTTATATGGGCTATGGTGGATTATCCTTGTTGTTCTTTATGTCCCAGCTTTGTTCCAAAGAACATTTTTTCCTTCAGCTGTTAAAGAAGAGTGACATACTTAAACACTCACATAAAATCCCACATATATACCTACACATGTATACACGTTACCATTCATCAGAAGATATTATCTCCTGTTATTTTCATGAAAACCTAGTAATTTTGCTGTTTAATGCATTTGATCATGGGTCATGTCTGGCTGTTAAGAATTATTTTCCTTTAAAGGAGATAAATTCTTTGTTGTCTTTATTTAAAATTTATTTACAACCTGATATGGCATAATTAGTATTACATAAATATTTTTTCTGGGGTTTGTATAAATCCTATTTTCCTTTCTATTGTTCCGTTTATAGGCTAGCATAAAAATCCATTAAAATTCATTGAAACACCTCTTTGATCCTGTGACTCCAGATTCCTTTTTTTCCATTGTTGACAGCCAAATTTGGAACTGGTTTCTTTCCGTTTAAACTGATGGAAGAGAAAAAGAACAGAACTCCAAGTCAGAAACCTAAAAATCAGTGAGAATAGAGAGAGGAGCTGTTTCAGATGTGCTGTCACAATCACATTCAGCAGAGTCTTATAGAGTTATTTGGGTTTGTGGCTTAAAAACAGATTCCACTAATTTCTGTGGAAAACTAAGGAAATGAATCTGTAAAGAAAGAGAAAGCTATCTTCAAAGCTTTTCCAATTTTAAATAAAGTAAAATGTATCATAATAGATAATGTACTTCATCATGTTCTTTCTTGCTGATACAAAAACTCCAGTGAAAACTGTCATTAATTATCAGACAATTAATACTACATTAATACTCTGATATCACCTGGCAGCTTTTCATTGGCTGCATCCAAAATGATCTGTTGTTTTTTTCTCACCACTGCTAGCTCGTTTTACTTCATTATGAATGGTCTTTGAGAAAGTGTGGTTAGATGAAACTTCTTGAGAGACTTGTACTACAAATGCAAAATTACATGAGTTTTCTTGGATTCAAAGTGGCTATAATAGGGCCATGTATGAACAAAAATCCTTCTGACAAATCAGACCCAAACATATATAATCAGCCAGAGAATAAATCTAAATTCTCCAGAAAACAAAGCAAAATGAAAATTAAGAGAGGAGGGAAAAATATTTTTACATATTCATTAGATATATCTGAATCATATTAGGCCTTTCCCATATATTTGTCTTTTTGAAAAAAACATCATAATAGGGTTTCCCTGGTGGCGCAGTGGTTAAGAATCCGCCTGCCACTGCAGGGGACACGGGCTCCAGCCCTCATCCAGGAAGATCCCACATGCCACAGAGCGACTAAGGCCGCGTACCACAACTACTGAGCTCGCGCGCCTAGAGCCCATGCTCCGCAACAGGAGAAGCCACCGCAATGAGGAGCCAGCGCAACACAACAAAGAGTAGCCCCCGCTTGCCGCAACTAGAGAAAGCCTGCGCACGGCAACGAAGACCCAATGCAGCCAAACATAAATAAGTAAATTTCTAAGAAATTAAAAAAAACATCATAATACATTAGTATGATAGCTTTGGGATCTTTGGGATCACACTATGGTTCAAAATAGATTTTCTCCAACTGCATGTTCTTGAAACTAAACATTTTTAGCTTCGGTCTCATCTGCCAAATGGGTTAATAATGCCTATATTAAGAATTTGCTGTAGCATTTAGTAGAATACTAAATTCAGTAAGTGGTACTTAGGATGCCCTCAGGATGGTGGTTATAATTTTGAATACTGCTGTAGATAATTAAATAGAGGTAATTTGTTGTATATACACATTTTCTGATTTGGCAATTGTTACAGTAAAGGAAACATTAGGCGGAAGTAGCCAAGTTATCAATACTCCTCTTATCTTCAAAAAACCTTGACACTTCTTATGCATTCTTCTAGTGTGATTTTTTTTTTTTTTTTTTTTTTTTTTTTGCGGTACGCGGGCCTCTCACTGTTGTGGCCTCTTCCGTTGCGGAGCACAGGCTCCAGACACGCAGGCTCAGCGGCCATGGCTCACGGGCTCAGCCGCTCCGCTGCATGTGGGATCTTCCCGGACCGGGGCATGAACCCGTGTCCCCTGCAACAGCAGGCAGACTCTCAGCCACTGCGCCGCCAGGGAAGCCCTCTAGTGTGAATTTGTCCAATCCTTCAAACTCTTCCTCAGAAGCTTCACTCCCAACGAAGTTGAACAGGATCAGTTGATCTCTAGGAAAAATTGGAAGAGCCACCATACCAGCTTTGTGGGCAGGTGTATCAGTCTGCTCTGGCTGTAATAGCAAAATGCCACAGACTGGGTAGCTTAAACAACAAAAAAATCATTTTGTCTCAGTTCTGGAGGCTGGATGTCCAGGATTAAGGTCTCATCAGGTTTGGTTTCTGCTGAGGTCTCTCTTACTGTCTTGAAGATGGTGCCTTCTTGCTGTATCTTCACTCAGACTCTATTCTGTGTGCTGTGTGCACACAGAGAGAAATCTTTAGTGTCTCTTCCTCTTCTTATAAGGAAACCACTCCTATCAGATTAGGGCCCAACCCTTACTTACTATTTAACCTTAATTACCTTCCTAAAGGCTCCATCTCCAAATACAGTAATATTGGGAGTTACAGCTTCAATATACAAATTTGGGTTGACACACAATTCAGTCCATAACAGCAGGCAAGTAAGAATATTTTAAGGCTTGCAAGTCATCTATAATATTTCACAAAATGTAGAGATAATGAATGCATACACATTTTAACTGTTTTATTATCTTTAACATTAAACTGCAATTATTCTTAATAGTTTTCTTTCTGTTCCCAGAGTCCATATAAAAATTTGTTTGTGTGTATTTATTTTTTTAAGTAAAATAAATTTAAAATATTTTAGGGTAATTATGAGACTTTCATAAAATTCCTAAAAAATAACAAGAGGAAAAATCTTTCTACAGTGTTTTATACTTTTTATGCTGTGTTATATTTGGTCCTGGAGACTAAATAGGAAGGTATGCCAGGATAAAAAGCTCCATTTGCTATAGAGCTAATATTTTATGCTAAGAATCAAGAAGACTTTTTTTCCCCACGGGAGTGAAGAACTATGAAATCAACATGAAATATATTTTTAAAGAAAGAGTTTTGTTTATTTCTCTAAATGACTTATCAATCTATAAATGTGGTTCACAGCATTCTGGTCACTTACATAAAAAGTGGAAAAATATTATTGTTACAAACATTTTCTACCTTTACTTGCAACTCCTAACAAAAGTCATGCTTGACACTTTGGCAGCACTTGATATGCCAATGTATGTTTACTGCAGCAACACCAACACTTCTCAGGGATTTGAAAGTAAGAGATGTTAAAGGACTTGGGATTGACTTGCTACTAAAGGTTGTGAAAAATAATGGTAAGGGCCAGAATTAGAATGTGGTAATTTTCATTCATAAATTCATTCAACCATGTTTTCAAAGCCTGATAGGAATATTAAGCCCACCAAATCAAGAGATAAAATTAATTGAGTGAATACTACTCAAATGAACTTCTAACTAGAACATTGGGGAGTGAAAAGGAAATGTATTAGTTATTGAATTATTCTCACATTAAAAAGAAAGAAAGAATTTAACCTGGATAAATACCAGACATTAGTTTGGATAAGAATCATGGGCATTCCTCAAATCTGTGCCAGCTCTGAGTTTGGATTGTGATTCACAGAACAACTGTCTGTATTGCCTTGTTTATTCTATTTCAGTCTGCATCTTTTAAAATAACAAATACAAGATTAAGGCAATATGACCTACTTTTGCAATTTCTCCCTTAAAAAAAAATACTCTCTTCTTTAATTCTTGAAAAAGACCAAGGCCAATTACATTCTCAGTAGCATTTTATGTTAGATGAATAATTAGAACCTAGAAATATATTCTATAAAAAAGCTGACACTCTTAAAGTTAAAAAATAAATCTCTCTTTTTGCTTCATTCTGATGAGAACACAGGTTTTAAGATAATCTACTGGAAAATTCCAGTGAGCAGAAAGAAAGGGAGGGGCCTTATACATGGCGTTGTTTCAATATATTTTCAACATATTCTTATATATTTATAAGCATAATGGTTCAAAGTATCCTTTTAAAGGGATATTGAATTTGGATGATAAATATATATCTTGTAAATAAAACTAGTTTAACAAATATTAAGTCATACTTGTACAAATGGCAAATTATGACAGCAGTTAGAGATACAATTCATGATTACCACAGAATCAAATTCTTTATTCCCCAAACCAAAGGCAATATGACCCTAGAAAATACAAGTCTGTGAGTTTAGTTTTTCTAGTTAGGTAAATATAGGAGAATAAAAATAATTAGTATAACAGTTTGAAGATTGCAGGATGATTCTCATTTTGAGTTAGAAACGTCTAACCCGTTTCTTTTTCTGGAAGAACATTAGAAAGATAATTGTAGTAAGAATTTGAATTTCATATTCAACTCTATAATAAATGGAAAATAAACAATCTAGATTGCTTAATTATTATGTAGCTTGGAAATTAGAGGTCCTTAACAAAAATTGTGACTATATAATCTCACAGTTGGAATTTAAATAATTTTAATTTAGGTAGTTTTTCAGATTCATTCATTCATATACTCATCTTACAAATGTTTATTTCTATTGTTGCTTTTTTGAGATTATATAGCTAATGTTATGCCAAACGTCTAGTAAAAAGAGTTGCAAGCTCTCATACCCACAGGGGCTGGGCAAGTAATGTCAATGAGTGAAGTGGGTTCCCTGAAGTGCACGTATCCACTAACAGGGACAGCCTCTATTCAGCTCCAATATGGCTACATAGGCACAGCCTTTTTAGATTTACCATTTTGAAATAAGAGACTGGAAATCTGAAACTTTACTTGTAATCTTCTGATTTTTTAAGTCTCAACAAATAATACAATTGCAAAAGTAAGCATGTGCAAGCCAAACAAATTATGTTTATGGGCCTGATATAGCTTACTTGCTTCAAGTTTTGTCCACTAATATACAGACTTATAAATATCATTGTGAACTTTGACTTTTATTCAGATTTTTGGCAATCAATAAACAGTTCTCAAGTTTATCATTAGTACTAAACACAACAGTACAATTCTCGGTTGTCTGATCTGATACAATGATACTCAGTGTTTGAATCAATCTCTTGGAAGGTGACATCCATCAGATCATCTTTAAGGTTGTCTGATGATAGCCATTTAGAAAGGAAGAATGTTACACTATTTAATATAGATCAGACTTGAAAAGGAAAGTATTCTGAGAAAAAGGGATACAATTAGTTGGGTAAAAAATTACTTTATGCATACACAGTATATAAATATATATTAACACATATAACAAAGAACAGAAAAGATTCATGGGGATTAGACCAGTGATTATCAAGCTTTATGTTTACAGGAATCATCTTGAATACTTATAAAATTTTTGATATGTGGCCTTTCCCCACAAGATGCAGATTCTGTAGTTTGGAGACAGGGCCCAGGGACCTGTTCTTTAAACAAAACTCCCTGTGATTTGAGGCTCATGTTGTAAGGCTGATATTTTAAACATTATGGTGGACTGAAAAAAAAAAATAACTTGTAAAGAGTAAAACATTAATTTGTTATAAGGTTAGCCACATTTCAAGTGAGGGTAATCAAGGTACTACCCTTTTTATTTTCCTTCCAAAGGAATGGTTATTGACTACTGAATCATCCTCATTAGAGTGAGTGTTGTATAAAGTGGAAGATTAAGTGAACACATTTCACATTTGTGAAGCAGGAGGCTGCGCTCATTGGTGACAAGATTTAATTGTGATAAAAACAAGAGGAAAAACAGTAATAAATACTGGAGACAGCAACCCTAAACATATAATTACTATTGTTATCCTGATTTTACAGATAATGAGAGGGACTTGTCAGATATATTAGAGTGAGACAACTTTCCTAATATCATACATTGAATAAGTTATTGATGCACAGAAAGAGAGAGATCTTCTAACTGGAAAGGGAAAGGGGCTAATGTGTCATTGCCTGAAGCGCAAGTCCCCCACGCCACATTTAGCTGGCATTTCAATCGCAAGGCAGCAGCATACACTAGGCAGGGTCCTCATTTAACATCTTTATGACATAGGATTGCTGTAAGCACTCCATAATTATATATTTTTATATACTATACATTAGTAAATATTACTATGTTATACATTATACATATAAGTCATTATAATTATCATTAACACAGAAGCAAAAGCTGAAAGAATTTTTAATAATGCATACACAGAATTTAATACACAGAATGTGAAACTGTGAGATTCCTCATCCACTGCCATCATTTTACCCTAGTCCCCTGATTATGGTCCTGTAGGTATAATATTTCTGTATGTCCCAAATTAGAATAAAGGAGGAGTTAACATTAAAGAAAAATCTTTAAAATAAATTTAGATGTAGATATTATGTTCTGAAATTTAAAAAGAAGAAAAGGAGGGGAAGGAGAGAGAGAGGACAAGGGGAGGAGGAAGTAGAAGGAGGAAGCAATGTGGTAGTGGATTTCAAATACTGGTAATATTAAAATGATTAAAAGAATAAACATGCAATATCAAGGTCCCAGACCCGGGTATCCTGATTCAGTATGTCTGCTATTAGGTTAAGAAATATGTACTTATAAGAAGAAATTTTTATATCTTTATATCCATAAACAATTCTTCACAGAAAAGGACCATCATTTTCCTCATTCCCTGTTATACAACTAAAGAAGAAATAAAATTAAGCTACTTATAAGATATTTGGTTTCAGCCATTAGGAAGAAAAGCTATCTAACACTTAAGGATTATAAATATTAAAATCAGGTGTTGGATACCTGTGGCTATGGGATAGCCTTCTTTAGCAACCTTTTATATAAAACGTTGAATACATTTTATCACTTTAGTTACAGATTAGGAGTTAAAGTGTCAAGATCATTTTTCAGGAAAGAGAACTAATATTAACAACTCTCCTGGCAAACACATTAATTTTCTTCATATAATCCTTACCACAGTCTTTGAGGTGGGCCCCATTTCATCATCGTTTCATACATGAGGATGTGAGGCTCAGAGCACGAAGGGCTTGCCCAGGTTACATCGCTAGTCAACTAGTAAACAAGCTTGCAAACTCAGAGCCCCCAACTGTGAACCCTGTCACTTTCTGCTGTGATTCCTCCCTCTAACTGAAATATTCCACAACAAACATGTGTCACCTCATCCAATTTCTCCCTACAGTATCACAATTATTTGTGTAGAACTACAGATATAGGTGACTCACCAGCTCTGAAATTGTCAGTGACTTCCCACTTACAGGACAAATTCAATTTCTTGGCAGGACACAGAAGGCCTTATGCAACTTGTTCCCAGTCTGTTGCTTCAGCTTTGTCTCGATTCCTGCCCAGCCTCGGGTCATATAGATTTACCTTTCTTCCTAGAATAACAAAATGCCTTCAATACAGAGTTCTCTCTGCCTGGAAGACCTTTAACAGTCTTACTTGCCTAGCTCATTCTGAGTCATTTTTCTGAGACCTGCCATAAATAGGCTCTTTCTGACATCCACAACAGCACAACTTTTCCCTTGTTTGTGATCTCACCCTGCATTCCGTTACATTTCCCCCCTCCAACCTTATAATCTAACCACTTGTTACATGTCAGTACCCATGACTAAAATATAAGCAATCCGGAGATATATCCTAGTTTTATTCCTCTTTGTATCCTCAGTATCCAGTTACTAGTTGGGGCCCACAAAGTTTACTTGGGTAAAGTAAAGTGTGATCATAAGTTAATGATCGTACTGTTTTTGCCTTCTATAGTAGTAAATTTCAATTCACCATGGATGTGTCCTAAAATTAAAATATGGACTTTAACTACATATTCATAAGGATGAAATTATAGTTCATTTTCATATTTTTATTAGCATGCCAAGGTATTTTTCCAATGAATAATTTTAAATGTTTTTTAAAAGTCCATCTTATCAAGGGCCAAGGGATTATCTACCACTAGCTGAATATGGCTTTGACTAATATTCAGAATTAACAGCAGATATATTGACATAATTAATATGCAGGCATTTAAAAACCAAAAATATATCACGCAGCTATACTTTTCTCCTTAAACCATATATAAAATATGCCTTCATAAATATCTATAGATCATACTAATTTTCTATTACTAGCAAAATATAGAAGACAGAGGAAAGTGTCACAGCTGGAAGAGGCACATGCATTACTTGAATGAATTTCCCTTAAGGCTCTGTGGAATGAATAGAAAGATATTCCATAGATTTGTATTTTTCTTTTACAATCAAATCTGAAAACCCATTTAAAATGCATGCTCTGAGCTATATTATGCACATCTTATATTCTTGTGTATTTTTCTGGAGACATGCATGGGAACTAACTAAATTCTTCAAAACCCCTAAATCTAAACTTATGAGGTTATGATGCCTTAGGCTCACTTTTGGCATGCTTGGAGACTTTGTACTATTCTATTTCTATTAAGGATATATCTGCAATTCATGGGCAAGCACTTTGGAAATTTAATACACTCTTAGTTCCATGAATTGCATTTTTTGGATTCTTATGCTTGATCACTGCCCTTTCACAAACACGTTTCTAAAACTTTTCCCCCAATTCTCTCCTCTATTTTCAAGTCTTAACATAGTATATCCAACTGATTTCATGCAAATTCGACTTTTTTTTCTACCCTGGTTCATGTGAGTTTTAACTGTCTATGTAACACTGGGAAATTGCCTTATAGAGGACTGTATCATTAATAAAACCAGGTGGAATGTTTTATTGAGGTAATGCATTATTTCTAATCTCCTATTCATTGTGTGTAGAGGCAAAATCTTGACTGATGTCGCTACCAAGGCCATTTACAGCTACAGCTTGGAAATGATATATTCCTTGAAGATCCTGATAATGCCAAGAGCAGAGGTTGGGATTGCCTGGCCTTGATGAATGTTACCCAGACATTTGAGTTATTGGACTTCAGCAATGAATCATTCTGCAAAATCTAAGAAAACAAAATTTTAGAAGATAGCTATACACACTTTCAGGAGACACTGGACCTTCCCAGACTCTTTCAAATAGCATTTCAAATTAATTAAAACATCTTAGTCCAAACCCCACAAATACTGTATTGCTTTATGTGCCAAATCATAGAAAAAGCCTAAAAATGCTGGCTTAACCCTATAATAGTAAAACGTAAATCTTTAAATTGAAAAATAAAAAGAATAAGAAAACTCAAATGGCTATTTTTTGTTTGGTTTAAAAATATAATAGTATGCTTCAATAATAAGGTTTTTAGCACTTTACCAAATGTATTTAATCTAGTCACTTCTTTACTCTTTCACTGAAGGTGGAAAAGTAAAAACAATTCTAACTCCTCCTTTGCATATGAAGATTATAGTGAGGTCATCCATGGGTTAAGAATTCTGATGTTCTCTGCTGTCTATCCATTTCTCCTGAACTATTCAGCACTGAGATACTCGTGCCACTTCCTTCATGATTGTTGGTCTTACACATATGTCTTATTCCTGAATGAAAATTCCTCTGCAAGTTTAAAGCTAGAAACACAGTGACTCTTATCGTAAGGTAGAAGCTGTATTGTTCTGCCTTCGTTTTGCCATAGACATGAGGTGTCCAAAGCTAAATTATATTCTTCATTGTTTTCTGCTCCTGAATTTTTTTAAGGTAACAATTTTCCTTTTTTTAAATATGATTCTTATATTTTCATCCAAAGTTTAGTAGTTTTATTCTTTAAGCCATTTCATGTAAACCATCTTAATTCATTTTTGAAAGTATGCTTGCAATAAATAATTTAATACCTTTGAAGAAAATAGGTGTAGGATAGCCTATGATAAAGTACTAGAGAGCTTTTGAATACCATATTCCCCCAAATATTTTCCCTGGTGATAACAAAATTCCACCACTGTGAAACAAATGATCACAGAAAAGAATAACACATTCTTTCCTCAACTCTTCTATGTAAATGAGTTCATCAGATTAATCTCCCTAAGTGACTAAAGGGATCAAGCAGCCAAGGAAGGAAATGTCTTTGCAGGGTAGGATCAAGTACCAAACTAAACAGAACCAAACCAAACCAAACAACGTGAAATAGTGACCTCTGGAAAGGGAGCAATACTGGAGCAGAAAGACACACACACCTCCTTTTTTTCCAAAATTGACCCCCTAAATCCATTCTTATACAGTATCTTCCAGGAGGTACAGAAACAATAACTTACCTACGTAGGAAAACCTCATGTTCTGTAGGACAAGTAGAAGGAAGATCACAATGTTACACCATCTTGAAACATCTGCTTTACATAATTATCATTGATCTTCATGAAGGTGAACTCATCAACCTTCAGCCTCCATGTTGCATTATGTGAAACTCTATTTCAGACCAGTAGGTTAATGTGCTAGTAACTTTTACCTGTTGTGGCAGCTCTTTAAACATTTTAAGAGACCCAGATGCATATTTTAGTATTCAAAAGTTCTGGGTACGGTAAACATTTTAAAATTTGGACAGCTTAAGGTATCCTAAGCTTTAGATTATTATTCCTAAATTTAAGAGTTAGGTATTCTTCAGCTTTTCTTCACTACTCTATATTATATTTTTACCATTGGCCCTGGAGAATTTTTATTTATTTAACAGAGTTATTGTCTCATGTGTATTAAAATGTTTTTTCCAGGTTGACAGTTGACTAGTCTGCTCTTTCTTTTTGAGATGCTTTATCACTGGAGTTATGTATCTAAAGTTTATAGATAAAATCAGAAGACTTGTCCAATTTCCATTTCCCTAGTTAAACTTCATGCTGTGCAGTTTACAATTAAAAATGCACCAGGATTTTCCTTGCGTTAGGCAGTGTGAGGACTAACTCAATCTCTAGAGTACCATTTCACACAATGAAACACTCACTTTGCTTAATGTCCTGGTGACTTGAAGCATTAATACATTTCTTAAGTGCCAAATTTAATCCTAGATATAAAGTCATGTTTTGGGAGAATGTATTTCAATAAAAAGAAGTCTGAGTATTAGGACATAATAGGAAATAAGATGTTTATGAAAAACAGAAATAAAATATCCCCTCTAAGCAAAGTATTTCTTTTTCCAAGCGATATTTATTGAATAACAGTAGCAAATTTATCAATCATAGTATGCTCTAGGGCTAGTTCCACACTTACTGTTAAAAACTACTTTCTATAGGCTACAGTTGCCCAAAAGTAATATGAAATTTTAAAGAGGATGGTTAAAATAAGCAAAACTTTCCATTAATCAAGACCTCACTGAGGCACACCAACATAGCAGCTTGTAAGCACTCCTCCCACTTCTTGAGACACAAGCACAGCACTGTCAGGAACTCAGAGAGTGAAGACTTTTTAGAAGAAAAGAGTAAAAGTCTACACCAATTTTGTAGTTTCTTCATAACATAAAATATCTCTCTTAGGATTATCTCTGTTTAGAAATAAAAACTAGCCAAAATATGAAATATTGAAGCATGCAACAATAAAATTTGTCCATCAATACAAAATAATTGGTAAAGCTGATTGTTAAAAATAGTATCCATTAATTGAATAAAATTCACTGGAAATTAAAAATTATACTCCAGTTAATTCCAAGTTCTGTAGAACCTTCACCCTAACAAAGATCTCCACCTTACTTTTTTGCTACAGTTTTTCATGTATTTCATATCCAACCAAATTTATTATTAATCCTAGTCCGCTAGTTATTTCTTTAAAAGCTGAAGGGGAGTTCCAGGCATTAAAGGGGGGGAGTCTTATCTTGCGCGACATCTAGTGGACGACTACAGAATGACATGTTTAAAAGAGGCTACTACTGATTACGCAGCTGTAACAACATTTATATATTTTTTTAACATCTTTATTGGAGTATAATTGCTTTACAATGGTGTGTTAGTTTCTGCTTTATAACAAAGTGAATCAGTTATACATATACATATGTTCCCATATCTCTTCCCTCTTGCGTCTCCCTCCCTCCCACCCTCCCTATCCCACCCCTCTAGGTAGTCACAAACCAACGAGCTGATCTCCCTGTGCTATGCGGCTGCTTCCCACTAGCTATCTATTTTACGTTTGGTAGTGTATATATGTCCATGCCACTCTCTCATTTCGTCCCAGCTTACCCTTCCCCCTCCCCATATCCTCAAGTCCATTCTTTAGTAGGTCTGTGTCTTTATTACTGTCTTGCTCCTAGGTTTTTCATGACCTTTTTTTTTTTTCTTCCCCCTTAGAGTCCATATATATGTGTTAGCATACAGTATTTCTTTTTCTCTTTCTGACTTACTTCACTCTGTATGACACACTCTATGTCCATCGACCTCACTACAAATAACTCAATTTCATTTCTTTTATGGCTGAGTAATATTCCATTGTATATATGTGCCACATCTTCTTTACCCATTCATCTGATGATGGACACTTAGGTTTTTTCCATCTCCGGCCTATTGTAAATAGAGCTGCAATGAACATTTTGGTACATGACTCTTTCTGAATTAAGGTTTTCTTAGGGTATATGCCCAGTAGTGGGATTGTTGGGTCCTAGGGTAGTTCTATATTTAGTTTTTTAGGAAACCTCCATACTGTTCTCCATAGTGGCTGTATCAATTTACATTCCAACCAACAGTGCAAGAGGGTTCCCTTTTCTCCACACCCTCTCCAGCACTTTTTGTTTCTAGATATTTTGATGATGCCCATTCTGACCAGTGTGAGATGATATCTAATTGTAGTGTTGATTTGCATTTCTCTAATGATTAATGATGTTGCAGATTCTTTCATATATTTGTTGGCAATCTGTATATCTTCTTTGGAGAAATGTCTGTTTAGGTCTATTTATTGGATTGGGTTGTTTGTTTTTTGGACGTTGAACTGCATGAGCTGCTTGTAAATTTTGGAGATTAATCCTTTGTCGGTTGCTTCATTTGCAAATATTTTCTCCCATTCTGAGGGTTGTCTTTTGGTCTTGTTTATGGTTTTCTTTGCTGTGCAAAAGCTTTTAATATTCACTAGGTCCAATTTGTTTATTTTTGTTTTATTTCCATTTCTCTAGGAGATGGGTCAAAAAGGATCTTGCTGTGATTTGTGTCACAGAGAGTTCTGCCTATGTTTTACTCTAAGAGTTTGATAGTGTCTGGCCTTACATTTAGGTCTTTAATCCATTTTGAGTTTATTTTTGTGTATGGTGTTAAGGAGTGTTCTAATTTCATACATTTACATGTACCTGGCCAGTTTTCCCAGCACCACTTATTGAAGAGGCTGTCCTTTCTCCGTTGTATATTCTTGCCTCCTTTATCAAAGATAAGGTGACCATATGTGCATGGTTTTATCTCTGTTCTTTCTATTCTGTTCCATTGATTTATATTTCTGTTTTTGTGCCAGTACCATACTGTCTTGATTACTGTAGCTTTGTAGTATAGTCTGAAGTCAGGGAACCTGATTCCTCCAGTTCCGTTATTCTTTCTCAAGGTTGCTTTGGCTATTTGGGGTCATTTGTGTTTCTATACAAACTGCGAAATTTTTCGTTCTAGTTCTGTGAAAACTGCCATTGGTAGTTTGATAGGGATTGCATTGAATCTGTAGATTGCTTTGGGTAGTAAAGTCATTTTAACACTGTTGATTCCTCCAATCCAAGAACATGGTATATCTCTCCATCTATTTGTATCATCTTTAATTACTTTCATCAGTGTCTTATAGTTTTCTGCATACAGGTCTTTTGTCTCCTTAAGTAGGTTTATACCTAGATATTTTATTCTTTATGTTGCAATGGTAAATGGGAGTGTTTTTGTAATTTCACTTTCAGATTTTTCATCATTAGTGTATAGGAATGCTAGAGATTTCTGTGCAATAATTTTGTATCCTGCTACTTTACCAAATTCATTGATTAGCTCTAGTAGTTTTCTGGTAACATCTCTAGGATTCTCTATGTATAGTACCATGTCATGTGAAAACAGTGACAGCTTTACTTCTTCTTTTCTGATTTAGATTCCTTTTATTTCCTTTTCTTCTCTGATTGCTGTGGCTAAAACTTCCAAAACTATGTTGAATAATAGTGGTGAGAATGGGCAAACTTGTCTTGTTCTTGATATTAGTGGAAATGGTTTCAATTTTTCACCATTGATGACGATGTTGGCTGTGGGTTTTGTCATACATGGCCTTTATTATGTTGAGCAAAGTTCCCTCTATGCCTACTTCCTGGAGGGGTTTTATCATAAATGGGTGTTGAATTTTGTCGAAAGATTTCTCTGCACCGATAGAGATGATCATATTGTTTTTCTCCTTCAATTTGTTAATATGGTGTATCGCATTGATTGATTTGCGTATATAGAAGAATCCTTGCATTCCTGGGATAAACCCCACTTGATCATAGTGTATGATCCTTTTAATGTGCTGTTGGATTCTGTTTGCTAGTATTTTGTTGAGGATTTTTACATCTATGTTCATCAGTGATATTGGCCTGTAGTTTTCTTTCTTTGTCACATCTTTGTCTGGTTTTGGTATCAGGGTGATGGTGGCCTCGTAGAATGAGTTTGGGAGTGTTCCTCCCTCTGCTATATTTTGGAAGAGTTTGAGAAAGATAGGTGTTAGCTCTTCTGTAAATGTTTGATAGAATTCGCCTGTGAAGCAATCTGGTCCTGGGCTTTTGTTTCTTGGAAGATTTTTTAATTTTATTTTTGCGTTACATGGGCCTCTCACTGTTGTGGCCTCTCCCATTGTGGAGCACAGGCTCTGGACTTGCAGGTTCAGTGGCCATGGCTCACGGGCTAGCCGCTCCGCGGCATGTGGGATCTTCCCGGACCGGGGAATGAACCCGTGTCCCCTGCATCGGCAGGTGAACTCTCAACCACTGCGCCACCAGGGAAGCCCCTGTTGGAATATTTTTAATCAGAGTTTCAATTTCAGTGCTTGTCATTGGTCAGTTCATATTTTCTATTTCTTCCTGGTTCAGTCTTGGCAGTTTGTGCATTTCTAAGAATTTGTCCATTTCTTCTAGGTTGTCCATTTTATTGGCATAGAGTTGCTTGTAGTAATCTCTCATGATCCTTTGTATTTCTACAATGTCAGTTGTTACTTCTTTTTCATTTCTAATTCTATTGATTTGAGTCTTCTCCCTCTTTTCTTGATGAGTCTGACTAATGGTTTATCAATTTGTTTATCTTCTCAAAGAACCAGCTTTTAGTTTTATTGATCTTAGCTATCGCTTCCTTCATTTATTTCTGATCTGGTCTTTATGATTTCTTTCCTTTTGCTAACCTTAGAGGTTTTTTTTGTTCTTCTTTCTCTAATTGCTTTAGGTATAAGGTTAGGTTGTTTATTTGAGATGTTTCTTGTTTCTTAAGGTAGGATTGTATTCCTATAAACTTCCTTCTTACAACTGCTTTTGCTGCCTTCCATAGGCTTTGGGTCGTCGTGTTTTCATTTTCATATGTCTCTAGGTATTTATTTTTATTTCCTCTTTGACTTCTTCAGTGATCTCTTCGTTATTAAGTTGTGTATTGTTAGGCCTCCACGTGTTTGTATTTTTTACAAATTTATTTCTGTAATTGATATCTAGTCTCATAGCATTGTGGTCAGAAAAGGTACTTGATACAATTTAAATTTTCCTAAATTTACTGAGGCTTGATTTGTGACCCAAGATATGATCTATCCTGGAGAATGTTCCATGAGCACTTGAGAAGAATGTGTATTCTTTTGTTTATGGATGGAATGTCCTATAAATATCCATTAAGTCCATCTTGTTTAATATATCATTTAAAGCTTGTGTTTCCTTATTTATTTTCATTTTGAATGATCTGTCCATTGGTGAAAGTGGGGTGTTAAAGTCCTCTGCTATGATTGTGTTTCTGTCAATTTCCTCTTTTATGGCTGTTAGTATTTACCTTATGTATTGAGGTCCTCCTATGTTGGCTGCATAAATATTCACAATTGTTATATCTTCTTCTTGGATTGATCCCTTGATCATTATGTAGTTTCCTTCTTTGTCTCTTGTAATAGTCTTTGTTTTAAAGTCTATTTTGTCTGATATGAGAATTGCTACTCCAGCTTTCTTTTGACTTCCATTTTCATGGAATATCTTTTTCCTTCCCCTCACTTTCAGTCTGAATGTGTCCCTAGGTCTGAAGTGGGTCTCTTGTAGACAGCATATATATGGATCTTGTTTTTGTATCCATTCAGCAAGCCTGCGTCTTTTGGTTGGAGCATTTTATCCATTCACGTTTAGGGTGATTATCAACATGTATGTTCTTATTACCATTTTCTTAATTGTTTTGGGTTCATTTTTGTAGGTCCTTTTTTTCTCTTGTGTTTCCCACTTAGAGAAGTTCCTTTAGCATTTGTTGTAGAGCTGGTTTGGTGGTGTTGAATTCTCTTAGCTTTTGCTCGTCTGTAAAGCTTTTGATTTCGCCGTCGAATCTGAATGAGATCCTTGCCAGGTAGAGTAATCTTGTTTGTAGGTTCTTCCCCTTCATCACTTTAAATATATCATGCCACTCCCTACTGGCTTGTAGAGTTTCTGCTGAGAAATCACCTGTTAACCTTATGGAAGTTCCCTTGTATGTTATTTGTCATTTTTCCCTTGCTGCTTTCAATAATTTTTCTTTGTCTTTAATTTTTGCCACTTTGATTACTATGTGTCTCGGCATGTTTCTCCTTGGATTTATCCTGTATGGGACTCTCTGTGCTTCTTGGACTTGGGTGGCTATTTCCTGTCCCATGTTAGGGAAGTTTTCAACTATAATCTCTTCAAATATTTTCTCTGGTCCTTTCTCTCTCTCTTCTCCTTCTGGGACCCCTATAATGCGAATGTTGTTGCGTTTAATTTTGTCCCAGAAGTCTCTTAGGCTTTCTTCATTTCTTTTCATTCTTTTTTCTTTATTCTGTTCTGCAGCAGTGAATTCCACCATTCTGTCTTCCAGGTCACTTATCCGTTCTTCTGCCTCAGTTATTCTGCTATTGATTCCTTCTAGTGTAGTTTTCATTTCAGTTATTGTATTGTTCACCTCTTTTTGTTTGTTCTTTAATTCTTCCAGGTCTTTGTTAAACATTTCTTGCATCTTCTCCATCTTTGTCTCCATTCTTTTTCTGAGGTCCTGGATCATCTTCACTATCATTATTCTGGATTCTTTTTCTGGAATGTTGCCTATCTCCACTTCATTTAGTTGTTTTTCTGGGGTTTTATCTTGTTCCTTCATCTTGTACATAGCCTTCTGCCTTTTCATCTTGTTTATCTTTCTGTGAACGTGGTTTTTGTTCCACAGACTGTAGGGTTGTAGTTCTTCTTTCTTTTGCTGTCTGCTCTCTGGTGGATGAGGCTGTCTAAGGGGCTTATGCAAGTTTCCTGATGGGAGGGACTGGTGGTGGGTAGAGCTGAGTTTTGCTCTGGTGGGTGGAGCTCAGTAAAACTTTAATCTGCTTGACAGCTGTTGGATGGGGCTGGGTTCCCTCCCTGTTGGTTGTTTGGCCTGAGGCAACCCAACACTGGAGCCTACCCGGGCTCTTTGGTGGGGCTAATGGCGGACCCTGGGAGGGCTCACACCAAGGAGTACTTCCCAGAACTTCTGCTGCCAGTGTCCTTGTCCCCATGGTGAGCCACAGCCAGCCCCTGCCTCCACAGGGACCCTCCAACACTAACAGATAGGTGTGGTTCAATCTCCCGTGGGGTCACTGCTCCTTCCTCCGGGTCCCGATGCGCACACCACTTTGTATTTGCCCTGTAAGAGTGGCGTCTCTGTTTCCCCCAGTTCTGTTGAAGTCCTGCAATCAAATCCCTGTAGACTTCAAAGTCTGATTCTCTAGGAATTCCTCCTGCCATTGCTGGACCCCCAGGTTGGGAAACCTGACGTGGGGCTCAGAACCTTCACTCCAGTGGGTGAACTTCTGTGGTATAAGTGTTCTCCAATCTGTGAGTCACCCACTCAGCAGTTATGGGACTTGATTTTAGTGTGATTGCACCCCTCCTACCATCTCACTGTGGCTTTTCCTCTGTCCTTGGTCATGGGGTATATTTTTGGTGAGTTCCAGTGTCCTCCTGTCAATGATTGTCCAGCAGCTAGTTGTGATACTGGTGCTCTTGCAAGAGAGAGTGAAAGCACGTCCTTCTACTCTACAGTCTTGGTTACAATCAATAGCTTGTTTTCTATATCTTTAAATCATTAGTCTGATAAGATTATCACATGTGAAGCAACAAATACTAAAGTACATAATCAAGCACTCTAAATTTTTTGGTATTGCCCAAAGTGTGACCAGTTCAAAGAAAGTGTAGAGCTATGCGAGTCATGAAGAGAGTAGAACTTATTTTAAATAAGTTTTTTAATCATAATTTTCTAACATCTTTAAACATTTAGTATGATATCTTTAAGATTCCTTTTTGTAGATGATATACAATAATAACGTAAGTTTTAGATTTGCTGATGACTAGGGTACTACTTTAAAGAGTTGAATTGATTTGCATCATGAATAGACAGAAGGGAGGAAATTAGTGAGCTCATAGGATCCAGGGCAAGTATGAGGCCAAGGGGAGAAAAAAGTAGATTGCCCCTTGAGGAAAGGTGCAACAAACAACTTAATAAAATGTAGAAGAATATAATTTGGATTTTAAAAAATTATAAATATACCTGACATTATGAAAATTTTACTATTAGAAAAAATCACGTGGAAGATGTGTGGTAATTATTTTTTTTGACAAGAAGATATTAACAGTTACTGAGAGGTTGAATAACTTGACCAAAGTCCTGATAAAATGCCATCAAATCCAATCATGGTGTGAATTATAGAAAGGAAAAACAACAGCCTGTGACATTGTACTATTGTTATGCAGCGTGTTACTACTGGGGGAAACTGAGAGAAGGATAAAAGAGTCCTTCCTGTACTATTTCAAAAACTGCATGTAAGTCAACACACAGAATAAAAATATGGGAAACAGTAAAGCAAAAAAAAAAAAAAAAAAAAAAAAAAAAAAAAAGTAGAAGGTAGAAGAGGAAGAAAAAATTAAACCTAAAGAAAGTATAAGCACTGAAAATAAAGTTTACAATAGTAATTAACTAAATAAAAATGAAAGTATACTAGAAATGACCAGCAAAGCTAAAATTTTATTCTTTAAAAAGCTGATGAATTTATAAATCCTATCAAGACTGATTAAGAATAAAAAGAAGGTATACAAAATCAATATTAGAAATGAAAAATAGGAACATTACTATATAATCTAGATGTTAAAATATAATAATGAGATATAATAATCAATTTGGTGCTACAAATTAATGGAAAAAAATTCTTAGAAAAACTCAACTTACCCAAAATTATGCAGAAAGATATTTAAAATCTGAATAGTCTTACATCTATGAAAGACATTAAATTTCTAATTAAAAACTTTTCACAAGTGAAACTTCATGATTAATTGTCTTCACTGATAAATCTGAACAATTACTTAATGAAGAATAATATAAAACTCATACAAATTCTCCTAAAGAATGAAAAATGTGGCATATTTTTCAACTTAGTTTAGGAGACCAACATGAAAAGAATAATAAAACCTAGGACATTACAAGAAAGTATAATTGGTTTAAAACGAGTAGTTTATGGTGATATTCTAGTATCCAAAAGGAAATGTTCTTTAGGCTGTTGGATCTTAGCACAAAAATAAAAACTGAAAGCTGCTGTCTACACTAGGCAATGTAAAATAAGTAAGTAAGTAAATAAACACATAAATAAAAGTTAAGAAATTATTCTTTAGAATCTGTCTTGGTCCATTCAGTCTACTATAACAGAATACCATACATTGGGTGGTGTGTGAAAACAGAAATGCAGTTGTCATAGTTCTGGAGGCCTGGGGAGTCTAAGATCAAAGTGATGGTAGATTCAGTGTCTGATGAGGGTTTATTTCCTAGTTCATGGACTGTGTCCTCATATGGCAGAAGGGCAAGGGAGCTCTAGGAGGTCTCCTTTATAAGGGCACTAACCCCATTCTTGAGGACTCCACTCTCATGACCCACTCAACCTTCCAAAGGCCCCACCACATACCATCACATTGGGGATTAGTCTTCAATATATGAATTTAGGGGGAACACAAGCATTCAGTCTTCTGTAGAATTATCACTTTAGGGCTGAAAGAGAAAGAAATTCATCAAAGGAAGCATTTCTTAAAATCAAATAAAAAGTAAAACAATAATTTATTAGTCCTTTATTCTAAGTTATTAACCAACTAATGAAGTTGGAGTTCAGGATTTCTCACTGGAATGTGTGATACGTACATTCAAAAGTAACTAATGACATAGGGCCTGCACTCTACTTGCCCAATGACTGGTTCTGGCCATGTGTGCCTTGAGATTTAGAGAAAAAAAATACTAAGTCTCTGTGACTACAGAAGCCTTGGAAGAGCAGAGACTGATTTGAGAGGAGTATCATTAAATATAAAAGAAGTAAGGATTATACAAATGAAGTTATGCCAAAGTTTATTTGAGGGGCAGTAAGTGGTACAGTCTTACTAATGAGCATAGCTTATATTAAAAGCAGAGGAAGATTGTTTGCAAAGGGTTATTGAAAACAGATATTGGAGTGTACTATTTTTAGCAACTTTCTCTTTTCAGCCTGATTTATTACTTTAGGTGAAGTCTCAACTACTCATTAAATGGTGTGCATGATGGAACCTAGCTTTGCAAAAGTTTTATTTTTTAACATAAAGCAGAGACGTTAATGCACTTTATCATTTTCCTTTTCTACATCATGCCAAATATTATCTGTCTTCTCACTAGACTCTCAGAGGTCTTAGATCTACAGGGGATGGGGAGGAGGATAATGAGGAAGAAAATAAGGGAAATAACACTCTTTCTTTATAAATTTCATGGTCCCAAGACTAAAACCTCCTCTCTGTAGAAAATCTGCTTTCACAAAGGGGATTAGAGTGAACCTTTCATCTTCCAGGGCTCCATGGGCTACATCCTCTGCTTTCAGGGTCTTAATATTATTGGTATCTGTTATGTTCTGGTCACTGGTTATATTTGTCTCAGTCTTCACCAAAAGTCCATAGTTTTTCAAGTGATTTTTCATTTTATTCTCAACTATCTCCACCTACCAGTTAAAAAAATCACTTATCCAGGTTATTTTTAGACTCAGTCTCCCTTTTCTATTATCCCTGACTTCTAGCTGAAAGATCACAGTACAAAAAAGCTTTCATGCTTGTCTTCGCATTTGTCCCTAACTTCTTCCTGAAACCACCCCATGACCGTGTGTGAATAAGATTGTCTAAAATCATTTCAACAGATGGATTCTGAAAAGCTTGTAAGTTTAGACTTTTAATTTGCTTATTTTGTTTGCCATATAAAAGGAGAAAGAGGGAAAGAACATCCTTCTAATGCCCACAATAACCATTTTTTTCTAAAAAGTGGGGGTCCATTTAAACTAATGCTATGGTGTGACTCTAGAACTTGATAACATTGCAGAAGTTGTCTGACATACATCACACTTTATTTATTCCAAATCTGAGATTAAATAAGTTAGTCATACAAACTGTAGTCCTCTAAATAGGCACATGGAACTGATCCAAACTGCAATAACTTCCTTTGTCCGCAAACAAGAAAGAATTGGGACATCAAACATGAGTCCGTTTGCATCTTTGAGTTCATTCTCTTTGTTTAAGACGATCAATTGCGGTTCAGATAAAGAAAAGCATACTCGTTAAATATGCAGGTGAGGTCATACTGTGGACAGGTGGAATGCAATAGATGTTTTGACAAAAACAACAGAAAGAGTTATCAAAATTAAATTCAGTAAAGTGGAGATATGTTTCAAAAATGTAAATGATGTTTTATAGGGTAAGTTCAAATCAATGTACTTGAAAAGGAATAGAAAACTGAAGATAGGAACCAATACATACCACAAGCCATGCTGCATAGCAGGCTCAGTATGAGTACTTGTTTTTTCTTTCTTTCATTGATTTAGTTATTCAATTATGTAATAGGAGGGAAGATTGTACAAATTACATTGAAGCTTGCCTCTTAGAGTCTGATATTTCAGGTTTAACTCTGCCATTTTCTAGCTTTGTGACCTTTGGCCAGTTACTTAATATTTCTCAGCTTTAGTTATGTCATCTGTAAAATGGTGCTAATGGTTTTATACAGTGATTGTAAAGATTCAACTAAATATTGCATAAAAATGTGTAGGAATCTTCAACTCCTAGTATTGACTTTGTCTTCATTACTCTGCTGATATCACTGCAAGGTCACCAACAGTATTCCTAGTTAAAACTATTGGATGTTTCTTAAGTCCATATTTTTCTGGACCTTCTGATTATCCCTTCCAATTGTTAGCTACCTTGACATTACAATCAATTGGTTTTTCTCTTACATCTTAGTCTATTTCTTTCTTGTGTCCCTCATAAGTTCTTCACTAAAACTACACATATTAATTGTGTATTTATTGTGAACTGAACTTTCTGAGAAATACACTGATAAGGACCTTAGTCTCAGCCCTCAGGAGGCTGCTTCTCTAGTAAAATCTATGGAGAAATGAACAAAGATGAGAAAGAGCTTCTGCACAACCTGGGAAGTGATGGTGATGAGGGAGACAGGAAGAATAAAAGAAAGGAATGGATCCATAAGAAGAGACATATTCACTGAGATAAAAATATTAGTGATTAACTACGGTGAGGAGGGTGGTGAAGAGCTGTCTTGGTCTAAACGAAGAATGTGTAAAAGTTGAGAGGTGAGAGAAACTTGTGAGCTTGAGAGACTGAATGAGATTACACAGGACTAAATTTTTTAATATTGTGTTACTATCAAATGGGGATGGGGGAAGCCAAAACAAGGAGACAATGTTGTACAAGAAAGTAGACACCCAGTCATTCAGAACGATGTTCCACCATTTTTAGGCATTTATACTTTATGCCAAACGCAATATGGAAAAGTTGAAGGGTTTTAAGCACCATCACTGTCTCTGACTTGGATTTTTGCAATCATTGTCTAACTCATTTCTAACTCCCCTGCTCCCTGTCAGGTCTGTCATACAGAGTGAAGTAAGTCAGAAAGAAAAAGACAAATACCGTATACTAACACATATATATGGAATTTTAGAAAAAAAATGTCATGAAGAACCTAGGGGTAAAGCAGGAATAAAGACGCAGACCTCCTAGAGAACGGACTTGAGGTTATGGGGAGGGGGAAGGGTGAGCTGTGACAGGGCGAGAGAGAGTCATGGACATATACACACTAACAAACATAGTAAGGTAGATAGCTAGTGGGAAGCAGCCGCATGGCACAGGGATATTGGCTCGGTGCTTTGTGACAGCCTGGAGGGGTGGGATAGGGAGCGTGGGAGGGAGGGAGACGCAACAGGGAAGACATATGGGAACATATGTTTATGTATGACTGATTCACTTTGTTATAAAGCAGAAACTAACACACCATTGTAAAGCAATTATACCCCAATAAAGATGTTAAAAAAAAAAAAAATTCAATCTTGACCATGTTGCTCTGCTATTATATAGTTTTTAGTAGAGCTTCAGAGTCTATATCCTCTGTGCATTCTTCTATAAAAACACTGCATAATAATTATCTTGACATGTGTCTTTCCCACTCAAGACCATGAACTCCTTAAGGGAGATAATTAACTAGTGTATCACTAGCATCCAGCTCCATGTCTACCACATGGTAGTTGCTCACATGTAATAATGAATTCACCATCAGGGATGATTAAAATTTGAATTAGAGAAATAGATTAGATACCTTTAAGATATTTCCAAAACCATGATTGCACAACTCAAATTGTTTATAACCAAAGTGTAGTTCCTGGACCAGCAGCATCAACATTACCTAAGAACTTTCTAGAAAGGCAAATATGGGGCCCTCTTCCAGACCTACTAGATCAGGAACTCTAGGAGAGTGCCTAGTACTCTGTTTTAATAAACTGTCTGAGTGACTCTGTTATCCTGGAAGATTCAAGAACCACTGTCTATACCATTGATATGTCTGTGAGGAGTCAGTTTGTTTTGTGGTATAAATGGGCCACAGTTGTAACACTGATGCACATTCTTGATAGGACACTAACTTGTTTTTTTCATTCTGCTTCAAGTTATGGGGTATGATGTTTCTGCTGGCGCTAATTAGGATGTTTACTGTGGGTTTAATAGGAAAGTATTTTTTATATATTTAAAAATTGTAGATTGAGTTAATTTATTTGCTCTCTTCCATTATTATTCTTTACAAAACTTTGGTCTGAGTTCAACAGCTGATAAAGACTCAGAACCTGTCACCTTAACTCAGTTATTTATCAGCCTGCCCATGCAAATAAATGAGGAAATTTGTTATAGAGCAGTTATCTGGATTTTGTTGCTAATTAATAGCAACAAAATCCAGATAAAGAATCCAAAATGACAATTTGGGACCCTTAGAGTAGAAGAAAACACAGTCTGTCTTACTGACTCATGCATTCCTTTGACATCTGGATCAGTGAGTCAGACATAACATAAGCCTTAACAATGATTTTATATTTCCATAACTAACTAGCAGCATTTCTGGGTTTCAGTTGATGCCTTTGTTTGTTTTCACTCATGGATATGTTATGACTTCTTGTCCCCTTGATTGCTTTAAGAGCATTGTTTGGAAAGGTAAATACATTAAGATCAAATTGAAATAGCAGTGTTATATTGCATGCAACAACCAATATCCTATTACAAATTCCTGCTCCACAATGATTATTGCAGTTAGATAATTTCTACTCTGGAAAGTCTTTTCAAAATATAATCAACAAAGTACTTGAAGTTTCTGTTCACAACGGTGCATATAAATCAAAGTTGATCTTTTTATTGAAGTATAGTTGATTTACAATGTTGTGTTATTTTTCTGGTATACAAAGTGATATATAATATACATGATATTTTTCACATCCATTTCTATTGCAGTTTGTTACAGGATATTAAATCTAGTTTCTCATGCTATACAGTAGACCTGTTATTTTATCTATTTTATATACAGTAGTTTGTATCTGCTAATCTCAAACTCCTAATTTATCCCTCCCTTACCTTTCCCCTTTGGTAACCATAGTTTTATTTTCTATGCCTGTGAGTCTGCTTCTGTTCTGTAAATAAGTTCATTTGGGTCATATTTTAGATTCCACATATCTAAAGTGATATCATATCGTATTTGTCTTTCTCTTTCTGACTTACTTCACTTAGTATGACAATCTGTAGGTCCATCCATGTTGCTGCAAATGGCATTATTTCATTCTTTTTTATGGCTGAGTAGTATTCCATTGTGTATATATACCACATCTTCATTATCCATTCATCTGTCAAAGGACACTTAGGTTTCCTACATGTCTTGGCTATTGTAAATAGTACTGCTATGAACATTATCTTTAATGTTATGTTTAATGGTGCATATATCTTTAAAATTTTTATTTGTATGCAAAAATATAGCACTCTTTTAGTGCTCTTAATGAGAATATTTATCAACTTGAACATATAAAAAGTATGCATATATAAACTTTTAGTAATATTTGAGATACTGCAGATAACAGAAAAATTGGGAAGTCATTTTTAAAATGTTGGATTGTTTGATAATTTTTATAGACATTTCTAGGATTTTTAATTATAGTAGCAATTTTGTATTTTTTTAAAATCTGTACTTGAAGTACAAGTTTAGGAGAGCAAAAAGGAAGATATAACTCAAAGTGTTATGTTCCACCTTCATAGCAAAGAGAGCCAGTTCATTAAATATGGTAACAAACTTTCAGAAAAGAAAATAATTATCCATTTAAATTATCTTCCCTATGTTTATAAAGGTATTATCATTTATTTAATCATTCAGTAAATATTTATAACAGCCTAAGAAGTTTCAGGTACTATTCATGGTGAAGAGTATAACTCAGGGAATAAAACAGAGAAAATACCTGCCCTAATGGAGCTTGTATTCCAGTGGAGAAAGTCCGATAATAAAAAATATCTTAGAAGAATGTATAATATATAAAATGTTAATAGCTGGAGAAATTGAGACAGAAGAAAAAGAATAGGAAGCACAAGAATAGTGTGGGATATATTTGAAATAGAATGGTCAAGGGGATACCTGAAAAACACCTAAAAGAAGTGTGAGAGTGAACCATATGTATTTCTGAGGTAAGTGTATCTTAGAAAGCAAAGCAAGTACAAAGGTCCTAGTCAGGAGAGGCCCTGGTGTGTTCAAAGGGCAGAAAGGAGGCCAGGATAGCTACAGCAGATAGAGTGAGAAAAAACCAAGTAGAAGATGGGGTCAAAGAGATTTAAAATGTTTACTGACTTTCACATATTTCTCTTCTGGACTATTTTCTTCCCTTGAAAAAATTGTTCTCTCTAACCATTGCACCAGCCAACCACCATATTCCCCATTGATAAGGTAAACCAAGAAAATGAGTGGTACAAAGAAAACAGGAATGGCTGTAGCTTCTGCAAATTCCTTATGTTTTCCAGATTTTCAGAATTGACCTATAGAAACCCATAGAATTATTTACTATCTGGACTATGTGATTTTACTCCGACCTAACTTTATTTCAGTGTAGAATCTCCAGATCAATTTTTAGAATTCCATGGTTGCCAGGCATAGACCAAAAAACTAAGATATAGACAGTGGATTAAGTGCGTATAGCCTCCCAGGATAAACTGATTACTGATTAGATAAAAAAGAAAAGTCCTGTCAACAAATTCTGTTTCATTTTACATGTGCATCTGGAATGGAGTCCCAGAAGATTCAAATTGGATAAAACCCAGAGAATTGGAATCTTATTGGAGATGTAATAAAAATATTGGAACTCACTTTCATATTATTTCAACTCTTTCTTATATGGATATAAACACTGTTGAGATGTTGAGCATAATAAAATTATTCAGTCTGAAACTATCCTGAGAAAGAGTTGACTAGCCAAATTTTAGATTTTCCTTCTCATGTCATACATGCTACATAATTACTTTCACTAAAGCATTTTTTAAATTAAGACTTTTTTTTTTAGTTCAGGTTAAGGTTTACAGAAAATTTGAGAGGAAGGTACAGAGATTTCTCATATACCCCCTGTCCACACACGTGCATAGCCTCCTCCATTATCATTGCCCCCCATCAGAATGGTATACATTTTATAACCGATAACCTACACTGACACATCATAATCCCCTGAAGTTCATAGTTTATAATTCACTCTTGGTGGTATACTTTCCATGGGTATAGACAAAAGTATTATGACAGGTATATATTTCATTATGGTATCATACAAAGTCTTTTCACTGCCCTAAAAATCTTCTGTGCTCTGCCTATTCATCCTTCAATATCCCCAACCTCTGGCAACCACTTATCTTTTTACTGTTTCCATTGTTTTGCCTTTTAGCGAATGTCATATAGTTCACACAGTACATAGCCAATTCAGATTGGCTTCTTTCATTTAATAATATGCATTTAAGTTTCCTCCATGCCTTTTAATGGCTTGATAGCTCATTTCTTTTTAGCACTGAATAATTTTCCATTGTCTGGATGTACCACACTTTATTTACCCATTCACCTACTGATGGACAGCTTGGTTGCTTCCAAGTTTTGGCAATTATGAAGAAAGCTGCTATAAATATTTGTGTGTAGATTTTTGTGTGAACATAAGTTTTCAACAACTTTACATAAATACCAAGGATCATAATTGCTGGATCATATGATAAGATTGTCTTCCAAAGTGACTGTACCATTTTTAATTCCCACCAGCAATGAATGAGCATTCCTATTGCTCCACATTGGAGCCTGGGTTTGATGGTATCATTGTTCCGGATTTTGGCTGTTCTAATAGATGTATAGTGGTATCTCATTGTTGTTTTCATTTGTATTTGCCTAACGACATAGGATATGAAGCTTATTTTTATATGTTTATTTGCCATCTATATATCTTCTTTTGTGATGTGTCTACTAAGGTCTTTGGCCCTTTTTTTTTTTTTAAGTTTTTGGGTTTTTTTGTTTGTTTGTTTGTTTGTTTTTGCGGTACGCTGACCTCTCACTGTTGTGGCCTCTCCCGTTGTGGAGCACAGGTTCCGGACGCGCAGGCTCAGCAGCCATGGCTCACAGGCCCAGCCACGGCTCACAGGCCCAGCCACTCCGTGGCATGTGGGATCTTCCCGGGCCGGGGCACGAACCCGTGTCCCCTGCATCGGCAGGCGGACTCTCAACCACTGCGCCACCAGGGAAGCCTGTAGGTTATTTTCTTATTATTGAGTTTGAGAGTTCTTTGTATATTTTAGATGACAGTGCTTTATCAGATGTGTCTTTTGAAAATATTTTTTCTCCCAGTCTGTGGCTTGTCTTCTCCTTCTATTGACAGTGTCTTTCAAAGAGCAGAAGTTTTAAATTTTAATGAAGTCCAGCTTATCAATTATTTATTTCGTGGATCATGCCTTTGGTGTTGTATCTAAAAAGTCATTGTCATATCCAAGGTCATCTAGGTTTTCTCCCATGTTATCTTCTAGGAGTTTTGTAGTTTTGCATTTTACATTTAGATCTGTAAGCCATTTTGAGTTAATTTCTGTGAAGGGTGTAAGATCTGTGTCTAGATTCATTTATTTGCATGTGAATGTCCAGTTGTTCCATTGCCATTTGTTGAAGAGACTATCTTTGCTGCATTTTATATATTGCCTTAGCTCTTTTGTCAAAAGTCAGTTGACTATGTTTATGTGGGTATATTCTGGGCTCTCTATTCTTTTCATTGATCTATTTGTCTACACTTTTGCCAATATTACACTGTCATGATTATACTAAGACATACTTAAAAGATAGATTTCAACATATTTAATGTTACTCCTATGTCTCATTACTATTTTTTGAATACTAGGATACTAGAAGGTTAAAAAATAATATATTTTTATTCTATCTCCCCTCCTCCCAAATGCTTTCTTAGATGGTAAGAACCTTCTGCTTTACAGAAATATGTTCAGAAATATTTACTTAGCATAAAAGATTGTCTTAAGCAAGGCAATGTGGTGCATATATGTGTCAGAGTATGTGTGTGTGTTTGTCAGAAATATGTGAGGGGGGAGGAAGTAAATCCTTTAACGTAATTGCAAAGTAGTGTTCAAAGACATTAAACATTATTAATCCAAGGAGAGAAGAACCAGACCACTCTTGCCCTAACTTCTCATGACTAAAACATGAGTATTGCTGGAATTAGACTAAGGTGAAAAGATAATTCTTTTGCTAGCCTAGGGAAAGAAGGAAAGAAAAAAATAAATAAAGCAAACAATGTTTTATAAACGAAAGAGGAGACAGAGAAGGAGAAGAGGAATTCGTTTGAAGAAGTGACTTCTGACCGGTCCTTTCCCATCCACGCTGTAATTAATGCAAGCAATTGGCCACTCCTGTAATTTATCTTTTTGCCTGCTTCCACACGGAAGGTTTTTATTTTCCCTCCATTGAATCCTTTGCTAAAATTACAGTTGTTTCAAAACAGAAAGACCAGGTTTGGGTATGCATATGTGAATTATGAAAGATAATTCATTTTAAAGAACTGGCAGTGAAAATGCAAATGAGAAATGTACAATGAAGTACAGTTAAGATTGAATCTCATAAGACATATGCAGGTCACTGAGTGCTTCAATCACAAGTTAGCCCACTGAAACTCTTAATTACAATCACTTTTAATGAAACATGGTCATTGGAGTTTGGATGTATTCCAGTACAGAAACAGAAATATAGATCAATGGAACAGGATAAAAAGCCCAGAGATAAACCCACACACATATCTTTGATAAAGGAGGCAAGAGTATACAATGGAGAAAAGACAGCCTCTTCAATAAGTGGTGGTGGGAAAACTGGACTGCTACATGTAAAAGAATGAAATTAGAACACTTCCTAACACACTATAAAACTCTTAGAGGAACACATAGGCAGAACACTATGACATAAATCACAGCAAGATTCTTTTTGACCCACCTCCCAGAGAAATGGAAATAAAAACAAAAATAAACAAATGGGACCTAATGAAACTTAAAAGCTTTTGCACAGCAAAGGAAACCATAAACAAGATGAAAAGACAACTCTCAGAATGGGAGAAAATATTTGCAAACAAAGCAACTGACAAAGGATTAATCCCCCAAATATACAGGCAGCTCATGTGGCTCAATATCAAAAAAACAAACAACCCAATCCAAAAATGGGCAGAAGATCTAAATAGACATTTCTCTAAAGAAAATATACAGATTGCCAACAGACACATGAAAGGATGCTCAACATCACTAATCATTAGAGAAATGCAAATCAAAACTACAAATAAAAACTACTCATACTGGTCAGAATGGCCATCATCAAAAAATCTACAAACAATAAATGGTGGAGAGGATGTGGAGAAGAGGGAACCCTCTTGCACTGTTGGTGGGAATGTAAATTGATACAGCCACTCTGGAGAACAGTATGGAGGTTCCTTAAAAAACTAAAAATAGAGCTACCATACGACCCAGCAATCCCACTACTGGGCATATGCACTGAGGAAACCATAATTCAAAAAGAGTCATGTACCACAATGTTCATTGCAGCTCCATTTACAATAGGCAGGACATGGAAGCAACCTAAGTGTTCAATGACAGATGAATGGATAAAGAAGATGTGGCACATATATAAAATGGAATATTATTCAGCCATAAAAGAAACAAAATTGAATTATTTGTAGTGAGGTGAATGGACCTAGAGTCTGTCATACAAAGTGAAGTAAGTCAGAAAGAGAAAAACAAATACTGTATGCTAACACATATATATGGAATCTAAAAAAAAAATGGTTTTGATGAACCTAGGGGCAGGACAGGAATAAAGACGTAGATGTAGAGAATGGACTTGAGGACAAAGGGAGGGGGAAGGGTAAGCTGGGACGAAGTGAGAGAGTAGCATTGACATACATACACTACCAAATGTAAAATAGATAGCTAGTGGGAAGCAGCTGCATAGCACAGGGAGATCAGCTTGGTGCTTTGTGACCAACTAGAAGGTTGGGATAGGGAGGGTGGGAGGGAGATGCAAGAGGGAGGAGATATGGGGATATACGTATACATATAGCTGATTCACTTTGTTATACAACAGAAACTAATACAACATTGTAAAGCAATTATACTCCAATAAAGATGTTACCAAAAAAAAAAAAAGAAAAAGGAGTGGAAGGAATATAAGCATTATATAAATTATGTAAATTTGTCATTTTTTCTATGCTTCTATATTTGCATGAATCATAATGCAGGTATCTGTAAATTGATCTAAAATAGGGCAAAGCCATTCAATAAACCAGTTTTTTAAGCAGCAAAGCTTTAGAGATACTCATCAACAAGAATTCCATCAAATAATCCTTGAAAGAATAAACTGCATAATGAGAATTAAAAGTTCCAGCAATACCCATTAGGGTATTCTACTGCACCATTGATTCCACAAGTATCAATTGCTTTCAGTTAGCTGAACTCTTGAGTGTTTATTGGAAGGGCCTAATAAACCACAGTCAATTTTCTTTTTAACCTCACAAAGGTAGCTTGAAAGAATTAAATGTTTTCTCTCCCTCCACTGCCCCCCTCCCTCTGCTCCACTGCTTTACATTTTGGACCTGTACTAATAAGAATATCTTGAACATTTACTTTTATAATATTTTTCTCCCCAAAATAAAAACAAGATGATGCATGTGCATATATTCTGTCTGTGATGGAAATATTGACTTTCTCCACTTCACTTTACATCATTATTGTACCCATGAAACTCTGAGGATGTGTCTCCCTTTGTTTCAGTTTCAAGAAAACAGGATCAGGCTATCAAATGCATTTGTTGCTTGCCATTAATGAATTCAATTTGCCTCAGTTTTATTGAGGTGCCACTCTGTGCAATTTTTAAAATAGATATAGATGGATAAAAAGATAAATAGATAAGTGGTTTATATGCCCAAGATCAGTTCTCTCAGGTGTCTGGTAATGCAGAGCAATTTTGTTTTAAACTGATGATCTTAATCCTTTAATCTTTTGTTCAAGGCTATTCTGTCACCACGTCAAGGACAGATCTATTGTCTCTATATTTAAAGATAAAATTAAAATGCAGTTGTAAAATACAGTAAATTATCAGACTTAACTTATAAGAAGAGAGGTGTGTAGATATTATAAGAAATTATTTGCATTTTGGTTTTCAATTCTAATTTGTTCTAAAATAATAACATAGTTTTTAAGTATTAAACGTAATTCTAAAAACATACTTTAAGAAATTACTGACCAGATTTAGAACAGAATTAGTTCTAAATTTTTTATTATGACTTGAATGATCTACCTGGCTTTGATAAATGTAGCTGGTATTAGGCTTTCAATTTTTCTTTGCTGAAGTCCAAGTGATGCTATTTTGTTGAATTTGAGGTTGATGATTTCTAGATTTACCTGGAAATCTTTCTATGAAAGACCATTTAAAAACAGGTTAACACACTATTTCTAAATTGTATGTGTAATTATAAAATAAGACTTTCTATTATTAATTAAAAAACAGAAAATACTGACTTATGGCCATCAAACAATGTTTCAGCCTTCAGCCACAATTCCAGCTGCCAGCACATAAACCTTCTGAAAAGGAAGACATCAGATTTATACATCATTGTGGGGATTTGGATGGATTGATTCTCACTTAGAACTATCTGAGTTTAGAGATCTCACCCTTCCCCAGATATGCACCTGGTAAGTTTATTTGAAACCTGAAGTAAATTGGAGTTACCACTAAACTGTCAAATCCTTGTGAAAAGGAACAAAATGTTGTGTCCACGGGGCCTAGAATGTGTCTGGTGCACAGTAAATTCCTATTTGGACTCTTCAAAAAACAGTGATTGTCAATGATAATTAGGAATTTTGCAGGAGTATGTGGCTGGAAATGGTACATTTAAAATAATATGTAACAAAATATGACAAAATATAATAAAGCATAATACAGAGTGACTCTCAACTTGGGAAATCTCAAAGGACACATTCAGTGGAGTGGTGTGCTAGCAAATGTTTAACAACTGGCTCTCCTGTTTACCTCTTCCCTTCCACCTGCCTTTCTGCTCAGGGTCCTGACCTGCTGGTTATTTATATAATAATTGATTATATAATAATTGATTACTTACATAGATATATATATATATATATATATATATATATATATATATACAATATATAGTAAGTGAGGAGTATAACTTTAAATGTAGATATCAAGATGAATGCATATTTAACATGCCACCCATGCATGGTTATGTGTAAGCTGAGTTCTTTTAAGTTATTTTAGAGAATTAATATAAATTTTTGTAATAGCCTCTGAAGTATGGTCACATGAAATTAATATAATTTATCAAGTATGTTAACAACTAACTCCAAAGAAAACTTTCAAGAACTTTAAACATTCAGGACAAGGTTTACCGCTGAGAATTTACTCATTGAAATTGAGAAACTTCATCCACTTTCCATAAATAAATATCACTGTGGTGACAGACAGAAAAGTAAATTTCTATCCATAGTGAATAATAAGTCTTTAGGAAAACTTTCATTTGATAAAATGTCAAGCAGTTCATTTAAAGAGAACATAGTCTATGAGGTGGTAATTTTAGAGGAGTTGTCAAAAATTTCTTCAAAGGTGAATTTATCAGTCTTTGGTCCTCCCTAAAGCTTCTTTGTCCTCCTCAGCCACATAGACTGCTTCTGCCCATAAGGAGGAATATGAAGATGGCTTTGGCACTGGTGCTTTCCAAGGAATGGCCACTGTAACAAATCAAAGTCTGGGGTTAACCCCTCTCACAGTGTATGTGCAGGAGGACTGAAACATAGCTGTTATAAGGTAATGATTCTGCCTCACTTTGTCTCAGGCCATGCCCTGCATATGATTCCTTTTAATCTGTGGAGACTTGCAACCCATGAACCACTGTGGCATCAGATGATTTCTCTGAGTCCAAGTTGGGAAGTGGCAGATATAATAGTGCCTAAAATACAGAACTACTGGTGCATTTACTATCTTTAAATGAAAGGAAAATAGGACTGAATATTTTATAATCTACCCCCAAATCCATTTGACTGAAACTTACATTCAGATAAGCTATGTAATTCTCCTGTGTGTGGGGTGTGTGTGTATGTGTGTGTGTTTGTGCGTGTGCACATGCATGCATGCGCTGTGTATTTGTAGGCATTAAAAAAAAACCTACACACTATTCAAAACAAATATCTATCTCACAAGAAATATCTCTGCTACCCCATGTGTTTCACCACCTTACACACAATAGACCCATGAACATTTTCCCTGCCTATTACTTGAAGTAGAAAATTAAAATCATAGATTTTCTTCCCCATTGCTACCAAGACAGTAATACCTTGGTCTTAAAAATTGTCTCAGAGGATGTGCTGGAAATATTAGTTTGATAAGTTAAAACGATCCTCAGCATGTAAAATTTTGAAGGCAAGGGGTCTGGAATAATGGAATTTGCCTCATCAAGCAAGGAGTGGGTGATTTCTCTTAGTCTTCTCTTTGTGCCTGAATTTAAACAAATTAACAGACTGTCATCACTATAAATCATTCATGATGGTTTCATAAAACATGTTAATATTTTATATAAATAGGTGTATTAAAAGTAATATACAAACACATAATTTGCCATTGTACATTTTATATTTAATAATGTATATTATAAAATATATTTTCATTCATTCCACAAATACATAACATCTATGAACCATGAGACCTGGTAATAGACCATAAGCTTGCACAGATAACCCATCGCATAGTCTGGTGCATAAAGGAACAATGCCGGGCATTGTGAGGTGTGCTAGCAGAGAGTGTTTAAAAGTATTTGGAGACAGAGTGAAGTAAGTCAGAAAGACAAAAACAAATATCGTATATTAATGCACATATGTGGAATCTGAAAAAAATGGTATAGACAGTCTCATTTACAAAGCAGAAATAGAGATACAGGCGTAGAGAACAAATGTATGGATATCAAGGCGGAAAGTGGGTGTGGGATGAATTGGGAGATTGGGATTGACATATATACACTACTGATACTATGTATAAAATAGACAACTAATGAGAACCTACTGTATAGCACAGGGAACTCTACTCAATGCTCTGTGGTGACCTAAATGGAAAGGAAATCCAAAATAGAAGGGATATATGTATAAGTATAGCTGATTCACTTTGCTGTACAGTAGAAAGTAACACAAAATTGTAAAGCAACTATGCTCCAATAAAAATTAAAAAAATAATAATTAGGAAAGAAAATCTTATTTCAAACCCGTAACAGCAACAGCGGGAAAAAAGGTATTTGGGAGTGTCAGAAGGAGTTAAGATCAGAGGAGATCTCACAGATGAGCTGGCATTAAATCTAAGGTTTTAAAGTGTACCTAATAGACCTCCATGTGGTCAAGTAAAGAAATACTGGAACATGCATAACATTCAGAACGTGTACTGAGTTATCTGTGTCAGAGCCTGGGTTGAGAAAGACAGGAGGACAATCTGGGAAGTGAGGTTTCAATACGATCTGCACTTTGGATTTAGTAGTGTGGTCATTGGATACCAAGATAAAAATTTTAATAAGGTAATTTACGTAATAAGCTTTTTTTTTAGAAAGATGTTTTGATACACAGAAGTAAGATTCTAAAGGCGGAAAGGGTAGTTAGGAAGCTTTTTGATAGCCTAGAAGGGAGAATCCATAGAGGAAAAGAAGAGTCTAGGGCAAGAGGTAAAAGTACTGAAGCCTGTGAAAGAAGATTATGAAAGAAGAGATTATAGCAAATGTCAGCTTGCTTTCCCTGGCAAGTAGAAATTAGAAAACACTCAGTACAAACACATGCACCCGTGTGCACACACACACACACACACACACACACACACCTCTCCCCATTCACACACTCAACATGCCAAAGAGAAAATGAAGAAATTTGTAAATTTGAGCAACAAATTGATTCTTTTATTTTTCCCTCTATATAATACAGCTTTTTGTTCTAACAGTTTATTTAAGCATATAACAATATTTATTATAAATTGTCTATGTGCACAGGCCTGTTTCAGGTGTTGAGATTTAAAACTTAGAAACAGAATTCCTAGCCAGCATGGAGTTTGCATCCTAGCAGGATATCAAAGACATTGCTTCACTTTACACTTAAATCACCAGTCAATGGAGGAAATTTAATTTAGAAGGCTTTGTTCTGTAATAATAAATAGGACTTGCTTAGAATTTTTCCCCCAAAGAGTAGTGATTTCTTGGTAATTATAGAATAGAATGTACCCCTAAATCCACTGTTTCACAGAAAAGACCTGGGGAAGCAAAATATTTAAAAATTAGACAAAATAAAAAGAGTGATAATAATGTCATTATATTATTTTATAACTCTAAATTATCTTTAAACGTTTTAGTTGTTACAAAACAAAATTGTAAAGGAAATTGTAATAGGTTTATTTGTTTTTCCACATTCCAGGTTGAAAGCCATGCAGAAAAAAAAAAAAATCACCTGGATTTAATGGTTCAACTGTAAACATTCTAATTAGGAGTAACTGCATTAAAAACATGCAAACAAAATTCTTATCTCCCTGTACTACATGAATTAAATGTGAATAAAACTATGTACATATATGTATATAGTTTTATTAGATACACCTATAGGTACACATTTTGATGTGTATACATATATGTGTGTGTGTGTGTGTGTGTGTGTATTCTGTTTCCTGATAGTAGAGGCTTTCTGTCATTTTTTTTTTCAACTACATCAAATACAAAAGAAAAAAAAATCATTTTTACAGACCTCAGACCAGGGATCCAGGTAAAAAAAGGAATGAAACAAGGCTTCCTTGATGGAAGAATAAGGGCTTTCTCATCATTCTTGACCAAGCTTTGAGCCATTTATAAAAAATGATTTATTTTCAAAAAAAAAAAAAGTCCAAATTGTTCAGTGGAGAAAAGACATTTGGGAAACTAGAATTTAGGGAGACAGACACCCAGATACATGACATGTCTAGATACTAAGACATTACAAGAAAATTTTAAAGGATATACAGAATTCCCAAAGGTGCCCCTTATTTCTCATTGTTTTCACTGGTGAAATATATCTTTTCAAACAATATTGTGGAGGTTTTATATATCCTTGTAGCTAAAAACAGATTTTTTTTTTTTTTTACAACAGTCAGTAAGTACTTCTGTAGGCCCACCAAATGGCCGGTATATCTCAACCTGCTTATGCTATTTACTACCTGAATTGAATCTTGAATAACTAATGGATTTGTTCATAGCTTTTTACTCATTCCCTTGTCTTCTATCCAACATGTTCAAAGTTTATTCCCGTTCTCTAAAAAAATCTACTTGTCTGCCACTTCTGTTTCTATTTCCAGATGAGTCCACTGCCAATACCTAATCTAGGAGGATTTACCTTTGTTGAAATGGGGTACACACTGAACTGACCTCCCAGATTATCTAGGCTAGTAAAATGTCACAATAACAAAGTTTATAAAATACTTAGGTTAAAAAAAATCTTGGAATGGTATGTTGTATATATTTTACACATATTCAATAAAAATGAAATGAAATGAAATGAAATGAAACATCATGCAATTAGTACATGGGAAGATGTTTTTAAGACACAGATACAATGAGGAATGTAAGGTCATACATAAAAATGAAAAGGATCCCATCTATGTTCATCCAGCTTTCTCCTCAGTCTTTCCTGATTCTAATGTTGCTTAAATAAGTTTCCCCCAAGCAAGAATCAAAATGAAACAAGAAGAATAAGCACATTTTCTGTGCCATCGAATAGATTTTCAGATTAGTTTCGGATGCCTGCTTTTTATCATAAATACTATATTTAGGTGCTCAGTACAAAAGGTCATTCCATAAGCACTGCCTGATACAGTGATTTGTGTCACATTTCGAGAATTCAGAATTATCTTGCTATCTCAAATGATTTAATTCTGCCTGGCAAGTCTACTATTAGACAAAAGAAAATTATATCCTTCTCATTATATCTTTAAGAGGCTAAAATTCACCATAGTCATGTTTTGTTCTATTTTATTTAAGGCCTGCCTAGTTTAAATGTAACCATTCATTATAATTTTAGTTAGCGTTTTTTGAATCTCAAGTATATTTTTATAATTCATGCAATGCCAAACATAATGACTGATGAGGAACTTACATTCAGGTCAAAATATTTTAATTTTTTAAAAATTTTGTTTTAAGACTAACAAAAGAAACAATAATAACAACATGAGCTTTGAAATAAATTTTATAAGGATCAAAGTAGAATAAAGTCAGCAAGAGTTTTTGAATGAAAATAAAAGATAGCATTTGAGTTTCTTTCATATAAAGAGTTATGAGATCAATATGTCACCATGTCATTTAAATCTTTTGTCTGAGTTAGCTTCCCCTGTGATTTTGAAGAGGCTGGAGCAAACAGAAAGGCAAAATTTTGAAGTGCTTTTTAAGTCAAAGGAGACAAAAAAAGCAAGCTTTTTGAATCTATGAGAAAAGAACAATAGATTTTGTGGACAGTATTGAATTGGTCACTTGGAACTAGACTGCAATAAATCTACAGTTTGTACATTTCCATGTATCTTTCAAGTTTAACTGGATGATCTTCTCAACTAAGTAAATGAGTAGTTATCAGTATTAGCTTTCTGGGGATAGATGGTATTTGTTATTCATATATATGTTTTCCTTAGTTTTTTACAAAGTACCTTGCAGATAGTAAACAGTCAATGAATTTCTGTTTGTTCAATCATACTATGAATCAAAAACTTTCCTATTATTAAATTTTGATCAAATGATACCCAGATTTTTATTTTGTTCAATAAATTCATAGTTATAGTAATGACTAGTAAACTCTTAACTGTTTATAAGTAAGGGCTTTTATACAGTAGCTGTGTATACAAAAACACATAAATACACAAATTTACTTTTGCTACATTTACCTTTGCTACATCAAATATCAAAAATTATATCCTCATAACACTTTATTTCAGGAAGTTATTTTAAGGAGCTAGATAAAATCTTTTAAAATAACATTTAGTGTTCCAATTATGTTAAAAAATTAAGGTTGATAACAATTAAGGTACAAACAACCAGTCAATGACAGTGACAGGTATGCTAATTTACAGCATTGATGATTACACCAAAATTTAAACCTATATACTGTAATTCTTTTAAATAATCAGGGAATTAATGCTTTACTTCATCTTTGTAACAATAATCTTCTCTGCTTCTCCCAAGAGTTTGAGTAATTCTAAGTGATTCTATTTCCCCTTCATATACACCATGAATATTCATGCTAAAATGAGAACTATTAAAACAAAGCATGAATTATTTACTGCTGCCCAGAGCTGCATTAACTTCATGGAATATTTCTAATTCAACAAGGCTTTGAACATCTACCTAAGCTCAGTTAAGCATTTATAACACATGATTCTAAAAATAATCTTCTCCAAAGTGTGCAATTTTCACTTGAAAAAAGTCAATACAAATCTAGTTGCAATGAACAGTACAATTGTATCTGGGTCAGAAAAATGTATCTCTTTTCTCTCTGCATGTTAGGTATAGAACAGTGGCTTCTGGACACAACACATTATGGGAAATAAGGTAGTACTTGTTCTTGGGATATTGCCCTCAAACCTATGGATTATATTCCATGCTGATATTTTGACACCACTGGTGTCACATCACAGTACGGTGGGGAAACACCAGTGGGGTCAGGGTAGAGAGCTTTGCAAAACACAGTTAAGAAAATTTCTTCTCCCTTGGTTTCCAGCCAGGCCACAAAGTTGTGACCATCAGAAACCTCTTCCTTTTAGAGTTAGTCTGGCACAGTGGAAAGAACACAGATCTAAAGCAGACTCATCTGTGTAATTGTGTGCAAATTAATGAATGTCTCCAAAGTCTCAGCTTCATCTGTAATATGCTTACATTCTATGACATGAATTAATGCATATTAATCACTTAATATAGTTCCTGGTGAGCTAGCGTGAATTTAAGCAGTTAGACATTTGAATTTCAAACGATTAGTCTGCTTCTTGTGCAATTTGGTAATTTAGGAGAAGTTATGTACTCTCTCTCAACTCCAGTTTCCTCAGCTGTGAAATGGGGATTATAATAGCATCACCTAATGTGGTATTTTGTGATGTGGATTAGGGAGTACATGTATATATAGAGAGAGATACAGTGTTTAGCACAGCAAATAGTATACCTTAGTGCTCAATTCAGGTTCATTTTTATTCCATAATTATTGTTACTTGCTTTCTTTCATTCCTATGATTTATCTGATGGTAATGGGATTAAATGACTGCATTGGCAGCTAACATTTCAGTTTTAGGAGGAAGAAAGTAGTTCTTTTCTCTGATAACTTAATAATGAGTATTTGGACAGGGGGTCACACAATGAATGTTTAGGATAAATATTTGAAATTCACATTAAAATTACTTTAAAATACTAGTCATTCTGGATTATTGAATAATTACCCAAATATGTGCCATAGTCTTTAAGGAGCAATAACAAAACATGGAGACTTTCAGAACTTTTTCATAGGACTTATAAGAAGAGCCTATGACAAATGGCATTCATTGCTAATTCTCTAGCTAATTTCGAGTTTACAACAAATAAGGGGAAATTTTTACCTATATCATTTTTGTGGCAATATTACCAAATCAACATTAAATATGCCTTCAGAGGACCCAGGAGCAGCAACCTGCCAAGACCTAGATCACACACAGGCCCTTACCTCCAGCAGCCCCCAGGGATTTCTGGGTTTTGTTTTTGGTTTGTGCTTTGTTTGTTACTGTTGTTGTTTAATTTCTCTACAAACCTACAGAGGTCCTACTAGCAAAAATAGCTTAGGCCTCTTGTTCATGAAATTCTCATATTATTTATAGGATCTTCCTTCTCACACAGAAAATGTTGCCTTTTAAGGGAGGAAAGCAGAGAAAATAAATAGAAATGGCTGTCAGGTGCCGAGGGAGTAAGATTGTTTGAAGGCTGTTTCAAGTGCTATTAATGGAATGATACAAGGATTATTCAGTATGGTCTTATGTGGCCTTATCATAAAGAAGGGAAAAAAAGATGAACATTTTATCTTATATAGAGCAAAATAGCTCGCAGAACTGCAAAGTAATAGAGAATTGTTATCAGTGCAAGGGTACTGCCTTATAGGTAAAATGCCTTATTAAGAAATCCTTCTGATAGTCTTATAATTGGCAACTTATTTAGTATATTCCAAAATTCCTACTCTACCAAATACACTAGATGATCTGCATAATATAGAAGTTTTCAATGTATTTCTTTTTTTGTTGTTGTTGTTGTTTTTTCCTTTTTTTTTTTTTTTTTGCGGTACGCGGGCCTCTCACTGTTGTGGCCTCTCCCGCTGCGGAGCACGGGCTCCGGTCGTGCAAGCTCAGCGGCCATGGCTCACGGGCCCAGCCGCTCCGCAGCATATGGGATCCTCCCGAACCCGTGTCCCCTGCATTAGCAGGTGGACTCTCAACCACTGCGCCACCAGGGAAGCCCTCAATGTATTTCTTTAAGTTTGGTTAAAAGCTTTGAAAGGATAGAAATAAAATAAAAACTGTTGTGGCCATCTCTTAGTGGTGGGATTAGGAATGATTCTTTTCCTCTGTGCTTTTCTGCTTGTCAAATGTCTCCATAATGAATATTTTTCAAAAGGATCAAAACAAATAATTCAAAACACTTTATGTCATATATGTAAATGTTTAAGCACGGTTTAAAGGTAAAGAAAAAATTAAAGCCTTCTGCATTATTCTAGTCTAGATGCCATTGAGCTTGTGTTTTCTGGGCACAGTCTTTGAAAGATATGACTTTCAACATAAAATAATGATAATAATGATAGTGATAACAACAGCAATCTCACAAGTTTCACCTGATTTCAGCCTGGCTACTTGAAAGCGGATGGAAGCCGTGCCTGACTTGTGCAATTTAACCCATCACTTCAGGAACCATTGTTACCATTGCAACAAGCAGATGTCACTGCAGACTGTGTGAAAATGTCAGAGAAAATGAAGCAAATCTAAGAAGTAGTAGAAATGAAATCTCACCCTTAAAGTATGTTCTTTCCCACCCTAAAAATTGTCAATTTGAAAGCTCTTTTGTTCGTTTGCAGCATTTACTCTGACTGGGACTCCTGGTCTGAAAATATTTCCATTTCTCTCCACCTGGTATGGCAGCCCCTCCTCTTGAGCTCATTAGGCTCTGAGGGGTCTCAGCAGAGCTCAGGAACTGCCAGGTCTGATAAAAGGAGCTTGAAACCTGCTCAGGTGCTGAGGTGGGGAGTGGGATGCAAGTGGGGGAATGTTATTAAGTTGCAGAACTGAGTATGACATATCATTTTCTGGATAGATGGTTAGAGTAATGTATGTGCTGATCTCAGCTCTGCAGGAATAAAGGACTTTTAGTCCCATCTGTTTTTCACCACCACTACAAATAAGCCTTCTAAGGACTTTTGCATTAAAGTAAAAGCCAACCATCTCTGAGTTTAAGCTTGGAATTTGAGAGTGCAATCCTCTAAAATCAGACACTTTATAATAGGGGAGTGGAATCATCTTTCTGGGACTAGATTTCTATCCACTCTGGGTGGAGAGTTTTTAAGTTTCTACAGGGAAGTACTGCTACCTGAAACAGAATCCTATTTCTTTCTTCAAGTAAAAAGAGCTTTATAAAATATCCTTATGATGCACACTCTCAAAATTATGATTTCAGAACTAAAACCAATTAATATTATATGCATGTATCATTTATGTTAATTTATTTTATCAAGAATTCATTTGAGGCTTCCCTGGTGGCGCAGTGGTTGAGAGTCCGCCTGCCGATGCAGGGGACACGGGTTCGTGCCCCGGTCCGGGAAGATCCCACATGCCACGGAGCGGCTGGGCCCGTGAGCCATGGCCACTGAGCCTGCGCGTCCGGAGCCTGTGCTCCACAATGGGAGAGGCCACAACAGTGAGAGTCCCGCGTACTGCAAAAAAAATAATAATTCATTTGATCTTTTAAAATATAATTTAGGCATAATGGCAATCATAATATCTGCATTTATCTTATTATGATAACTGATCAAATTTTGATGGTGCTAAAAAACTGTCACTATGGAGTAAAAGTGAAATAAAACCTGAGAACAAGTAAACTATAAAACTACAGTAAATTGAGGCAATTATAGAGTTCATGGAAGGTGGAGATATAGAAATCTGAAAGAAAATGACTCATTTCCTCCTCATGAAACAATTTTTTCATAATTTCATAAGAAATTGATTAACTAGAGATGCAATTTTTGTAAAAGCAATTCTCTCACAGAATACTTTGGAGCCTTAGTGCTAGGGAGAAAACACAGTGACCAGCACAAGACTTGGATGGTCAGTTCCACTGTGCCCATTTGGGGTTCTGAGGGTGGTCATCTAACCTCTTAACATCCTCATCTGCAAAATGCCCCACAGGATGCTTGGGAGGTCAGCTCTGATCTTAGGTGTACACACAATGTGTAAACTCTGACACTTTAAACATTTAAGGTATGAATGAAAGTATGTCAAGTCTTCACCCCACTGAAAAAGAAAATAAGACTCTGTCTTAGCAGTCATGTACTGGGTCTTGGCCTACGCGTGCATCTCAGAGTGCTGGCTTGAATTTTGTGGACCTCAAAGCTATGTGTGCCTTCTGTATCATCTCCCAAGGCTGGAGCAGAGAAAACTTCTCTTACTAGTATTTGAATTCCCTGCCTGTAGAGTTTAAAAAAACAAAACAAAACCAAACCAAAAAAACAATGAATTTTCTATAACGTTTAAGAAAAGTCTGGTTTTATAATTAAGGGCTCTGACCAACTTGGGTTCACTAAAACAAAAAATCTGAGTTGGGAGGAAGGAATGATTTTTCTCTTATAATTAGGAAACCTATTCCCCAGAAAGGAGAGCAGAATAGGAATGAATATTTCTGACTCCTCAGCTTTTCCATACCCTTACCTCCTTTACCTTATAAATTAGCAGATTTGCATACATAAAGTATACCTCAAAAACTCAATAAAAGCATGGTTTAAAAATATGCAGCTAATTATATGAGAATGTTCTTTTCTTTTCCCTATAAGGCAAATGAATATTTATCAAGTTAAATTCCAAGATACTTATTATCTCGCTTGCATTTTGAATATAATTACATTGGAAGCCTATCGTTCTGATGGGCGTAGGCAGAGATTAAAAGATTTGTATGCACTTTTAAAAAATGCAAAATAATCATAGTTTTTTAAATCATTAACAAAGTAGTTCAACTCTTCCCTTCAGCTGAAAAATAAGTTAGCATTAAAGCATAGCAGTTCTAAAGATATTACACAATAAATGAAAATGGTCAAATAAAAACTAGGTTGCAATTATTTTTTTGGAACCTCAGTTTATAAACTCTAGGAAAAATCCTTGGGATATTAAAAGGTGCTATTTAATCTGCTATTTTAAAGCTCAGATTTAAAAATAACTACCCTTAAATCATTCCACTAATGTACAGTATAGGTAAGTAATACCAAAGTGAACAAAATTTATAAAATAGCAGTTAAGTAATAATTGTCCTTAAATTAATGAAATTTAATTATGCTAGGGTAAATAAAACCAAGCTTTTATATATCTACATTCATACATATAGCTTTGATAACTGTAGTTTTTTTCTCACATTGTACTTATAATAAACAGTATCAAAATAAAATTATCAGCATATATCTTATTTTCCTATTTCTAAGCTTCCAGAAAGCATGGATTATGTATTATATTTCTTTTATTGATTCCAAACTATCAAAAGTGTCAAAGTTAATTGGTATCCAATAAATATGTAAAGTGCTAGCAACAGAAAAAAATAGAACGTTTGAAAAATTATAACAAATTATATAGGAGAGTAGATTTAATTATACTACAGAGCAAATAGCTGATCTATTATGTATGCCTTGTTAACATGTAAAGTCTATCTTTTTTACATTTTTATTCTTCCATATACCTGCCTATAACAAATATTGTCAGTGTCTTTCCAGATTAAATATAGAACCCAAACAATAAAGAAAACTGCTCAGCTCCAAACATACTGACCCTACTTTCATGTTTGACCAAACACTTTAATTATTCTATGGAGAAAAGCTAAAATATTGGGTGGTGAGATTGGACAAGAACTCTTACAGCAACTGCCACTGAAATAGTGGAACATTTAAAGCCTAAAAAAGAATAAATTTCAACTGAGATTAGCTCTGGGGAACTTTGTGTACAAATAGGAATAGAAATACATTACTGCTTAGAAAGGAGTTATGCATTTTTATAAAAAATACTATATGTACATGTGGTTTGGTTTGAACTAAGGGAAAAGAAAACAATCTCTTGGACTCTGGAACCCTTTTATAAAATTTCTAATTAATTTTGATAAATCCCTTTTAATATGGCAAGGAGTTCCACTTGGGTTTATCAATTTAAGAGTTATACTTGTACTCAGTGGGCTAGAATCCGCCCTAAGCTAGTTATGCATAACACCTGCTAAAGTTAATAGACGTTCCACATGAGCAGCTGATTTTGCCAGAGTCATGTGGAATTAACTAGTAATGAAATTTGGCTGACAATATCTTCAATTTTTCCATTTAAAGAGTATTTATTACCTTGCATAACCTCCTTAAACAATTAACTATTTTGGATGTGCGCTCACCATGTTTTGGATGTGTCATCATTTTTGTGATGCTATATAATCAGGCAAAGGAAATAGTTTTAAAGTTTTATCTCCTAATATTCATTACAAATGATGCAGTGGCATATTAATACATATACACATAGAGTATATGTTTAAGAAAACTTGTAATGGACAATATATTATTTTTTTTTAATTCCTATAGAATTTACAGACTGAATGATCTACCCTCTTTAAAAGAAACATTGCTATTGATTTAATGACCAAAGTACTAAAATTTTACGACTATTATTTTTGGTAGAAAATTGATGCACAGAATGGCAAGCATGACTACTTTCCATTAATTTAGTCAATCTTCCCATACTAGTTTCCTATTCTGTGTTCACATTTCCATTCACATTGTTTGTCCCCCTTGGAAGACCCTTTCCTCAGTCCTTGTAACATAGAATCTTTAGTTTAGGTCCTGCCTCACATTCTCAGTGCAGTCTTTTCTAACCCCAGTGATTACTCTTTCCATTAAATCATCACCTTCCTCTTTATGTGTACTTATCACAAACTAAGATTATATCCTATATTCATGTGCCTTGTTTTCTTGTTTAGACTGAAAGCTTCAGAAGTATCAAATGACTTTTTGTATCTAGGGTTTCTTCCTGGACCCTTATTCAGTGACTTATACATACTCAGTATATGTTTAGAGATGGAACAATGAAAAATGACTTTTTTTTCATATTGGTGAAAAATGAATCAGTCTGACTATGAATCCCAGATAAGGTATTAGTGTAATGGACTTGCTCTGGCCAGTAACACCAAATACCATTTTCCTCTATGAGCACAATTCCTATAGGACAGAGAATACTACCAGTGAAATTCATAGTGTATCATCAATTTACTGAAAAAACAAAACTAGTTTCTGAGAGATGTATTTTATGTTATCTCTACTACTAAAGTCCAGTGATTTCAAATGGAAATTTTCCAAATATTACTTTATGTGTGACTCTTCTTAAGATACATGTTTGTTTTATTTTATTTTATAGACATCAGTATTTATTTTGTATAATATGCTATATATTCAACATATTAAAGAGAATTAAAATTCTTTCCATAGAGATTTTCAACTTATTTGGTAGGACAAAAAAAATAACATCTAAGAAATTATTACAATTATCTGAAGCACAAAGATAGTGAAGAATTGTTCATGGTCTACAAGTAGTTTTGGGGAATGATGTTATATGTTGAAACCAAAATGAGTTTTTAAAAAGCATATTAGATTTCAGATGCAGATGAGGGATCTGAATAGAAGTATCCAAGGCAGATGTTACATACCCTCTGAAGAGAGGAGTATAGCAATGGAGATAGAAATCAAAGAGTCATCAGCATACTGATGGTAGTAAAATCCACTTGAGTATACACACTACCAGAATGAATGTAATTGAAGAAGCTTAGAGAGGCAAGCACTGGAAGTTCTGGGACAACCACTGTCAAAAAGTAAGATAGAATTTAAGAAAAATAAATCTAAGCTAAGAGGACCAGCATAGAATAGAGATCTAGAAATTAATAGAAAATTCGAAAGAAATTGGTCAGTAGATATTCTCCAGTTTTATCAACAGCCCTCTTTCACTTTTTCTTTGTGACTCTTTAACTGCTATCCTTTGACCACCACGTATATTGTTATTATATTGTTATCTTTATCCCAAATCTCCCTTCTGACTTCTGAACCTGCATGTTCAGCCACCTTCAGGAAATCTTGTGCTGGACTTCCACAAGATGTCAAAACTCCACTAAACTTCTCAGCTGGAGCAAAGATAGCTAGCTGTCTCTTGTTCCTCAGTAATAAAGTATTCAAAATATTTCTGAACATGTAACCAAGAAGAATAAATTCGACATTCTCCAGTCCCACTTTCAGGAAATTGTGGCCTTGTGACTAAGTATTTTCCAGTGGGATGGAAGCAGAAACTGTGTGCAACTTCCTAGAAATGTCTTTAAATAGCATAGGCAAGCCTTACCCTACCTTATTATTTTTTTTCTTCCAGCTGGCTGGAATGCAGATTTTATAGCTGGACATGGAGCTAGATAAAATATACTAGATTATGAGGTGGATCTGGGAACTGATGTCATGCAAGCATAGCAATAAAATCAAAGATGTCTTAGTCTCTGACCCTGTGAAGAATTTAGCCAGCCGTGGGTACATAATTGGGCTTTTTTTTTTTTTTTTTTTTTTTTCCTGAGGGTGACGTGAACTGGCTCTTTTTTTTTTTTTTTAAACATCTTTATTGGAGTATAATTGCTTCACAATGGTATGTTAGTTTCAGCTTCACAACAAAATGAATCAGTTATACATATACATATATTCCCATATCTCTTCCCGCTTGCGTCTCCCTCCCTCCCACCCTCCCTATCCCACCCCTCCAGGCGGTCACAAAGCACCGAGCTGATCTCCCTGTGCTATGCGGCTGCTTCCCACCAGCCATCTACCCCACGTTTGGTAGTGCATAATTGGGCTTTTATGTGAGATAAACTCTTGTCTTATTTAAATTGCTTTTGTGTGGAGCTTTCTGTCACTACACACCAAAAAATAATTCTAATTAATGTGTATATTTATCAAAAATCTCATTTTACTCATATAGTCCCTATTTTGTGAATGTAATCACCAGCAATCCAGGCATATAAAACAGAGCCTTTTCTTTCTCCCTCACCCCTCAGGACACCAAAATGGGTGCAATCTCTATTGGCATTGCCTTATACCCTTGTCATTTCTTGCCAGGATCACTCCAAAACCTGTTAATTCTTATTTCTAGTTTTGTTCCCCCTCAATTCAATACCTATACTTTGCAACTAAAGTGATCTTTCTATAAATGAGAAGTATTATCTTCTCACTCCTCCATTTAAATTCATATAAGTGTGATACGCACATTTCCATATATTGTCCACCAGCTTCTTCCTGTCTGCCTCCTGCCTACCTTCTTAATCTCATTGTTCAGATTTCCAACCAGATCCCTGTACCCCAACCATCTAGAAAATCTTATAGAAACTCACTTGGCTTTTTCATGCTTTCCTGGAAGCTATTTTTTTCTTTGTGGGAAACTCCTTCTCTCTCTGTTATGTAGCAAACTTCTACCTGCCTTCAGGTCTGTGTTTAACAAACTCTTCCTCTTAGAGGCTTTTGGTGAAGACTGGCCTTTGTGCATCCCCTGGTGCCCCACCACAGTCTAGGTGAAGTTCCTGTTCAATGTGATCTCATTCCTTTGTGCATCCCCATATCATAGGAACCATCATGGTGTAATTAACTATTTATTCATCCACACAAAAGTTTCCTTATAGTTTCCTGTATGCAGAAAACTATAAGACACTGATGAAAGAAATTAATGGCAATACAGACAGATGGAGAGATATACCATGCTCTTGGATTGGAAGAATCAATTGTGAAAATGACTATACTACCCAAAGAAATCTACAGATTCAGTGCAATTCCTATCAAACTACCAATGGCACTTTTCACAGAACTAGAACAAAAAATTTCACAATTTGTACAAAACACAAAAGACCCCGAATAGCCAAAGCAATCTTCAGAAAGAAAAATGCAGCTGGAGGAATCAGGCTCCCTGACGTCAGACTAAACTACAAAACTACAGTAATCAAGACAATATGGTACTGGCACAAAAACAGAAACACAGATCAATGGGACAGGTTAGAAAGCTCAGAGATAAATGCAGGCACATATGGTCAACTTATCTTAGATAAAGGAGGCAAGACTATACAATGGAGAAAAGACAGCCTCTTCAATAAGTGGTACTGGGAAAACTGGACAACTACATGTAAAAGAATGAAATTAGAACACTCCCTAACACCATACATAAAAATAAACTCAAAATGGCTTAAAGACCTAAATGTAAGGCCAGACACTATAAAACTCTTAGAGGAAAATATAGGCAGAACACTCTATGACATAAATCACAGCAAGATCCTTTTTGACCCAACTCCTAGAGAAATGGAAATAAAACCAAAACTAAACAAATGGGACCTAATGAAACTTAAAAACTTTTACACAACAAAGGAAACCATAAACAAGACAAAAATACCACCCTCAGAATGGGAGAAAATATTTGCCAACAAAGCAACTGACAAATGATTAATCTCCAAAATACATAAGCAGCTCATGTGGCTAAATATCAAAAAAACAAGCAACCCAATCCAAAAATGGGCAGAAGACCTAAGCAGACATTTCTCCACAGAAGATATACAGGTTGCCAACAAACACATGAAAGGATGCTCAACAACACTAATCATTAGAGAAATGCAAATCAAAACTACAAATAAAAACTACTCATACCGGTCAGAATGGCCATCATCAAAAAGTCTACAAACAATAAATGGTGGAGAGGGTGTGGAGAAAAGGGAACCCTCTTGCACTGTTGGTGGGAATGTAAATTGATATAGCCACCATGGAGAACAGTATGAAGGTTCCTTAAAAATAGAACTACCATATGACCCAGCAATCCCACTACTGGGCATATACACTGAGAAAACCATAATTCAAAAAAGTCGTGTACCACAATGTCCATTGCAGCACTATTTACAATAGCCAGGACATGGAAGCAACCTAAGTGTCCATCGACAGATGAATGGATAAAGAAGATGTGGCACTTATATACAATGGAATATTACTCAGCCAGAAAAAGAAATGAAATTGAGTTATTTTGTAGTCAGGTGGATGGACCTAGAGTCTGTCATACAGAGTGAAGTAAGTCAGAAAGAGAAAAACAAATACTAACACATGCTAACACATATATATGGAATTAAAAAAAAAAAGGTTCTGATGAACCTAAGGGCAGGACAGGAATAAAGACGCAGATGTAGAGAATGGACTTGAGGACACGGGGAGGGGGAAGGGTAAGCTGGGACGAAGTGAGAGAGTGGCATGGACATATATACACTACCAAATGTAAAATAGATAACTAGTGGGAAGCAGCTGCATAGCACAGGGAGATCAGCTTGGTGCTTTGTGACCACCTAGAGGGGTGGGATAGGGAGGGTGTGAGAGAGACGCAAGAGGGAGGAGATATGGGGATATATGTATACATATAGCTGATTCACTTTGTTATACAACGGAAACTAACACAGCATTGTAAAGCAATTATACTCCAATAAAGTTCTTAAAAATAAAAAAAGGGTTTCCTTGAGTTTATATTTATGGAGGGAAGAAGCCTGGGGAAAATTGCATCCAGAACTTTACAACTGATTGGACATACTTGGGGAAATTATATTGTATTGTATTATTGTATTGTATTATTAAATCAGGATATGCTGTGTCTGTTTTTCTTTCTTTTAATATAATTTCTTTGAAACCTCAAAAAAGAAAACAGAAAACAAAACAAAAATATATTTTCTCCTCTAACTCCCCCATAGTTTTTAGGACTTTTTTTTTTTAGAGCAGGAACTTGTCTTTCATTTCTGATTACCAGTATCTAACAGTGCCTAACATTCATTCATTTACTTATTCAGCAGATATTAATTGAACAAATCCATGAATATATGAGTATCATGAGTAAGAATCTAGCAATTATTAATACTGTACAGTAAATTGCTAGAAGATTAGCGATTACACCCAATCTTAGAGACCAAACATATTCATCACATGTGAAGTAGGAGCTAGGAAATCAACTCTGTATACATAAGAAACGTAATTGAGTATAACTCAGTAAAAAAGAGAAAGCAGAGAGTAGGACATGATAAAGAGGAGTGAGAACTAGAGATACAATAGTATTAAATGGAGGATATTTTTAGAACCTATTTGTATATGTGTGTTTTAGAAGGCAGGAGACATATGAGTACATTTGAAGACAAATGTATGCTAAAGAGCATACTAAGTGAGGTGTTAAGAGGAAAAAACTGAAGTTTGTCTTCTTAGAAGCACTTCTAAAGCCTAGTACATTTATGGGTTTTATAATTTACAGAGTATTACTCTGTTCACTATCTCATTTTTATTTACACTGTAACACTTTGATGCAGGTATTACCATTTTTATTTTATAAGTACAAAAAATAAGACTCAAAGTAGTTATGACCTATTCAGGTTTATTAATTAGTAAGGTCATATGTATACATGGGACACTCTAATATTTTTATTTTAGAAGCCTAAAGACTAATAAATGTGGAGTGAAAATTATCAGGAGTAATACACAAATAATTATTTGATTAACCAAGTTGAAAACCCATAGCATTATTTTCAATAACAGTTTTTCTCTATAAATAACACTTTTAAAAAATAGGTCAGTGATCTAATCACTAGTGTGTGAAACCATGCATGATTAGATTGAGAATTTAAGAAATCCAATAAAATGTTAATAGGCATATATTTATCTCAGTCATTTCTTAACTGTTTAATCTAGTCCTTATTCTTTCTCCATATTTGAGGAAGGTATAGCCTTTTTATTCAGCTTGAACCTTTTCTTGGCATCAAAGCATTTAGGGTTATATAAAAAGTGTGAGGGCTTCCCTGTTGGCGCAGTGGTTGAGAGTCCGCCTGCCGATGCAGGGGACACGGATTCGTGCCCCAGTCCGGGAGGATCCCACATGCCGCGGAGCGGCTGGGCCCGTGAGCCATGGCCACTGAGCCTGCGCGTCTGGAGCCTGTGCTCCGCAATGGGAGAGGCCACAACAGTGAGAGGTCCGCGCACCGCAAAAAAAAAAAAAAAAAAAAAGTGTGAGCGTCAAGTGATTTAGAAATTTTTCTTGTACGAGTAATCTTTTCTATTCTAGTCTTATATTCACATTTCCATACATGGATCCAGCCTTGGTCTTTGGGACTTGAGGGCATCCTGGTGTCAAGAGCCCTTCAAGATCCTTCTACTTAGCCTTTAATCTTTTCTCTAGATGGAGAGATTTAACTACTTCTAACTTAGTAAGAATGTTGGATTTGGTTTACTTTACAGTTCTTCCAATTAGTTTTCTGAGTGCTTTTTTAGAGGCTTTAATCTTGTCTAAACTTGTGGGAAATTAGAGAGAGGAAGAAAAAGAACACTCCTACTTAAAAATATATATTACAATTAACTGTCAGTACACTTGACTTAAATCATCTCATACTTTGACTATGTGGAACATAGTTTAATTATATGATAGATATCATTGCTTTTAAATGAACACTATTTTATTAAAAATTGGATAGTTTGAAATTGAAGGAAAGACCTATAATGAGACCAATGGGAAGAAACTCTTAATAGTCTTAACATCAAATACAATATTTCTTCAATATTTTCAAATTTCTCCCCAAATTAAATCAGATTTAAGACTATTCCAATGTATCTCCTTTAGGCCTACATGTAGAAATAAGAATGTGCCCATGTTTATATATTTCTCTTTATGGAGTAGGAGAGTTCACATTTCTCTTTGTCACCAGTAAACCAGAGTAATCTGATGTCTAAGTCATCCAAGTATTAAAGTTACCTATGGCAACTTCATTAACTCTTTACAACTCCTAACTTGTATACTACTCCATTGTTCTGGAAATATCAAAGCAAATTTCACAATATCGTACAGAACTGGGATGATATAGAAAATGTTTATGTCATTATATATTTGCCTCTAGGGTCATCAAAATACAGTTAATGAATCATATGTCAGGATTTTAAGAAGACAAATACATTATTACTTGAATTATGTTAACTCTTCATTAAAATGGTTGTAATGGTGATGTATAAATAAAACCCCAATTGAATTACTGGAAGCATTCAACCTACCGGAGGTGACTCAAAAAGGTATATAAATTAATAAAAAAACACAGGTTGAAGAGCTTCAGCAACAAGGTAATTGTATTGGCTATAAACTTGCCCCCTTATGAACATATAGAAATACCTAATAATTTATGAAAAACATTTTAAATTAACATTTAAATCCATATTTTAGAAAAAATAAATAAATGGAAATACATAGTTTTGAAGCAGAATCAAGTCAATACCAGGAATGTACTGACGTTAATGAGGTCAAGCGATGCTAGTCTAGGCCCTATTGGATCTAGCTCAGGACAGGGTATGCATCCTCAATTTGACAAGTGGTTGCCAGATCTTGCAACTATACTCTAATTAGCTGTCCCACCAAAGGAAGGTGACTTGTAAAACTCTGTCTGTAGGCCAGGTGAACAACAAGGACATTTGACATCTGTTATAGCCCCACATGGGGAAAATAAATCACTGGTAAGTAATTGAAGTCTAGTCTTGTGTTATGCAGAGCTGCAGGTTCCAATTTATTACTACAGTGTGGTGCAGGAACCCAAGCCAAGAAATTAACATAAAACAGATTCATATACAGAACCAGGGCTCTTGAGGAAGTAAACGAAACCTTCTGTCCAAAACTTTTCACAACTCAGGGATAAGCTGTGAAAACAGAAAAGAGGTCTCACTGAAGAAGAGCTAATAATATCACTTAGGAAAGAAGATGACAAAAACAAACAAATAAACCAACAAAAAACATGGAAGAAGAGGTGGTTAATGAAAATAAAAAATTAAGCCTTGCTTCCACAGAACTGAAAATGATGGAACCATCTGAAAAACACCACAGCATAGATATGTTTTGGATGATTCTAGAGATAAAATAAGATATCTGAATCAATAAAAAGAACAGAAGAACATGAAATAAGAAGAAGTAGCTTTGAAAATGAACTAAGCAGAAAGGTAAATTTTATTTTAGAAACAATGTTACCATTGTAATTAAAAACCCAGTGGTTTAAGTATAGTAAAAAATGAACTGGCCTCCATGACCATATCACCAAGAAGGAAATACAGGGAGATACAGAAAATGCTAAAGAAAGATTACAATTAACTAAGAAGAAAAAAATGGTCTACTACATGTTTATTAAAATTTCCATTTAGAGAGAAAGGGAGGAGAGTGTTAATATTTAAAGAGATAATTATTGACAATTTTAAATGCTTGAAAAACCTTGGCTTCAGATGTAAGTAGTACAACCTGCCCCCAAAAGTTTACATAAGAATTAATCTACATGTAGTCATGTCAGGAAGAACTTCAAACATAAAAGAGCACTCATAAAAGCAACTTTAGGAAAAAGATAAATTTTTTAAGACGAGATAAAAGTTTGACTTAGGGCAGAAATCAAAAATAAAAAATGACAAAATTAAATAGGCTATTATCTTGTGACAAGGAAAATGTATGTCAATCCACAATGTGAAATTCTATCTATTATTCAGGAATGAAAAAATAAAAGCATTTTCAAAAAACACACACGATGATATAATTTGAATTTTAGGAGACTCCAAAGTAAGTAAATTGATTTCATAATCAAATAAAGGGTATTTTTTCTCTACTTGATTATGAAATATTTGGCCTCAGAAGTTATTTCTTATTAATCTGTACATCTCCAGAGTGCTCACTAAATCCTGAATGAATGAGTGAGTGCTTAAAAAGTGAATGGATAGATATTATGGTGAAACTGTATGCCTAACAGTTAGTAGTATGATTCCTTGTGATGGATTACTTTTAATGGGTTTATTTTTAATCTATTTCATCACCTTTCTTAACTTCTGGTCTTTGTTTTTTGACATTTAACATGGTTTTATTTTCAATTCACATCAAAATTATTAAATTAACTCATTAAATATTTCCCTTGGCTATATTTCTGAGTTTATGTAAAAGCTATATTTATAGCTTTTGACCCAGACATCACTTTTATCTCATGATACAATTTTTAAGACATTTTGAAAGTGTATTAAAAACTTTCAATAAAGAAATGTAGTGTGGTTCACGCACAGTAAATATTTAATAAAAACATTCAATTCTTCTTTGCTGGGTAAAATATTCAGCTAAAATCAATACATGGTCATTCTCATAAGACCACTTGAAAGTTGGAAAAGTTGAATCATAGCCAATTATAGTGTGTCACACTATCTTCATTATAACTCTCCAGAAGTTATACCTATTCATCCACCTCACAGAGATTCAGGGTCAGAAGAGATTCAGGGTCAGAAACTCAAAACTCTGCAGGGCACAAACAGGTCCTATAAGTGAATGAAGCAGCCTGGCTGTAAAATAAGTTTTTTGTTTGTTTGTTTGTTTTTGTTGTTTTTTTTTACTTCTTATTCACTTTCATTTTTAGAGAAACACATCCTAACATTTTTCTTAAGACACCTGGTCTTCTTGGCCTACCCTTTATTTTTCCACTCATGAAGGGATAAATTTTACCATATAAAAATGTAAATGTGAGAAGAGTAATTGCAAAAAGCAGTTGACACAAAACCACTGTTTTAGGAAACAATGGGAGGAGTAGGAAGTGAGAGGAAGTACATACCCTATATAAAGGAAGCAATCACTACTCAGTTCTAACAAATTGAGAGAATACCTGCCAGTTACACAGAGAAGCCAGAAACTTGAATTTTGAAGTGTTGTTAGAACCCACCAAAATATTATTGTTGATTTCTGGTTTGTATATCTTTCTTTAGGTCCTCAAACAAAGCTACCTACAATTGTCCTATTTCAGTAACTTATTGCAGAAGAATGTCAAGGCACCCTTGCAGTATCCTATACTGTCCTGTGTGACATGGTTTTACATTGCTGAATTCCAACCAATTTCAGTTTTCTGGTGCCTGGGCTTCAATAACTACTGCCCAGGGTGTTTCATGTCTTCCTCACTGTGGTAGTCAGATTAATGACCTCCCCAAAGATGTCCACATCTTAATCCCTGGAATCTGTGAATATGCTACACTGCATGGAAAGGACAATTAAGGTAACATATGGAAGCAAGGTTGTTAGTCATATGACCTTAAAAGAGGGAGATTATCCTGGATTATCAGGATCAAATGGGATCACAGGGCCCTTAAATGTAGAAACAGGAGAAAGAAGAGTTGATGTTAGAGTGATGAGATGTGAAATTTAACTAGCCATTGGTGTCTTTGAGGATAAAAAGATACCAAGACCCAAAGAATGCAGACAATTTCTATAAGATAGAAAAGGCAAGAAAATAAATTCTAGAACTTTGGTTTTAGATTGATGAGGTCTATTTAGGATTTCTAACATCTAAAACTATAAGATAATACATTTGTTTTAAGCCATTGCATATGCAGTAGTTTGTTACAGCAGCAATAGGAAACTAATACACTCATTAAATTTTGTCTTCCAGTTACTGACTTATCCTTCCAAATGACCTTCCGTTGTGTCCCATCTGTTAGTCTGCATTATCAAAAATTGACCTGTCCAGTTAGACATTCCTTTTCACCTACTCATCTCACCTACTTAACTGAGATCATTTGGTGTTGAGTTTAACTTGGATTTTGATCTCACGTTCACCATTTATCCTCTCTGAACTTGGGTTCCATAACTTATAAAATGGTTTCCTCATAGGCTACTGGAATGATAAATTTAAATATTGCATGTAAAGAAGTACTTAGCACAGTGACTAACTCACAGTTAGATATAAAAAATTTAGATAATGTTGGTTTTGTTACTATTTTATCCTTAAATTTCCACACTGTTTTATAAGGTAGTGTAGCTCTTTAATTACTAACTTCCTACCTTATTCTGGAATACCACAGTGAATCCTTTACTGTGATTAATGATATTCACATACATTCATCCTTTTCGTTCATACTGATCTCTGTATATAGGCCATCATTTCTCTGTTTACACGTCATGTTCCTACTCTGGTACTGGCATAACTCAATCTGCTCTCTTCAGCAGTCACAGGAATCCCACATCTAACACACTAACACTTCTTGATGTTAAATATCAGAGCATTAAAAGTAATCTCAAGAATGTAGAAATTCATGTACTCAGAATGATATATAACACAACTCAACAATGTGTATAAGAGGAACCTAGATATTTTATTTCCAAAATATCCAGCTCTAGTTCATCACTTGACTAGTTCACCACTGCGGACCCAAGTTTTTGACAACCCTTCATAAAATTTTTGACAGAATCTTTAATAGGTTGTATAGTATAGGAACTAAAGTCAATCGCTTCCAATTTTTTGCCCCTGTTTCTCCTTCAAGATAGCAGTAAAAGTAATAAGTAATAAAAATTAAAACAAATGTTTATTGAGTGCCTATATTTTTCAAAATTACTGCTTTAAGAGTTTAATTCATGTTAACTCATTTAATATTCATTTAGTACTTCTCTCTTTTTCAGAAGAGAAACTAAATCACTGGTTAATTACCTTGCCTAAGGCCAAGATAGTAAATTATAAATCCAGGATTTGAACCCAGTTGTAAATTCCAAAGCTCAAACTTCTAAATACCACATGATTCTAATAATAGCCTTAAAATGATATTTATTACAAGTTGTCATGGACTGAATTTTGAGTCCCCTGCAAAACTATATGTTGAAATACTACCCCCCCCCATGAGATCTGGGAGATAATTAGCTTATGAAGTTAGAGGCCTCATGAATGGGATTAGTGTCTTTATAAAAAGAGACATGAAACAGGTTGCTCCTCTCTCTGCTCTCTTCCATGTGAGGATACAGTGAGAAGATGGCCATCTGTAAGCTAGGAAGTAGGCGCTCCTCAGACACTGGGTCTGCTGGCACCTTGATCTTGGACTTCCCAGTGCCTGGAACTGTGCAAAATAAATGTTTGTTGTTTAAGCCACACAGTCTATGGTAATTCATTATCGCAGCCCAAACTAAGACACAGGCATTGAAAGTGATTGCATCATACTATTTATTGAGGAATATGATTTTTATTTGGGGGCTTTTAAAATGTATCATCTCATCTAATTTTTCTTCCAAGAGAAATACAGAGAATTTATATTACAGAATTAAAGACCAACAGCAAACAAACTATTGTGAGTTCGTTGAAATAGTGTTATCATTATAAATAAGTAAATAATTAAGTAGACTGGAAATCAGTACAACCATCTGCTATACTGTGGTCTTAGTATTTCATTAGTTTTATTGAAATATATTTAATATATCAGTTTAGTAGAAATTAAAAAGGCTTAACAGTACAGATGACCATAAGAAAGCCAGAAATTGAGGAGAAAACACTATTGACTGACACCTTCTAATGTTTTTACTATCTACATAGTAAATTTTTAAAAATCACTTTCCTTTTCTCTTTGAATAAGACACGAACATAATTTTGACTACAGATATTGTGATCAATAGGATTTATTCATCAATGACTTTAGCTTGATTTTCTAAATGTTCCACTATTCATATTTTTATATTAATTTCAATAAAGAAAAAGGTTTAAAATCCAAACTGAGCAGAGTCTGGGCAGGTTTTCTAGTCCAATCATATATAGGGAAAAATGTGTTTCCAGTGTCTTTTATCTATGTATAGTCACCAAACAGAAGTTCGGAGAATCACTAAGCAGAACTATATAGATGTACACACACACACACACACACACACACACACACACACACACACACACACTAATATATTTAAAGGTTACAGTCATCATGTGGAGTTATGTAATCTTCCTAAATACCACTTTCCAGAGAAGTAAGATTTCCCTTTGATGCAATATCAGCAATGACTGACATATAATTGATAGGGCTCTTTCCATGAAAAGACCATTTTGGTATGTACACTTTGGTAACATGAAATGTGTCATTCTTTGTCATATGAAATGTATAATTACACAGTAGATAATTACAAGCATGCAATAAAAGCCACAAAGTGGCTTTACATTTTGGCAACTTCTGTTTGAAAGACTAGGTCATTTTTAATGGAGTAATTTAATATATTATTTTAAATGTTTCTTACATATTAGCAGGCAATTGTATAAATGAGTCTTTAGAAGAACTAGTAGTAATACATAATGCCTTTAGGTAACAGAAGAAACAGAATATGAATGGGAGATGCTTAGTTAATTTATAGGACATTTACATTTCAGAAGTCCTATTTTTAATCACTACAGTATGAGACTTCATTTTATGGCGCTATAACATTTCTTCCTTTAAGGAACGAAGACCAAGAAATAGAAACTGGATCCTAATATACAAAACATTACTACTCAACAGGCTTGAGATCAACCCTATCTATTTACAACATTAAATGAACTATGTGCTAAAACCAGGGTTTATAATGTTAATAAAGTTAGCACATTGAAAAGAGCACAATCTTTGGAGTTAGACCTGTTTAATCATGACCTTGACATTTAATGAGAAGGCAAACATATACAATCTATTTCACCTCTTAGAACTTGATTTTCTATCTATAAAATGAGTATAATAATATCTACAACCTCAGCAAATATAAGTATTAAAATAAGTTCCCCCACATAGAGTAATGCCTGTGGTCTAGTGTGCACAGAAAGAAAATGCCCCTTTTTATGGACAATAGAGAAATATTGTATAATATGTTCTTAAAGAAATACACATAATTATAAAATGAGTGACAGCAAATACAAAATGCATTTTTCAGAGGAAATTTTGTCATGTGTGTCTTTAAAATGGTTTTTAAATTATTTCAAAATGCAATTTGTGCTTAGCTGTATAGTTTATAAAAAGTGTAACGCACACACTTTATTTAACTGTGTCATACAAGCCACCCGAAGTCGACAAGTGACGCTGGGTTGCTCCCTTGAAGTTCTCCATGAGGTGTTATATGTGAGAGAGTCTGTCAGCCTTTTTGAAGATATTCTGTCCTGAAATCTAGTAGAAGCACATCAGAACCAGGTTGATTTTCTCTTACTGGATATCTTAAACTTTTTTGTATATGGCCTTAGACTCAAACGTCATAAGTTAGGCAGAAAACATATTTGGTTTGATTTTAAATCCTTCATTTATGAATAAAAAATTAAGACACATTTTCCTCTGAGCTATGCCAGAGGCATTCTTAAATTATCTTGGTGGATATGACTTTAACGTGTGCATTGGACAGCAAAGAAGCAAATTTCACCAAAGCAAAAGAATAATATTGCAAATGTATTAGGGCTAAGGTTAAAAACCTGGCAATAGATTATATTATGTAGAGTTATCTTAGTTTGATAGCATTGTCACTAAAGAAATACTGAAAAAACATAGTTCAGAGAACATCATGGTGAAAAGAATACTCAAAGAATATTGATCCAGCAGTGGGGGGCAGTATGGATTCTGAAAAACTATTTTCCCCATTTGTTCTATTATTTAATTATGAGTCCCATGAATAATTTCTCCTCTCTGAAAATAGACTTGCATTCTATTTTAAGCTAAGGCAAAAGTTATTCTTCTGCTGAAAGACACTTCTTGTGTGCATTGAGGCATGTAAAAAACATTGAGGAAAAAATTCTTAATAATATTTTTAAAGTAAACAAACAGAAAAGTAATGCCAGGTATAAATGACTTTTATTTAACTTGGGTAGGGCTGCAAATTATCATTGTAAACAATCATCCTAACAACTGCAAGATAATTCAGCTTCAAATAAAATACATCCAGATAAGGTATCTACTCTGAAAAATTTTGCATTTCTGTTGCTTGGTTATCCACACTCAGAGATTCAATTCTGATATCTGAAATGGGTAATAATTATGCTGATTATCCCACTGCCAATTCATATTTGCATGAATGGTAGCCTATAAAAATGTACAATAGTTCAATTCAGGGGGACAAATGGACCTGGCAAGTAAAGTCTCATGCTCAGATTACAGGAAGTCTCCTGTCTTTACAGGAAGGCTTCTAAGTGATTTTGTGCATCAAAAATCCATGAGTATCTATTTCCTACACAAAATGCTTCAAGCAGCTGCTTACTTTTTATCTGTAACTTTTCTTTCCCATCGTTTTTCATTTTTCTGATTACATTAGGGGAAATCCTTGATTAGGAGCCAGTGGTCTTTAACACCTGCTAGTCTCCTTTTGAACAAGGAGAGTGTTTGCCAGGCCGGGCCATCTGCAGGCAACAGAGGGCTAGAGTGGCACCAGGGGGGCAGGATGCAGTGGGTATTCAAATCCGCATATCCTGAATCTTTGAATCAAGAGGGTTTCCTTCATTGAACACTTGAGTGGGGTCCCCTAGCAGTTAAGGAAGCCCTGGAGATGTGTAATTAAAGGAGTCCATTATGCCCTAAACACAAGGAAACTATAGCTACTCCTAATTCCCATAGAATTGAGCCAGCTCCTTGCACCCACTGCAGAGTTTGTGCTCATTCTCCAGGAAGTGCCCGGCCACCCCTCCCCTATGGGAAGGCGACTGTGAAGGGCTGTAGTATGCTTCCTTGCAGTGGAAAGCAGCTTATATATTGCGGAAAAGGATATGGTGTTGAAGCCAGCACCTGGGCTCTCCAAACATCCATGCCTGTCAAGCCTGGCTTAAAATTTAATGAGGTCTTTTGGGACAGGCCATTCTACATATTTTTAGTACATGACAATTCTTAGTCCTCAAATGACATAATAAAAATCTCAGTGCTGAGTTGCACCTTGGAAATAATTTCATCTGCCCTCCTCTTTTTCTCAGGGGGAAATGTAGCCAAAATCAAGCTGTATTTAGATGAAGTTCTCAATCTTCTTTTTCCCATATTGTTTACCTTCATATTGTCCTGAAATTCAATCAAAAATATTTACTGTTCTTGCATTATGTGCTAGACATCATTGTACAGTTGGGGAATATAATGGAGAACAAGGTAGACATGGCCCATGCCTTCCTAGAATTTATAGTCTAAGGGTAGAAGACAAACATGTTTTAAGTGTTATAAAAAGAGAAACATTTACTATGGAAACAAAAGAAAATTCAAATAAAGAAATGTGAATAATATAGACGCATCAAAGTTAGTTTTTTTTTATTACAAAGCAACACATTTTAAAATTAAAAATATAAAACTACTTGTAAAATTTATTTATGAGGATATGCTGAGGATTTTGATTTCTGAGACATTGTGTATCTTCTCAAAAAAAGATTGTAAAACTTCAACAAAACACTTTCCAACTGCAAATTCTTGTAATTAAAGGAACATGGGTTCATTAAAAATGTATAAGTGAATGCATTAATTCAAGCAGGTTTTTCTAGGGTAATTAAAATACTTTCACACCTTATAGGAACAAGTATTCTTGTTTTGTTTTGCTTTTTTTTTTTTTTAATTTATCCTACCTGGTGTTTCTTTTGTGTAAAACATTTTAATATTATATAAGGAATTTGCTTTCTGTGGATAGTAACTATCATACTAAAATCATGCCATAAAGTTGTATAATATCATACAATAAATGGATTGATATTAGCCTAAGTTCAGATCCAATGTATTTTGACACTATTGATTTATTTTTTGAATACTAGTTCTTAAATATATCAGGGGAAGGGTGGAGTCTTAAGATCCATTTGAACATCATAGTAAAGCTCTTTAAAAAATACATGCACTATTGTTTTTTCACAGATTCCACATCCTGATCAAGGGAGATCTATAATTATATGGCCAGAGCTTTGTCACTGATCCTGCCTTATTTTTTTCAATATATCAGATTACAATATGAAAAGCAAATTAGCAAAATTGTAGATGATACCTTCTGGATAAATTAGATAAGTAAAATGTCTTTGGTCATCTAAAACAATAGACTGAAAATAATAATACTAAATATATTAAAGGAGAAAATATAAGGGTCTCTAAGTTAAAATAATCAAAACAATAAATAATTCCAAGTTGAGTATATACAACTTGAGTTTCATGTTTATAAAAGAGGATGGCCAAACCAAAAATATTAAGGTAGTGTAACAAGCATAATCTTATCTGAAAATAGTCACCTGAGCAACAATTTATTGGCCCACAGATGTTTAGCTTAGAAAAGAGAAACATAGGGGCTCACGTCTCTTCAAATATCACAAAATTCTATTTGTGTAGAGATCAGAATTAGCAGCAATTGGTGAATTTTACCACTTGATTACATGTTCTTAAGAGCAAGCTCTGTAATTATTTATCCCTAGAACAGTGCTCCATAAATATTTGTTAGGTAAATTAATATATGTTACAGAGAAGAAACTAAAAATAAAAAGAAATGTTTTAGCTGAAAGAAACTAGTAGGCTCGTACCTCTGGAAGTGCTCCGGTAGACACTAAGTTATCGTTTATTAGGAATTTGAAGAAGAAATTCTTGAATTAGGAATAAGATAAAGATAGATGATTTCTACTTATTCTACTGGAATAGTTTATTTATCCTTTATAAAGAGGATATTGCTTTTTCTTCAGAGAATATGATGACTGAACAGAAAAGTAGGAATTTATTTTTTCATCTAATAATTAATATATTAAAAATGATGGTACTTCTATTTCTTACAAATTTTTTAACTTGCCAACACATCAGTCATTGAATTCAGGAAATCTTATCTTTTGATACAAAGTGATAAAATACCATATTCTGTCTTTTGGATTTGTAGTAGTAATTACTACAAATCCCTCTAACTGAAGGCTACAGAAAACATATAATTACAATTTCGTCTTCAGATGAAGCCTCTCCAAGGATCTTGACTCTATGAAATCATAAGCAATCAACTCTATGGAATGTGTGGACTGCTGAGTCTAAACAAAGAGACTGAAAAATCAAGTAGATGAAACCCATGCAAATGTTAAGGTAATTATACCTATTACTAGTGTGAATTAGTAAAATAAGTTGTATTTAAATATTTCTTCTGGTTAACGTTAGGTTTTTTGTTTGAATTTTCATCATGCAATAAAAATACCACGCAAGCACTCTTTTATGGTGGAGATCAATGAAACGTGACTGGGCTATTTGCAAACATGTTTTACACATCAGCTTTCAATCCATACAAATATATTATTTCATTAGGAAGCACGATTTGATCCCATAGTTATCTGGATTTATGAAATTCTACTGCAAATCCTTCCAAGGAATGGTGCTGATAAATTAAGGTGACAAATTGATTTCACGGGGATCAGTTCTAAGGATAATAGAAAAAAAGTGAAGAAAATATTAGAGGAGAGAAGTTATCTTTATGTAAAATAATACATTCCAAAGGCAGACAGTTAACCCAAATGACAAGGATGAATAGCTTACCTGATGTTTTGGAATGTCATCTGTAAGCCTATACAAAGAAGAATTTGTTGTTATGTTTTTACTTTAACAGTACCCAAAGAAGATGGAAAGTCCATATATAATCTTATAAGAGTAACTAATAAATGGGATGAGGAAGAATCACTAATTATGTCACCATATGCGTCTTAGAACTTTCCAGTTTCCAATTTTTTAACTATCGGACTCATTCATTTTAGATTCCATACAGAGCACAACATTATCTCTGCAATCTATATAGCATAAAAGTTCATTTAAAAGTTATTAAGATTTATTAAAGATTGTCAAAAAGTTTGGCTTCCATTTCATTTTAAGATGGCAGATTGTAACGGGTGATACACAGACAATCTTTCAAAACTCTTTTGAGAGAAATAAAAACCTCAATTTTATTTGATAAATATTTACTGGCTTAACAGCTTCTCACCTTAATTTGGATTCCCAATCAGAAAGACATGTATTAGCTAATGAGTTGATAGAAATTTCTGTTTTACTTTGTAATTATAGTTTTCAAAATGAATTAATATATAATTCTTCTGGATAACAAACCAATCATTTATTTTAACATTTGATTTGCATGAAACTTCATCAAAATCTACTCTTGATAATCTGAAACTGTGAGTTTCAAATTTCTAAAGCTGATTCTTATATAATTAAAAAGAATAGGCAGGTAAGAAAGAAAAACCCGAAGACAATAAATATGAATATAGCATAGTGACATATTCTGGAATTCTTTTTCTTAATGTCTATATACCATTTAAAAGTGGATTGATATACAAAAGATTATATATCATAAAAGGAAATGATAATTTAAATAATAAATTCTGAAATGAAAAGTATAGCATGCATTTTCCTTGGCAGATTATTTCCAGAGGAGTGTGTATTTTAAAAGAGGAAACATATGTAGGGAAGTATAATTTATGAATATTTGTACCTTCTGGTAATATATATTTTTAGTTTTCTCTCCAGCCATCTCCACTCTACCTCTGTTGTAGAAGGATACACTCTTCTTGTCACGATCATGTTATGAATCCACAAAACCAAAACTCCTACTTAAATTTAGAGCAATAATGGATAAAATATGTCAAAATATTTTTTAAAAACATAACCATTGTCAAAAACAAGATAAAATACACCTGTTTACCTAACACAGAATAGTGAATAGAAACAGAAGCCACAGATGTGCTGAACCTCAGTCTAAAATAAAGGATGTTAAAATTATCTCATAAATGGCAAGGAGGAGAAGGTGGCTCCCTGCAAAGAACTAGAGCTAGGATATATTCTCTCTGTCTATGAAAGGAGGTTAACTGCTTATAATCATTGCTTATGGCTACTTCAGGCTTTGAGCTGCTGCTCAGGCAACAGGAAGGCTGGGGAAAGCTACATGATCAGACCATGGTCAAGCCATGCATCAGATACGAAGCTGAATCACAGAATGGGACCCTGTATTATCAACATAGGCTCAGGTTTTGAAATGGATGACCTCACTTGTCAAGTGGAGTGAAGCATATACTTCTTGATATGAAGGGATGTCAAGATGTTGTGAGGTTGGAGGAAAAGAGAGAGCTGGAGTGCAGGCAGAGTTCACTAGGCAGCCATGGAACAAAGAGGGTACATGGGAATTCACCCACTCGGGTGCGAGAAGGCTAGAGTTAGTCCACAAAAAGCTATCTGTTACAGTGCAGTAGAAACTCACTAGATGTGGAGCACCTGTGGATTTCCTGCATACTGCTGGCAGCTATGGCATTAGAAGAAAAACACCCAAAAACTAGGATAGGAAGTATTCTGAAGCCTGTCTGCTATGACTTATAGTGTCTCTCTAGCACACTCTGTTGGCAATTTTTCCTTTGCCACATGGACCAGTGTTGATTTTGCACACCTGACGTGGCTAATGGTAGACAAGCTCCTGTTTAAGGCACCTAAACAAACTTCTTCACTATGACTTGAGCTGCAGTTATACTTTCTCCAAAGGCATATGAATATCAACCTTGTAGGAGTTCTACTTCCAAGTATGTTTCTTCCTTGGTATTCTTCCTCAGCCCTAGAGGTAGTAGCTTCTCCCTACATTTGTCAGAATCCTCTTTTATCTCTTCTAATAATTATTAACAGTTTTTACCAGTTAATACTGCTTTATACTTAATTTTCCATATTCAAATTGCTAGTAGCATTGCTATCATTCATTTCATTTGTATATAAGCATTTAAGCATATTATATACACACGTATATAATATATACTTAAGCGTACATAATCAAATACGTTGTTGCTATTGTTGATTTGAATGAACTGTTTTCTGTTAGGTTAATTACGAATAAGAAAACTAAAAAAAAATTATTTTACTTTCATTTATTCCTTCCTCAGTACACTTCCTTACTTTATGTAGATCCAACCTTCTGACCTATATTATTTTTCTTTTCCCTAAGGAATTTTAAACTTCTCTTGTAAGGCAAGTCTACTGGCAATAAATTCCCTCAATTTTTTTTTTTTTTTCTGAGAATGTTGTTATTTCTCCTTCACTTTTGAGAGATAAATTTGCAGGGTACAGAATTCTAGATTGGAGGGTTGTTTTTGTTTTTTCTCAGCACTTTATTTCACACCACTCTCTTCTTGTTTGCATGGTTCCTTTTTTCTTCTCTAGGTAAGGTGTTTATTTTCTCTGGCTTCTTTCAGGATTATTTCTTTTTCTTTGATTTTCTGTAGTTTGAAAATGATATGCCTCGGTGCAGTTTTGTTTTTGTTTTGTTTTGTTTTTGTCATTTATCTGGTATGGTGTTTTCTGAGCTTCCTGTGTCTGTATTTTGGTGTCTGACATTAATTTGTGGTTATTTTCAGGGATTTTATTGATATTTTGGAGGGGTCAGAGATTCTTTCCTCAGTCGTGTCCAGTCTAATGAACCCATCAAAGGCATTCTTCATTTCTGTTACAGCATTTTTGGTCTCTAACCCTTTTTTTTTGCTTTTTTCTTAGGATTTCCATCTCTCTGCTTACATTGACCATCAGTTCTTACAGGCTGTCTACTTTATCCATTAGAGCCCTTAGCATATTAATCACAGTTGTTTTAAATTCCCAGTTTGATCATTTCAACATCCTTGCCATGTCTGGTTCTGGTACTTGCTCTGTCTCTTTAAATTGTGTTTTTTTTACATTTGGTATGTCTTATAATATTTTCTTGGACTGTAGACATCACCAGTGTTTCTCAGTTTTTTCTTCCCACTTAGGTGGAACAAGATGGCTAGAGTGGGCTGGAGGTGGGTTTTTTCCTTCTTCCACCTGGAAGCATAGAGCCAGCTGGAGTCGTTTATTTCCCTTCCCCCAAGTCAATTAGGCTCTGATAATACCTCAGCAGGTTAGGCTCTGGTTAACTAGTTTCCCTGAAGGCAGGCCTTTTTAAGAAAAACAGTGCTCTGATACATTTTAAACTGGTTCCTTTCCCCTATCTCTGCCAGAAGCCCAAGGCGAGTTTTCTCAGATGTTTACTGTGGGACACTGGCTGAGCTCCTGAAGGAAAACCTCACAATGTTGTGTGGGGCCTCTCTATTACTTGCACCCCTTGGAGTTTTTTAACTCTCAGACTTGCCCACACTGAGCCTTCAGCAATTTGTCAAATAAGTTCAGGTTTTCCTACCCCAGCACTGGATTCCAGGGTGGTTTCTGCTTGCCAGTCTCGGCTCCAGGTAAGCCATAATTCCCTGTATTTTCCTGTCTGTCTCTCCAGTATTGGGGGCAGTGATTTGCCTGTGACCACTCCTCTTTTATGAATTCAAGATTTCTTGATTTTTCAGTCTGTTCAGCTTTTTACTTGTTGTTAGGATGAAGTGGTGACTTCTAAGCTCCTTACATGTGGAGGTAGAAACTGCAGATGAGCAGTATCTATAAAATTAAAACAAACAAACAAACAAAAAACCTGTCTCTGATGACCCTGCAATCTAAGTTTTAGTTTTACACACTAGAGAAAGCTTTCCTGACATGTACAAGAATATACGTCTAAAGATGTTCACTGTACCTTTGTTTATAGTTCAAAGAACATGCAAATAACTTGAGTACTTCAGTAGGAGAATAGATATAAGTTTGTGAATATTTTGTACATAGGAGTTAAAAATAATCTAGTTACGCATGTATCAACTTGGCTATATCTCAAGAAATATAATAAGTGAATAAATCGAACTGCAGAAGGATTTCATGTAGCTTTATAACATTATGTAAACAACTCCTCTTTGTGTTTCTAGAAATATTTATATGTAGAAAAAATATAAATAAAGAATTATAAAGTGTTACATTAAATTATGATAATCCACCCACCCCTCACTCCTCATCACTGTGGAGACATGGAATTAAAATTTTACTGGAAAGAGGGGACTTAAAGTTTACATATATTACTTTATTTTTCAGAAAAAATATATAGGGTCAAAATTGAAAGAAATAATCACTTTTCATTATGAAAGATAGATGTGTAAGTTTTTAACAATGGTTTTCACTGTTCTTTTCTGTTTAATTAAAAATAAAACATTTTATCAGCTATATTTTAATTATAGAAAATTTAACATGTGATAGCTACAGTACATGACTCTTGGTAGTCTTTTATAAAGGTTGGTTGAAATAAATGATATCAAAATCATACCATATATACAATATCACATTCTGCATTTTTTCCTTCTTAATAGCATATTATGAGAAATAGTAAAGAGTGGATCTCTGGAGTTAGAGTACTTTTGTTCAAACACCAGATCCATGGATGTGCAATTTATTTAACCTCTTTGTGTCTCAGTTTCCTCAAAACTAAAATGAAGCTGGTGAGATTACATAAATATTGATTAATGTAATGCATGTAATATACTTGGAACAGTATCTGGCACATAGGAAATTTATCAGTCTAATATTTGTTAGACTTTGTAATTATTCCTCAGGTCATTTAAAACTCTTTGAGTATAGTATATGAATGGCTGTATAATATTCTAGTTTAACACTATTACCTGATGCTTTATATATTATTACAACTTTTCCAATCCTGAGGTAATAATTTTGATATATGTTCCAGTTAAGTATATGTTTACATCATTTTACTTCTAAAATGAAGGTTATAAGTAGTAATTTTTGAACCATTATATATTTGAGAATATTTTTCCATTATTCACAAAGAGAATAAGTTATTGGATCAAAACCTTTTTTCACAAATCTCTGAAAATGTTGTGCTAATTTTTTTAGTATTTAGTCAGAAATTTAATGAAAATTAATTAGTCTAATTTTATTCTATTATACATGATTGTTTTGTGCCTAATTGAATATAAGATATGTATATATGTTTTTAATTCAATTTTTTGCCTTGTTTTGTGTCTAAGTGTGCTGAATTTTTATTGATGTTTACTAGACATGTTGAGGGCTTTATACCAGTCTTTTGCATTTTCTTTGTTTCCATTTTTAAAAAAATTTTATTCAATTATTTGGTTGTTGATTTTGTTCTATTTTTTTCTTATGGATTCTTATTTTACTGTGTGATTCCTAAAATTTATTACACTCATAATTACTTCCTTTATGGTTATCTTCCTCTCTCTTTCCCATTATTAACTCCAAAGCTGTGAGCTTTGTTTGGAACAAAGTAAGATCTACCTCTTCCTCCTTTCCTTCCTCCCGTCCTTCCTTCTTTCCTTTCTTTCTTTCTCCTCCACCCACCACCAATATGTGAGGATACAGCAAGAAGGTATCCATCTACAAACCCGGAAGTAAATCTGCTAGCCCCTTGATCTTGGATTTCTCAGCCTCCAGAATTATGAGAAATACATTTCTGTTGTTTAAGCCACATAGTCTATGGTATTTTTATTATGGCAACCCAAACAGACTTGGACTCCATCTCAATATTTTATTTGTACTATATTAATGTAAGCACATTAATAAATGCCATGCATTCTTATGACATTCTGAATTACTTAACTTTATTTCATTGGGATTAATGAAAAAACATCATTAACATATATTAAATACTTTGCTCATATATTACATGGAATGAACCTATGTAAATCAACAAATTTTTAGTGACCTGTTCCACACAGTAAAACATACCTCATTCTTACTAAACAAAATGAAGACTATATCCAGACATGAATTCATCTTCAGCCCAATTACAACCCAGTACCAGTACATGTTGTCATTATACCTTCTTTTGCTTGTTTAGTCATGGTTTCCTTTAGTTCTTTGAACATATTTATAATGGCTGCTTAGAAGTCTTTGTTTTTTACATGTGGCATCTGTTTGTTTTCACAGGCAGTTTTTATTGCCTGCTTTTTTCTGGTGTACGGGGTATACTTTTCTTTCTTTGTATGTCTTATAATTTTTTGTTGGTTGTCTTCTCTCTGTGTCTTCACATTGTCTTTACTGTTTGTGTCCAAATTTCCTCTTCTTAGAAAGACACCATTCATATTGGATTAGGACCACCCTAATATCATTTTAATTTATTTGTTTAAAAATCCTGTCTCCAAATAAACTTACTTTCTGAGGTATTATGGGTTAGGAATTCAGCATATGAATTTTCAAGGGGTACAATTCAGCATATAATACCATGTAGCATAGGTTATGTTTAGCTTTACTCAGCTTACTTAAAAATTTTTTTTAAAGCACATTGGAAATGAATCTTAGGAAAACATAGAAGTATCAGGCGGTTTACTATATTAGAGCCAAATTAACAATAAAAACTATGTTGAGTTAAAAATTGTTAATACAATTTTAAAATCTCCTTGTCTCTTTGCATTAAACAATACTAATTGACTTACATATTAGAAAAACACTTGAAATAACAATAATGTTGAAATATATTAACTATTTTAAAATAGTAAATTTGTAAATCTTGCAGCACAGATCAAAAATTTCAGTCCTAAAACAATCAGAAAGTATGCTATTTAGTTTTTAAATAATAGGTTAAATTTTTGATGTATCAATAAATACATATCTCCTAAAATGCAATTTTAATATATAGTAAGCAACTTCTAATTTTAATGTGATGATTTACGGTCTAAGAATACTTAGCTGATAAGACAGCAAATGTGTCATAAATTTAAAGATTGATATATTTTTTACCAATAGTCTTCAAGATAGATATTAATGATTGTTATTTCCCCTTTGCTTTCCTTGTATTGTTTAGTGTTTAAATAAGTTTTAAAACATTATTCATTCATATTTTCCAAATATCCAGAATATATATATGTATTCCTTTACTGAAAATCTAATGAATACTATTTTTAAAGGATAGACTTTATTATTCCATATATTTGGTATATTTTTCCAACATATTAATTAATATTTTCAAAAATTTTTCTATAATTATAACAACAAAATATTATAGTGCTGACATAAGCCGATGATAACACATTTTATAATTGGACTTATGAATTATTGTTATTATAGATTGTATATATCTAGGAATTTTTCCGTTTCATCTAGTTTATCCATTTTATTTATGTATAATTGTTCATAGTAACCTCTCATAATCCTTTGGTAATTCTGTGGTATTTGTTGCACAAATTACTGCTTTTTCATTACTGCTTTTATTGATTTTGGCCCTCTCTTTTTTTCTGATGAGTCTGGCTAAGGGTTTATCAATTTTGTTTATCTTTTTGAGTACCAGCTCTTAGTTTTGTTTCTTCTCTATTGCACGCTTAGTCTCTATTTCATTTATTTCTGCTCAGATCTTTATGGTTTCTTTCTCCTACTAACTTTAGGTTTTACTTGTTATTCTTTTTCTAGTTCCTTTAGGTGAAAGGTTAGGTTGTTTATTTAAGATTTGTCTTGTTTCCTGAAGTAAGCTTACCATAAACTTTCCTCTTAGAACTGCTTTTGTTGCATCCCATAGGTTTTGCTTCATTGTGTTTTTGTTCTCATTTGTCTCCTGGTAATTTTTTAGTTTCTTTGATTTCTTCAGTGAGCCATTGGTTGTTTAGTATTGTTTAACCTTCACATGTTAGTGATTTTTTTTTCTTGTAGTTAATTTCTAATTTCATAGCGTTGTGATCAGAAAAGATACTTGATATGATTTCAATTTTCTTAAATTTACCAAGGCTTCTTTTGTAGTCTAGCATGTGATCTATCTTGGAGAATGTTCCATGTGTCCTTGAAAAGAATGTTTATTTCCTGCCTTCGGATGGAATGCTCTATGGATATATCTATTAAGGCCATCTGATCTAATGTGTCATTTAAGGCCAGCAGTTCCTTACTGATTTTCTGTCTGGATGATCTCTCCATTTGTGTAAGTGGGGTGTTAAAGCCTCTGATTATCATTGTGTTACTATCAATTTCTCCCTTTATGTCTGTTAATATTTGCTTTATGTATTCAGGTGCTCCTATGTTGGGTGCATATATCTTTATAATTGTTATATCTTCTTATTGGAGAGATCCCTTGATCATTATGTAATGTCCTACTTTGTATTTTGTAACAGTCTTTGTTTTAAAGTCTATTTTGTCTGATATAAGTATTGCTATCCTGGCTTTCTTTTGATTCCATGCAAATGAAAGACATTTTTCCATTTCCTCACTTTCAGTCTGTACCTGTCTTTAGATCTGAAGTTAGTCTTTTGTAGGCCGCATATACATGGGTCTAGTTTTTGTATCCATTTAGCCACTCTGTGTCTGTTGATTAAAGCATTTCATTCATTTTCATTTGAACTAATAACTGATATGTATGTTCTTGACATTTTGTTAATTGTTTTTTATTGTTTTTGTAGGTCTTTTTTGTTCCTTTCTCCTTTTCTTCTGTTCTCTTCTCCTGTGATTTGTTAACTGTCTTTAGTTTTATATTTGGGTTATTTTTTCTTTTGTGTATGTGTGTCTATTAGAGATTTTTGGTTTGTGCTTACATAACATTTATATATAGCAATCTATATATACACATAATTGTTTTAAGTTGCTGATATCTTAATTTCAAGTACATTTTAACAACCCTGCATTTATACTCATCTCCCCTCACAACTACTATTTTTGATATTGTATTTTACACTTAATTGTTTTGTGTATCCTTTCTGCTCATTGTGGATATAGATGATTTTATTACTTTTGTCTTTTAATCTTCCTACTAGTTTTGTGTGTGGATGATTTGCTACCTTCACTGTATATTTGCTTTTTACCAATGAGCTTTTTCATTATGTAATTTTCATGTTTCTAGTTGTGGCCTTTTCTTTTTCACTTAGAAAATTTCCTTTAACATTTGCTGTAAAGAAGGTGGTACTGAACTCTTAGCTTTTGCTTGTCTGTACAATTTTTTATTTCTCCATCAAATCTGAATGACAGGTTTGCTGGGTAGAGTATTCTTGGTTGTAGATTTTTCCCTCTCATCACTTTAAATATATCATGCCACTTCCTTCTGGTCTGCAGATTTTCTGATGAAAAGTCAGCTGCTAGCGTTATAAGAGTTTCCTTGTATGTGATGTGTTGCTTTTCCCTGGCTGCCTTTAATATTCTCTCTTTGTCTTTAATTTTTGCTGTTTTAATCATAATGTGTCTTAATCCTAACTGGGACTCTCTGTGCTTTCTGGAGTTGGATGTCTGTTTCCTTTCCAAGGTTAGGGAAGTTTTTAGCTATTATGTCTTCACTTCTCTCTCAGCTCCTTTCTTTCTTTCTTCTCCTTCTGGGACCTCTAAAATGCAAATACTAGTGTGCTTGCTGTTGTCCCCAAGTGCTCTCACACTGTCCTCATTTCTTTCATTTCTTTACATTCTTTTTTCTTTTCAGCATCAATGATTTCCACTACTGTGTCTTCCAGCTTGCTGATCTGTTCCTCTGTTTCATTTAGACAACTGTTGATTCCTTCTAGTATATTTTTCATTTCAGTTATTGTATTCCTCATGTCTGTTTGGTTCTTTATATTTTTTAACTCTTTGTTGAAAACTTCTAACTTCTTATCTCTGTGCATCCATTTTTCTTCCAAGTTCTTTGATATGCTTGATGAGCACTACCCTGAACTCTTTCTCAGGTAGACTGCATCAAATTCTTCCAGGGTTTTATATTACTCCTTCATTTGGAACATGCTCCTCTTTAGCCTCATTTTGCCTAAGTTGCCATTTTTATTTTTATTTATTTATTTATTTGCGGTACGTGGGCCTCTCACTGTTGTGGCCTCTCCCGTTGTGGAGCACAGGCTCCGGACGTGCAGGTTCAGCGGCCATGGCTCACGGGCCCAGCCGCTCTGTGGCATGTGGGATCTTCCCGGACCAGGGCATGAACCCGTGTCCCCTACATCTGCAGGCAGACTCTCAACCACTGTGCCACCAGGGAAGCCCGCCATTTTTATTTTTATGTATCTGGTAAGTTGGTTACATTTTTCTGATTTTAGAGAAATAGCTTTTTATAAGAGATGTCCTATGTGTACCAGCAGCACACTCTGCACTCATCACCAGAGCTATATGCTCTAGGGCTTCCTCGTGTAAGGTCTGTGTGTGTCTTTCTGTTGTGGCATACTGACAATCTGGGCAGTTTGGTAGGGTTAGTTTGCCCCGAGTCTGGTTGGTGGCCATGTCTTGCCTTGTGTGGAGGTTGCTGGCTACTGGTTGGTGGGATCAGGTTAGGAGGTGGCTGACTGCAGAACCCTTATGGGGGGGCTGGGCTAGTGCTTGGCTACTGGTTGCGAGAGTCAGGGTCCAGGAAACAGAGGCTTTTGCCTGGTCCTGGGGCTAGTGCTGGCCTACTGGCAGGCAGAGCTGAGTCCTGGGGACCGGTTGCAGGAGTCCCAAAATTAGTGTTGAATTGCTGGTAGGTGGGGCTGCTTCCTGACACAGTTGCCTGTGGGGCCCAAGGTATCTTGAAGCTTGTGTTGGCCTGCTAGTGGGCAAGGCTAAGGCCCAGGTGGTTCCAGGGCAGGATCTGGCTTGCTGGTGGGTGGGCCAGATCTGCAGCCTCCAGTGCTGTGGTTTTCTTGCAGCTAGTGTCTGCTCTCTAGTGGGTGAGGCTGGTCCCTAGACTAGATCCTAGATCCCTAGGATCTCTGGTGGGATGGGCTGGGGCCCAGGGGATTCTGGGGCTAGTGCCTACCCACTGGTGGGTGGAGCTTGGTCCTGGAGTCTGTGGCTGGAGAGCACTGGGGGTCTTGATTCTAGTGCCTATACACTGGTGCCTGGGGTCAGGTCCTGGGCCCTCTGGTGGGCAGGGATGTGTCCTGAAGCAGCTGTATGCTCAGGGGACCTTATGTCAGCCTGTCCCCTGGTGTATGGGGCTGAGTCCATGCCCAGTTAGTTGCTTTGCCTGAGGCATCCCAGCACTGGTCCCTACAGAGCACTGGGCCAGGACAGGGCTAATAAGCTAGAGAGGGGATTCCCAAATGGTGCTTATCAACACCAGTGTCCACATGGTAAAAGGAACCCCCCAAAATGGCTTCTGCCAATGTCTCTGTCCCCAAGGTGAGCTTCAGTTGCCTCCTTCCTCTCCAGGAGATTACCTATCAGCAGGTAGGTCTGACCCAGAAGGTAGGTCTGACCCTATCAAATTACTGCTTTTGCCATGGTTCCTGGAACCTGTGAGATTTTGTGTGCACTCTTTAAGAGTAAAGTCTCTATTTTCCCCAGTCCTCTGGTACTCCTGAAAGTAAGCTCTGCTGGCCTTCAAAGCCAAGTGCTCTGGAAACTCAACTTCCCAATGCAGGACACCTGGGCTAGGGAGCCTGATGTGGGGCTTGGACCACTCATTCCTTTGGGAGAACCTCTACAATTGTAATTATTCCCCTGTTTGTGGATCACCTACACAGGGATATGGGACTTGACTATATCATGTCTCTGACTCTCCTACCTGTCTCTTTTTGATTCCTTTTTATCTTTAGTTGTAGAAGATCTTTTCTGATAGGTTCTGGTCTTTTTCATCGATGGTTGTTCTGTAAATAGTTGTGATTTTGGAGTGCTTGTGAGAGGAGGTAAACTTAGAGTCTTTCTATTCTGCCATCTTGGCCAGTTCCCCCAAGATAAAAATTTTTGATTCCAAACTCTTTAATAATTTACACACAATTATGGAGAAATCCATATATCTTACTCTAGAATATAAAGTTATTTATTCTTCTTTCAATATATCTTTAAGACTAAAATTTAAAATTTTGGACCTACAGCCACTCCAAAGATATTCCAAAGTGATTTTTTTTCTTTATGTCTGTTTATAACTATGACAGCTCACTTTATTTTTTAATGTTTCATTCCCTTTTGGCTTTTGTCTATTTTGCCAACAATCCTTTGGTTGTAGAGTTACATATTTTCTCATGATGATGTCTTCATTAACCAGCTTACCAGCTTCTATATCCTAGTTTCTTTAGATTAAGGGTAGATCACATGGTTTCAATATGGAAGATGATATGTGTTCAGTCCTTAAACACTTCATTTGCTTCATTATTTTAGGTAACGGGATGACTAGGTTGTCTCAGTAGAGGCCACTGGTCTCAAGAATGCCAAGCAATAGAATATGGATGGATGCACTGATGCAAATTCATCTACCTTCCTGCAAAACCAACTAAATCGAATGAAGATCTGATCACATCATATGTAAGTACTTTTCAATCATTAACAATTAACCAATTAAACATTATGTAAATCATCATTTGATGTTACTTAAAACTTTAAGAAATCCTGGTCAATGTGTCTAGTGTAGTTTTCAGTAACAAGGGTTTGGAATTATTCACACTGGACTTTAGATTCTGTCTATGGCACCTTGGACAGGCATTTAATCTCTCTAAGCTTCATGATTCCCAGTTGTAGAATGGGAATAATAACATCCACTAGATTAAAGGAAATGAACAGAGAGATGCAGAGTGAGAGACAGAGAGAGAGGGCTTCATATGTTTTCTACATCATGTATGATCCTGTTTTCTTTCTTGAATATCAGCTGTATACTTCCCCTTTGACTTTTAAAAATGCCTTAACAGCAAAAACAATAATAACTTATAAACAGTCATGTAGCACTAAATATGTAAATCCTAAATATTTTTAAAAACAAGACATTTAATAATAGCAATAGGTGACATAATTATTTACATCTACAGATGAAAAAATTGGAGCACAGAATAGTTAAGTAAATTTTCTAAAGTCACATGGAAAGTAAATGACAGAATTGGGACTTAATTCAGATCTTAACAACCATGTATACTCTGCTCAATACTGGTATTGTTTTAATATTCATCACTTGTGCTTAGTCTTCCTTGAATTTGGTTTGTGACACTTGCAAGCAAAATTCTCCTAACATGTACCTCATACACAGTATTTAAAAATGCCTTTAAAAAATGTCAGGACTTATTATAGTGGTAGCAATTCTACTGGCATTGGTTGTGGTGGTGGTGATGATGATGATGATGATGATGATTAAAACTGAATCATTTAGGGACTTCCTTGGCAGTCCAGTCGTTAAGACTTCATGCTTCCAATGCAGGGGTGTGAGTTTGATCCCTGGTCGGGGAACTAAGATCACACATGTCATGCGGCTGGGCCAAAAACAAAACAAAACAAAATTGAATCATTTACTCTATAGCATGGTGATATGTGTCAACGTGTAAGATACTCTGAATTGTTTTTAAGCAAGTTTTTATTATGTAAGTTTAAAATGGAACTGAATGTTAAACCAACTACTGTATGACAACAAAAAGGCTAAAAAAAGACAGAGATGTAAAATAACTCAATAAAATGAATTCAGATATGAACATATGTGTAAAATAACATAGTACTAAATAATTTATAAACAACTGTGAACATGTGGTCATACATAAGATTCAATTCAACAAAAATTGAATCAACTATGTTTTAAATTTAAAATTCTTTTCAATGAGCATTTTTTGCTTAGTTTTCAGTTCTTTATGTTTTCCTTAAATAAATGCAGAAATTCTTATACTTAGGGAGAAATGTAGCATAAATTGTTGCCCTAAATGTGACAACACATTTGCAAGTTATTAATGTGTTTATTAGAGAAACATTCTGTATTTCCTTTGAAAATCTCACAGTGCTTTTTTCTTGTTAAGGAAATCTTCAGTCTTTTGCCTTAAGCATCACTTTTTCTGGGTGATATAATTCCAAAGAGCATTGGTGATGAACAATTTTAATAGAGAGTATAAAAATACCTTTTTAAAAGGGTACACTCCAATAGAAATAATTTCTTTTCTAACAGAAAATATTTTTTTCTCAGCCTCCTTGATTTTTCAAGATTAAATCTGTAAATCTCACTTTACCTTTGATCCTCTCCATTTATGGTTATGTAAAGTTTTCAGTCAATCCAGTCAGAGTTACAGATAGATTACCAGCTAAAAGCTGCAAAAAGATTAACATACATACACTTAAACACTATAAAGTTTAAAATGTCTAGGATATGAGGATTTTGAATCACTTTTTTCTTTGTTTTATTCTCATTGCTCTTTCAAATGTTGGGTTATTACAATTTCTGGGTATTATTAAAATTTCTGGAAGATGGTTTATTTACAGGTATATCAAAATATAAAAACTAATTATTATATGATATACTTTCAAACATTATGTAATCAGGCCAAAGTAAATAGCCTTTGTGAAGCTGAGAAAGAATGAACAGTGTATAATATATTTGTAAATTGAAGTATATATCAAACATCAATGAGGATTTCCTCCCTCTACTTTCACTAGTCTATTTTTCCCTTGCCAGCTAGATACAATTTTTACTGTAATTCCTCTCTCTCTCTTCCTCTCTCTCTCTCTTCCTCTCTCTCTCTCTTCCTCTCTCTCTCTCTTCCTCTCTCTCTCTCTCTCTCTCTCTCTCTCTAAGATTTTTCCTCTAATAGTACTCTCTCTATCTGATAGAATACATAAGAGAACTTTAAATTCTTTAAAGGATTTTTATAAAATTAAAGTGGACTGTGCAGTTTAAAAAAAATTAGGCCATCTTGAACAAAGACCTAAATAGGCATTCAAATAACTTGATATTCTTTACAGAGATATAATCTTCAACCACTACTTCAATATTTACAGCTTCATCCATATTTTGTAATTCTTCTTAGACATTTGTAAAAACCAGTCAAGACATTGGATAGCTATATAAATGAAACAAATGGATTAGCAGATATCCTCAAACCATCTCACTTCTTCCAGCATTATCAGTTCAAGTGGTTTATGATGGGCAGAAGATGTTAGCAGGATACATAATAGTTACATTAAAGAAGGTTTTCTGATAGAGTAGTGGTCTAGGTTTGGCAAGGGACACTTATCTGAAAGAGTGACAATAATGTCAAATTTTATAATAGTTGGGGAGGTGGGGAGGGTGAACCAGACTTTGTGGCTTATGTATTTTAATCACATGAATCTTATCCAAAATACATGCCACAGAGTATCCATGTAATTAAATTGTTCTCTGTGTCTCCTCCTTATTGTGAAACATAAAGACATTATGAATCTTCAGTATTTGCCAGTCTGATCAAGTATGTAGTAACCAAGTTTTAACTTGTTTTTACATATGCCACTTTTGACAAAGAGAAGACTATGGGTCAAATTATATAACTAACTCTGTCATGGCCCTTGAAAGGACATTAAAAATGGACCGTATGTTTAAGGAAGAAAAAATCCTAGGGTAGAAAAATTTTTTGAATGGACTCCAGCTATGTCACTATTTGAATAATCTCACAGAGAACAGTTTCAGCTCATGTGAAGACCTACAGATAAAATATATAGAATTCTCATTACTCGGAGCTATGAGAGGGAGCTTCATTAATCATGGGGTTTGAAGGAACGGTGATAAAGATACTCTAAACATGAGTGAAATGTATACATCCAAGAACCTAAACCCAGTGGCACTGAGTAATGAGGGCCAATTACTTGTATTTATAGTTTTGGATCACACTGCAGCAGAATTACTCTCTGTGTAATTACTCTCTGTGTAATTTGATAATGTTCTTGTACTAGGTGACTGATTCTGATATGCTGTAAAAGACACTATACATAAGGTATATTTAAAGTAACATCAAGTGAAAGAAGAAATTCAGATCCCTGAGTAATGATAATGGAAAATTATTCAAGTGACAGTTAAACATTCAGGGATCCTCCTGTTTGCAGAACTGCCTCAGGCCACATTTAGTTACAGAGGCTATGGTGGCAAATCAGTAGAGATCAATGCCCCATTTATTCTACATTGCTGGGTAATGAGGTGTTCCAGCAACGAGAATTTTCCCAGAGAAGTTTACCCTTTCAAAAAGAAAATGTTTTTATGAAAGCCACTTTCTAGCCTGTGGTCTTCTACCAGCACTTAGGTCTCTAATGCTCAGATTCTCATTTGCAAGTTTGAAAAGTCCATTTCTAACTCCAAAATAAATGGTTCTTTGAAATCTGTCCTAATAGTTATATTTACTTTTTTTCTTAAACAGAGTACAAGGCCTCTAAAGAAAAGAGAATTCAAAATCATTACTGTCATATTTGTTCTCAATTCTCTATTTTTACTCTAGACAACACCCATAACACAAGGAAAGAAGTTCTTATATTTTCTCTTATTGAGATTTTTTAAAAGAGGTCACTGGAGAATCAGCTGCCTAACACTAGAGCTATGCTTAGAGTTATTTCTGGAGACCAATCCCTCTGTGTAAACCTAGAAATGCAAAGCTGGAGAGACCTTTTGGCTTCCTTATTCTCACCTCCTCACTGTAGGATGAGGAAACTGAGCACCAGAAGGGTGAAAGTCTTGCCCATCCATCAGGTATCACTGCCATGACCACATCCTACACCAGAGGTTGGAAATCCATGACCTGCAGGACAAATTCAGTCTTTCTTCTGTTTTTGTAAATAAAGTTTTACTGGAACACAGCCATGTCTGTTAGTTTACATATTATCAATGGCTGTTTTCATGCTCTAACTGCAGAGTTGATTAGTTGTGACAAAGACCAGAGACAGAGACATCTGGTCAACAAAGCCAAAAATACCTACTATCTGTCCCATGACAGAAAACATTTGCTGACTGAAATCATCCCGTTCACTGTCGAATACTTTTCACTCTCTTTCCTAGTATATATTTTTTGTTTGGTGGATTCACCTCATACATAGATACAAATAATACCCAAGGGCCTAAAGAATGTGGTGAGGAGATGTCTGTTAATGCTTTGTCTAAATAACATCTGCTTCTATAGGGCAAAAATCTGAAGACCACATTACTTTAAACCCCAATACTTTTAAAATACAACAGCTCATATCATTTTACTCCAAATTCATGGGGTGGGAAGGATATAGAAGGAGTATATCTCCCTTGAATCTTCTTCCTACAGTGAATGTTTAGATCATTTAGTCTATTGGAGGAAGAAAATATGTGGGTTAGTTACTAATAAACCTTGCTACATTGTTATAACAAGAAATTTGATAATAATTTTTGTTGTGTGATATATGTTTATGAGTATAAATATTAATTGTACCTTCCTTAGAATTGAAAATTCACTTATGACCAGAAATTAAGGGATATCTTACTCACTAAGTATCTCCCCCTCCTCATGGCACAAACTATATATATAGAAGCCTGGGTAATGAGGAAACTTGCTGAAATTCAAAACACTTCAGACAAGCTTTCTCATGCACAAAATACTGCTTTTAATTGGTTCTTAACTAAATTAATTAAGCTGGTGTGACTCACTCTCCAGTCACAACTCAACTTGAAAAACACAAAAGAATATGGCTGGGATAACAAAAGCTAAGAGCTCCTGATTTTCATATTAACAAGGGAGTTCAGCCTAGAGAGAAAAGGTTGATTTGTTTTTTAATGGGCTTTTGAAAGACGTGTTCAGGTCTAGTGTGATAATTTATGGTTAATCATATGTTTAGAGGCAAAAGGCATTAATCTTGTAATATTAGAGTCATTCTGTGTAACATAAAACAAAATTCTTGTCACAGTAACTTTAAAAGTCAGGTCAGACTTCCTTTTTGAGCAAAGGTGGCAAACTGACAACAAGAAAAAAGACATTCTATCAGAACAGCAGCGTGGTAAGCACAGAATGGCAGAACCACTCCTTGAGCAGACCTCAATCATAATCTGTCTCCCGCTTCGTTTTTCCATATCTCAAGACATAAACATTAATTCCACTGACTTATGTGTTGGTGGTACTGAACACTGAACAACTTAGCAAGGGCTGTGTTCTGGACCCTCACAAGTCAAATTAAAGAGAAAATAATCTTTCTGAGTCCATATTTACCCCCCAAAATATAATTCCTGGAGCAGAAATTTGCTAAACTCAACCACAATTACTTTACCACATTGGAATCTTGCAAAAAACATCCACAAAGATAGATACCAGCTTGGAAAAATAGTATACAACAGTTTAAGTCTACAAACAATATTGAAGACTTTTATGACCTAACTTCTGTCCCCCTAAAAAAGATGTACTGAAGTTCTAACCCCCAGTACCTCAGAATGTGACTTCATTTGGGAGTAAGGTCTTTACAGAGGTAATCAAGTTAAAATGAACCCAATAGGGTGAGTCCTAATCCAATATGGCTGATATCCTCATAAAAATGGGGAAACCTGGACAGAAAGACATTCACACAGGAGAGGCTATATGGAGACATGCAGGGAGGAGATAGCCATGTGATCGGAGTGATGCATTTAGAAGGCAAAAAATAATAAGAAATGACAGCAAGCATCAGAAGCTAGAAGAGGCAAGGAAGGATTCTCCCCTAAAACCATTAGATAGAGCATGGCCCTGCTGATACATTGATTTCAGACTTCTAGCTTCCAGAACTGTGAGGCAATAAGTTTCTGTTGTTTTAAGCCACTCAGTTTTTGCTGCTTTGTCACAGCAGCCCTAAGAAAGTAATACAGGACATTAGGCACAATTGTTTTCTTCCATGTCCCGGTGAAAGTATTTCAGGAAAGGAGTAAGAAAGATAGATAGAAATAAACATGTTATATTGGGTGAGATGCTCACATTTTATAATTTAAAAATCAACCTCATGTTGCTGGAGCAGCTGCACAATTTCAGAGATGCGAGACCATCCCATTTTGTGCATCCCCTTACACTGATCTGACATGATGAAACTTAGCGCCTTGGTGGTATTTCTTCTACAGAGACTTTCGTCTCTTATGAGTAGGTGGGATACATAAAAGCCCAGATATAATGCGGTGCTTTATCTGTTGTTAAATGATCATGTTTGACAGGGTTGGCACATGCCAGAGAATTTGTACAGGATATAGTACAGGAATCTGATCATAAAATCTCCAACTTAAACATCTTCCATGTATAAGTTGTGTCCCAGAGAACCAACATTAGAAGAAATTATTTTTTGATGATAGGGACTTTAATAGATGTGAAAGGATCTTTAAATTACCCTGTCCAAACCCTTGCTCAACACTGCAGGGCTTTTTATGCAATGGAAATGTAACTTAATTTGACAACCACTGCTCTGACACTTTTCCTCTTAGAACTGCTAGGACCACTGGGCTACACCCATGGATACAACTCCATCCCAGGGTCTGAGGTTGGCTGATTTACTATGGCTCACCTTCGTACTCATCTGGGTCCAGCTTCAAGCCCTGACTTAGTTTAGATTGCACATCCTTAGCTCCATAAAATTTATTTTACTTTCTACTCATTTAATTGTGTCTGAGTCTTCAACCAAACCAAATGAGTTAATAAATAAATGGCAACCAAAGACTTCTCCTTTCCCTGCTCTGTTGTCTTATCACATCCTGATCACCCCAATCACATTTCAGCTTCAAGTTACCTCCACTACTGTAAGATGAAAAACAAATAGTTTGTCCTCAGTGCCAAATCAATGCTTGATCTGCCTCAAACATTGACTTTCACTTCTTTCATCTCACTTTTTCTAAGAAAATTTACTAAAGATTCCAGTTTTCTTAGTTACAATCTCACTTTTGCACCCTTTCATTGTGTCCTTTTTCTGAAAACCTCCCACTTCCCCTCTTAGAGTTCATATACTTACTGATTAAATGACAATTTAGGCCATTATGATAATAAAAGGAAGAGCACAGATTTCATTCCACTGGGGCTAACTGTTAACTTTATCTTGTTCCAAGACCAGAGGCTTCAGACATATCAATGGTATTTGTACATAGTAGCCAGCTAAATATCTGCTATGACTTAATGTAATTCAAGTACCTAATCTAGAAAAAAATATATATATAGGGGATGTCTTTGAGAGAAAACTCACTGTACATTTCAAGCAAGGGAGACACTTTGGAGAGAAGTACACAAAGAGAGGAAGGAGACAGTAATTAAGGTATTTGAATCTTCCAAATCAATCATGGATGTCAATAGGATGACAAATAAAACTGTCAGAACTTCTTTTTATCTACTTTTTCAGAGTAGGTTGTTATATTTAAAGAGATTTTAAAATATATGCAAGTATTTGAAAGGTACCATTATAAAACATTCACGTATATAGGTACATAAATAGTTGTCAAAGCACTTTAATATAGTAAATTTACTGTTCCTTCCATCTAGTCTGAAAACTGTCAGGTGGAAAAACTGTGGCTCCTAAAGAAATAACATTCCCAAAGTCACACAGAGCCAGAAACTTGTTGAATCAAGATTCAAATTCAGGACATCTGACGACTTAATAAACATTAATTTAGCACCTACTCTGTGCTAGACTTATGCTTGGGGTAGACCAATAATTTTCTTTTTATATCACTATGGCTTTGAAGCCCATGCTATAAATTGAAAAAAAAGATAACCTTTTAAAAAGTCATTGTCTCTACTCAATACACTGTACTGACCTATATGGGAAAAGAATCTAAAAAAGAGTGGCTATATGTATATATATAACTGGTTCACTTTGCTGTGTACCTGCAACTAATACAACAATGTAAATCAAGTATACTCCAATAAAAAATATTTTAATTAATTAATAAATAAATAAATAAAATAAAAAGTCATTGTTGAATTGTTATTTCTCTCAAAACAATCTCACAAAATTTTTGGTTTAGGCTTTAGAGTTGTATGAAGCTCAAAAATATAATCCAATAGCATTAAATGACCATTTCTGAACACCTCTGACTATTAATGCATTTATTTGAGGTGTGGAATTATAGCATCTTCTCTATGTCGAGGTATTAATAAACATAAACAACATTACTCTTAAAATGACTTCAACTTAGGAACATCTCTACTTTTCCTGTAGACTCCACCGTCAACCTCATAATTAGATTTTGTAAGCCCAAATTTGAGGTGTAAATAAAGTATCCTGTTTTGTTTTGTGTAAACAGTGTCAATAACTGACAGGAGATGTATGTCAGTAACTTTCATGTCTTCTAAAGTTAAAAAGAATCGCTTGTTTTCTATGATCCACGTATTCAATAGAATGTATGGGTACAGAATCTCTTAAAATGGAATAAAGCACTTTGCTTGTTAAAATCGAACTGAATATTGTAGGGCATTCAGTATAGCTTTGTAAGTTGCCCTCATCAGGGAACTGAGGAAAAAATGTCAACTCTAGGTAATTCCAAATTTTGTTATAACCAAGCCTGCTTTCCTTGCTATTCAGTACTCAAGGCCCTGCTTTTCTATCTTTGTACAAATTATCTGTCCCAGAGACATCCAAAAGCTTTTAATAATCTGTCAGTTGAAACAGTCCATAGATGTTTATTTTTATTAATCCATCCTTTCACTCTAAGCTCCAGTTCACTCACTAAGCTGTTGGCTTTTCAATTCTGTAGTATTCTGGCTTCATAAACCCACTGAGCTTGTGATAACTTTCGGTACCATTCTGCAATCCAAGAGAGTGGATTTGAAATTTGAAAGCTCCCTGGAACTCCAGATAATAATGTAATGGGTAAAGCCAGCTGATTGATCAGGCCAGGGCTTAGTGGGAAGTTACACCTTCATGGACTCACCATGTCCCAGCTTAGCTGGTTCAGATGCTCACTTTTGTCAGTATACCCACGTGTGACCATCCTCTGATTCTCAGTGATCATGTTTAAAAGAGACTGATGTACAAGCCAGAATGCTAATAATTTACAACTAGCTAGGAGAACTTGGCATCTGCTCACCATAGTGCCTTCCAAATAAGTAGGTTTATTCAGATAAATAAATAAAGATCAGGAGGTTGCCTGGTGAATACTGTGTTATAGAAAAGGAGTAGACTACTTTGAAAGAATTTCTGTATCCTAACTGAAAACAACTTGCATCCACTTCAGAGAAAGTTTAGGTTAAAGTAAAGAGATCAGTCATTAGAAGTACAAGCTTTCTTGAGGATACCAAAGAAACTAACAAACTCTAACTCATTATCCTTCAACACCCCACCCTTATGTTGCATTTAACATTATATTCCTTCTTTTTCTTTCAAGATACATGTAACATTTATTTTTTGTCATCTGATTTTTTTTAAATTTATAATAGGAAACCTCATAAATTTTATAAAGACTTTTTGTCCAAATTATAGCACAAATTACTTATAGGGTTTCTCAAACACCTGATTCCAAATATTAATTCATTTGTCCATTCACTTTTATACATTCATTCATTCAAAAATAGCATAATGTGTCTTGTTAGCGTCAATCAAAGAGACTATATCTTCTCTCTGAACTTTCAATTACTTTATTCAATAACTTCCTTGAATAATTATTAGACCAACCCTTGTAACTCAAGTGTTCACTTTCATTCTTTACAGTGTATTCTGGCCTGGGTCAACTTCAATATTCTAAAAAGTACCTAACTTGACTCCAGGTCCCTGTCTTAAAATTTTATATCATGGAGGATGTTTCTGAAAATCTGAGCTCTCAGTTGCCTGTCATTAACAGCAGGAAAATGAATGCTTCAGTAATCCCTCAGAGACAATTTTTATATGGAATATGGAATTCTCTCCTAGCTCTATTCCTAGAGTTAAGCCAAAGAAGTAAATAATATCATGGGGTTAATCAGCTTTGAAGCAGGAGCTATGAATTCCAAAACATGACAGCATACTTCACTATAAAAATCACAGAGAATTTAAGTTTTCTCAAGGATGCAGGATCTGTTTATTCTCCTAATCTTCCTGTCTTTTCTGTTCTCATAATTGTGATTACTTTTAAGCATTATATTAATGTTCTATTTTAATTTATTTTTTTAGGAACATGGAACATATCAAATGACTTTATCTCCTAAAATCATATTGATTCATCATAAATGTAGATAGATCCAAAAAAGTACATATTTGGCCAGTTTTGTACCATTGTTTCAAACAAGATTACCAAAAAGTCAAGTAGGAATGTTTTCTCTTGATCTTGATAGGGTTGCAAGCAGATCATCTTCCCCTTTAGAGGTGTTAGAGTATGATTGCTTCCTCTCCTCAGTCTGAAAGTTGAGTCATTGTACTCTCCAAGCCAGGATAAAGAACCAGACATACTGCTGAAGAGAAAATTAAAATTGGCCTAAAAATCAGATGAGCACATTCAAGTATAGTTTGACTGTCACTCTGCACAATATGACATTTAGATTTATGACAGCCCATCAACTTTAGAGATCTGTCATGGTGGTCAGTTTCACACTATGCATTCCTAAGGAGGTTATTGTGATAATGACATCATGGGAGATATAACAACAAATAATTAGTCTGATTATATTGAGATTATATTTTCTAAAAATAATATATATAAACCAATTATATTATATGGTGGGTAGGTATGTTTTGCCTCTTTTAATGAAACATAGTACAGTAATGCATTCATTTATTAATGAAAATAAATTAAGTAATAATCAGCACCACAAAACATTCCTTATTTATCTCTAGAAATAAGAACCTTAAGCACATTAAAATATGATTCAATTTAGAACATTTTTTCATGTATTTAATTTTTAGAAATAATCTATCTTAAAAATGTAATTTACAAATGAATAGAAAACTACTTGTCTGATATGTTCCTGGTCTAGTTCTCCTTTGTAATCATATAAACCTCTGATTCTTACAGAACAATTAATAATTTTTGTTTGTTTTATATCTTTTGGGGGAAAACATTAGTATTTACAAATACAACTATCAAAATTACAGGTGATAAATATAGCAAAAAGAGAGATTGTTTAGGTTTGCAAAATTCTTGTGAAATATTTTTGTCCCAATTTGTACTAGTCTGGAAGTTCACGTGTCTGACGGAGAAAATCTGCCTACTGAACCTGCTTCAAAAGCGATAACAGAATTATAATCGGATTTTACTAGTGCTCATCATTTATGCCCCAGAAAAATTAGCAGAAGATATGAGGGCATGCCCTCTTTTAAGCTATCTCTGCCTTGTGGTAGATGGGTGCCAGAACACCCCTCTGTGTGTGCCCACAGGAACAAATAATGACAGACTACTTGAATGTTTAAAGAAAGAAATTGATCTTGGCAGGAAGAGAAATTCAGCGAGTGTGTTTCATTTTTATTAGCATAGAGAAGGTGACAACTTCTGTCTCAATCTTTGAAAGTGTATTCTAACTGGTTTCAAAAACAAGCCTTCAGAAACCAAAATATTCATTTATTTACTTTCTAGTCAATATTCATTTAAGGCCTACTACGTGCCAAACACTGGCCTATGCAAAGAGGATAAAATGGTGAATAAAAACAGCCAGGCTAAAAGTACAGTAACCCGAGCATCTCAAAATCGTTGCACCTATGGATCAATTTTAGTATTCTTTAGGAATTACTTAACAACTTTGCTTTCTAATTTCGTATTCTAAAAAAGGCCTTGGTTCAAGATTTGTAAGGCCTGAAATCTATGAATGAAAATAAACACTAAATGTTCTATATCCTTAGATAAAAGAATATTTTTTTAACAGTGCTGGCGGTGGGAAATAACAGCATTTAGTGGAACTTTAAAATGCATTTTTTGAGTGTTCACAAACTGTAAGAAAATTTGTGTCTAATTTTGAATTATAATAGTAGAGAATTCCAGGTTCAAATTTTGACCTTTTATTTACTATATCACAAATTTATTTTATTTAGTATAGAATCCAGGTAGAGGTTATGTGAAAGGGTTACAGAAGTGTGTGAAAGTGAAGCTGACGTAATTTGTGAGCATGAACTCACTAAACATCCAAGGAGCCTGTGTAATGGGGCACACAGGAAGCATGAGTCCATGTTTGTACTCAGTGAAGGAAGATTTCACTCCAGACTCAGTCTGCAAAAAAGTACCCTTTGTATAAAAAGTTGGCAGGAGAGACTCCCTTCCTTTACAGTAGTAAACACAGATCATAGAGGCAGTGAGTAAGAGAGACACAGAGAGCAGAGCAGTAGGAAGATGAAAGTAGAAAGACAAGCTTTTCTTCAGTGGAGATAACTAGTGCTGTATGTTTTGTGAACATATTAAAGGGAGGCGAAACATTAACATAGAGTTAATCATAGTCTGTCTTTATATGAATGTTGAACACTTGTATAAACACAGGCTGAGGATTTTCTGCAAATAATAAAAGAAAGCATCAGTGAAGATTATCCTGGGAGAAGAATGGCAAGAGGGTGTCACAAAAACATAACAGCAGAACATAACAGCAGAACTCATGTAATTTAGAGAAACTTTCCTAGACCCTCAAAGCAAATAAATGGTTTTCTCTAGTTCCTTAGTGGGGACAGTTGAAATTAACTTCAACATTGTAATTTATTTTCTGAATACAATTATGTTTATGTTACTCATGATCTTATTAAACTGCATAGTATTTTTACTCCATAAGACATTTCAATCATTTTCATAAATATTTTTATTATATTTAAAACATCTCTTTTAAGTAGCTCCAGATTAGTTTTCACTGTTATCTGGGATTCTATGTTATAGAAAAGAAAACAGCATCAGGTAGGTAAAATTACATGCATATGTGCATATAGGTTGTGTCAAACAAACAAATAAACCTGCACAAGCAGACTTAAGGACCATCTACAAGGAAACGTTAAATGAATTAGCTACAACTATTGCATGACTATTATGCATCCATAAAGTAGGACAAACTGAAGTAAGAGCGGTCTAGAAGAGTTACTTAGGAAGTACTCACAGGTGGAAAAACAAGGTGCAGAGAGTGAAATTTTTCACATCTTCGCATTATTTACATTTTTGTAAAATGCCCAATGCACCTAAAACCCTTTTTAAGTATATGTACATATATGCACACGTTTGTAAAATATCTGTATAAAATTATATAAGAATGAAGAAAATAGAGAAGTATTCATACTAGGTGGTTAACAGGTTCCTAAGAAAAGGTAGGGACATTCTGATGGTGCTTATTATTATTCCTTTATTTTTAATTTTTTTAATTTGAGGTATGATTGACATATAACATTGTATTAGTTACAGGTGTATGACATAATGATTTGATATTTGCATACATTGTGAAATGGTCACCACAGTAAGTCTAGTTAATATCCCTCAGCTTTCATAGTTAAAGAATTTTTTTTTTCTTGTCATGAGTACTTTTAGGATCTACTTTCTTAGCAACTTTCAAATAGGCAATACTGTATTATTAACTATAGTCACCATGCTGTACATTATATCCCCATGACATGTTTATATTGTAACTGGAAGTTTTTACCTTTTGACTATCTTCACCCATTTCTCCCCTCCCTGCCCACCCCTCCACCCCCCACCCCCCCTAATCTCTGATAACAATCAATCTATTCTCTGTATCTATGAGCTTAGGTTTTAGTTTTGGTTTCATTTTTGGTTTAGATTTCACATATAAGTGAAATAATACAGTACCTGTCTTTCTCTGTCTGGGGTGTTTCCCTAAGTAAAATACCCTCAAGGTCCATCTGATGGTGCTATTTTTTTTGAAGATAAAAGAAAAGAGAAAGAAAAAGCAAAGTCAAACAAACAAACAAAAAAGGCAAAAGAATAGAAAAATGGTTCTTTAAAAAAAGCAGTTATATATTACAACTTTGTTTAGAGATTGATGCATCACTATTGATGTGTCTACGTTCATGAAGAGCTTTAACTAAAATTAAAAAAGGAAGATTGTGATTCATGAGTGATGGAAATATTAAGTGGTACTTCATACAGATCCTTTTTTGGTTCTTGAAATTTGGAGCCACATTACAAAAATATATCCATTCATTTGCATTCATCTACCCTATAGTGTTGACACTTAAATTGGAAATTTAAATGTAATTTGAGATTATTTCCAAAAATAAATTTTCTGGACAATATTATAATACTCCACAGAAAACAATACTATATTTAGATAAATATTTATACATCAACTCAACATTTTCAAAGTCTAATTGTGATAGTTTCTAAAGCATAATTTTAAATTAAAATATACTAGTTTCAATGTTTAAATATTAAATACCTACAAGTATATCATCAGTATTACTATTTAGTATCTGTCTGCATTTGGTAACTTTTAAAATAATTTTGTTTTGCAATGTAGTAATAAAGAAATAATATCTATCTATCTATCTATATATATTTTTTTTTTCCTGGATAAAGTTTTATTTAAGTGAAGCACAGATTCACTATTTCACATAAAATACAGGATAATACCTTTTTAATATGATGAATTATTGAAGAATGGGAAAGCAGTTTTATTTTTTCTGGAAGTCCTTTGATATTTTACTTTAATAAAATAAAGTAGGGCTTCCCTGGTGGCGCAGTGGTTGAGAGTCCGCCTGCCAATGCAGGGGACACGGGTTCGTGCCCCGGTCCTGGAAGATCCCACATGCTGTGGAGCGGCTGGGCCCGTAAGCCATGGCCGCTGAGCCTGTGCGTCCGGAGCCTGTGCTCCACAAAGGGAGAGGCCACAACAGTGAGAGGTCCGCGTACCGGAAAAAATAAAAAAAATAAAAAATAAAAATAAAGTATATAGCATTTGTAATTGGCATATTATTTTATATAAAGAATTTTTTAAGAGGTTGAACAATTTCTCAACTCCTAAAAAATATAATTATTCTTGTGTGGTATCTTGAATGATTAGCAAACTTTTTTTCCAGTCTATGAAACATGCATTTTGGCCAAGCCCTAGTGATTCAAACTTTTCAATGTCCAAATTAATTATAGGTTCAAGTATGTTTGCAAACTTAAGCTACTATAAGAGTGAAAATTATAGCTTCCTCTAAATCCAATACATTATTGGGAAAAAAATAAGTACTTGGAATAACAACAAAATGTAAACTTCAAATATAAGCATGTATATTGGCCAGACCCCTAAAAAAAGTAAATGAGAAAGCTGAATTATGTCAATGCTTACATATATTTTTAATCAACTTTCAAGTGTTTGATTTTTTTTTGACAGTCTTATCTCCTGATGTTTGAAAAACTTAATAATAGATGACATTTAATGAATGCTTTGCCAGTCACTACTGTTGGTGATTTATATGTCGGAACATATTTAACCCATAGAACAATTCTGTGAAATACAAACTATTAATCATTTTACAAATGAGGAACTAAGACACTAAATTGTTAAGAAATTTAATGGGTATAAAATTCCAGTTATGCTAGATAGATAAGTTCTACAGATCTGCTATAAAACATTGTGCCTGTATTTAACAATGCAGTATCATGCATTTCAAACTTTGCTCAAAGGGTACAGTTTATGTTAAGTGCCCTTACCACAAAAACAGAAAACAAAACAAAAAGAAAAACAGAGGGACGTCAGGAAACTCTGGGAGGTGTTGGATATGACTATAATGTTGTTTGGGGTGATGGTATCACAGATGCTTGCCAATGTTCAAATTGTACAAATTAAATATGTGCAGTTCTTTGTGTATGACATACCTTCTTTAAGCTGTTTGAAAAAGAAAAGAAATTTGTCTAGGTCACTCAGCCAGGATCTGTAGAGCTGTGTTCCAGACCAGACAGATCACACTCTGCCATTACACTAGGGTTTCTCAACCTCACCTCTACTGATATTTTGGGTCAAATAACTTTTTGTTGTAGGGAAATTTCCTGTGCCTTGTAGGGTGTTTAGCAACATCCTTGTCCTATACTCACGAGATGCCACCCATGAATCATGGCAATCAACAATGTCTCCAGATATTATCAAACGTTTCCTGGGGACAAGTCTCTCCTAGTTGAGAAACACTGGGTTACACTAATCAGAATATTAAGAGCCCTGATTTATGGGACTTCCCTGGTGGTGCGGTGGTTAAGAATCTGCCTGCTAATGCAGGGGACACGGGTTCGAGCCCTGGTCCAGGAAGATCCCACATGCCGCGGAGCAACTAAATCCATGCGCCACAACTACTGAGCCTGCACTCTAGAGCCCTCGAGCCACAACTACTGAAGCCCACGTGCCTAGAGCCCGTGCTCCAAACAAGAGAAGCCACCGCAATGAGAAGCCCGCACACCGCAGTAAAGAGTAGCCCTCGCTCGCCACAACTAGAGAAAGCCCACACGCAGCAATGAAGACCCGATGCAGTCAAAAATTAAAAATAATTAATTAATTAAAAAAAAAAAGAGCCCTGACTTAATGGAGGAGAAGACGAAAATAAAGGTTCTGTTTAGAAGGGAGCAGGAGAAATGGGTGTTAGGTAATAGATCTATAGTACCCACTACCTATTTGTTATTATTTATTGCCCTTTGTCCTCTACTACAATGAATATTTCTTGAGGCTTTGTTTTACTACTTGCTTCTCTTATTCCTAGGGGGCTATGGATAACAAGTGAGGGCAGGTCATTGCTATTTAAGAACATTTAAAGATATCAAATAGTACCAATGCAGACATGTTCTGATTCTGCACAATTAAGGGTGGGGACAGCAATCACAACTCAGGAAATCTGTGCACGTGGGTACTGACAATCAGAGCTTCCACATAATGGCCTGACCAAGGGTGAAAAGATAGGGTACTCCTCCCTCCCGCCCTCCCTAAAACGTGTTAGGCAAGGTTTAAGTGGAGTTTTTCTGAATATAGACATTTTCTTCTAAGAAGATAAACTGAAGAAGGGAGAAAGTTGAGTAAAAAAGAAAAAAACTATATACAAATTGAAAATATTTCATCCGTTCAAAGCTAATTACTTGGCAAACAATTTAATTTTTGTGCAAAATGACCCCTGCTAATATTTCAGTTTCAGTGTGTGCCTCTACTAACTTGGCCACACGATACAGATCCCACCTCTGCCTTTAAGTAACCATGTCTCAGATCTCTCTTACTTACCACAAGTGAAACAGGTAAAGAGTGATTGTAAAAAAAAAAAAAAAAATCACATTTAACTTTTCATATCTTAATTAAAATGAACATTCACTCTATTAATGTAATAGGAGATAGGTCAAAGTTGACATATAATTCTAAAATTTAGTATAATTCTAACTTCAGAGACCTTTTCTCTTATGAAGGAAAAATTTAGTTTCTACATATAATACGAGTAAAGATTTTAAGAGTTAGTAAATAGATACCATGTTGTTAACATCACCTGTGACATAATAGTAATAAGTGAAGGATGGCATTATATGGATAGCAATAAAAATAATGTAATCACTTAGGGAAAATATCACATCAGTGATCAAATGAACAAAGGTAAATATAATTTATTATTTGCATTTTTACTAAAAGCTATTAAGGCTTCATTGTTTTCCTGTCACTTAAAAGTAGCAAATTTAATTCATATTCCCATTGTATATTGAGGAAAACAAAACCGAATGGTTCATAGAATAAAAACTCCTTTGCTAGCAAAAATATTTTTGGTAATTTTCCTTTTGGCTGACATATGGATTAATTAACTCTGTTTTATTGTATAATAAATTGTTCCTTCAACAAGATACAACTTATAAAAACACATTATTTTTAGTACTATTAATTTTCAGCCAGGAATCTCATCAGTTATTCTGCAGTTTTGATATATAATAAAATTCCCAATTCCTTGTATCTACATGTTCCATGACAATATCATGTATACTGCAGTACTTTTGGATAACAGTATATCTGAAGGCCAAAAAAAAAAAAAAAAAATCACCATTTTAGATATTGTGGTATTTAGATATTTGGTAGCGATCTGTGTTTTATAAAGCTTAAAACATAGTAACAGATTCTGGAAAATTAAAGCATTACTAGTGTTTCTGCAGAAAGTCTCCAATAGTTGACATAGACTTAACACAAACACCAATGTATATAATATAGGTACTATTGTTATTATCCCTATTTATCAGTGAGAAAACTGAGGTCCAGATAGTTAAAATGACTGCCCAAGTTCATAGAGCTAAGAAGTGACTGAGATTAGAATCAAGGAAGGTCAAATTTGACATATAACTCTAAAATATATTATAATTCTGACTCTCATTTCAGAGTCTGTTTCTTAACCATACTGCTATTTTGAGTGTACCTGGAGTACCCTATAAGTATTTGTACTCTCCTTCCAAGTCAGTACCACTTTTTTTTGTATCATTTTCTGTTCCAATGGAAACTATTGATAAGAGAACTTTTTTCTACCATGCTTGTATAGACAGAGATACGTAAAGCTCTGTTCGGGTAACTATCCCTAAAACTGACATCCTTGAAAATTATGGGATTTTTATCATTTCTCCCTAAGGAAGTATAATCTATGATTTGTGTGCAAGAGTCTCTGAAGCAAATAACATTGCTGACAACTGTGTGGTTTGTCGGTAATACAAATTAAGTAATATTCTCTCACGCTATTTTGAAAGAAATGTGCTGTAAAGCTGAACTGCTCAAATTTTTTTAAACATAGTTTTATATTTACATTTAATTTAGTTAAGTTTATGTTTACATTTAAATATTTATTTAAAAATAATTTTTGAAAAAGGTAGATGAGGAAAGGGAGTCAACTAGCCTAATTGTTCTATGTGCCTTTCTTGATAAACAATTGAAATACATTAAAATAAGTTAGCATAAAACAAGTATCATCTCATTTAAGAGATTGTAATCACACTTAGTTAAAACCATTTTGAAGTGAACTGATAATATTTGCATAAGGAAAAATTCTGGCAAATACATATTTTTTGGAAAAACCTGATTGATTACCGTAATCTAAACACATAACAGATAAAAGATTGTCTTGATGTATGTGTGGGCTTTACTGAAGAAAATCAATACCTCAGCTCCTGCAAAAAAGAGATAGAGAGAGGAGGAGGGAATAGAAAGAGACAGAGAGAGAAAGAGACAGAGAGAGAGAGAGAGAGAGAGAGAGAGAGAAAGGAATTTGTGCCATTCTGTGGGGTAAAGATTTATCATAACAGGATTTGATGGAGAATCTTTCCTGTGTTTCAGTTTCAGTTTTACATATCAGTATAGTAGGTATAATTCCTTGTGTCCTAAGCTTGGTTAAAGCAAAGACTCAAAAATGTGCTTTAAATGTTGGAAAATGGGTTTTTTTTGTACAAATAAAAATATCTTTACAGTGTTCTGTAATCAGCTCAGCTCTGTATAAATTGAAATACTCTGACGTGTCTCACACCATCAGTCTTTACATATTGCTAAAATTAACCAAAAGAATTTCAATCTATTAAATTGCTTTAAAAATTCTTAGTGGATGCTTCCATATAAACAAGTACTTAATATCTTAACATCCTATTGAACATCTAAATTATATGTGAAAGAATAAATGTAAAAACACTTGCCTTTTCTGAAAAACATTTTTGAAATATTTTAAGCCTATGAATTAGTTAACTTCAATTTTATTTCAAAGACTTTTAAAGTCTCAGATAGAGCCAAAATAAGTATTTTGTCTGTGCTGCACTGTTATTCAGCCAGTCCTAAATCAGTCTCTATCTTGACATGATATTCAAAGTTTATTTTTGCAATATAATTAATGTTTCCTAAAATATGGCTTATTCCTTTATATAATCATATATCATGAAAAGCAAATCATGTATTCCAGAATACAATAGATTAATAAAAAAAAATTGTCATGGCACAGTTAGCTAAAACACCATCTTAAGGAAAATATTAGTGTTGTTCATCATTATCAAAGAAGGATCATCTGCATAAATTATTTCTCATAAATGCCTGATGCTTTCTCATTTTAAAGGAAAGTCTGAGGTAGAGATGTTTCCTTCCTATTTTGCAAGCAAAATTAATTTGTGTACTATCACTCTAAATTTAGCATTGCTGTGTTGTGGTCTTTTGAAAATTTCCTTCTCCATTTTGCAGAATTCATGCAGAATTCAAGCATCTTAATTTGTTTTTTTCTATGCTTGTAAATGATATAGATCATAATATGCCCCTTTATCTTCAAATATTTAAGAAACTTCTAAACTTAAGCCAATATATTCTATATTATGTAAAGTTATTAAAAATCACACACTAATCCTTTTCTAAAATCATGTTTGTAATGTTTCCAAAAGGAATGATTTAAAAACAAAACAAAAACAAACAAAGCAGACACTTAAACACATTTTATGAAATCAAGGACTTGTGATCCATGGTAAATATGATATCATATAAGATCAGTTATTCCTGTGAAAAAATATCTAATTCAGCCATCACCTTATACACATCGCTAGAGGTATGAGGATCTTTTCTTCAGTTTACAATATTCTGGGTTCCCTATATACCTATAATGCCCTATAGAAGAGAATTCTGCTAAGTCAGTATTCACTTCACCAATGGAGAGGGCTAGTTATTTAACAAGTAATACGTATTTCCATAATTAAAATTCTCAGGCATGCCCCAGCTAATGCAAAATGCTGATGAGTTTCCAATCATGTGGAATTAATTTCTGGAGAGGCTGTGGAGTAACATTAGGTTTCATGAGGAAATCAGATAAAAAATGAAAGACCGGTACATGAAAACTTTTCCTCAATTTAGCACTGCAATAGCCTTTGATGCTCCTTAGAACTCTGCTCATGCAAGGAAAGTAATATCCAGAAACCAAGTTATTAGTACTGTGAGTAAGATAAATCATTCAAAGGTAAGCAATGTATAAGGCTACTGCACCTTCCTGTTCTAAGCTTGGGTCTCTCACCATGGATAATAACAACGATCATTTTATTAATAATTCATTGATAATTATCAGATACTGAAAAATCACATTTTTAAAAATTTCCTATTAAGTGGATATTCGTTATCTTCCTTAAAATTACCATTAGTTTTAGGAAAGGGATAATGATGTTCATACATATCCCCAGAGCAACACAGAAGCAGATACTGCAGGAATTAGAATTATAATGTTTCATCATTTTAGAAATTTAATATAATATAGTTTCTGAATTTTATAAGTAACAATTTGTTAGTTGTTAGGAGACACTATTGAAAGGAAAATTTTTGAGTCTTGGGGAAATTTTTTAAACTGGAAAAAATTTAATTTAAAAAATAATAAGATACAGCTCCTTCTCATAATTTTCTTGTTTTGAAGTTTAAATGTGCTAAAGCTTTGTAACTAAATAACAATAGGACCTTATAAATCCTTAATAGAAAGTCTATCCTTTTAAAAGTATTAATCTAAGCAACTGACTCCATAGTCTGGGTTAGCGAACTAAATGATATAATACATGTAAAACTTCTTTGTTTATGTGAGTTCCCCAGGGATGAATAAGTTCTACACACTGAAAAATGCTCAGTGCAGTTATCTAGCCACTTGCTAGTCTATCACTGAAATACTGAAGTACAGGATAAGCAACATTCACTGACTTAACTGTTAAGATCTTGGTTATTGGAGTTTGCATGCAATGCCTACTTAAGGATGATTGGTTCCTGGATTAATGAAAAGATGACCATAAAAACTTTTCCTTGGAGCTCTTCATTAGTCAATCTTTTAAAATCTGTGACTTTCTGTTTCTTGTTCAGTGCTATCTCATTTCTGGACCAGAGTTTATACATCAGGTACCTGTGTAGCTAACCTCAGACTGCTCCTCTGGCTCTCCTGTGCCCCTTACCTGGGCAACTCTCCAATTCTGGCCCATGTTAAGCCTTCTGTGGTTCTGTTCTTCCAATCTCCACTTAGCTTTGTGGGTTCTAGCCATCACCCTACATGGAAAAACCAACGATTTCCCAGAGTTAAAGCAGGAGTGACATGATCCTGGGTCATATTGAGCCCATAGTTAATTTCACCCTATGACACTGCAAAACTTATACATATTTGCTCTATAGGAATTATATATATTTTCTTTTTTAGTTTAATTATTCAAGTAACCTAACATCATCAATGATATATTTTATTTTACCCTCAAAGTAAATGTTCCTTTTCAGAGTACAATGGGCACAAAATCCTCCAGAAAACTTTAGAACTTTCCCATAAGCAGATAAATGATTTTCATATAAAAAGCTTCTTCCATAAACAATATAGTCAACCATGAAACTATAGTACAGCAGAATTTAGAAAATAAAGGATATGGTCATTCCAAAAATCCCCATCATAGAGCTGCTATGGAAAGCCTGTACCTATGCCTATTTTGTTCTGCTCATTGGTGTTAAAGTATCCATTTCCAGTGATTTGTCAACCCAATAGATTTACCATGATTAAACTGTGACTTTAAAAAAATCTGCTTTGTTAATATTTTTCTGGTGATTACTCAGGTTTACTACCAATAGTATGTTCTATTGAGCATAGAAACTTACTTGTAATTGACAAAAACTCCTTGCAAGTCCTATCACAATTATTCGTGGAGAGAAATTTCACCAGCCTGTTCATCCAATATCATAACTTCCCCAGTTTTCTCTTTCTTCCTTCTCTGTTGCTCTTTTTGAAAGACTAATACAATTACACCAATTCCAGACCCAATTTAGCCCAAGACTTGCTTCTTGCTCTGATTTGAAAATATAAGAAATTAATTTTTAATTTTTTTAAAGTTTTATTTTATATTAAACTATAGTTGATTTACAATGTTGTGTTAGTTTCAGGTATACAGCAAGGCAATTCAGTTATACATATATCTGTTATTTTTCAAATTCTTTTCCCCTTTAGGTTATTACAGAATACTGAGCAGAGTTCCCTGTGTTATACAATCAGTCCTTGTTGGTTATCTATTTTAAATATAGTAGTGTGTATATGTCAATTCCAACTTTCCCTCCCCCCCACCTTTCCCCTTTGGTAATCATAAGTTTGTTTTCTAAGTCTGTGGGTCTAATATGTTTCTGTTTTATAAATAATTTCATTTGTATCTTTTTTTAGACACTGCATATAAGCAATATCATGTGATATTTGTCTTTCTCTGACTTACTTCATATCCATGTTGCTGCAAATGGCATTATTTCATTCTTTTTAATGGCTGAGTAATATTCCATTGTATGTAGCTTTATCCATTCCTCTGTTGATGGACATTTAGGTTGCTTCCATGTCTTGGCTATTGTAAACAGCACTGCAATGAACACTGGGGTGCATGTAACCTTTTGAACTATGGTTTCCTCTGGGTATATGCCCAGGAGTGGGATTGCTGGATCATATGGTAGCTTTATTTTTAGTTTTTTAAGGAACCTCCATACTGTTCTCCATAGTGGCTGTACCAATTTACATTCCCCCCAACAGTGTAGGAGGGTTCCTTTTTCTCCACACCCTCTCCAGCATTTATTGTTTGTAGACTTTTTGATGATGGCCATTCTGACTGGTGTGAGATGATATCATATTGTAGCTTTGATTTGCATTTTGCTAATAATTAGCGATGTTGAACATCTTTTCATGTGTCCCTTGGCCATCTGTATATCTTCTTTGGAGAAATGTCTATTTAGGTCTTCGGCTCATTTTTTCATGGTGTTTTTAGTTTTTTTTGATATTGAGCTGCATGAGCTGTTTGTAAATTTTGGAGATTAATCCCTTGTTGGTCACATCATTTGCAAATATTTTCCTCCATTCTGTGGGTTGTCTTTTCATTTTGTTCATAGTTTCCTTTGCTGTGCGATAGCTTCGAAGTTTCATTAGGTCCATTTGTTTATTTTTGCTTGTATTTCCATTATTCTAGGAGGTGGATTGAATAAGATATAATAAGATATTATGTCAAAGAGTGTTCAGCCTATATTTTCTGCTAAGAGTTTTACAGTATCTGGTCTGACATTTAGGTCTTTAATCCATTTTGAGTTTATTTTTGTATATGGTGTTGGAGAATGTTCTAATTTCATTCTTTTACATGTAGCTGTCCAGTTTTCCCAGCACCATTTATTGAAGAGACTTTTTTTCTCCACTGTATATTCTTGCCTCCTTTGTCATAGATTAGGTGACCATAGGTGTGTGGGTTTATTTCTGAGCTTTCTATACTGTTCCATTGATCTATATTTTTGTTTTTGTGCTAGTACCATACTGTTTTGATGACTGTAGCTTTGTAATATAGTCTGAAATCAGGGAGCCTGATTCTTCTAGCTCCGTTTTTTTTTTTTTTTTAAGATTGCCTTGGTTATTCAGGGTTGTTTGTGTCTCCATACAAATTTAATTTTTTTTCTAGTTCTGTGAAAAATGCCATTGATAATTTGATAGGGATTACATTGAATCTGTAGATTTTCTTGGGTAGTATAGTCATTTTCACGATATTGATTCTTCCAATCAAAGAACAAGGTATATTTTTCCCTCTGTTTGTGTCATCTTAGATTTCTTTCATCAACATCTTATAGTTTTTGGAGTACAGGTCTTTTGCTTCCTTAGATAGGTTTATACCTAAGTATTTCATCCTTTTTGATGTGATGGTAAATGGGATTGTATCAGAGAAGACAAATAAATAAAAGGAATCCAAATCAGAAAAGAAGTAAAACTGTCACTGTTTGCAGATGACATGACACTATACATAGAAAATCCTAAAGGTGCTACTAGAAAACTACTAGAGCTCATCAATGAATTTGGTAAAGTTGCAGGATACAAAATTAATACACGGAAGTCTGTTGCATTTCTATACACTCACAATGAAAGATCAGAAAGAGAAATTAAAGAAATGTGATTTTTTAATAAAAAGTATAATACCTATATAAAATTCTTAGTCAAGAAAAAGTGCTTCAGGGCTTCCCTGGTGGCACAGTGGTTGGAAGTCCGCCTGCCGATGCAGGGGACACGGGTTTGTGCCCTGGTCCGGGAAGATCCCACATGCCGCGGAGCGGCTGGGCCCGTGAGCCATGGCTGCTGAGCCTGCGTGTCCGGAGTCTGTGCTCCGCAACGGGAGAGGCCACAACAGTGAGAGGCCTGTGTACCGCAAAAAAAAAAAAAAAGAAAAAGTTCTTCATAAATAAATATATTAAAAAATAGATTTCAGTTCTGGGAATTTTGTTTTGTTTTGTTTTGATTTTTCTGTTACTATTTTTTTTTATATTTTCCAAATCTTCTATCTTAAAATATATTACATTTAAATGGATTAAAGAATAATCAAGAGATGTGGAATATATCTGGAACAACTGAAAAAATTTGAGAGAATATATGTGTGTACAGCTATGACTTTTCATACTTTTTCATGTAAAACACCTCATAAATTTTTAACTGGCTAGCACATTAAAAATCAGCAAATTTATTTCTTCCTAATGAAAATGTTTATAATATTACCTTTTTCCTTAAAATACAGTTCGGCTTATATATTTGAATTCTAAAGTCATCTTGAAACAATAAATAAAACAGTATGTGCTGAAAATTCACAGTCAAACCAGAAGTCTAAGGGAACCCTTGGCGTCTATAATAACAACATAGCTTCACATTATATCTTTCACACAATATATTTACCATAGTTGCCAAAAGGTAAAATAGCTGTATGTTTTATTATCTTCATGAAGATATTGAAGTAAAACATTTATTTTTTGTTATTTGAGTATTATCTTAATTTTTAACATTATTTATTTATTTGTAAATTTATATATTATTTTTGCTTTTAAATACACTTTACTTTTAGAGCAGTTTTAGAGTCATGGCATAAATGAGCAGTAAGTGCAGAGTTCCCGTATACACCTTGCCCTTTGACAAATACACTCAACCTCCCACATTATTTGCATCTTGCCCCATAGCAGTACATTTGTTATAATCGATGAACCTATATTGACACTCATAATCACCCAAAGCCCATAGTTCACATTAGGGCTCATTCTTGGTGTTGTGTATTCTATGGGTTTTGACAAATGTATAATGAAATGTATCCATCAAGATGATATCATACAGAGTAGTTGCAATGCCCTAAAAATTCTCTTGTGCTCCATCTATGCATTCCTCCCTTTTTCCCTCTTATTCCCAGGCAACCAATGATCTTTTGCTATTTCCATAGTTTTGCCTTTTCCGGAATGTCATATAGTTGGAATCATACAGGTTTTAACCTTTTCTGATTGGCTTCTTTAACTTAGTAATATGCATTTAAGCTTCCTTTCTGTCTTTTCATGGTTTGATAGTTCATTATTTTCAGCACTGAATAATATTCTATTGTCTGCATGTACTTTAGGTTATTTATCCATTCACCTGCTTTTGGACATGTTGGTTGCTTCCAAGTTTTGACAATTATGAATATATCTTCTATAAATATCCATGTGCAGATTTTGTGTGGACGTAAATTTTCAGCTCCTTTGGGTAAACACCAAGGAGTGCAATTGCTAAATTATATGGAGAGTATGACTGGTTTGTAACAAACCACCAAACTGTTTTCCAAAGTGTTTGTAACATTTTCCATTCCCACCAGAAATCAGAGTTCCTGTTACTCCTCAACCTCACTAGCATTTGGTATTGTCAAAGTTGTGGATTTTGGACATTCTAATAGGTGTATAATGGTACCTCATTTTGTTTTATTTTACATTTCCCTGATGACTAAGATTTGAAGCATCTTTTTATATGTTTATTTGCCATCTGTTCATCTTCTTTGGTGAAATGTCTGTTAAGGTGTTTGGTCTATTTTTAATCAATTTTTTTTTTATCGTTGCACCTTAAGAGTTCTTTGTATATTTTGGATGACAGTTCTTTATCAGATGTGTCTTTTGCAAATATTTTGTCCCTGACTATGGCTTGTTTTCTCCTTCTCTTGATGATATCTTTCAGAGAGCAGAATGTTTTAATTTTAATGAAGTCCAACTTAATTATTTCTTTCACAGGTCATGCCTGTGTTGTTGTAACTAAAAAGTCATTGTCAAATCCAAGGTCATCTCGATTTTCTCCCACGTTATCCTCTTAGAATTTTATAGTTTTGCATTTTACATTTAGGTCATGATCCATTTTGAGAAGCAGTTACTTTTCATACATGTGTAAAGCAAGCTTTACATAATCAATAACAAGGTTTCAAAAGTAATTATAAGAAACTGAAAATTGTGAACATTACTTTTAAATCACAATGATACTGATAATCACCAATATCATTTAAGTAGATATTGTATGCGTTTCCAAAAAGGGAGCTCTAACAAGATTCACTTATATTAAAGGATAAAATACCTAGTAAAATTGTGAAACTTAGCTTCAAAATTAATTTTTACTACTAATGTCCAAATATCAGCAAAACTTCTTCAATTTACACATTCAGTGGCACATGCAAAGTTATAATTTGATATTTCATGTGGTAGCAATTAACTTTAGCTTCTTTTTAGATATAAAAATGAGTAAATATAGAACAAAAAAATAGGAGTAGATTGTGGCACAACTCAAGAAGTTTTGTTCAACAACAATTGTTTAAGGATAAAATCAATTGAGCAAAGTGCATTCCACAGTATATGTAATCTTCTAGAAGATCTAGTTGTATGTCCTTCCACTCATTGTAAAGCTATTATCAGTCTTCCTGAAATTTCTGCATCCAGGGGCAGTAGTAATATCTATAAACAATCAGAGTAATAAGTAAAGACAGTGCAGCCATGACAATTTAGATCTAAAAACCCATTTTGTATAGAAAAAACTGTAATCTCTATCAAATGATTAGTTTGCCAACCACCTCATACTATTTGAGAAGAAATCTTTAGAATTCTTAGTTATAACTATTTTGAAAACTCTATAACTACTTTGAAAATTTTCCCAGAAGGAAACAGACTTATCCTTACCGTCTTTGAAACTAAAAAGGCTAAAGGGTAAATATCTTATTTCTTATGTACATGGAATTATTAAATGTCAAAGCAAAAGCAATTGACATCTCAAAGATAATTCCATTTCTTCTTTCTTCATCATCATCATACACTTGTCCCTTACTTTATTTACATACAGAGCTATATAAAACATTTTTATGGGAGAAAACATTTTCACATAGTAATAGTTTCTACAGTATCTATGGCATGAAGCACATAGACTAGTAAAAATGACTCTTCTTGGAGACAGACTGTATCTGGAGCCTCATCTTTAATTAAAAGAAACTATGAACCTCTTTAATAATTCCACAACAATATATTTTATAATTAATTAACAATTTCTACAGCTTTGTTTCTATAGCCCACATTTCACATAATTTTTGTGAAATGTTATAAGCATGACCAATAAGCTGTTCTAATTACTGGTATTATTTACTTTTTATTTATAGAAGTGTTATAAATATATGTAAGCATATAGATATGATGCAAAATATACACATCAAATTTAAGAGTGTATTTGTAATGATGAAGAATCCATTTTTCCCTGTATTCTATATTTGTATGAACTGAAGTGAAGAATTGCCCAATTCCTGACTGCGGACTTCCAGGAAAACATTAAAAACTAAGAAACTTTCAGAGAAAGGCAATGAGAACAATAAAATATTTTGAGAATACATCTATGAAAAATTGTTGAATGAATATGGAATAAAACTACCAACTCTTCCCAAGGGGCAGAAAGAGGACCAGTGGGTAGAAGTTAAAAGGAGAAATTTTTTTTTCATGTAACATATAGATAAACTTACTTAAAGTTTTATCTCTTCAGTAATATCTTAAAAAGTTGTAAACTAGCCATCACTAAAAATGTTCAAGCATAACCTAGATAACCATTTCTTATAAATGGAGTAGAATAGGTTCACCAACTAAAGTTTACATTAGATAACCTCTAAGGGACTTCAACAATGCTAAGATTGGATCAATTAAATTATATATAGATATATAGTCTAAAAATATTTTTTGAGTTCCATTAATGTGTACTAAACTGAAACACAAGATTCAGACAAGTATTAATGGGCTATTAAATCATGCCCTATGGTGTCTTTAAATCACATGTCTTTTAGGATTACATTTAATTAAAAATTAAAGGCTATTTTTAGCTATTGAACCTGCTCTTCCATCAGAAAAAGCTTAGGAAAAAGTAGGATTTTTCACTTTTCTTGTTAAATGTTCAGCATCAGTTAAACTTTTTCATACCACTAGCTACCTGTTCTAAAAATTCTAATTCTAGAGATCTATTTCACTTGCATAATACTTTTTTTTTGCTTTGAGAATAGTTTATGGTAATACATTTATATTTAGATAAGCTCAAAGGCTTTACAATTGTAAATAGATTTATAATCTATACATAGAAACACAGTTTTTTTCACATCCTCTTGTTAAGGTGATATTCAAAAGAGCAAATCTTTATTATGAATGAAGGAATTTGTAATTTTTATAATTTTTTATATGCTTGACTTGTTTTCACACCAATGATGTATCTTTTGTAGTTAATGTAATATGATCACCTAAGTAGTTACCAATGTTTTATTTGCAAGAGAAGATTATGAAAATTTCTGTAATAATATTTTTTAAGAGATTTGAGGAAGAGGAAGATCCCTGAATCTACAGGGTTCCAATAAGATTGTATTGAGGATGTAATTCAGTTGTAAATTATGTATATTAATCTTCTGAAAGTTCCACTGTTGATGGATTAAGAAATAACAGAGTAAAAAGAATAAAAATTAATGTAATTCAAAAAGAAAATTATTAGTTCCACAAATATAGGCAGAATTCAAAATCTGAATTTGAGTGTAGAAATATCTTTTGTGGAGGGATGTTGAAGGACGCCAGCAAAAATTTGGTCGTATAAACCTTAAAAGGCAACACTGAAATGGTTCTAGTTGAATGAGCTCTGATTCAACAGTCAAGAGGCAATCTACCAAGTAATGACTATGTGAATTTTCCTGGGACAATAACTTCACATGTTTGTGCATTTTTTCCTCCAACATAAGAGAATTTGATTACTGTTACTGCTGTAGAACAACAGCTTGAGATTTGTCGTTATTAATTTTTGAAAATCATTTAAAATTCCTGCTTTTTATGACAAACCAGATTTTTAAAAAGGGAGAAAACTATAAACTGTATTAAATAAAGAAGAAAAAGATGATGTACTATGAGAGTAAATTTTTAAAATTTCCCTTAATATGCTCCTTATATGGTCTAAAATGTGGTTACGTATTAGCACTGAGATAAGAAACAGTATCTCTTTTCTCTGGTTTGAAGTTAATTTGTGGGGTATTTTGAAAAAAAAAAACAAAAAAAACTCAGTCAGTAATATTAAATTTGATAAAAGTTAGAAGAGTCATTGAATTGACTAAAATTTTGAGCATTAAATTAAGAATATGAGACATCCCTTCCATTCAGAAAATGTATAATCTTGTTGGAAAGATAAACTCCATTGGGTCCAAAATAAATGTTATTCAACTGGAGGCAATCTAGATAACATCTGGAATTTCAGAGAAAAGAAGGCTGATAATCTATGATATCATTTACCTAAAAAAGGGGTATAATTGCTGCAAAAACAAAGTACTTTATTATGATTTAATAAACGTTTTAAATGATCACTATACCTTTATTATTTTTAGAAATACCTTTACTCTTCTAGTTAGTTTGTAAGAGATAGGAAAGAGAATTAGATTTTCATATAAATCAAGGAATCAAAGTATCACTACATATCCAGTTCTTTTTGTTTTCAGACCATGCCGATGCAGTAATTTAATCAACAGCTATTCTAATGAGTGCCAGATGTTTTTGTTCAGTGTTTTGGAATTTGGTTCTTTCAAATAACTTTACATACACATCACCAACAGAGTTTGAACAGTAGAGGGAGCCATTATCTACATAGTCTAAAATTTGAAAACGGTGTTCTCTGCTCATGAAAGAAGCAGTCACAGAAACTTAAAGTCAATTTGTAAAGCCCTTTTTAAATTTAATAAATAAATAAATAAATAAACCATCTAAATGGGTTTAGCATTTTTCATTTAAAAACAAATTTAAAATGAATTTTATTGTAGTTCCTTTTGATGCAATGAAGAAATGAACATTTTAATAATTTGCCTACTTTTAAAAATCTTGTCTCAACTTATTAAATGTCAATACTACAGGAAATGTATAAATAGCTATTATATCAGTGTTTTCTTCTTTTCATATTATTGCTATATCTGTTTAGCCTCATTTTTACCAAAAAATTCAAACTACCTAGTGTCCATTCTCGTATTATCTATACATATAAAAAATATGTCCTAACTTCTAAAAGACCTATGGATTTTCTTATTAGTAACTATGAGAGTATATTGGAAAAAAAAAATTTTGATGAGTATAATGTATTTTATAAACTAGTGTTTGTTTCTTAAAAAATAGAATTAGGAATCTGTATTTGCCCATATGTTGACACATGCGTAACATTAGTGTAGTATTTAAAGCTTATATATTTATTTAAAAGATATTTAAAAATAATTATACATGAAGACATCTAAAATGACCCCCGTAATTTTGTATAGTACAGATTAACACAAACTTAAAATAAGTTTATAATTAAAAGTCTCCACACTCATACTCCAAAAGCTCAGTTTGCTTCTCGTGATGATATATGAAACACCTATATTAATCAAAGAAAAATGTCTTGTGACTATTTACTTTTAAGTAGTATTTCATTAGAGATTATAAATGATCCCACACTTCTTCACATTTCTTACTATCATTATTTAATACAGTTCTTACTTTATCATAGTTGTGATAGCTACATAAAAAATAGCCCTTGTTTATACCAAATCTTAGGGTCTAGATTCAGCAAATATATACTAGCATATGCCAGGCACTGTGCATAATATGAGATGAAAAATTAGATAATCTGTTGACATAGCACAGGCCAAAACAAGGATCCACAACTTCATCTTTGATGTGGTTTGTATAGTAAGAAAGCCAAGTTACTGTTACCCAGAAAGAGAGGAGTCTACACCTTTGCCACTCGAAGTATGTTCCAGTATCCAGTAGCACTGGCCTCCTCTGGGAGCTTATTACAAATCTACTCTCAGGCCCCATCCCAGAGCTACTGAACCAAAATCTGCATTTTAATAAGATCCCCGGGTACTTTGAATACACATTACATTTTGAGAAGCACAGAACACACCACCTCTTTACAGAGATTTCCTGGGACACAGGGGAACACTAGACTTTTACTATCTCTAGTTTTAATAAATATCTGTGAGGTTGAACCTGGGTAGTTTTGGAAAACTGCAAGAAAGCTTTCTAGTTCTTAGATGGCCTGTCAATGCCTAGGAATTCTACTATAAATCATGACTTGAAGGTGTGACACAGAATACTTACGCAGTTTTGCATATGCTGGGTTTAATTCTGAAATCACCAAAAAGCTATTTTCTAGTTGTTCTATCTTTTTCAGTAAAAAAAAAATTTATTAGAAATGCATCTAAGACACATATCTTTGTGTACTTTTTTTCTTCTCTATCTGCAAAACTTTTTGATTTAAATAGTCACTGTCACATGAGCAGCTTTTATAGTCGTGATAGAATATGAAGTGAAAATATATTGGTAGCATTAAGAAACTTCATGACATCATTGAAAAAACCCCTGTATATAAACTTTGATATAACAAAGCTGGCAAGGAGTTAAACACCACTAGCTGTTCCTTGTGAACAGAGGAACAGATTCAGCTGCTAGAATACCATGGTTACGTGTTGTCCCCAAACCTGCACTCATACTTCAGTTGACAGGGTAATCATCCTCATGTTCAGCAATTTTCGGAGCTCTGTTTATACTTGGCCAAATTATATATTCAGGGTCCCAAGCAGTCTCACCTTTATTATGATATAAAATGAACAGACAGAAGAGTAAAAATCACGATGTAGAACTAGCAAAGAAAATGGAAGTTTATGCTTCTGGCTAGAGCTGGTTTTGTGTCACTTGTTATGTGGGTGATGACCTCAACCCATGCACATCCCTCCTAGAGAATCATGTCTCACGTGGGGGAGAAGTAGAGGAAGAGAACTAGAAGAAAGTTCGTGATTCCATTGCTTACAGTGTCCTGAGGTTGTAGACACCTCTGTGTTGTGTGTGCGGGTGTGTGTCTGTGCATGCACAAAACTAATATTCCCTGTCTCCCTGTCTTTTGTCCATTATCACAATTCAGTCTCAGAGGATCAATGTCATGTCCTTGAAGAGATGGAAGAATCAGCCTCTTTGATTACAGATAATGGAAAGGGGTTCAGAGAGGCTGGGAAACTTGCCCCCAGTTTAAAGTGAGTTTGCAGCAAGACTAATAGTCAAAGCAAAGGTTCATCAAGGCCCAGCAGCATTCTTCTACACTCACTTCAAAGACTGCCTTTTAAAAATTTATGGATTTCATTCTTCCTTCCAGGCATCCCTCTTAACATAACTCTGAGACTGGGAAGAGGGAAAATGCTCAGGCATCAGGCACCCTGGGTGTTTAGACTAATGTGTTTGAAGAAATTGTTGTTAAGTGTTTACCATACTCAGGACTTTGTTAAGTGGTAAGATACGTAGCTGAGAAAGATGTCACCTCTTTTCTCACTGAGATGATATATATGTGAAGGCTAAGGGTTGTCACCAGGCTGCACAAACCGACCAGTTCTCTCCGGTAGGAGGTTACAGTAGCCTGTCATAGCCTCAGTGGGAGAATGCACCTCTCTCTCTGTAATCCTTCACACCTATACCTAGAGGGCTGCACACACCCCTAGGAATCATACATTCTCTGAGCATATAAACAGATCTACCTGACTTAAATGCGGTTCCCTGGAAAACAGCAGACCTTGCCAACTTGAGAATCTTCTTGAATTTGAAAGGAACAGACTAGGGAAATGTTGAAATTCTGAGCACAGTATTGTGTTGTTGAAATTTCGTCATAAATCAGCCTGTTTTATCGATCACCACCATCATCTTATACGTTTTATTTTACCAAACATGAAGGTTTGCAAAATTTAAAAAATAGTGATTATTTTAGCAATTTAAGATGTGCATGTTATTTTTAAAATCTGCAAATTAAAAAAAATCTAATTTTTAGACCTTTGATCTCCTTCCTTTACCCTGTTGGTAAAATGATCAGTGGCAAGCATCAGCTCCCCACTCAAATATATACATGCATCCTACTGTTTTTGCAAGAGCATAAAATTATATTTCTGACTGAGAAAAATCATAAACCTCATACTATATCATTTTCTCCCTTCACCAAAATGAAATAGAAAGAGGATGGGAGGAAGATTGGCATTATTAGGGACTGTTATCTCTAAAAAGTGCTTTAGCACATGCTGAAGAAATTCCAGTATCTCCCATTAAAATGTTGTTGTTTTAAACCATTAAGATGCACACATGGAGGATCAAGTGCAATCGTTTTAACACTTCCATCGCATAAAGGATGACTGCTTAGCTTGGAGGGGAAGGGAAAGAGGGGAATTAATAAAGAAAATAACGAAGACACAGAAACAGTGTAGAAGGACTGTGGATGTTAAAAACATTCTTATGTAATACACCTACAAAGAAAAAAGATATATGTAAGAAGCTAAGAGTGCCCATACAAAGTGATAGCTTAGAATTTCATTTTATTATTATTTTTTGCGGTACGCGGGCCTCTCACTGTTGTGGCCTTTCCCGTTGCGGAGCAACAGGCTCCGGACGCGCAGGCTCAGCGGCCATGGCTCATGGGCCCAGCCGCTCCGCGGCATGTGGGATCTTCCCAGACCGGGGCACGAACCCGTGTCCCCTGCATCGGCAGGCAGACTCTCAACCACTGCGCCACCAGGGAAAACCTAGAATTTCATTTTAGATGCTGCCATTATCTCTGTGTAAATCCAGGTCCTCATTCTCGCTTGAAATACTGCTTCAGCTTCCTGACTGGCTACATCCCTACAAGTCTCTCACTAGTCAAATCCACCTGACAAATTGCCACAGAAGGGTTGCCCTAAAAACATAATTCATCACATAACTTCCTAATTTTAAAATAGCTCTTCCCTGTTGCTTGTCTCTGGCATTTAGGCCTAGGCTTTAATGTCATTTGCAACCTTGCTGCAGCTCTGTTTCAAGCTTTGTGTCTCCTTTGCCATTGCTCCAACCTTCCACCTGCTTTCTACAAGGTATAACTTGGGCTCGCAACACTCAGCCTTCCAACATTTCCCAGACAAGCAAGGCATCATCTAATATACCTCCGGATGCCTTTTTTTCCCTCAACCTGGAATGCTCTCTGTCCCTTTCTCACATAGCAAACTCCTGGTTTTCTGTGCAACCCTGACTTTAAAGCAAGCTAGTAAGAAAGAATCCCTTGGTATCACTGCTCCTGCCTCTTCAAGTCATAATTTAATCAATGTCGTATACCCTGAAACATCTGAGCATGTTATCTGCAACAGTCACCACGTGATGGTATTATACAAATTTCCCAATTTTCTCATCTATTTCTTATGCTGGATAAGAGAGAGTCCATGTTTTATCTACTTTTCTATTTCCAGTTTTCGTTACCAAACACAGTACCAAGCATATGGTTGTTTCTCAAATTGCTCAAGGGAAAATGAATGAATGAACCTAGTCATACTGGGCAAGTACATTCACAAAATTAAGCGGTTCAACCCTTTTCAATTCATTAGCACAATATTTTGCAGCTCAAATTATACTTCAAATTTTATTTAAATGCACTACAATGAGTATTTATTGACTATTTTTGGTGTATGTGTTTACCCCTTCTTTTGACTGAGAAACAACACTATTAAAATTCCTTCTATCCATTTAGATCCCTACTAAAGTATCACTGGGAAATTTTCAACTATTGCAAAATAAGTAATTGCCACACTGATTCTTAGATTTCTATATAACTTTCTATAATATTTTGCAAAATTATGATGAATAAAACTCCACTGATATCATAAAATATCCTGTTATATCTCCCCAAATTTTTATACACTAAGCACATGTTTTGAATTATCATCTTTCATCCACCGGGTAGAAATTTCAAATCAAATTAATTGAGATTATAAAGCTTTATGCTGCTCCCTTTGTGTGCTGTTATTGTTAATAATCTTGATGTCATTTGCAAAGGCTTATTGATCCAGCCGTGTAATAATGGGAAGTATTAAGCTTGTGGTTCATTTACCATTAAATGGATTCCAGAGAAAGTACACTTTTTTCGTCACCAGACACCATGATTCACCTGTGTGAAATAAATCCAGGTTAAGTTTTCTTAGAAACTCTCTAAACAAAATTACTATATTCCCTATAGAGCATTATGGCTACAAGTAATCATAACAGTGGCTGTGTGGTGAATACCACTCCCTTCAGAAGTGTTTGGACAGATGTAATCCCACTTCCACTGCTGCGGTACAAAGTTGAATAGAAATATTGAAAGAAGACGTTCTTATACTCAATATTAAGGTGGACAGAGTGTTCAGTATTTCCTCATTAAGTATGAGGTGAACCACAGGTTGTTACAGCTGCCTGCTTTTAGATTGGAATATTCTCTTCTTAGTTTGCTGATAACTTTTATCATGAATCAGTGTTGACTTTTGTCATACGATACCTTCTGTATCTATTGATGGCCTTATGTGATTTTTTAAAATAAGTAACAGATTACATTGATTGATTTTTTGTGTGTGAAACATTTTATAATCCTGGATAAAGCCTATTTGGTCATGGTGTATTATCCTTTTTCTGTATTGTTGGATGGGATTTACTAATATTTTCTTATGTTCATAAGGGATATCAGTCTGTAATTTTCTTTGCTAGTAATACCTTTGATTTTTGTATCAGGGTTATATGGACTTGAAAAATGAAAGTTGGTAAGTGTTTCCTCCTCCTCTGGTTTCTCAAAAGCTTTGCATGTTGTGGTATTAACCTTCCTTAAATGCTTCATAGAATTCATCAGTGAAGTTATCTGTGTCTGAAATTTTCTTTGTGAGATTTTTTTATTAAAAAAATTCAGTGACAGGTATAGGGCTAATCAGATATTCTATTTCTTGATTCAGGTCTGGCAAGTTGTGATTTCCAAAGAATATGTTCATCTCACCTAAGCTGTCAATTTGGCATTATTGGCATAATGTTGTTATAATCTTTTAAACATCAGTATCATCTATAACGATGTTCCCTCTCTTATCAGGATACTGATACTTTGTGCTTTTTTGCCTCTCTTTTTCTTTTTGCATTATTAAACTTCCTAACGATTTAACTATTTTATTAACCTTATCAAAGAATCAATTTTAGCTGTTGATTATTTAAATATTATTTAATATTATTCAATTATTATTTAACATTATTTATATATTTGTTGTGATTTATTCTATAAACTTATGATTTATTTGGAAGTGAGTGCTTAATTTCTGATATTTGAAGACTTTCCAGATATCTTTCTGTCACTGATTTCTAATTTAATATCAACATGGTCGGAGAACATATTCTGTATGACTTTGATTCTTTGAAACTTATTGAGACTTGATTTATTGCCCGTTCTTAGTGCATATTCTATGTGCAATTGAGAATGTATTTTCTGCTGTTTATATTTATATTCTATAAATATCAGTTAGTGTAGCTCAGGCTTCTATAGTTTTTCTCTTCTCTACTGGCATTTCAGTGGAAATTTAAATTGTCTCAGGACTCTGGGTCCTGATCTGGACATTTTCCCAGGAGGAAAAAGCAGCCAGTCATCCAAGGTCAACCTGGGGAGAAGTCAATGTCATCACTTTCACTGTTTCTGTAATAAAAGAATAAGGCCTATGGAGCCCTTCAAGACAAGATACCATCTCTAGAAACCTACAACAGAGGTGTGGGAAGAGGTTGCAGGAAAGAAATCTGCACTGTGCTTCCTAGTCTAGTTTCTTCATGTCAAATATGCTCTTCTGTTTTAAAAGCCTGTATATCATGAGTGCTAAATCTAATCAGACTCACGAAAGATAGGAAGGAAATTGGAAGTTACTTCAACTTTAAGAGCTATGAGGTTCGATTAGAAATTCAGAACGAGCCAGGGGAAATTTGGAACAGTGCTTATAAGAAATATTGCGTATAAATAACATTTCTCTGTTTTCTTACCCCACCTTAACACTACCATACAGATACACACACACACACACTCATTCACACTTCATATCTTCTTAACTTCTACAATGAGAGCCCAGAAATCATTAATTTCTGAATATAGAATGACATAAAGATGCCATTTTATCCCTTTTAAAATTATTTTTGCATAAAAAGTTTTTAAAAACAATTTCAATCAAAATCTTTGATTCAGTGGACCTATGAAGACACATCCTGATATTTTCCCCTTTAATAAAAATGCAAGAATAAAAAAAAAATGAAGAAAACATTTTACTTAGGATTCCCATCAACCTAGGTTTTTTTTTTTCCTTCTTTGCTTCTTTGAGCATCAACAAATGAAAAAGTGAAGAAGTATTTCAATATATAACTAAATCATAGAAGCTTTTCCATTACTTTGCAAAATAGATTGGTTGCTTCCCAAGTAGTCTATTTGTCAAATTCTTTCTCTTAAGAGGTACTACAGTGACCTAGAAACCTCATTAGAACCCTATACCAGAAAAGATTTTTCTTTTCCTGCTACAATATCTATGGGTGTCTTCATTAGTTGCATGCTTTTTGTGTGTAATAAAGTATTTTTAAAAGATCATTTTTTTGTAGCAGAACAGCCACTAAAATGAGGTTTTTCCAAGTAAGACAATTTTAGCAGAGAACACTGTAGGTTTTTTATTGGTTATAGTTAAAATAACATGTACATATATGTTTTTGCTTTATCATTTCTCATTTGTTTACTTATTACATTGATTTGTGTGACTTTATTGCCTCCTATACTGGTATAATTAGGGAGATGAAAATCAACTCAGAGGAACAAGCTGGGGAAATTCTATACAAAGCAGTCATTTAAATCTGCTGGTGATAAGCCTGTTGAGGTGTCTTCTTTTTTTTTTCTTTTTAAGTCAGTCTTACAGAGTATCTTGAGTGGTAAAGGTTTTTTTTTCCACGTAACATTGTGAGAGTTTAAGGTGTACAATGTGATGATTTAACACATGCATATATTGTAAAATGTTTACCACAGTAAGATTTGTAAACACATTCTTTGTCTAACATAATTACCATCTTATTGGTAGTGGTGTTAGGGTGAGAAGTTAAAGCTCTACTTTGTTTTATGTATACGATACAGTATTGTTGACTATGGTCAGCATGCTGTATGTTTTTTTTAATTACTTAATTTTACTTATTTTTGGCTGCGTTGGGTCATCGTTGCGGCACACGGGCTTCTCATTGCGGTGGCTTCTCTTGTTGCGGAGCACGGGCTCTAGGCACACGGGCTTCAGTAGTTGTGGCTCGCGGGCTGTAGAGTGCAGGCTCAGTAGTTGTGGTGCACGGGCTTAGTTGCTCTGCGGCATGTGGGATCTTCCCAGACAAGGGCTTGAACTCATGTCTCTTGCTTTGGAAGGCAGATTCTTAACCACTGCACCACCGGGGAAGTCCCCATGCTGTATATTAGATCCCAGTAACTTAATCATCTGATGACTGAAAGTTTGTATCCTTTGACCAACATCTCCCATTTTCCCTACCCCTCAACCCTTGACAACCACTCTTCTATTGAGTGGTAAAGTTTTAACGTGTTTAGACTTAAATGTGCTTTTGTGTTGGGGCAGGTTTGCTGCTGTCTTATCACGGGGTTAAAAGTGTGTTCCCAAGGCAGTCTGGTCTCAAAGGAGAGTTTGGAGTCTGAGATGCAGAAGTAGCCAACTGTTTGGAATTATCCTTGAGTAGTGGTGAAACATTTCATATACTCCTGTTTGAAAGTAACTTCATTAATGGAGAGCAAATCAAAACTGCTTCCAACAATCATTTCGCGAGCGTGGTTATACCTCTTTGTTTAAACTCTCCCAGAAAATATTATCATTACTCTAAGGGTTGAGTTCTGACTTACTGAATTTAACTGGCTAATTTCTATCTTAGCCACTTGAAATAGTTTCTATTACTTAAAGAATTGTTCCATGTATTTGAAATTATATGAATTACTAAAGAAAAGCAGACTGGGCAAGTGTGGCAATAAATGTTTTCAAACATAAGTATATATTTATAAAGAAGATTTTTGTGCCTACAGGAATACAAAAATCATTCTAATTCCTACCAAGATAATCTTGAGAGTTATCATATCCCTGAAGAAATTGTTGTCTATAGCACATATTTAACACATAGATACTTATTTGAAATGTTAATTATTTTTTCACATATGTGTGTATTTTTTGGAAAGTGAAACCCAATGAAATAAGCATTATTATAATCATGCCCGTTCCGCATATGATGAAACTGAAAACTAATTTGTTCAACATGATACAAATAAAACAGGATAGAGAAAATTAATATCTTTATCAGATATATATTTTATTAATTTATATTATTTAGCATCTAGACCAACCCTGAGCATACATACACACAATATATGTTTGTAGAAATACAAAATAGACTAATAGACTGATATATTATTCAATATAACTTATGTGAGTCCAAATACTGAAATCTGTGTTAATTAATTTGTTACTGTTTCAGATGATTTGATTACATACAGTTTGGAAGAATGTAGTAAAATTTATAACCACAAATAAGCAAACCATAAAACCTACAATCAAATTTATCATTTAAATTATCAGATAATGGAGAGATGGCTAACAAAAGTGTCACTCTGGTATAAAAGTCATGGAGAGTAAGACTTGCTAAAGGCACTCCGAAGATATTGTTTTTTTCCTTCTGCAATGAAGAGCTCATTTTTGTGTAAATCTGCATTTATTCCTGTGGAAAGAGAAAGGCATAGATGCGTAAAGATAATGCAAATTTAACCTAAAAGGAATTTTTGTAACCAGAGTTATCAGGAGTAGTAATACAGATGAGAAGTAGAAGCCATACGATTTTCAAGCCCAGATGCAGAAGCAATAAGGGACTGCTACTCAAAAGCAACAATTTGGTTGCAATTTAGGTCCAAATACATTAAGATTAGAGTCAAATGAGTGTGATCTACTCTCATATCTTTGAATTTTCCCTGGAAGGAATGGACAACTCAGATACATGGCAATAACCTCCGGGATGATTTTGGCCTAGAGACTTTCTAGTTCATTACCTTCCTTAGCATTTTAGTCTAGAGAAAACCAATTTCAATTCTATTAAAGAGATTCTTGCTATTATGACTCTTTGTCTCTCTCTTCCATTTTTTTAAATTTAAGATTTTTTTCTTCAGCCGTATCTGAACATATTTCGAGAGACAACATCCCTTTTGCTTTATACTCTGCTGCTTTGAAATAGGTTGTATTTATAATATGATCTTGCACAATAAATTACTACAAAATTTCTGAAATACATGGTGCCAATTACAATGGAATATTAACACTCAAAGCATTTTGATTGGTTATTTACATCCACAATTAGTTGAACTACTAAGAGAATTGAGAAACATATTTTTTAGCATGTCAAAATTGATTAGCTTACATTTATACTTTGCTCTTAAGTTACAGAAAATCAAAGTCAGAGCATTTGCACAGTGTTGCCAGTCACGAGTACTTTCTGCATATGCTGCATCCTTGTCAGTTATTAAATCAGTGTGCTTCATTTTCCCAGCGTAGCCTTATGCTACTGCAGAAGTGATGTGAACAGTGGAAGCAAGTGCTTGAATTTTGCCTGAATTTCTCAAATAATCCAAGCAGAAATAGAAAGTTTGCTTGAAGCACTGTTGTTATCCTTCTCTTCACAAGTTAAGTCATCCCCAACCTGTCAATCAAATGTCCTCTCTGTTAGACGGTTCCACTCTCTTAACCACCATTGCTCAAAATGTCTAGACCTCATACATTTTCTTATTTTATTCTTGGAAACACTCTTTAAAATATAGGCCCCATTTTAGATAGAGAATATTTATATACATCAGAATGAACTCTAGCAACATTTTTTGTAAGTAAAATACTTTATTATGCATTTCTATATAAAATTTTCCAATCCTTCATACCAACATGATTACGTTTTCTCCACTATATAAGTCATTATGAAAATCAACATATTATATGTGGCTATAAATATTGTGAATTTGTAAATAAACAGTAGAATATACACATCCAAATATTGTTAATGCCTTCAAAGTAGTCACTTTTGTAGGTTGTGTGTTTATTCAGAAGTAACTATCACCTTGCAAAAAAGGATTTTGAATTTTTCTTGGAGAATTAACTTGAATGTCTGTGATAGATTCATTAAATTTCTAGAATTCTCTACCCATAAAGAATATATTCATGTCATCACTGCTCCACAACCTCATCAAATATTCTTCCTGGTCAAAAATAAAACTTTGAGGGCTTCCCTGGTGGCACAGTGGTTGAGAGTATGCCTGCCGATGCAGGGGACACATCTCTCCTTCCAGAACAACACTATCCTGATTTTTATCATCAGAAACATCCTTGCTTTTCTTTACAATTTTTATCATTCAAGTGTGCATTCTTAGACATTACTGTATAGTCCAGTTTTCTAAGCTTGGTATGTAATTTAAATCTCTTTTAAGCTACGGGGTCATTTTCTATCCCTTATTTTCTTTAAATTTTTAGATGCTAATTATTAGGCCATTTGACATGTAGAGTTTCCCATAGTCTGGATGTTATAGATTGCATGCATAATGTGTAATGCAAAGGGCTATTTTGACCTCTGTATTCTTGTAAACTGGCCACTGGATCCAGAGACTTGATCAGACTTAAATTTGATCCCTTTGTCAAGACCACGTGTGATGGTGTGTGTGATGGTGTGTGTGATGGTGTGTGTGATGGTGTGTGTGTGTGTGTGTGTGTGTGTGTGTGTGTGTGTTTTCAGGAAGCACATCTTATTTGGTTTGGATTCTGGATTCTTTCTGATGTTAGCTTCAGTTTCTGACTAACACCTAGATCTTTCATCTGATTGGAGGTGTAAGTGAGGACATCTTGGATCTGTACAACCCACCCCCTACCCCTCCCCGCCCAGCTGCCAGCTGACTTCCACTGTATTAGTGTTCCCAAAAGACCAGTAGTAAGAAACCACCCAGCTGAGCCCAAATTGCTAACCCAAAGAATTATGAGCAAATAGAAAGGTTGCTTTAAGCCATTCAGTTTTCAGGTGTTGTTTTACATTGCAGTAGATACCTGACGCAATATATTTAAAGATAAAATGTTCTGAGTTCATACTGATATTTCCAATTCAAATTAGACTATAGGCTTCCTACCTAACCTCTTTCCCAATATATCTAGATCTTCTTCTTCCACATTAAGAAACCTATTCCTGAAGAACACAGAGGATGGTAATTTCTCATTTGCTTTATTTCACAGTATCCACAAAAAGACTCAGAAAAACAATAATACTCGTATTATCAATTGTGATTACTAAAAAATATTAAATGTTTTTAACATGCAGTCACCAAATTCTCCTTGCAGATTTTAATGTTTGATTATATCTACGTCATCAGATTTCTAAGTCATTAAATATTATACTCACTCCCATTTAACCCTCACTTAATCTCAATTTTACATCTATCTATATATTTAATGCATACCACAGGTCATTACATCAGTGTTTCTCTAGTCATTTTAGGTCTCTGAAGCTAATTCCCTATAAGCTTTACCCTGTGTGTTAGGATAAAAACAAGGGAACTCTCTTCCTTGTGTTTTGTGTATTGGTAACAGCTTGTGACTTTCATAATTGAAGGTCAGTTTTACGGGATATAAAAAGCTTATCACATTCTCTTTCTATGAGAATCTTATATATTTACTCTATTTTCTTCTGAAATAAAACATTGCTGTTGGAAAGCCTGATGATAATCTAATTTTCTTTGCCACAAACGTCACATTTTTTTCCCCTAGATATCCAAAAGATTTGTGTTTCCTTTAGTTTAAATTCCAGGAAATGTGCTAGGTTATGTGATGTCCCAGATCTATATTGCTGCATATCAAACTACCCTAGAACTTAATAACCAAAACAACAGCCATGTTATAAGGCTCACACGTTTTGTGGGAAAGAAATTTGAAAAGGACACAGAGGGGACAACACTTCTCTATTCCATGATGTCTGGACTGGAAAACAGATAACTAAGATAGTTTCTTCAATTTCATCTGGTGGCTGGCATTGCATGACTGAAGGCCAGGATTGGCTACAACCATTAGCTGGAGCACATGTATGCCGTTCCTAGAGATGGTGGTCTCAGTGTTATTGATATCCTATGCAGACATTGAGGGCTCCTTTATTCCCAGTGAATAAAGGGGAAGCTACAAGATCTTTTATGAATTTCTTCATACTCTGTGGTCAAAGCATTCACAAGTCTGCCCAAATTAAAGAAGAAGGGATGTAGTCCCCCAACTGGATGGTTGCTGTCTTAGTCAGCTTGGGCTGCTATAACACATTACCATAGAGTGGGTAGCTTTTAAACAATGGAAGTACATTTCTCACAGTTCTGAGCCTACGATGTCCAGGATCTAGTCACAGGTAGGGCCTGCTTCCTAATTCATAGAGCCATTTTGTACTCATGCCCTCACCTGGTGGAAGGAACAAGGGAGCTCTTCAAGGTCTAATCCCATTCATGAGGGTTCTGCCTTAATGACCTAATCACCTCCCAAAGGGCTCTACTTCCAAATCCAATCACATTGGGGGTTGAATTTCAACATAAGGATTTTGGGAAGACATAAATGTTGTCTGTAGCAGGAGAAATATCAAAGAATTTGCAGCCATGTTTTAAAAGTTACCAATCTATCCTCTATCTAAAACATTACATCTGGTCTTCTGTCATTTATACACGCCTTTATTGATAAAATTGCCTAACAGTCTTCTCTCATAAGGCATCAGGCTCAGGCTCATTGTTGAAGATTAGTTTAGAAGAGATCCAGGTGTGGATGAAGTTCCTGATCTGCATCCCTCTTGATCTTATTTGCTTATTGTCAATATTTGTCACTTTCTCTCAAATCCTTATTCTCTCTTTATGATTTTTATTTTTTTCCTTTTTAGCTTATATTTCTAACAGGACTGTATTTTTTATGTTTATTTCCTTTTGTTGTTCATCCTAGTTTAGATTTCTTGTTTAAAATACATTTTCTTTTACTTCTAATCGTGAGTCTGCTAGCTCACTTCTAAGGGTTTTGTCATCTGAAAAACTGTTTTTCTTTCATATATTGTGTAATTTTTCTTAATTTATTTTAGCTCATTTTGAAATAGTACAATACAGTTTTAAGCTGTTATGTTTTGAGCCTGACTTCCTGGTGGGCTTTTGTTTCCTGTAAGGAAGTTATTCTCTTCCTTATTCTTATTTTCCTTAGAGTAACTTTGTATGGGATTTGACACTGATATTTTCCTGTTACTCACATGCATGTGATTTTAGTTTTCCTGAATTCTAAGACAGGAGGTTGGATTAGATAGTTTTTCTAACTTCACATAAATTTTGGGTACTGTTAAAAAAAATGATACCTTATTTTATGAGATTTCCTGGCTGTGTTCCCAAGCCCACTTCCAAATAGATCTTCTCTCATTCCTTCATATCTGTTATTCCTATCCTGCTCCAGTTATTACTGCTCTAAGCAGTTTCTGCTTAGAGTGTGGCCCTCTCTTAGAAGAGAGTCTTGACTGGTCAGTTTTAAGAGTTCACAGGGTATAGAATATCTAGGCAGCTTCAGCACTTTCCACTAACTGCATATATACACACATTAATGGAGTGAGCAAAACTCCTCCCAGTTTCAGCGGCCAGCTTCTAACTGGTTTTCCATGCCTTCCATGCATACATGTTGTTATTCTGTGGGTCCCTGTTCTCACTTCCATCAGTCACCCCACTGCTTCTCTCTCACCAGAGGAATATAACACACAGTTGCTGTGTATTGCCGGTTTAATTCTATCTACTTACAATTAGAGTTTGGGGAAATACCTTGTCATCTAGGTTTGCTGTAAATTTTGAACATGTGTGCTTAATCTTGTTATCTAGTCACTGTTAATATTTGGAGATTTGGCAAGACCCCAAAAATATGCTTTCACCATTTACTATTTTCCAAAAAATTCTGAAGACAATTTCAAAGAGTTTTCTGAATACCATTTGAGAAAGGGTAACATAATAATGGCCATCTTTGAAAGGAGATCACTAACATATGTCTGGTATATTAAAACCAAGCTTAATATTTTATAGCTATGTCTCACATTATATATATTTCTAATGAAAAATGATGAAAAGTAGTGTGGAGCTCAATGTCATTTTAAATTGTAGCTTTTGGAAAAAAAACTGCTTTCCCTTTATATAATCCTATTTTTATCAGAAAAACTCAATAAGATGAATAACTTAATTTGCAGTGTTCCCTTTTAATGTCAGCTTTATATTGAATGTAATGCAAAAAGCACACATATATCTGTAGACTAGACAAATATATAACAGCTTCTTATGCACAGGAAATAATATACTTTGAGAAGGACTAAGGCCATTAGAATATAAAATTGAATGAGTTTCTATGTTATCTTAAGGAATAAGGTGAATTTTTTCTCACTGAATAATTCTCTAGCAAAACTAGGAAATTGCTCTGTAACCAAGATATGTCCTTTGATCCACGAGGCTCCACAGATATAATTTCCTCCATGTTTCTAGATTCACTTTGATAAATTTTTCTGAAACCCCAGATTATTCTGGAAGAGGTAGTGTAATTATATTATTAGTTATCAATTCATTACCAGTCAAACTCCAGAACAAATACTGTTTTCCTCTTTATATGTTAGGGTAATGGCTGCTGGTCAAATTTCCTCTACATTTCTAGCAGTTACTAAAAATCTATGCATGGATATTTACTTTTTGTGATAACATTGAGTAAAGACAAAAACTAGTTAGTGCTTTCTAGGAATATAACTTAATGTGTCTTTAGAGAAGATCCCATTTCTTATAATGAAGCATAATTTGTCATAGATTTTATAGATATAAGATATCAGTTAGAGTTGTTGTAACATCCACCTCTCATCGCTCAAAAGGTAAGGCATGATATTACCTACTCTGAATTGAATATTGAAGTTCCATTTATACTGGACCAAATTAGAGCAATGTAGACAACCTGAACTTTTATTTCTTAGAGTTCTAGCTCTAAATCATATGCACAAAAAAAAGTTCTCTTGTGTTTATATACAGAAACATATATACATGTACATATATATACATATATATGCTAGTATGTATTAGTATGTACATATGAATTATTATGCATTATATATAATTAATTATTATTATGTATTAGTATGTGTGTGTATATATGTGAGAGCTGCCATATATATACACATATATATATACATATATATATATATATATATATATATATGCAAGAGCTGCCATACCAACACAAAATACCACAAACTGGGAAGCTTAAACAACAGAATTAATTTTCTCACAGCTCTGGAGGCTATCAAGGTGCCATTGGGATTAGTTTGCGGGGAGGCATATCTTCCTGGCTTATAGATGGCTGTCTCTTGCTGTCTCCTCAAATGGCCTTTATTCAGTACACACATGGAGAGAGAGAGATTTTTGATGTCTCTTCCTCTTTTTATAAGGACATCAGCCCTATCAGATTAGGGCCACAACTTTATGACCTCATTTAACTCAGTTACTTCCCTAAAGACTCTATCTCCAAATATGTCATATTGAGGGTTAGGGGAGACATGATTCAGTCCATTATATATATAAATACTCAAATATACATATAAGCATGTGAACAAATCATACAGACACAGACAGTCAGGAGCACACTATATATAGATGAGCATTGTTAAAAGTTTAGTTGTAGATAACTTTTTGGAAATGTGGTAGTTAAATTCCCTGTCCTCTTAAATTCCCTGTCCTCTTTTCTTAAATCTAAAGTCTATTTAAACCATAGTTTAGCTATATTTTATATTTACAACAAGAACTATGGGTTGCTATTGCAACACTAGAAATTAACTAATACTAATGTAAAACCCTAAACTGAATTCTTAATGGTGGTTTAATACTTTTTTTTTTTCTTTGCAATTGTGAATTTTGATGCTGGAAACATAGGTAAAAGGGGATAAACAAAGAATTTTACAGAATCTTAGGATAGAGGTGGTGAACACATTTTCCATTATATTAGCAAATGCTAATATAATTTTCTGGGTTGTCTGACAATACTTTAAAAGACATAGTTTCTTTATTTGGATAGAGGTTGCTCCTGAGCGCCTCATGCTTAGATTTGAGTTTGATAGTGTTCCTAGGTCACAAGCATAAGGGGGCAGGGAGGGGGAGAAAGAGGAAGAGAGAGAGATTGAGATTGATTTGGGGGTGATTTTTGTATATTTCTATTCCCCTACCAGCTCCAGCAGGAGCAGTCACAGTGGCACTGCCCTCAGAATTCCTGAGGTGGAATCTCTTAAAGCTCTGAGTCATCCCGATAAGACTCTCCAAAAATATTCACAGTCACATCCACAGAATCTGCCTAATTGGTTATCAGGATTAATGCCATCAAGCCCTTTATCTCTTTGGTTTGGTCACCACAGGAAACTTGATATTCCCGATATCCCATATTTAACACACACAATGATGCTGACTAGCGTTATTTTAAATTCAAAACCTCCTCTCAATTCCTTATTCTCAACTAATGTGCTTTCTGTTTTACATCACTGATGAAAAGAAGCAATAGCACAAGTTTGCTTTTTTATATCTCTGATAAAACAGCAATTGGAAGAGAAATTCTACGTGTGCTCCACCAAGCTACTAACCTACACACTCTGCCTTCCCTCCTTGTATAATAAGGTCTGTTCTCCCATCTAAGGCAACTTCTTCACTTGCAGGGGATCACGTTCACTCTTCACTCAAGGAAATCAGTTCTGAAGTTGTTTCTTCCCAAATAGCATCAATTGTTTCTTCTATTGTCTCAGTCCCATCAACAGACAAACATGCTGTAGTCCAGTTTTTTAAAAAAGTTGCTCTGACTTCTCACTTAAGCAATCATCTCCATCTCATTTCTCAGCTCTACTTATATAGCAAAATTCCACAACAATGTTTTCTATACTCATTGTTTCCAGTTCCTGACTTCCCATTCTCTCAGGAATCCATTTAGTTCACCATTATTCTACTGCAATGGCTCTCTCATGAATGATATTAGGAAAATTATTTAACCTCTCTGAGCTTCAGTTTCTTCATCTGTAAATTTGAAATTTTATTTTCTGTTTAGAAGGGTTGTGGGAGGATTCAATAAGAATGTCATATTTGCATTCTACTGTCTGAGAACATAGCCAGTGAAAAGTCCATTTATAAACCCAAGAAGAAGGCCACCTTACAAAGACTGAGGCAGAACTGGGACATTGTCTCTTAGAAACCACTGAGACTGCGGATGGGGCTGTGGAGAGAACACAGGTACTGATTAGCTACAGTCTGGTCATTTTACTGAGAACTTTCAGGTGGAAGAAGACTCCCTTATACATTTGCTTACTAAACTCAGGAAGTAATGACAGCGTATTTGATCTTCATGGCACTTGTTACAATTTCAAAATCCTATGCAATAAAGATGTCTTCTCCCACATCTAATAGGTTAAAATATATGCTGGAGCTTGTACTACTGGCTCATGAGCTGTTAAATATTCCAAAATTTTGTAAGCCAGTTGTTACTCTGCTGGTAGCGTGAAAATGACCATGGAGGAAGTATTTATAACACAGAAACTGGCAAACACTATGAATCAGGGCATTAATTAGTAACTGATTTACCAACCAACACTGCATATTATAATATGATAGTCATATGATTCCCTGTGTTACTTAATTATATTCAATTTGACTTTTAATTTTTATTTATTTATGGCTGTGTTGGGTCTTCGTTTCTGTGCGAGGGCTTTCTCTAGTTGTGGCAAGCAGGGGCCACTCTTCATCGGGGTGTGCGGGCCTCTCACTATTGCGGTCCCTCTTGTTGCGGGGCACAGGCTCCAGACGCACAGGTTCAGTAGTTGTGGCTCACGGGTCTAGTTTCTCCGTGGCATGTGGGATCTTCCCAGATCAGGGCTCGAACCCGTGTCCCCTGCATTAGCAGGCAGATTCTCAACCACTGCGCCACCAGGGAAGCCCTTCAATTTGACTTTTATTCTATCTCATAAATTTTTCACATTTAAACAATTTCAACAATTGTGAAGAGATTTACAAATCAAATAGGAACTACTTGAGGAGAATCTAAAACCTAGGGTACACTGAAAGCCTTAGAATTACTCTAGTTTCCATCTCACTAAACTAAATAATAGTACAGTCCAGCTGAATTTCTTACTTCCCCTTCATGTGAGAAGGTCTCATTTTAAGATCATAATATCCCTAAAAGAGCTCTTAAGCTTCTCAGACTGAGTTTGATGGTCTCAAAAAAAGATTGTTGAGCATGCATATGAAAATGAGTCCTATTATTAGATGAAACAAAATATAGCTATGTGACAAATACAATTTCCTATAACATTTCTTCAAAGGAAGCTACTTATGTCATTATGAAACACTCTTCCCCAATAATTTATTCTAGTTTATTCTCTATAAATATTATGGTTTCCAGTTACAAATGTAGTTAAAATATCCAGAGCATCCTGCTATCTGATTTCCATCACACTAAAGCTATGTTTGACTAATGACTACTTGTATAACTTCTTGTTTTACAATATTCTTCCTAATCCTAAATCACTCTCAAAGCCAGTAATAGGTTCTGATGTGTCATGTCACTCAGAATAAAGCTCCTCATGTATTTTTGATACCACTCAGACTAGGGCAAGGTAACTCTCAACATAAAATTTTTGCTGTGAACTTTCCAGGGGAAGAACTTTTGTAAGGATGTTTTTAAAAATCTTTTTTAACCCATGCTGAATTTTGCTGAGTAACAACTCCCTAAGCCCCGACAGCATCACCCTTCTAAAATGGTTGCCTGATACAATCTCACATAAACCATCTCTTAGTTCTTTGAATTCTGAGCCTTTGTTAGTTTTCAACTCTTTTAATTTGAGGTGATATTTACATTTAATCAGAATATCTGTCTCTATTTTCCACGTATTTACATTGAGATTGTGCAATGTACCAATAAACATTGATGCTGTGCCTTAACACTAAGTTTAAAAACTCCTGAAGGGACCATATATTTTTAGTATTTTAATTTTTTTATTTGCTCAGTGTCTAATATGATCAGCACCCCCAGAAGGCATGCAGTGTGTGTTGAAAGATCCTTACTTGTTTGTCAGATTTGCATAACAGGTATAATAAATCTAGAAGATATTATATGTAACTAGAAGAATCATCAATTTAGTTATAAAATGGAATATTGCAATATGGCTTTTTATATTTAAGGACCATAATGCTTTCAAAGGAGTCAATGATTTTATGATGATGAGACATTTTAAATATTTTGGATAAAACTGACATTTCCAGACCCACCACACTGGTCAAATTGCTCAAATTATCTTGTTATTCTGGTCTTATAATTACAGCTTTATTTGGTGAGAAGAATTGTAGTGGTGTACTGAGTTTCAAGAACTTGGACCAGGGTTCAGTAACAGACAATATGAGGAATTTCAGAAAGTCTGAACAGTGAAATTAAGTTTATCAATACATAAGACTAAGGTCCAGACTTATAGGAAGGTTGAATTAGGGAGATCTGACAACAGGTGCTGGAGTTTGGTAAAACGTTTCTAATTTCTTGAAAGATAGAATTATGTGCCAAATGGGCTATCAGTCCAGAAGAAATCACACTCAAAAAGAGAATCAAACCAGGGTTTATTCAGCAGAGACAATACCAGATTTAGGCACTGAGAACCAGGCTACACAATTAATGAAAAGGCTGACATGACTAGCTTTCTTCCTAGAATGCTCGTAGAGTCTAGGGCTGAGGAGCAGTCTACAGATTGGTATTAAATAATATCATGTGGAAAAGAGGAGACAAAATCCAGAAAGAACATTGGGGTTTTATTACATGATTGGCAAATATGATTATCCTACAGAAAAAGTTGTTTGTAAGGCAGAATATAAACAGATTTCTGGGATCTGTATACAATATGTTCCTCAAACTTGTGTCAAAACTTGTCTTTTTCTATCTCCGTTTTATCCATCCCTAAATCCCACAATTCATTTAGAAGACAGAGACAGAATCACTGAATAAAACAATATCAGCAAGCTGGTCATAAATGCGTTTTAGTCCAGAAAGCATTTGAAATGTTTAGCATACCTATGTACATAACTATTAAAATAGCGTTTCTGATCAAAACATTTGCTTTCAGATATGTACAGATTTAGTAAACTTGCTTTAGGCTTCTTGAGAAACTGCAAAATTTATAGGTAACTCTAAATGTTAAGCAGTGCACTAGAAAGTTATTTGCATTAATATACTGAAGCATAAATGTTTCTCTAGTTAAACATTCATAAGGAAGTGTTGGTAAAGCCTCAACTGACTGACTTCTATATATTTTCTTAAAATATACACTTCATTTGCTCAACTAAAATTTAACTAGAAGATTCTACACAGAAGTGAAGAAATAGGTCTTATTCAGAAATTGTGAAGGGCAAGTGTTTATAATCATTAGATTTTGTTGAGCAGAAATAACTGATATAGGAAAAGGAGGGACTTCCCTGGCCGTCTAGCGGTCGGGGAACTAGGATCCTGCATGCTGCGCAGCATGGCCACAAAAAAAAAAAAAAAAAAAAAAAAAAAAAAAGGAAAAGGAACCTAAATGTGCCCCTTTTAATTCATTCACTTTAGAAAACATAAAACATATGTACTAAAGTGTGTAAATTAGTTACATTGCACATCAACATAAGGATGATCTGTGAAATTATAGAATTAATTAGAATAATGTTAATTCCATGTATAAGCATAAGAGTTTTACTTAAAAAGACATATTTTAAAAAGATCATATAGTTCACCAAAGTAACATATCAGTGTATTTTTCTTTATTTCATATAAAAAAATATTTTCCAGAACAGAAAAAATAGGTTTAATATTATTTTCATATGGAACATTTTACTAATCTTTCATCAAACTTCAATATATGTTTATACAATATATAAAACCTTCCACTAATTTTAGTCAATTTAAATTTCAAAACAAATATAAAAATCAACCAGGTAGTGCTGATGGTACACCCCGGTGGTGCAGTGGTTAAGAATCCGCCTGCCAGTGCAGGGAACAGAGGTTCAAGCCCTGGTCTGGGAAGATCCCACATGCCGCGGAGCAGCTAAGTCCATGCGCCAAAACTACAGAGCCTGTGCTCTAGAGCCCACAAGCCACAACTACTGAGCCCATGTGCCACACCTACTGAAGCCCGTGCACCTACAGCTTGTGCTCTGCAACAAGAGAAGCCACCACAATAAGAAGCCCGCACACCGCAATGAAGAGTAGCCCCCACTCGCCGCAACTAGAGAAAGCCCGCATGCAGCAACGAAGACCCAACGCAGCCAAAAATAAAAATTAATTAATTAATTAAAAAAAATCAACCAGGTAAAGTATAAAATGGGGCTAATTATCCAAATAACACTTATCCATTTCCAACAGATTCTCTTTCACGTGGTTATTATTTTCTGAAATGTGTTCTGTAATTTCCATTGAATCATCCTCCTTAGATTTTCTTAGGTTAGACACTGCCTGAATTATGCAAACAAATGAAACTATGATTTTATTTCTATTATTTACTCAGTAATTTAAAAAAAGAAACTTCCTGAAAATTTTTGAAGGAATAATTTCAAATTTTTTATAATTTTTATTGGTGTATGGTTGATTTACAATGTTGTGTTAGTTTCAGTTGTACAGCAAAGTGAATCAATTCTACATATACATATATCCATTCTCTTTTATATTATTTTCCTATGTACATCATTATAGAATATTGAGTAGTGCTATACAGTACCACTGTGCTATTACAGTAGGTCCTTATTAGTTATCTGTTTTATGTATGGGAGTGTGTATATATCAATCCCAACCTCCAGATTTATTCCCTGCCTTTCCTCCCTGGTAACCATAAGTTTGTTTTCTACATCTGTGACTTGAGCTGGAAGAAAGAGTGGTGGAAATCACTGCCATAAAACAGAATAAAGAAATAAGAATGGGGGCTTCCCTGGTGGCACAGTGGTTGAGAATCCGCCTGCCAATGCAGGGGACACGGGTTCGAGCCCTGGTCTGGGAGGATCCCACATGCCGCGGAGCAACTGGGCCCGTGAGCCATAACTACTGAGCCTGCGCGTCTGGAGCCTGTGCTCCACAGCAAGAGAGGCCACGACAGTGAGAGGCCCACGCACCGCGATGAAGAGTGGCCCCCGCTTGCCACAACTAGAGAAAGCCCGCACACAGAAACGAAGAGCCAACACAGCCAAAAATAAATAAATAAATTTATGAAGAAAAAAGAAATAAGAATGAAAAGAAATGAGTACAGTCTCAGAGACCTCTGGGACAACATTAAACACACCAACTTTCACATTATAGGGGTCCCAGAAAAAGAAGAGAAAAGAAAAGGGCCTGAGAAAATATCTGAAGAGATTATAGCTGTAAACTTCCTTAAAATGGAGAAGGAAACAGTCACCCAAGTCCAGGAAGCACAGAAAGTCCCATACAGTATAAACTCAAGGAGGAACATGCTGAGACACATATTAATCAAACTGACAGAAATTAAATACAAAGAAAAAACATTAAAAGCAACAAGGGAAAAGCAACAAATAACGTGCAAGGGAATCTCCATAAGATTATCAATTTTTAAAACTGAAAATAATAACAACAACATACACAAACAGGACAATTACAAATGTTCATCTAACAATCTTACAAACATCTTTATTTTAAAAATGAAAGAACAATGCCATACTGTTACAAAAATTGAGTGTAATGCATCCAAGGACATGATGTTTAGAATAATAACTGCCAACCTAACTACCATATATGGTGAAGAAAATAATCAAAATTCAATAGTTAACATATTAAAAATAAATATTTAAATTTATGGATTAGGATTATTAAATACATAGTTAATTATCAATAATATAAACTAATTGATATTAACTAGTTGAATATAAACTAATCGAAAACAATATGGAGAAATGACCAATAGGGAAAGGTTTGCACATATAATCAGGAATTAAAATATTTTTATATTAAAGATATTAATTAGTGTGCATAGCTGCCACACTTTAATATGATTTACATGTAGTCATTTGAATCAAGCATTTACCAGCAAGATTTTTACCAAATTCTGAGCCTGGATACATCTCTATCCTTTTGAAATCAGGGCAATGCTTAGGGGACCTTATTAAAGAGAATAAAATTGCAAAAATAATTAGCATGCCTGTGTTCATTTTATAAACCGAAATGCCAGGAAGTGTCCTTTAGCTACAGGCTCCAAAACTTTAAATGCAAAGTAAAATATTTCTAGGTGCAGAGGAAGGATTTTGTAGTAAGTGTGGATTGAGGAAAGGACAAAACTGATAGCTGTTGAAAAGAAATAGGAGAAACTCAATAAACATTTTATGCAGAAATGAGATGAGCTGCTCATGAGATGTGATTACTCTTGACATTCATATCCTTCTTGTCCTGCTTCAGCATGGTTTATAATATACAGTAACCTACACACATGTCAGAGCTTTCCTGGACTGTTCTACAGCATGGTCCTAAGACTATTTTTCCAGCAGTACCCCAAGTATTACCGTACTTCAATGACCAAGACCAATACTGACCATGAAAATTAGCAAGTAAGATGTGATGCACCATTACCACTGTTATTGACAGGGAATTAATAACACTAGTGCCACTGAAAAGGGTTGAGGAGTTTGTCCTTATACCCAGCCAATTCCAAGGGTTAGGTAAGGACAACACAAATGAACTCATTATGAAATGGAAAGTACTTACAAAGGCTACTTAAGCTTTCTAAGTGTCATTCATGTTGTGTATATTTTTACAGTGTCTGTTTCTTTTCTCTCAGTCATTTCCCTGCCTTTAAGAAGACTTGTTTTATTTTCATTATGTGTATGAAATCTTTCTTTGTTATCTTTCATCCCAGACTACCTCTGTTTGCAATTCGGAAACTCAGTTTGTGATGTTTTCCTTCTTCATAAGAGAAATTTAATATCAAACATGAGCTACTGTACATCAACTTAAATTTCAGACTGATTATTTTAGTTGGGCAGTTGACCTGACATATTTTGCAATGACATGTTATGATTTATTTAATTGTTAATGATATTAAGAACAAGAGATATCTGTCAATTAATGTTTTTAAAGCTAAACAAGGCAAAGAGGAAGATGCTAGTATTGTCATGGAAACTAGTAAAGTATAGCAAGGGAAGTGTTTCAAATTCTGTGAAACCAAAACTAAGATATACCATAATTAGAGGGAATAATCAAACTACTTTTAGGAATAAAGCACAAAAACTATTGATAGGAAAAAAGTAAAATTTAAGGGGTAAAAATACAAGGAACCAAACTATTAGATATGAGGCTAAAAAATAAGTTGAACACAAACTATTAATGAAATTTTGATCTATAGAAAAGTCCAATTTATACTGAAAAAGGAAACATGTATAGATTGCCAAGAATAAAATATTTTGAAAATTAAATGATTCCACATCTTTGAATATTAAATACTGTAATAATGTTACCATATGAGGATGCAATTTACTTCTCTTGATAATCAGTGGCAAAGCTTTTTAAGGGATCTGAGGCATGAAAATTGAAATTGAAATTTTAAACATAACCCTAAATAAATTGGGTAGTTTGTATTAATGACATTTAGAAAATAATGTTATTTGTCTAAATATTTCCACTCATTTTGAAAAATATTACAAGTGTATGGACAAATTATCTAAATTACTATCTAAAATACAATATAGAAAAATTATAAAGTGTTCTTTTTATTTGTTTGTTTTCCTCCTTATTCAAGCTAATGTTCCCAGGAAACCTTAAAATCTACTTATCTAGATGTTTAAAACCATCTTCTTACCTTGTTTTACATATTTAACATTCCATTTTTATACAATGCAATAATTTAATTATCTTACTATGTAATATACACTTCGAATATTTCCTTTAGTCTATGGAGAAAACTATAGAGTTGGAATAAATAGGATAGACTACTATGTTGTTCCAAAGAATTCAAAACGAGATGTTTTGAATAATCTGTTAACTTTCCACACTAAAGCCGTAAGAATAATCCTAAAGAAAAGCTACAGCTACAAAACAAAGATAAATCAAAAACAAGAACCTAAAGTGTTCAATTCTCTCATCCATTTTACATTCATTCTGATTGTGTAAAATTAAAATTCAATTTGTAAGAGATAAACTTTGATCAATTAAGGGAAAATTTTCAACCAAATTATTTAACAAGTACTTATTCAGGCAGTCAGTATCTAATAATGATTTGTTGGCTAATCCTCCCTGTTATTCATACTTTCTAAGCCATGATGAAATCAAATCTCTTCTCTCTCTCCCTCTCCCCCCCCACCTCCCTCTCTCTTTTCTTGCTAGAAAGACACTATAAAGATCATATATGCTACCTAATTTAGTGTTCATTTAGAGAAACTAAAGATCCAAGATGTTAAATAGCCTCCCCAAAAGTCATACAACTCACTCTCGGATGAATTACATCTAGAACTCAGGGATCTAGACTCCTCTCTGGTGCTAAGTTGCCCTTAATTCCTAAGTATACAGCAATTTCCCAGTAATTTTTAAGTTATGAGCAGATGTCAGATGAGCAATGAACTCTGAAAGCTGTATAAACGTGAATAAAGTTTAGAGTGATAATCAAACAAAACTTACAACAAAGTGTATTTAGCACATGCTTAATGGATACACAATCCGTATCCTGCCACAAGGTAATTGGGGTATAAATAGTAAGCAAAGATCATAAATGAGCACAATTAGTCTTTTAAATGGGCAATTGTATTGTTTTATCTCTTTAATTTTTTATGTTCTAGGTCATTAGTTATCCCTGATTCTAGTTTACCATTAGCTGTGTTTGGTCAAACTCTGCCTGGAAACATTTCATGAAGCACAAAGGCACACACCTTCAAAATAGCACTTTGAAGGTGTCCTATAGATAAGTCACCCTGGGGGTGGGAAAGGCCTCTGGAAATCCAGGATTGTAAACCAAGTCTTATGAGGGAATTAGAGCAGTTTCCAGCAGTAAAATATTTTCATCAAAAAAGTAGTACAAAAAGTTCCAAACTTGAAAAGTTGCTTGTTGCTTCAAATAACAGAGCTATACCAACTGGGACTGCTGAGCTCAAGGTTAAAGTGAAAGTACAATGATAAGCAGGGCAGGAACAAGGAATTGAACTTGAAAAATGCTGGAGCACAAAGAGGCAGCTAAGGGAGAGGGAGGTTGAACCAGTGTGAATCACACTTGCCTGGCTCGCTGGGTCTTTAGGGGTTGGAGATCAGTGCCGAAATGCGTACTCTGCCTGTCTCACTCTTTGATAGCCTTAAGGTTAAAACTTCAGGAAAACAGCAGTTGACAAGTTAGAGGAAGACCACTGCCTAAAACTTGCTTCCCATTACGCTTGCTAATTTTTACATGAGGCAAGGCAATGTTACTATATTAGAAGAAACATCATTTCTTGCAGTTTGTTTACTGCCACTGAACTAACTTGCCTGCTTTTTAGCAAGTGTCCCTGGTTTAAGGAAAAGTTCATCTTAAATAAACAGGGAGCAGCAAAATAAACTATCATAGTACAATTGATGCATAACCCTTAGGGCTTTCATTGAGAGGAAAGATTATTTTAGGCGATTTTGACTTTGATAATCAGAAATGTCAGAAAAAGGTGAAGAAAGATATTGAAGATTAAAGATGAGCGTTTTAGCAAGATTATTTTAATTTATCAAAATCTTTATGACAATGCTTTTGTAATTGTAACCAATAAATGAGTTATAAAATCATTTTGAGGATACACAACCAGCATTTAAATAATAACTAGAAGAGAACAAAAATATAATAGAAACTATAATAGTGCATGATTTATTGTAAGCATAAGTATCATTTGATGAAATTTTTGTCTCTGTATTGTTTTATGTGTGTGTGTGTGTGCATGTGTGTGTGTTCTGGCTCTCTATGCTACCGATGTGTTTATTATTTGAGTCAAAGAAAACCCAGCAAAACTCTACCCCCCTCAAAAACAAAACAAAACATTGAAAATCACTACCCCTTCTCCAAGGTGCAAACTGAAAAGGATGAATGCCCTTGACTGTACAAATAATCCTATAGGAGGTAAAGTCACAGTAACCCACCAAATCTTTACTTCTCAAAACCACCTTATTTTCCCTATGTAAAAGTCCTCCTCTCTGAACCTAATTTTATTTTCTCTCACATACACAAACATCACATACAGAGTCACAGCTCACACAAAGAATATCCTACAGAATATTACACTGACAAATGCTAATTAGCTTAAAATTTTTAACAGTTTGCTTTCTTTTTTCTCAAAATTATTTAAAATTGGTACATCTTTTCTTCACAGTTTTTCAGAAGGAACCTGTAAAATGATACAAACTGCCTTCCGCTCACTTTTTCTATTTTGAATTACTACAGCTACATCAAACTCACACACACTTATACACTTACCAACAACAGAAATAACAGGAAATCTTCAGAAAATCATTATTATCAACAGGCTCCAGACCATCCCCCTACCTATTTTCTATTCATAGATAAATGGGCAGAATAACAGCATTCCATCTGGTTTATCCCACTGGGTTTCAAATATGCCATCTGGCCCATTCTCCATAATTATATTCATCTCTTCCAACTACCTAACAAGAATGCAAAAGAAATCCTGAATTTATCTGATTTCATGAGAAGTATTTATTGAACAATTATTCATTAAGGTTAAGTTTTTATGCAATCTTTTTTCCTGACTCAGTGTTATTTTAGGATGTTCTCACCTCTGTATCAATTTATTTCATGAAATGAGAGTTACCACTGTTTAACACACATCACATGGAAGACTGGGCTGGCTCCCATCTCTGTGTGATAAACATATGACCAGTACTATGGCCATTAGAGATTGGAAAGTCCTATGTGAGTTTGAGGAGAAAGAAATGGTACAAATATTCACACATATGCAGCTATAAGTCTGTATTTTACAATACAAAATTATCCTATAATAGCATTCAAAACTAGAATTTTTCTAAGATTTCAATATAAAATTTCCAATATGCAATGAACTGTGGCTTTTACAAAGTATAAGCTATTCAGTTTTGTTACTGTTTTGGGTTTTTTTAAATTCTTTTACTGTTCCAGCTTAATGAGGAAAAGCAATGGTGAAATTTAATAGGTCTTTTGCTAGAAGAGTTTTCTATCTAAATTACTTATGGAGCAGCAAATATGCTATGCGAGGGAAGTGTACAATGTTAAAACTCAGAGAGCGTAGCTCTGAGAGGCTTAAGTGACTGTGTGACTCAAGATTGGTGTAAGTAATAATATGGGTTAAGGGTAAGGTGCAGGTAGCAAAGGGGGCAGTATGTTTGTTTTCTTTCTAGGTACTTCAGTACATTAACCTTTCTGAATGACTGATAAGAACAATAGACTAAATGTAGATATCAGATTACTCAACCATTTCATGCCATGAGCTAAGGATTCATTTATTTAATTATTTGTTTTATGGTGGCAAAATATACATAAAATGAAATTTACCATTTTAACTATTTTTAAGTGTACAGTTCTGTGGCATTAAGTACGATCACGTTGTTGAGCCACCTTCACCACCATCCATCTCCACAAAGTCACAAACTGAAACTCTGTACTCGTTAAACAATAACCTCACACTCCCTCCCAGGTCCTGGCAACCACCAACTACTTTCTGTATCCATAAATCTGAGTGCTCTAGATACCTTGTATACAAGTATAATCGTACAGTATTTGTCCTTTTGCGACTGGCTTATTTCATGTAGTATATTGTCTTTGAGGTCTACCCATGTCGTAGCATGTATCAGAATTTCCTTCCTTTTTAAGGATGAATACTATTCCATTGGGTTGCTTCCACATTTTGGCTGTTGTAAATAATGATCCTATGAATGTGGAGGTGCAAATATCTGTTTAAGTCCCTGCTTTCAATTGTTTGAGGTATATATAATATCCAGAAGTAGAATTGCTAGATCGTATGGTAATTCTATTCCTAACTGAATTAAATAACAGTGAGAAGTCTGACTCCCAACATATACATTTACTAGCTTATTTATTCAATTCTAATATCCACGTATAGTGGTTTCAGAACAGTTGACCAGTACCTTCATGGGAAACAAATTTATCAACAGAGTACAGTGCATCTATAAAGTTCCTTTTGCTTTTAATCTTGTACACTCTGTTCATTTCCAAAGATGCTGAGGTTAACATCTTTATGTTCCTTCAGAGAGGTTGTACACATCTGCAATAGACTTAGGTAGATCCTTTTATTACATTCTGGATTTTGTCCTGGGGTCTGCAGCCTTCAAAAATATTTTTGTTTTAATTCGTATACTTTAAGGTTTCACTTTTGTACTGCAAAGTTCTATATATTTGGATAAATGCATAATGTTATGTATCCAACATTACCATATTGTACAGAATGGATTCTCTGCCCTAAAATATCCCTTATACTTTATCTCCTCAACATCCCCCTCTCTCCCTGAGCTACTGGCAACCAATCATCTGTGTACCATTTCTATAGTTTTGCCGTTTTAGAATGTCGCATGAGTAGTATATACTGTATGTAGGCTGTTCAGGTTGGTAGACTAGTTTGTTTCACTTAGCAATATGCATTTAAGATTAATCTAGGTCTTGGCATGGTTTGATAGCTCATCCATTTTTATCATTAAATAAAATGATACTCACAGTTTGTTTTTCTATTTACCTGTTCAAGGGCATCTTGGTTGCTTTCAGTTTAGGGCAATTATGAATAAAGCTTCCATAACATTTGCATGAATGTTTTCATGTGAACATACGCTTTCCAATCATTTGGGTACAAATCTATGAACACAATAGCAGGATCATATGGTAAAACTATGTTTATCTTTGTAAGAAACTGCCAGACTGTCTTCCAGTGTGGCTGTACCATTTTATATTCCCACAGCAATGAATGAGAGTTCCTGTTGAGGTTTGGTTTTTAACCAGCCATTTTGCAAAGGGATAACTGGATGAACTAACAAAACTCTATCACTCATTTAAACAATCTGTTAAATATCCTCAGTGATTTCTTGTATGACACAAAGTTTAGTAATGCTGAAGTAACAAAGGCGAGAGTTTCACAGTCAGGGCGACCTTGTTAACTCACAATATTGCTTTCCACTAAAATTTAGGGCTAATCTCTCTTGACTTTCACTACTTCTCTGTATTTCACTGACTTCCTAGTACCTTCCACATGGACTTTTCTGAAATAACTTTCATACCACAGTGGCACTGATTCTCCAAGCAGTCAAAAATCCATATGTAACTTATAGTCAGCCCTCTGTATAAGCAGTTCCTCTGTATCCATGCTTCTGCATCCGTGAGTTCAACCAACTTAGAGGATGTTGTAGTACTGTAGTATTTACTATAGAAAAAAAATCCACATATAAGTGGACCCACTCAGTTCAAACCCATGTTGAAAGATCAACTGTATTTTAGTAACAAACCTAACTCTACACCGTTAATTCTTGCTAAATGCTTTGTCCTCCTACTTAGCAGAGTAGATTGAAGAAATGTAACGGTTATTTTATAAAGAAATACATATGTGTGTGTGTGTATATATATATATATATATATATATATATATATAAAATGTATTAAGTAATGCCACCAGTCTAGGCTGCATCTAATAGAAACACTTGGGATTCTTCTTCTCATGCATGTTTCTTCACAACCAGAGAGAAGCTGACCTCCAATGTACCCAGAAACTGCATGACACTTACCACCTCTCTATTTACTAACTGACTAAGACACTGTCCCTACTGTACCTACACATACATTCACAAACTTACACTCTCATATTTTCCTTGAAATCATTCTTGGTGTTTCTGAGTAGTTTGGGATTGGCACAAATGAATTAAGAACAATCCATGATTGTTCAGAATCATTTCTTCTGTTTCTCCTCCATTCCTAATAGAGGCTTGAGAAGCCAGGATAGGGATGAAAAAGGAGCCTAGATCTCCTATCCCCCAGCTTCCCTACCCTTCCCCTCCACTCTCTGAGAGCCATGCCTCTACAATATTTTCAACTATTTTTCCTTCCTTCCCTGTACTCCCATTCCTGGCAAAGCTATCTCCAGAATTTAAAGTCTCTACCAAAAATTGTGAGCTAGTTATAACTGACTTGGGATTAATACATTTGTAAAAAAAAGTACTCATTTATGTCTTATCTAATGAAATTTATTGAGCACTTAAGATGTGCCAGAAAAAATATGGTAGCACATTTTACCTCAAAATAACTTCAATATCATCATCATCATCATTATTATCATCATTATCATCTCATCATCACTCCACAAACATTTATTAAAATCCAACTATTGTAGGAATTAGAATACAATGCTAAGAAAAGCACCTCTGGTCCCACACTTGCAATCTGGTGGAATAATAGTAAAGATTTGCACAGTAGATTACAATTTAAAAATACATTCAGTTATACCATGTATTTAGCTTTCTTTTGACTTCCTATCTCATAATTTATCTGGTTTTGTTAACTTAGCTGCTTGAACAATAGTATATATCATTTAACCAGGTGTGAACATAGATGTACCACTTTCAGGGAGGGGATGGATAGGGAGGTTATTTCAGTTTTAAGCATGCTACATTTGCTATGGAGCATTTAGTTATAAATATCCAGTGTGTAGACAGTTTACCTTAGTAGACTGGAACTCAGGAATGAGAGGTGGGCTAAAGATTGGGGATTCACGAGATATACTATTGGCAGATGAGGCCATGGATGAAACCACCCAGGAAGAAAGGTAAATGCGATGAGAACAGGAGAAAGGATTCTAATGTCTTACATCTAAGGTTAGGTTGGTCAGAGAAGCTTGCCTGGGAGACTTATAGGGCCAGTGGAAGATGGGTGAGAAACTAGGAGATTCTGCATAGTAAGAGAGCTTCCAAAAAGAGAGCGTAGTCAAACATGATTAAGATACAAGACTGAAATTTTCAAAGCAGATTCTGCAAATAGGATATGAATGATGAGGAAACCTACATTTGACAAGTAGGTTTAGAGAGCTGAAATGGATATTTTGTGTTTCAAGAGTGAATGTGGTTAAGGAAGTGAAGACAGCCAGGGTAGATGGAGACTGTATGATTAAGGATATTAAGAGCTTTTATTGTTGTTTTATTTTTTGTATTCACACTTCTAAAATCAAATCTTCTCTGTGTTCTCTTGTTTTATCTAATCTCCTCCCCTCCCCTCCTTTCTCCTTCCCGTTATACCAACTCTCCCCACCCTGCCAGTCTCTCTTAACCTCTTTCAAATTCTGTCTTTGGTGCCCTGAGACTACTCACCTACTTTTTCTGACATTGGAATAAGAACTTGGCTGAGAGGAAAAAAGGTTGAAATCATAAAATCCCTTATACAAGTTAGATTTTACTTCTGTAGTGCTGGCTTCAACATGCAGAGGGTGTTAAGGGGGGTTTGCTTCGCCTTGCTGAGCCTCCAATTGTCAGCTGACACTGCAGTTTGGTAAATGTCACTGCTCTCTGGGGTCTTGAATGCCAGGATGCAGATGGTCCATTGGACTCTCTCTAAAGCGATTAAAGAAAGAAAAATCTGATTCTTCATGAGGCACTTTTCTAAAGACATTGACCAAGTGGAAAATTCTTCACCAAAGTATTTATAGAATAAACTTCCCAGTGCTGAATTTTGACATATTGGAACAACTTAGAGAAAATTTTACTTTTATTTTTACCCTAGGGAAACACCATTCCAAAACTCTTTCCTCTTTCTTTACAACACTACTTGGAATGTATTCTGGAACATGAGTAAAGTGACTATTTCACCCTTCTCTGCATATTTGTTGTAGTTGCCTGAATCTCTCCTTACTTAATGATTTCTCCATATATGAAACTAAACTCACACAACAGTGCCTAACACAGAAGATGCACTCATTAAGTATTAGGTACTTTTGGTGAGAGGCAGAGCTTCTCTTTTACTTGAAACTGAAAATGCCCTGTGATTACATTTTAATCTCCCTTTGCATTTAGTATAAGACACATACCTCGATTTCTTACATCAGAAACACCCTCTGTCATTTCTGAATTGAAATATACAGAGAGAAGAATGTTAAAGAAACAGGAACAGCAGAGAATGAATTCTGATGGTCCATGGTGGCTGTGGAGCAGACACATACTGATTTCTGGGGGGACAGTAGCCATGTTTCCAGGAGAAGCCTGTAACCATGGAAGCCTCTTCTTGTAGTATGTAGTGCTAGAGGCTTGTTCCCATTCTGTGGCATGATTTTGGGTAAGGTCCTGACTGCAGCCCAGCATCCTTTTTCACACTCTTTTTCTGTACCTGCTTCTCAAGACTCCTGGTATTCTGTGATCTACTCATTCTAGTTTTAAAAATTTATTTTTTGCTTAAATAATAATCAAAGTCAGATTTTGTCGCCTAAAACTAAGAAGCCTGATAGATACGATTGCCATATACATCAGAAGCAGCCACCAAGGATCTTACATTTAACTCTGACTATATATTATTAATGCCTCAAAAATCTCAAGTATGGCAAATCTATGTGAAAATATTTATTCTTCAGATCTGGTAATGAAGTGAGATACTAAGGGTTCGTTACTTAAGGCATGAATCTGGTGAGTGAGGTCATGGCAGGTCAGATTCTGATTGCTGTCTATGGAGACTACTTTCCTAGTTTGACATATAAAAGCCTAAGCTCCACAAGCTATTTTTCTGACTGATTTCTAACAATATTCCCTCAAAAAACAGAATCGATTTTTTAAAATCTACTCAATGATGTCCCAAATAATGGTTTCTGTCACCAAACTCTTCAAGACCTTTTTGTATGGTGACCTTCTAACTTCACCAGTTTAGTGACTTTTGTGACTCAGATTCCTCTCAGGATCCTCAGATCCTCAGGATCCTCTCAGATCCTCAGATGGATCATGGTTCCACCTCAGTCCCTTTGCCCTCCAAGTAGAACTTTTCTAGCTAATTTGGGTGCTCCCCTGAAAATGTCTGCCAGTTTCCTCTTGTTTAGGCCACAAATCTGAGCTGCTTCATAATTCTTTAAGAGGAAAGGTTTGTTTCAGGGTTTGGCTCAAAATAAATCTTTGTGTTGAGATGATTATATAGAACATATGTCTCAATATACCAACATACACTCAGGATCAGAAGAATTTTCTCTTGATGGATTTATAATATGGGATAAAATACAAAAGTGTTCTGGAATCCTGTAATTTAAAAGTTTGTCTTGATACTTTGCTAGTATCTTTGAATACATAAAGTGCATATACCTCTGCATGGTGGACAGAAAGTTCCTCTGCACTTTATATGCAAATAAAATGTACTTATTTCCTTGAACTGGAAGTAATCTTAGCAGATAAATGACCCCGATATATGCTTGTTACCATAGAGAGTAATTATTTGAGCTAGGTTAATAGATAAACAGTTTCTTCAGATAATTGACTTGTTTAATAACATGTAGATACATTTGAAAAATGTATCTTTTAGTGTCCAGCTGAAATAACAAAGGATATCACACCGTACCGATGTTGTTTAATTGGCAAGATGGACATTGAATAAAATCCAGTATTATTTGGATAAAACCAATATAGGTATGACATATTGCCTAGAAGTTTGACCCTTAGAGTTGGCAGGTAATCAAACTTATTTTTCTTTTCAGGAAAATCTTGTCCTATTCATGGATGGTCTTTCCATTTGAGTCTTAGCAACTTTCATAAGGGGAAGTGAAGTCCATGTTTAGCTTAGCTGATTATTGAATTATATGCCTCCATTCTTTTCCAGTATAACACAGATCTGCTTTCATGTAGTGTCAAAGAGCATAAATTCAATTCACTGCTATGTAGTACTTATCAAAACTGGGCTGAAATGGATAACATCTGTGGAATATTGAATGAATGATATTTAAACACTCTGCTCATTTATCAATCAACTTACATTAGTGATTTCAGAAAAAATTAAGCTCTGGAATACTCTGTTCTAACAAGGCCTTGAGCAAACAGTCACTGTGTAATAGAGATGAAGGTGGGATGGTCTTAGTTGGAGTGTAAGTAGACAGCCTTCATCCCAGCCACCAAGAACCTGGATTTCCCTAGATCTAGAGAGCAGTGTTTGGGAAACCTCACTCTGACTGTGTTAATCTGGTTTGATGTATTAAGACATTCCCCCAAAGGATGTGCACCAAGGCCATTCTGTTCAAATCCCCACCACCGGATTTACCTCATTGAATTGAATGTGTTGTTAGGCCATGGATGTGACATAGGCTATGGATGGTGTAAGAAAGAAACGGTCCTTTGAAACTCATCATAGCATCTATTACAATTACAATGTTGACATATTTGCCATACAACTCCTCTTTACTCACAGGAAAACTTTATTTCACATATCACAGCTAGGAATAATTATACTCATGTGAAGTCAGTTTGTGTTCATCTTTGGAACACCGGGACACATGTAATGTGTTCCTAATATTCATTGGTTACTTATAAGCTGACAGACAAATTTGTGGCTAAAATCTAGCAAGTGTACAGTGACCTCTGGCCGTATTTTGTGTGTTAGTCTTTGATTTTGTGTGCTCTGGTTGTGTTTTTGTATGTTTACTTGGGGGTTGGTTTTAGACTTTGAGTTTATCTTTAACCTGTTTTGTTTCTCAACCAAAAAAAAAAAAAAAAAAGAATCTGATTACAGTATTTGTATTTTTGAGTGCTGCCTGAAATTCATGTTTGAGGGTCTTTGTTTTTGAACAAAAAGGATATAAATTTGTTAGAATAATTTAAAAATGTATTGTATCTTTTTTCTCATTCATACGAAGTCTTGGGTGTGTACATTTAATATGACACCTTCTGAAGCTTTCTTTCTCTCTTCTCAATACTTGTCTTCCGTAAATCCACTTAGTCCTAATCTGTTTTTTCACACACACTATAAATAAGGTACTAACAAGTTTTCAAATATTTTATGTGCTCATAAACAATTAATTGTGAACAGTCCTTTTACTTCAAAAATAATTTAGGTAGAAACATTTGTCTTCTACTTTTAATTCAAAGACCTCCTAGGTTCCCAGTTTGGTACAAAAACTCTAAATTCAAAATGCTTCCAAAATCTTAACAACTGGACAGAGTAATTGGATAATAGAGGCAGCCACTAGTGCCCTTGTACTTCATTAGCAGAAAACTAAATAGCAGAGCTTTTAAGAAATGTTTTTAGAAGCTAAGTGAATATACCAAAGAGAGCTATTATGTGCAGAGATTTCAGACATGTAAATTGAGTTGAACTTTGTTTGCATCCATCAACCTGTCCTCAATGAGGCTAACCAGGAATTTTGTAAAGCTTTGTTACAGTAAATGATATATCTAAAATAATGATAGTCTCCAAAGTATGGTCTATTAGAGGTAGCAACCTTAACATTGGGGAGAACAGAAATTTAACTTTGTCGTTTCCAACCATACTTCAGAGTAATAGGGGTGTTTCAGTGACATCAATTGACTGACCAAATTAATAGTTAGTCCTCAGGTGTCCTTAAATAGTTAAATAATTTTATTAAGAAAGACTCTTCTTACAGCATCTGGCTCAACATAACTACCTGACTTAAAAGAAATATTTCCCAATGTTAAAAGATTATCTACTTAATTGTCAGAGAGTCTAGCAGATCCCTAGGGATAATTAGACAGAATCACACTATGGAAACTGGGAGGCACATCAAGCATATAATTTCTAACACGTTTTAAGCAGTGGCTCTCCACTTTTGCCCTGTAATTATTTCTCACACAATATGATCCATCCCAGGGCAGAATTTCTGGATATAAACATAAATTTCAGTGGGAACGACTAATGAAGGAGCAATGATCAGTGCTATCCAGCACAAGGACATGCATAAATCATAATCTCAAAATGCAAAAAACAGAATGAACTACTCTATTAATCAACAGTTACAGTCCTCAATACATTAGTATCTTCCAAACTAATGACATCAAGTAGACTTTCATTCTAGCTAAAACTTTCTAACCCACAAAAGCAATATGAATATGTTTATTATTTCCAAATTTCCTAATACATTTTCTAATTAACTATAATTTGGGGCAACATATTAATAGCATTTCTATCAAAGCCAGTATTTTAATCAAATCAAATATTCCAAAAATGTTTTATACATTAATTTTTTTTATAAATTAGTCTAATGTTTTATATATAATAATTGTGTTCATCTCTAATTTACTTAAAATTCTGCCACAGGACAAAATCTGTAGACAGATTTTTACAAACTTGAGATCCAACATAATATTTGGAAACCAACCAGACAATGATTGATAAAAAAGAAAATTAATATTTTTTTCTGTTCCACCTAGAGCCAAGACCAAGACAGGAAATTAAACACCTTATTGCTTTCTAGTTTTTTTCTAGGTTTACTCACTGTGGAGTCAAAGAATCCTCTGTGTGTGTGTGTGTGTTGAGAGTAAGGAGAGGTTCTAACCTGACCTTTCATTCTCCCTTAGACCCAGGATTTTGTCATAGTTCCCATATATGTGCACACCCTGCTAATGCCATATTATAAAGCCCTAGGGTTTGGCAGATGCCATCTAGGTAAATGTTATTCAATATCCCTTCATCCTTCGGAACTCTATTTGTCTCCTCCATTTGTTTTCCTAACTTTCCCTCCAGCTCATTCATTTAAAACAAAAACAGGTCTTATCTTCATGTATTATTTAATATATTTGGTGTTTTGAACTGGGAGAACTGTGCTCTACATCTTACTAATGTAATTCCAAAAACTTCCTTTTAATTATATTTTCTAAACTGCAGCAATTTTTATTATGCTTTAACCTGTTCCCTCTACGGAAGCCTGGATGAGGTGAAGCAGAAGTTACATCTACTTGTCCTTACTGGTTAGACATGTCTGGAGTTATTCTATTTCTCAAAGAAGAGGTTGAGCTAAATAATGTAGGGAATTTTTAAAGTGGTCTTTTATTTTATTGCTGGGTCTAGCTCTTCCAATCAGAATGCAGAATAAACTCTAAGACTAATTACAGGCTTTGTCTGAATTGTGACGATCTGGCCCAGCTTTTGTTGATAGGTATCCAACCACCAGATCTAGTAGCTAGTAGCTTTGTGAAGGGAAACAAGGAAACACAAAACAAACTCAAATGATTAGATTTTTTGTGAAGTTTTTCCCCAAAAGATGTGGCCACTTTGACAAAACAAAGACACGTGGTGTATAGTTCATTTGGATATTTACAGCACAATAAAGGAAGAAATTTCCATATATATTATTGAAATGTAATGAACTAGTCAGAGTCAGTGAGGGAATATTATTTTGGAAATATGGCATATATAAACACACTTCAATAATATTTTACAAGTTTGTCCAAAATAATTGCAGAGCAAAATAGTGGACCAATTGAGGAATAGAAATATGAAAACAAACTCACTCTTCATGCCTTTTTGAAACTAATCTTATCACATGAAGCATGTTTTGCTAAGCCTCTCTATTTGATTTAATAATGAAAAAAAGAAGAGTAAATTATCCACTTCCATTTAATTGAATGACGAAACATTTGCAAAACTGTTGTTGGACCTGGTTGACATGAGGAAGAATTGTTTCCCTAAATATACTTGGCCTTCTCTCAGCCCTTTTAACCTCCCTGTTCCTAGATGAATATTGAATGGTTCTAGCTATAAATTTACAAAGAATAACCTGGGCAAGAATAACATGGGCAGCTTTCTCCTCTTCTTCTTGAAAGAATTCCTAGACATCACAAGTTTGGGTTCACAATTCTGCTCCATTCCTTCTCTTCAATTTTATCTTGGCACCGCTTGTTACCTTTCTGAAACCTGATAGGTTAAATTCTAGGATTTATCTAACAAGCCAACCTGTCTCTCAAATCAATTTATGTTTTTCAATCTAACTTCTATCAGAAATAAAGATTATATTTTGGCTTCCATCTTTAACTTTTGTTTTATTTCTTTAAAATTGCTATTTATAAGAGGTCACCCCAGAGATCCCAATAAAACCATATACATTTTCTATGGTTTCTTATTGAATTATATGTGCTCGATTGCTCCTTCTATATAAATTAAGACATAATTAATATCAAATCCATCTCTACCAGAGTCATAGGAGATGTAAGTGTAAAAGCAATTAGAAGACCTACTTAAGAGAAAATTGTTGGAAACTGTGAAATCTGGTATGTTTTATCAAGCCATATAAATTGATCACCAGGCTGATGCTGACTGAAAGTTTGTATTTTAAAGCATTCAAAATGTCAAATATGCCTAAATATATTCAGTTTCCCTCACGATTATTATATCACATCATTTCTGTAACAGTCTTTCTTTATTTAGAGATTACAAACCACAGGCTCAGACACAATCTTAGGGAGTACCTAATGAACTTGCCTTATGTTCCTATAGAAACCAAAGACTGGAGAAATTGAATTATTTCTTCAAAATCACACAGCTAACCAGAAACAATTCAATTCAGTTTTAGGAAAAAGATCAAACTCTTCAGATATTTAAGTACTTACCCAAAGAGGCATTTACTATTATTTAAATAATATAAAGGCTTACATTTGTTGAACAATTAATATATGCTGAACACTGTTCTTAGCATTTTACATACATTGTCTCATTTCATATCACAAATATATAGGATATACATATTATTATACTCATGTTCTAGATGATGAAAGTGAGACTTAGAAAGGTAACTTGCCCCCTCCTTGTATGGTGAGTAAATGCGGCAGCTGGGATGTGAAACCAGGCCTGACAAATATGAAGTTAACACTTTACTCTGAAGCTAACCTGTCTCTTAAAGTATAAATGATTACCAATTTTCATCTTAGTTCTACATTTTTTCAGTTTCCAACTTCTTCATCTTATCATTATGGGTAAGTTTTCATTTAAGTTTGTGTTACAAACAAAATAATGCTAAAAGTAAACAATGTTCAAACACAGATATTCAGCAGTTTTCTTTTACTTGTAATATATAAATATGTTCCCAGAATCTCACACATAGAAAGGAGAACTTAATGTCAATAACCAAATTAAAATTTTAATTATCATAGCTTGGCATCATGGCTTCTGTGCATTTTCACAAAATGCTTGACCTATTTTGGAAATCTGTGAAGACAGGTATACATTTATTTATACAAACAAAAGTACATACAAAAAATAATAATAATTAAAATAATAATAATTACTACTTAAGGTACTTGTTACTGCCTAGGCATTTAATAAATATAAACTTGTAGTATAAAGTTTACTTTATACATTTAAGTACTAAGAGATAGATAATATTATTTATTCACCTCATACCCAGTTTACAGGTAAGAAAGCTGGGGGAAGGTAAGTAAACTTTAAGTTATCCAAGTTTACCCAGGTAAATAGTGGATTTAGATCTGAGTAGCCCAGCCACAGAGTCCATGATTCTAACCATTATTTGTTACTGCCTCAGTAGTTTTGGGTCTTACTATACTTAAATTAAAACAATGGGATCTTTTGAAATGCCTAGTTCAACCAATTAAGCTCTATTGCTTAAAAGTTATAGCAGCAAAAGACAAACCCAATGCAAAGTTCATTAGTTGTTAGACCTTATTTATTATGTATAGATCACAGCTATAGAAAATACTATAAATACAGCATTGGATTTTTTCTAGAGCAGCACTGTCCAATAGAACTTTCTGCAATGATGAAAATTTTGATATCTGAGTTGTCCAATACAGTAGTCACTTGTGACTACTGAGCACTTAGGATGTGGCTAGTATGACTGGGGAACCGATTTTTTAATTTTATTTAATTTTAATAATTTAAATTTAAATAAAAGAGCCCCATGTGGCTAGTAGCTACCATATTGAACAGCTCAGCACTAGAGAATGTCCTAAAATAATGGCTTTCAGTTCTTTATGACTGTGACTAGAGTAAGAAATATATTTTACATCATAATGTCGTATACCATAATTGTGTGATTGTTTCTGTATGCCTATAGCCAAAATGAAATTTTTACAAAATAACACTTACTAACCCACTTTCAGTCTGATATTAGCTTTTCAATTCTATAGTTTAGTGAAAATCGTGACTCACAAATTGATTTTATGGTATATGAACAGTTTGAAATCCATTTCACAACACTTCAGCAAAGAATTTGTAGGTATAAAGGTGTCGTTTTCACTCTCATTTTCTAGAGAGCTGAAAGCCACTCCCAAGCGCCAACACAAGTTGCACTGAACATTTTACTCTTGTACATCTTTTACTGGGGCTAAAAGAAAATAAGAGTGCCTTGAGTCTTGAAAATAGAGAATCTCAGTGGTAGGTTTATTTTCTGTTTTCAGTGGATCTGGTACTGATGATTATAAAGGGTGTTCAGGAATGTTTGAAGATAGAGAACCTCCCCTTTTCAGGCCAAAAGTCTAAGAAGTGTGCTCAGGGATACGTGAATCTGCAAAGCAGCACAGTGGATCTCAGGAGGAAGGCTGAGGAACTGATCAAAGCTAGAAGGAAATCTAGGAAGGGAGACCGAGGCGAGGAACAAAAGCAAAGTCTTCCCTTTCCTGAGTACAAGAGTCTGCTGCATGTCTCAGAATCCACTTACACACACCCTCCTTAGTGACTGAATATTCTCATCCTCAAAATAACAAAGGGACATATTAAAACTCTCAGTCACCTTTAGCATATGGCAAATCTAATGTTTATTGATGATGTCTGTTAATAAAAGTTCTTACTTAAACAGTATATAAAAGTACTGACAAGTAGAATGTCAGGCTGTCCTGTGTTATCTCTTGTATCTGCATGAAGGCTATGGATCTCCCCTTTCAACCTATGAATTTGGTCTAGGCTTTTTAATAGTACTATTATAATAATTCAGCTTAATTGATTGAAAACAAAAACATACACAGTAAGTTATTGAAACAATTGTATAATCTTTTACCTTTGTGACAAGGAGTTTAAATTTTTGTTTTTCCTGTCCTTTGTGACAAGGAGTTTAAATTTTTGCTTTTCCTGTTCCACTTATATGTGTTAAAATTAGACTTACTATTAGATGTGTATGAAGTCTTATCAGTGTGATCTGAAGTTGGAAAACTGAAAGTCAAACCAACTTTATAATATTTTTCAAAATCAGTGTTAATGCTTTTTCCTTTTTCCTTTCTGAATTGTTCTTTAGGTTATCAAAACACTATCTCCTCTGTTTATTTATCTTCTCAACTCCACTGAAAAGTTATCTATTTTTCTAAAGCCTTATCTTAAATTTGTTCTAAATGCATTGCCTGACCCTGCATTCCAATTTCTAAGCAGTTTGTGGGAAGTTTTTGTAAATTTATTTTACAGTATTCAATATTAGAGATTAGCAAATTTATGTCAAGTGGGTGGATGTCTATACCAGAAAAATACAGATGAAAGTGTGTTGTCTCATCCTCCATTAACCTCCATTCTTTTTTTTCACAAATATATTGTAGTTTTAAAAATATTCATAGGATTTTTCTCAGATTAAAATTTACCACAGGCTTATATAAAACAATGCAAAGAGAATATAGAAGAAAAAGAGGATAAAAATGAATTTGGGTGTTATTCTGTACATTTCTCCCTGTTTTCAATTTTAGTATATGTGCTATGAAGTAAGCATCACATAATGGTTTATAAAGTTTATGATCTTCAAATCAAAGCCAAAGTACCTTTAATGTTAATTTTCTGTGGTGTCATGTGTTTGTAACAAATACACTAAAGATTATGTTTTATTTGTTCATTGTGATGGTTTCTTACAATGGTTTTCTTCTAAGAGGAGGAGAAAGTATAGGAATAATTATATTTGGTTGGATACTTTGCTATCTCTTACAAAATCTATTTTTATTTCACTTATTGTGTACAGTTCATAAAAATGTGCTCAAGTGATATAGAGTATTATATTTATGTGTGTATGTGTATGTATAGGTATATGTGTGTGTATATATATGTGTGTGTGTGATCAATGTTAAAATAGGAAACTAGGGAATATAATCTTTCCAGCAAATAAAGATATGATTCTTTCTGTGTTCTATAGAAACCCTGCCTAAAATTTCCAAAGATTCACAAGGTATGCCATTTTGCTAGGCTATAATTATTAAAAAGGTAATTTTTTATACTTAGCCAAACTTTGTTTGGCTATAACTTCCACAAGGTAATACTAATTATACTGTAACAAAATAATAGCTGGTCTTCAGAGTGATATATTTTCAACTATAGGTTCCAATCATTAAAAGAGTTTTATTGATTTTTCTGTTAAGAGCATAATAAATTTTATAAATGACATACATTATACTATAAAGTATCTTTAATAAAGTAACAATCATTCATAATCTTACAATCCAGAGGAAAAAACTATTAATATTTTTATATAGGGTATCAGCATTTTAATGAATATATACATAGCCACATCTTAGATAAAATTGTTTTGAACCTACATATAATTTTATGCCTATTTGTTCAGTTATGCAATAATATCTTATCATATATGTGTCTGTGTATATATATATAAAATCTAAGTTTTATTGGATGCATGATATTCTATCACTGGAGGATAATATAATTATTTAATCAAATTTTTACTAATGGACATACACATCATTTGCTGCATTTACTTTTCTAAATAATGCTGAAATGAAAGTTATTTTGTGTACAAATTTATGTCCTTGAGGACATCATTCTATTTGTAGTATTTAAGAATTTTATAGTCTTTTCTTAAAATTAATTTCTATAAATTAATTTGCTGGGTCAAGTTACTTTGTATATTTTTAACAACATTGATACATATTACCCTTTATATAGTGTCTGGCTCCTGAGAATGGAGAAATGGATATTTGAAACCAACACCCACTGTGACCAACCAGAAAACCTGAACAAAGGGCCTTCCCTTTGATATCACTGGAGACTAACAAAGTAGTGTTTCTCATACATTTTAAATGAAATAACACCAAATTCACAACAAATTCAAATTTTCCTTAAATCCAATCCCTAGCTCATTTTACTAAGCCAGAATTTTCTTGATACTAAAATTTGAGAATGATATCACAAGAAAAGGAATATCAAGCCAATCTCACTCTTAAAAGTAAATGCAAAACTGCAAATTATCAAATAAATTGAATTAGAAATACATTCAAAGTTAATATATCCAGAAATATAGAATTGTTTTTAATGTTTGAAAATTGTGATTATCTCCACATATGGAAAAAACATTTTTTAAACAATTCAATATCAATTTATTATCAAAAATCCTAGCACACTACAACTGAGAGATTTTATTAACCAGTTAAAGGGAATCTACAGGAGGGGACCTTCAAGATGGCGGAGGAGTAAGATGTGGACATCACCTTCCTCCCCACAAATACATCAAAAAAACTCTACATGTGGAACAACTCTTACAGAACACCTACAGAATGCTGGCAGAAGACATCAGTTTTCCCTAAAGGCAAGAAAATCCCCACGTACCTGGGTAAGACAAAAGAAAAAACAGAGACAAAAGAATAGGAACAGGACCTGCACCTCTGGGAGGGAGCTGTGAAGGAGGAAAAGTTTCCACACACTAGGAAGCCCCTTCACTGGTAGAGACAGGTGGTGGGCAGGGGGTAAACTTTGGAGCCATGGAGGAGAGCACAGCTATAGGGGTGAGGACAGAAAACTGGAGAGATTCCCACACAGAGGAATGGTGCCGACCAGCACTCAACAGCCTGAGAGGTTTGTCTGCTCATCTGCCGAGGCAGGTGGAGGCTGGGAGCTGAGGCTTGGGCTTCAGATCCCAGGGAGAGGACTGGGGTTGGCTGCATAAGCATAGCCTGAAGGGGTCTGGTGCACAACAGGTAGCTGGGAGGGAGTCCGGGAAAAAGTCTGGACCTGCCTAAGAGGCAAGAGACTATTATTTTGGGGTGCGTGAGGAGAACGGATTCCTTCCCTGTCTGCCCACAGAAGGCAGAGCACCACCTAAACGAGCTCCAGAGACAGGTGTGAGCTGCGGCTATCATTTTGGACCTCAGAGACAGGCATAAAATGCTAATGCTGCTGCTGCAGCCACCAATAGTCCTGTGTGCAGGCACAGGTCACTATCCACACCTCCCCTCCCAGGAGCCTGTGCACCCTGCCATTGACCAGGTCCCATGATCCAGGGCCAACCTCCCCAGGAGAACGCACAGCGTGCCTCAGGCTGTTGCAATGTCATGCTGGCCTCTGCCACCACAGGCTCACCCCACATCTGTACCCCTCCCTCTCCCCAGCATGAGTGAGCCAGACCACTCTAATCAGCTGCTCCTTTAACCCCATCCTGTCTGGGTGGGAACAGATGCCTGAGGGCAACCTACACACAGAGGTGGGGCTGAAACCAAAACTGAACCCCAGGAGCCATGTGAACAAAGAAGAGAAAGGGAAATATCTCCCAGCAGCCTCAGGAGCAGTGGATTAAATCCCCACAAACAACTTGATGTACCCTGGATCTGTGGAATACCTGAATAGACAATGAATCCTCCAAAAAATGAGGCAGTGGAATTGGGAGCAACTGTAGACTTGGGGTCTGCTGTCTGTGACTGATTTGTTTCTGATTTTTATGTTTTTCTTAGTACAATTTTTAGTGCTTGTTATCATTGGTGGACTTATTTATTGGTTTGGTTGCTGTTTGTTTTATTATTAATATTTTTTCAATTTTTAAAAATATTTTTTAATATTTTATTTTAATAAATTATTTTTCTTCCTTTTTTCTCCCTTTTCTTCTGAGACATGTGGCCAACAGGGTCATGGTGCTCTGGCCTGTTGTCAGACCTCAGCCTCTGAGGTGGGAGAGCCAAGTTCAGGACATTGCACCACCAGAGACCTGGCCCCATGTAATATCAATTGGGGAGAGCTCTCCCAGAGATCTCCTTCTCAGTGCTAAGGCCCAACTCCACCAAATGGCCAGCAAGTTACCGTGCTGGATGCCCTATGCCAATCAACTAGCAAGAAAAGAACACAACCACACCCATTAGCAGAGAAGCTGCTTAAAATCATACCAAGTTAAGAGACACCCCAAAACACACCACTGGATGCAGCCCTGCCCACCAGAAAGACAAGATCCAGCCCCACCCACCAGAACACAGGCACCAGTCCCCTCCACCAGGAATCATACACAAGCCACTGAACAAAACTCACCCACTGGGAGCAGACACAAAAAACAACAGGAACTATGAGCCTGCAGCCTCTGAAAAGGAGACCCCAAACACAGTAAGTTAAAAAAAAGCGAGAAGACAGAGAAATATGCAGCAGATGAAGGAGCAAGGTAAAAACCCACCAGACCAAACAAATGAAGAGGAAATAGGCAGTCTACCTGAAAAAGAATTCAGAGAAATGATAGTAAATATGATCCAAAATCTTGGACATAGAATGTAGAAAATACAAGAAACATTTAACAAGGACATAGAAGAACTAAAGAGCAAACAAACAATGATGAACAACACAATAAATGAAATTTAAAATTCTTTAGAATGAAACAATAGCAGAATAACAGAGGCAGAAAAACGGATAAGTGACCTGGAAAATAAAAGAGAGGAAATAACTATGAAAGAGGGGAATAAAGGAAAAAGAATGAAAAGAATTGAGGACAGTCTCAGAGTCCTCTGGGACAACATTAAATGCACCAACATTTGAATTATAGGAGTCCAAGAAGAAGAGAAAAAGAAAGAGACTGAATAAATATTTGAAGAGATTATAGTTGAAAACTTCCCTAATATAGGAAAGGAAATAATCAATCAAGTTGAGGAAGCACAGAGAGTCCCATACAGAATAAATCCAAGGAGAAACATGCCAAGACACATATTAATCAAACTACCAAAAAGTAAATGCAGAGAAAAAATATTAAAAGCAGAAAGAGAAAAGCAACAAATAAGATACAAGGGAATCCCTATAACGTTAACAGCTGACCTTTCAACATAAACTCTGCAAGCCAGAAGGGAATGGCAGGACATATTTAAAGTGATGAAAGGGAAAAACCTACAAACAAGATTACTCTACCCAGGAAGGATCTCATTCAGGTTCGACTGAGAAATTAAAATCTTTACAGACAAGCAAAACTTAAGAGAATTCAGCACCACCAAACCAGCTTTACAACAAATGCTAAAGGCACTTCTCTAGGCAGGAAACACAAGGGAAGGAAAAGACCTACAAAAGTAAACCCAAAACAATTAAGAAAATGGTAATAGGAACATACATATTGATAATTACCTTAAATGTGAATGGATTAAATGCTCCAACACAAAGACACAGATTGGCTGAATGGATACAAAAAGAAGACCTATATCGATGCTGTCTACAAGAGACCCACTTCAGACCTAGGGATACATACAGACTGAAAGAGAGGGGAAAGAAAATGTTATTCCATGAAAATGGAAATCAAAAGAAAGCTGGAGTAGCAATTCTCATATCAGAAAAAATAGACTATAAAATAAAGACTATTACAAGAGACAAAGAAGGACACTGCATAATGATCGAAGGATCAATTGAAGAAAAAGATATAACAACTGTAAATATTTATGCACCCAACATAGGAGCACCTCAATACGTAAGGTAAATGATAACAGCCATAAAAGGAGAAATTGACAGTAACACAATCATAGTATGGAACTTTAACACCCCACTTTCACCAATGGACAGATCAACCAAAATGAAAATAAATAAGGAAACATAAGCTTCAAATAACACTTTAAATAAGATGGACTTAACTGATATTTATAGGACATTCCACCCAAAAACAACAGAATATACTTTCTTCTTCAGTGCTCATGGAACATTCTCAAGGATAGATCATATCTTGGGTCACAAATCAAGCCTTGGTAAATTTAAGAAAATTGAAGTCATATCAAGTTTCTTTTCTGACCACAATGCAATGAGTCTAGATATAAATTACAGGGAGAAAACCTGTAAAAAAAAATACAAACACATGGAAGCTAAACAATACACTACTAATTAACAAAGAGATTACTGAAGAAATCAAAGAGGAAATCAAAAAATGCCTAGAAACAAATAACAATGAAAACACAATGGCTCAAAACCTATGGGATGCAGCAAAAGCAGTTCTAAGAGGGAAGTTTATAGCTATATAATCCTACTTCAAGAAACAAGAAACATCTCAAATAAACAACCTAATTTTACACCTACAGCAATTAGAGAAAGAAGAAAAACAACAACAAAAGAAAAACAAAGTTAGCAGAAGGAAAGAAATCATAATGATCAGATCAGAAATAAATGAAAAAGAAATGAAGGGAACAGTAGCAAAGATCAATAAAACTAAGAGCTGGTTCTTTGAGAAGATAAACAAAATTGATAAACCTTTAGCCAGGCTCATCAAGAAAAAAAGGGAGGAGACTCAAATCAACAGAATGAGAAATGAAAAATAAGTAACAACTGACCCTGCAGAAATACAAAAGATCATGAGAGATTACTACAAGCAGCTCTATACCAAAAAAAATGGACAACCTGGAAGAAATAGACAAATTCGTAGAAAAGCATAACCATCTGAGACTAACCAGGAAGAAATAGATAATATAAACAGACCACTCACAAGCACTGAAATTGAAACTGTGATTTAAAATCTTCCGAAAAACAAAAGCTCAGGATTAGATGGCTTCAGAGGCAAATTCTATAAAACTTTTAGAGAAGAGCTAACACCTATCCTTCTCAAAACCTTCCAAAATGTAGCAGAAGGAGGAACACTCCCAAACTCATTCTACAATGCTACCATCACCCTGATAGCAAAACCAGACAAAGATATCAAAAAAGAAAAAGAAAACAACAGGTCAATATCACTGATGAACATAGATGCAAAAATCCTCAACAAAATACTAGCAAAGAGAATCCAACAGCACACTAAAAGGATCACACCATGATCAAGTGAGGTTTATCCCAGGACTGCAAGGATTCCTCAAGATATGTAAATCAATCAATATGATACACCATATTAACAAATTGAATGGTGAAAACCATATGTTAATCTCAATAGATGCAAAAAAAGCTTTCAACAAAATTCAACACCCATTTATGATAAAAACTCTCCAGAAACTATGCATTGAGAGAACCTACCTCACCATAATAAAGGCTATATATGACAAACCCACAACCAACATCATTCTCAATGGTGAAAACCAGAAACTGTTTCCTCTAAGATCAGGAACAAGACAAGATTGTCCACTCTCATCACTATTATTCAACATGGTTTTGGAAGTTTTAGCCACAGATATCAGAGAAGAAAAAGAAATGAAAGGAATCCAAATCGGAAAAGAAGAAATAAAGCTGTCACTGTTTGCAGATGACCTGACACTGTACATAGAGAGTCCTAAAGATGCTACCAGAAAACTACTAGAACTAATCAATGAATTTGGTAAAGTAGCAGGATACAAAATAAATGCACAGAAATCTCTTGTATTCCTATACACTAATGATGAAAAATCTGAAAGAGAAATTAAGGAAACACTCCCATTTACCACTGCAACAAAAAGAATAAAATACCTAGGAATAAACCTACCTAAGGATACAAAAGACCTGTATGCAGAAAACTATAAGGCACTGAGGAGACAAATTAAAAATGATACAAAAAGATGGAGATATACCATGTTCTTGGATTGGAAGAATCAACATTGTGAAAATGACTATACTACCCAAAGCAATATACAGATTCAGTGCAATCCCTATCAAACTACCATTGTCATTTTTCACAGAATTAGAACAAAAAAATTCACAATTTGTATGGAAACTCAAAAGACCCCGAATAGCCAAAGCAATCTGGAGAAACAAAAATGGATCTGGAGGAATCAAGCTCCCTGGCTTCAGAGTATACTACAAAGCAGAAAAACAAAAATACAGATCAATGGAACAGGATAGAAAGCCCAGAGATAAACCCACGCACATATGGTCACCTTATCTTTGATAAAGGAGGTAAGAATATACATTGGAGAAAAGACAGCCTCTTCAATAAGTGGTGCTGGGAAAACTGAACAGCTACATGTAAAAGAATGAAATTAGAACACTCCCTAACACCATACACAAAAATAAACTCAAAATGGATTAAAGACCTAAATGTAAGGCCAGTCAGTGTAAAACTCTTAGAGGATAACATAGGCAGAACATTCTATGACATAAATCACAGCAAGATCCTTTTTGACCCATCTCCTAGAGAAATGGAAATAAAAACAAAACTAAACAAATGTGACCTAATGAAACTTAAAAACTTTTTCACAGCAAAGGAAACCATAAATAAGACAAAAAGGCAACCCTCATAATGGGAGAAAATATTTGCAAATGAAGCAACTGACAAAGGATTAATCTCCAAAATATACCAGCAGCTCATGCAGCTCAGTATCAAAAAAATCAAACAACCCAATCCAAAAATGGGCAGAAGACCTAAATAGACATTTCTCCAAAGAAGATATACAGACTGCCAACAAACACATGAAAGGATGCTCAATATCACTAATCATTAGAGAAATGCAAATCAAAATTACCATGAAGTATCACCTTACACCAGTCAGAATGGCCACCATCAAAAAATCTACAAACAAAAAATGCTGGAGAGGGTGTGGAGAAAAAGGAACCCTCTTGCACTGTTGGTGGGAATGTAAACTGATACAACCAATATGGAGAGCAATATGAGGTTCCTTAAAACACTAAAAATAGAGCTACCATATTACCCAGCAATCTCACTCCTGGGCACATACCCTGAGAAAACCATAATTCAAAAATATACATGTACCACAATATTCATTGTAGCACTATTTACAATAGCCAGGACATGGAAGCAACCTAAGTGTCCATAGACAGATGAATGGATAAAGAATGTGGCACATATATACAATGGAATATTACTCAGCCATACAAAGAAACGAAACTGAGTTATTTGTAGTGAGGTGGATGGACCTAGAGTCTGTCATACAGAGTGAAGTAAGTCAGAAAGAGAAAAACAAATACCATATGCTAACACATATATATGGAATCTAAAAAACAAAAAAAGTCATGAAGAACCTAAGGGCAAGATGGGAATAAAGACACAGACTTACTAGAGAATGGACTTGAGGATATGGGCAGGGGGAAGGGTAAGCTGGGACAAAGTGAGAGAGTGGCATGTACATATATACACTACCAAATGTAAAATAGATTGCTAGTGGGAAGCAGCTCCATAGGACAGGAAGATCAGTTTGGTGCTTTGTGACCACCTAGAGGGGTGAGATATGGAGGGTGGGTGGGAGATGCAAGAGGGAGGGGATATGGGGATATATGTATACATATAGCTAATTCACTTTGCTATACAGCAGAAACTAACACAACATTGTAAAGCAATTATACTCCAACAAAGATGTTTAAAAAAAAAGTAAAGGGAATCTACAAAACAACAAAAGCAAATATAAAATTTAAGGAAGAAATTTTAAAAGGCATTGGTCTCTAATCTAACAAGATAAATATTTAAATTACTACAACTTCTACTCAGCACTACAAAGGCAATACTTGGTAGTGAAATGTCAAGAAAAAGAAACAGACTTTCAAAAGATTGAAAAAGTAGAATTACAACTTAAAATGCTTAGAAAAATTCATTATATTTATAAAATTTCATACCCTCGGACCAGTTTTTAATTAGGTTGTTTGTTTTTTAATATTGAGTTGTGTGAGTTTTTTTTGTATATTTTTGCTATTAACTGCTTATCACGTATACCACTTGCAAATATCTTCTCCC